>NC_134424.1:5580000-6205000 GCF_030867145.1 Opisthocomus hoazin | reverse complement strand
GTCCTGTGTCCTCCTGGGCTACCAGCACCGATCACAATTCACACCATCCCTTCTTCCAAGGAGGAATCTTCACATCAGGTTTGACTTGCTGCGTCAGAGCATGGGGTAATCATCTTTGATGACCAATCCTGCCCTGGGAGATGATCCATGTGATCCTGAATCTGCATCTGACACCTATGAGGGGTAGGGGGAGTCATGCCTCAGAGAGGGGGTCACCACCCTCACCTGCTGGCAGCGTGGGCGTCGCAGTGACACCGGCAATCGGGAGAAGGGTCTCCTTTGGAAAGCTCTGCCGGGCATTGCAGACACAGTCCTGGCACGCAAGGGCGCTTGGCCAGTTTGTGACAGGACAGGGCAGGTGGAGGAGAGAGTTAAACGGGAGGGGAAGAGGGTGGGTGACAACACAGCAAAGGGACAGTCGCCTCTTCCTCCTCTGCCCAGGCCTGGGGTGGGATCAGCCCCGAGGTCCCACCCTGCAGTCCCACTGCTGGGGTCAGGTTTAGAGAGAGAGCAGAGTCTCCGCAGTACCAACCACGCGTCGGTGCGGGCGAGGACCGTTCCTGGAAGCGCCAGCCACGACAAAACCCACCCTGCACAGTTTGTGCCTGGAAACACGAACAGATGCCACGCACAATCCCATCCCTGCCCCCAGCAACACCGTCCATGCCAGGCCGAAGGTCCGTTTTCTCACTGCTTGGTCAAACAGCAAACACCTCAATATGCAGAGTTACCCCAATTACAGAACTCCAAATGCTAATTGATTCTAATGAAGCTGCATTACGTGGGAAAACGTGGGCTGCGCTCTGATTCGAGCTGTAGGTCCCCTTCCCCTGCTCTGCACCAACACCACGTTCCTCGCTTCGCATGCCTGGGAAGCTGGGTTGTCCCCGACCGACCCGAGGACCGACGCGGGGCTCTCCGTGCCGTGGGTGCCAGCAGCCTGGTGCCTTCAGCACGAGCAGAACAAGGGCAAGAGCAGGGGATGCAGCAGGGAGGGACACGACGCCCCGCGCAGCGCAGTGAGAAAAACCACACAGAACCGTTTGTGTCTCCGCACATTTACAAGAGCAGATTCCTTTTGTCCTCCCCCACCGTATGTATCTCAAACAGCTGCAAAAAGCGACAGAAGCAATCTGAAAACCACTCCAGGAAGTTTCTGTTACCAACAAGATAAAACATTCCTAAGGATGTAGAGATTTTCCCCAGCACAAGACCCCTAGGGGAAAAAAAAGTCTGTGGCAAACAGATAATTGGACTTAATAATCATTAAATAAAAGAAACACAATTAAAAGTTTGCTCCTACTTGCTTTAACTTGATAGATTTCAATCTTTGTGTGAGGCTCTGCGATAGCTGAAGCTCTCAGCTTTCTACCTTCAAAATTTGCCAAATATGATATAAAAGCACCCAGGAGAGCGAAGAACGCTGTAGAAAGCCGAAATCTCCCTAGGAAAGGTGCGAACGTGCCCCGAAAGCGCCAGGCAAGCGCAGCGAGAGGGAGTTTCTCCCCAGGCTCGGAAGCCTCCCGCAGAAGCGTCTCTCCTGCATTCAGCCCCGAAGCCCAGGAGCTGGCAGCCTTGCCCCGCGCTGTCGCAACGCTGCTCGCGCCCCGGCTGGACACGTCCAAAACCCAACCAAAAAGCCAGCAGAAACCCGCCAGGGTCACAGCACGTATTCAGTCACCGTGGCCAAGAAGTTTCACGTAAGTATATTCAGGTGAATTTTGAAGATTTGTGACCTTTGAAGGTTTGCCTGTGTGCGGGGAGGGGGCTCCCGGTCTGAGCCTCGGTCTCTGCGCTGCAGGAATGTCGGACACCGGCAGCAGCTCCCACGGGGGTTTGTCCTCCCATGTCTCCAAGTGTTTCTGTTCAAAACAGCAGAGAAAAAAGCAGGCAAGGATTAAAAACATCAGGCATGGCTTATTTTAGCACCGTGCCCTAATGCCTTTTTAAGGATTCTTGGCAAGGATTGGTTTTTCTTCATCCATCAACTGAAAGCACTCAGAAATGCTCCATTACACACGGTTTGATGTGGGGTTTTATTTCCCCTCCCCACTCTCATCTCCTCAGCAGCACCTTCCACCTTCCAACGAGAGACGTTCGTGACAGGGCAAAATGGAACCCTGCGTGTCTGCGGGTGCTTCATGTTGGCGTCTCACGCTGCTCGCCCCTTGGCTTTGTTATGGATCATACTAAATACCAATTTCTCAGTATTTCTGCAAACGGGGAGCGACGGGGAGGGTTTCGGAGGAGCAGGAGAGGCAGGGAAGCCCTGCTGTCACTAGATGTCCCCACTAACCCTGCTGAGGAAGGGCTCTGCTGCAACAGCAGAAAACCCAGGTGAGGTCGGAATTCAAACAAAGCACCCGTGGTTTGTATTTCAGCTGCGAACAGGATCACCATTACAGATCTGTCTTCGTGACCTCCTGACACGCATCAAAACGTCGCTCCGGCAGCGTGGCACAACGCAGTGAGCTGGAGGTCTGCGACAGGGAAAGTTGAGGGTGCCAGGGAGCAACTGGCGAGGATCAGGTGTTGGCACAGGCTGTGCAGCATCGCCAGCTCCCTCGGTGAGGATGGGCAGGAGGTCCTGCGGGGACCCGGCGCCTTCCCGCTCCTTCCCCGGGGCCACCCAAGGCTGACCCCAGCCCTTGGCTACCTGGGAAAGAGAAGTTGGATCTTCTTCTCTCCTCTTCAGGGCCTCCTCCTTCACTCGGTACTTCCACCCTCCACAGTAAGAGCTTCTAAGAGCACGGCTCTTGCAGGGCCAGGCACGCGGAGGACGACAAGCGGGGTTACAAATGCTGCCCCAGCCACGCTACCGCTCTGCACTTCCCGCTCTCCGCAGCCCAGCTCCCGCTTGCCGCAGTCAGGCTCCGAACTCTGGCCCTACCGGTTTCACACCCAACATCCCCAGATAAAGCAAACCATCCTCAACCCGAACCCACCTCAAACTCCCATCTGCCCAACAACATCATCCAAAATCGTCCCGGTCCTGCCCGAGCAAGCCGGGAGGGCCAGGCCGAGTGCCAGCGCCGTGCCAGCACGGATGTGTTCGACAGAGCTAAATCCCGCACGCTGACGGAAAAGCCAACACAGAACTCAACGGCTACAACATTAAAATAAAGGAATGCAAACACTGCTTTACATGGGGCCCAGACCTTTCTACCCACCTCCTTCCCCTTTTTAAATGGAAAGCTTTGACAGTGCCGATACCCAGCCGCCAGCCGGCACCGACACCGTTAGTTCTGGGTGAGGTACTGGACTTTGTCCCCCCGGCCTCCTGCCCAGAGCCCCATTTCGTAACAGCAGCAAGCACGAGTCGATGGACGAGCAGCTTGCGAACAGACAGGCCTTAAAAACTACTTGGAGCAACGGAAAAATATGACGACGTGGGGGTATTTTTTGTGAGCACATGTGCAAGTTCTTGTTAACATCTATTTTCACCAGCAACCAAAAATAAGGATAAAATTCAGTAGTGGTTAAGCTTACAGATGCCACAAAAAGTAGGCAGGGACAAATAACTCTGAAGGCAGTGGGATGAGATGGAAAAACCTCAGCTGCTCGGTGACCGGGGTGCAAACGCAGTTGAGCTTGTAGAAGCTAAGGGGCTCTTCCAGGGCGTCTCAGAGGGCACGAACTCCAAAGAGGACCCAGCAGATGAGCGACACGAAGCCCCGGAGCCACGCTCCAAACAAGGACAGGCTGCAGCAATTTTTAAATGCAAGGTTAGACAAGCAAGAAGCATTTCCAGAAACACAAGGCCACCTCTGTCTGCACATCGCTGCCGAGCTGTGGCTGGGCAGCGGGTCTGGGGGGAGCAGGGAATGGGTCTCCCCCCGGGGTGCTGCCCCAGCCCAGCTCCGCTCCCATGGGGCAGCTGTGCTGGAGAGGCCCCCACCAAGGCAGCCAGCACCACTCCCCGCTCCCCTCGCACCGTCAGGAATTCAGACTCACAGCCGTGTTTCAGGAGGGTCTGAACCGCTTCCCCCAGCAATGGCGTGGCCGCTGCCGACTCCCCAGCCCCGGGCTGCGGGATGTGCACAGTACTCAAGGCCACGGACCCTCAGCACCCGACCAAACACCCCGGGCCAAAAGAAACCAGACCGCGGCAATTTACACTCTCTTACTTTAAAGCCCTGAAACAACACAGACTGCGCTTTTCCAAGCACTCAAGGAGAAACAGGAGGAATGCTGAAGTGGTTTTGGTAGCACACTTTTTAGTTTATTGACCTATACAAAATAATAGGTCTAAAAAATTCAGAAGTAGTAAAAGAATAAGCAGAAAGAGCTTTCGCATTTCTAGAAGGCTATACAAATATGCAAGAACAAGGAAATAAGTTATTTTTTATTTTGTTTTTGTTCGTTTAATTCCAAATCGCGACTCTAATAATACAAACGACTAAGTACCAGCTTAACAAGTGTGTCCTTCTGTATATATTACATGCTCTGGAATATTGGTAAAAAAGGTCAAAAAAGTTTATCAGAAACTTTTCTATTCACAATATGAACAAGGAGTAACTAATCCTTTGTATAAAAGAAAAAAAAAAAGAGCACCATTTATGGAATCCTGAAGCACAGTACAGTTGAGAAACGAGAGAGATTTTACCGTATGCAGACGAGCTGTCGGAAATCACGCAAGATAACCCATGCCAATTTGTTCCCACAGACGGATGACGTGAGGTAGGTTTATCCCTCTTAGATCAAGACTGCAGTCGCACTTTTTCCCCCCCGCACAAATGCTTTTGTGAAAACGCTGCTCTGTCACTTCGCGACTCTGCGACGCACCCGGCAGTGCAGATGACTCGCAGTACAACCCTAATGCCCCTCATTTTAAGGCACCCACTTGGCCGTTTGTGTTTGCATCCACCTTAAAATACTGGCCGTGACAATCAAATTGTTCGCCGTGCGATCACCGGAGCTCCCCACCGCGGAGCCTCGATTCACTGTGGCAGAGCAAAACGCAATCGTCACCCGACAGACGGGCATCACCACGCAGCCACTGTGAAAATTTGCCTACTGCCCCGCACAGTGAAGTTGTACCATGGAAAGGTCATTAAATGGGAGGTTATTAATCACGCTTTGTCATGGAAAAGAGTTCAAAGTCTACTGCTTCTGTTTCCAAAATCCACAACCGCCTATAGTTTTACACAACGTAATGTGTCAGCAAGTTCTTTTCTTTCCAGAACTTGCTTGTGGTGCCAACAAACACTCTTAACAACACCCCAAAAAAACAGATAAACTCATTCAAACCTCCATCATAAAAAAAAAATAATCCAGCCTTCCTTCAAGTAATGTTCCAATACTGATTAAGTCACCCTTCGCCTCACACACACTCACAGCATCTCTCCTTCATAAGCTTACAAAAGTCCTTCCAGGTCATCGTAAGCCATGGCAGAATAAATTCTCACCACTTCTTCCACACTTCAGAATTGTGCTCCTAGAATTTCTGGTTTTTCCATAAGAGTCTCCTTTTCACATTTTTTTTTTTCCTCTGAGGTTTGCCTTCAACGCCTTCCAATCTTCCAAAAAAGTGCTTGCTAAATATAAATACTTCAACCAAGTGCTCCATCTCGTTACAGATTAAACTGCGGCTTGCCCTTGCTCGTGTAGGCTATCGGGATTCAGAAAGAAACGCCATTCGTGGTAAGACTTCGTCTTTTTGCTACAGTCCCTCTTAACGCTGAAATTTAATCTTTCCCAGCAAAACAGCCTGCTTCCTTTTCTTGTTCGGTTTGGAAGTTCCGCCCGAGATCCGCCTCGGGGTCACAGCATTTCGTGCAAGGCACCCAAGGGTACGAACGCGGGGCTGCAGGCGATCTACACGAGCGTCCCGGGCTTTGAATCCTCATGCCAGAATAACCTCTGCTCGCTGCTGTGCAGGTCTTCTTCTAAGCAGCTCTCATCATCGCCACCCAGCTGGCTCGTCTCCGCGTATGCCCTGCAAGAGAGACACGGTATCAGGGCTCAGCCAGAGCCGGGGGTCTTCCCCAGACCCCCAAGCGCTGCACACACTCACGTGACCCCCTGAGTAACGCCAGTTATTGCGAGCTTGCCCCAGTGTAACTGGGATCCAAACACAAACCCAGTTTTCGTGCTGTGATTAGCCAAACGGTGTGCAACAGGATCGCAGCTGCTCAAAAACCATCAAGACTGTGGAGCAGATAGATTGCTCGTTTGCCACAATCATGTTAAAATAGAAAATAAATGAACGATCAGACAAATGATTCACAATATGGAAAATTAATAGCTAATAAACCTTACATAGACAAAGCCGCCAAAAAAAGCAGAGTTTCCAAAGCCTGATTATGGGAAGTTAAGAATTTAGCAGAACCTGTATTTTTAAACACTGTTACTGTAGATCTTTCAAATCACTGCAATAAAAAAGCCCATGGTGTTTAGCTTAGAAATGAGGATCTAGAGAGAGCTTTTTTATCTTTTCCTACATTTATTTTAAAACAAACTAAAAATTCAGTAATTTCTTGCAAGTCAGCCCGGCAGCAAGCACAAGCTGCAGCCCACAGAGCAGGAGGCACAAGCGTAAGGTCCTTACTACGGTGGCTACACTTAGCGTAAGCGCACTTAAACGTGGTAGCATTTGTCGGGGCAGAGCCGTTCCCTGGACAGGAGGTCTCTGCTCTCACTGGTGACAGCCGGCGTACGACAGCGGGGGGAAGCAGAAGCAGCGAGAGCGCTGCAGGAATCTCTGCGAGGACAGAGCGGGCCCTGGGCTCCCCACAGCCCTCAGGAGAGCCTTGGCACACGCGGCATCGCCTTTGAACGCCAGCACTCAGACGTGAGGTTGGAGAGAGCTGTCTCCTTCCCTTGTTTTTCCAAGAAGTCGATCAGCACAGGCACTACAGCGTCAGAAATACCACCAGACCAGCACCAGCCAGAGGAAAAGGCTGCGCAGCAAACGAGTCCGTCCTTTGCCGTGCCTGCTTCCCCCATCCTTGAATATCAGTCATGGTACAGCTGATCTATTCCACACCGACCACTTACTCTCACAAAGTCAATTTTATCATTACTCTTCATCCTGGCCCTCTGAGACCAATCTGATTTTCTCAGAAGTTGTAACCGCCTGTGAAATGCAGGAGGAAGAGCAGCAAACCTTGATGCACTTCACTCACCTGCTCTGCAAAGGAAGGTTGCCATAAACATTCCCGTAACAGCTGGAATAGGAGGAATGAGACAACGTGTCATAGTCTGAAAGTCCCAGGGCAAGCGGGTTTCGCCAGTTCCCAGCAGTGTTTGCAGAAGATGCTGGAATTAAAAAAAAAAAAAAATTACAGTAAATAGGTCTCTCTCCAGCTAAATTGCTCAGACTAATGAGACAATTCTCGTCAGTGATGTCCATGGGTTTCTGTGGGACACACAAGCAGACCCTGCAAATGCAAAATGTGATTTACAAGCTCTGCAGGGAGGAATGCACCGTGCCGGTGGTATTCTGGAGCTAGGGAATCTCTTTAAAAAGACTTTCTGACCCATTCAGTGATGCACACTGTGCTGTATTTTGGAAGCCATCACGGCAACTGCATTTACACGGCACGAAGGTTTGCACATTGCTTCTAGTTGGTAAACACGCCTGTCTGAAACCCATACGGCTCTTTGTGCTTCTTTGGACTTACAAAGAGTGAAAGGCAGTTACACCCACAGGAGAAGGCAACACGCAAGTCTTTCTCCTCCAGCATGGAGCAAGAAGATCCCATTCAGTTCCTCATCTACCTTTCAGGACAGAGCTCTAGCCTTGCTTCTACTCTGCTGGCTCCATCGAGGCAGCGGAGGGGCAGAATTTGACACACAGCAGGGACTTAAAAAAAAAAAAAAGAAAACCCACACAGCATAGAAGAAATCAGACATTACCCGAAGAGAAAGACGACACCCGACTGCTAGGAGAGCATGGCACCTGCAGACCAGCAAAGCCCAAACTCCTCTGAGATCCTCTGTCTGACTCAAAGCCCGCCTGCAGGCCATGACCCTGGTCCTTTTGACTGGAGGCACGCTGGTACCAGCCACGGAGATGCTCTGCTACTAAGGCCTTGTGAATGTTTTTGGTTATATGCTCCGTTTTAGCAACTTGCTTCCTTGGAAGCCTTAGGGTTGCATACGGGTTGTGCGGTACTCTGTCCACTTCGTCCTCATGGTAAGACCTGAATTCCCTGCAACGGTCATATCCGTAATGTGCCGACGAGCGGTAGGAAGGGTTGACGCTGTACTGTCCCTCCGTATCACTCTCATAAACATATCCTCCATTGTAATGAACGTCAGAGTCAGTGTACGGGGAATATCCAGAAATATAGTAACTAGAGGAAGGCTGCTCCTGACTTTTGTGGTAGACACCATTGCGCACATCCTTCTGGGCAAGATTTGGCATGCTGCCTGAACTGGCAGCAGAAATGTTTTGTTTCTTTGACCGTCTTCGACCCCTGGTCCTGTTGTCGAGCGTCTGAGTGGTATAATATGGATTGGGAGTAGGTGTCACGCAGTAATATTCTGCACTTGACTGGCTAGTGTAGGATGATCCGTCATCGAGGATCTCTGTGCTGCTGCTGCGCTGGCACTTGGAGAGGGTGAAGGCTGCCTTTTCCGCAGGAGACTCGGACAGCAGGTGGGTTTGGGACTCCAGGCTTCCGCTGCGCTGCCGGCAATGGTGTGGGGAAGCATCTGGCCTGAAACGACACAGATGCCAACTGGTTAAAGGCAGTCACACGCAAGCAGGCACAGAGGGTTGGATAGAGCACGCGTGGGTGAGCCAGGCACGCTGCCTCCCCAGCCAAAGCACAACACAAACCCAGTCTTTTCCTTCCACGTAGAATACCTGCATTGCAAGAAATTCAGCTTGGCTAAATTTTAGATTTGCTGCAACAGCAGGAGATCTCTCACATAAAAATCTGTCACGGTGAGCAAGGTTAATCTGTGACAGGGATACACGCAGCAAAGCTCACAAACTCACATTTTGTAATGATTTACAGGAGGACTCTCACGGTTTTTAAGTAGGCACAGTCTACACAAGTGAGTGAGCTAGAAGCAGACATAGGAAGGTGGGTTTCCTGTGGCCCTGTCTCTCCAGGCTGCATTACCCCAGCCAAATAAACCACGAGCTCTCACTAACGTTGTAAGATTTATAGCATCTCTCCTTCCCCAGCACGGATTCTCGGCTGTCTAATAATACAGGTGACCTCATGTTGCAGCTCCCTTCCCATAGCGAGGGCACTAACGGGGATCTCTCTCCTCTACCCGGCCACTGGAGGCTCACAGGAACATAATCCTCAGCAGACATCTGTCAGCTTGTGAACAAGTTTTTGTGGGGAGACCACTAGCTGATGGACAACGCAATTTCATAAGCCTCACTCTGCCAGAAAACGAGGCTACAAAGGAAATGTAAAATAAATTCTATCTTACAAAGATTTTACAGAAATCTTTTGAACAAGCACTACTTGTTAAAACTCCCTATAGGTGCCTATCTGGAAATGACCCTTCTCCTACAGTCTTTCATGATCAGACAGGCAATACTTGTGTGCCAGCTTCCACCTCACTCCTAATTTTGCAGATTGCCATTTGTGTGTGCTGCTGTTGGCCCAGACAGGGTTTGTGCTCACATGAACGCTCTCACTAGCATGTCACAAAGCTGACTGCGCCAGAAGATGGTGGCTGATATTAACCTTGTGCCTCCAATAGCCAGAAAAAACATTTCAAGAGCCTGAGCCTGCTGTAGGGAAAACTGCACGGCAAAGGACCCTTCGCCCTCTTAACACCATTTGCTTTTATTCTTCTGCTGCCCAAGACACACGTTGTTGCACTTAATACAAAGCCCCCTTACTGTAAGTGGCTGCTGCTGTAGGCATTGCGTGTGAGCACGGGGGTTGTAGGCATGCTTCTCCCTCCATGGGGCTGGGGCGGCCGGTCCAGGGTTCGGTAGGGACTGCTGTGAGTCGAAAGCGGGTCCCTGCAAGGAAGGGGACAACCCCCGTTAGGTTAAACGCCATGCAAGTCGCAGCACACAGAATACGTGCACCTTAGGTCTCAAAGAAACAAAATGAAGGACAGAAAAAGCAGGTAAGGGTGTAACGGGACATGCCTCCTGTATAAAGACCAGCTTTGTTAAACAGGTAGAAAAATTCAACCCCTTCTTGTGGCTGAAGGGAGTAACACAGCAAGGGAGGTCCTCACAGGAGGACTGGTAGGAAAAGCTGCTGCCAAAGGACAGAAGTCTGAAGCCAAAGAGACAGAACAGGTAACAGAGAAGCAAAGGAATCGGGTTTTAAAACAAAACACATCACAGCTAAAAGGTTACATATGGCTGTAATTCAACTTTGGAACTTTATGTGGAGGACTGTTCTGCTTAGGTTGAGGGACAGCCAAAAAAATGCAATGACAGGACATTGCCCAAAACTTCAAAAATATTTCAGCTTGCTTTCAACTGCCTGCTCACGCGAGACACAGGCCCACATCCCACGGATACGTACAGAAGCCTCAGCCAGTCACTGCAGCTGGCACTAATGATGGTGGCCTCCCAGAAACTCTGCTCTTACAGGGAGAACTGCCCATCAGGACTTCTGTGAATTCTGCACACTTTGACAACGTACTGGCCGAAATACCGATACCATCGGGAGGGATGGGTATGGTTTGGTGTTATCCGAAGCCATTAAGCACGGTCATCAGGAATACTACAAGTTGTTTAATTAATACTGAAAACAAACCACAGAAATGGAGACAAAGGGTGACAGTATCTGTGGGCACGAGCCATTCCTTAAATACAACCCTCGCTATTAAATTTCTCACCCGTCTTGAACCTCTTCACAAAGACACCACTACCCTACAATTTCAGAGACCGTGACAACTGCTTATACACCCTTATCCACACTTCTTGTTACTAAACAGGAAATTTAACTCCCATCACCAAATCCTGTAATCGCAGAGAAGCGCAGAGGCAGCAGGCTCTGCTGGAGTGCCTGCAGTAACAAGAGTCTTGGCAGGGGCAAGATGGAGCTCACGCCAGCGAGGCCGAGAGCACGGCTGCAGCGAGACGTGCCCTACCTGGAGTGCCTGGTTTCCAAGAGCTGCTCATTTATGGATGACTTTCTGAGATGAATTCTCTCCACCCCGAGGGACTTTGGTGGAGGAAGCCTTGGAGAAAGCTGAGCAGAGCTGGGTCTCTGTGCTGGCACAGGAAGCGATTCACTGACTGTTGGAAAGGAATATGTATTTTGTTAGCAAAATCCTTGATATTTTTGCCCTATATGGAAATCCGCGGCCCCTAAGCAGAAACACTTTGCACTACAGAGACAAGGACAGAAGCTGTGAATCTAGAACGGCTCTCCTGCCTGCACCGGCTCTCCTCCACGCAGACAGGACACGGGGGGGGGCTCGTACAGATCCCAGCAGCACCAACTCCTGCGAAGATTACACACAGCTTGGGGCTCTGCCAGATCACAAAGTGGAACTTCCTTGGGAAAACACCTGTTTGCAGCGCGATCCTTCCCAGAGCCGAGCAGGCGAGCTCAGCCTCTGCAAAGCCCAGTTCCTCTCCCGCGCCTTCCAGCGCTTTACTTGAAAATGACATTTTAAGAATTAGTTTTGAAATACAACCTAAAAGGGACCGACTTCAAAAGGGATGGAACGAGCAAAGACGACTGACAGGCAAATTTGGCTGAAGGCAATTGGGAAAACGCTGGTTTGATCCTTGTTCTCACTTTGCTTAGGGCACAACCCAGGTCCCATCGGAGCCAACAGGAAACTCCCAACTAATACATATAAATGCAGGACCAGCATCACAGAGAACACGTTCACAAGCCAAATCCCTGGCTCTGCTTCTACTTGTACAAGCAGGAATCAGTCATGACTCCATTTTAAAGCACCAGATGGGTCGTACAAGTCTAAAACAGGGACAAAGTAAGATCAGAACCAGGCTGTAACTGAAAAGTGAGTAATAATTTCCATAATGCTTGTCCCCAAATGATGATTATCCATTTTAAGGGAGAGGCAAGCCAGGTCCTTTCCACCTTGTGGAACAGGGCGTGAATGTGTGTCTGTGGGTGTGTGCGCAGAATGAGTAAGCTGAGCAAACACCATACCCATGCAAGATGCAAGCTCACTAGGTAACAGATAAACGTAAACAGATCATTAATATCTGTGCCTATTCCACTTTCTTGTAAGTTTTATAGCAGCAATGAGGACAGAAGGGCTGGGCAAATCCTCCCAGCTCGTAACTCCTCCAGCCACTCATCCGCCTCTGGCCAGGTCCTAGGGATGAAGTATTTGTTTGACACTCAAAGCCTTCAGCTCGCAGGTTGGTCGTGTTAAAACCAATCACCTTCTCTACAGACAACTCAGATCAGTTCACAGAGGAGAAACTTTCAATAACTAACCTGTTGTAAGGCAAGACGTTCCCGACTAAGCTCTTTTTATCTCTGCCAGAAAGTAATTTGTTATTGAAAGCCACCAAAACAGTAGTCTAACAGACATTAAGTCAAAGGAGTATCTCTGGACACTTCATAGGAAACAAAGGATAAGCAACATACCATCATCATAGGTTGTTGTATCGGACAGGGAGCTGCTCTCAGATGGAATTATATCATCTGTGAATGAAAAAAAGCACTTTAAGAACAGGAGACCGAACATTAATTTCCAAATATCACAAGCAGTTTATTTTCTACAGCTTCAGAGCCAGCTGCTACTTGTAACACTCTAGTCTGTGCGCTTTAGCCCTCAACAGCCTGAAGACAGACCTGCTTTGGAGTGTATCGTGACCTACTTGCGTTCACTGCAGTTCAGAAAGCTACCTATGTAATTATCCAAGGAGATTTTTTTCAACTGGAGCGGGACTCAGGCCAAGATTCACAAAGGTGTTTTCCATCTGACTTCCAATAGATCTCACAGGGTGTTCTGGTGCTTCAACAGGAGTCAGCAGGCTACAGAGACATGTAGATCTGGGCTGCTAGCATCTCATCTCCTGTAGGTACACCTGACATCCCACCAGGTAGGTACAAAATGCCTTCTGAAATTTGGCATTCACTTTTGAATGTGTCATCAGCATACAAATTCTGTTTCATTTAAATTAGTATCAATCCAGAATAATTCCACTGACGTCAATCAAGTTATTGCAAATTTCAACACCACAGACAGCAGTAACTGTTGTATGAACATTGCAAATTTTTTCTCTTTCTTTTACGTTTTGTTATTCAATGTGCTTTACTGCACTTGCCTGTCCTCTCGCTTTGATGCGGCACACTACCACTCGCTCAGAAACAGCCTGTCCTTGCTAAGGTTTAGAACAGACCAGCAGTACCAGAGAAATTAGGCTGGTGATAAAAAGCAGCACAAGAGACAACTAACCCACGAAAAATCTGTTCCTAGGCCGTTTCTGGCAATACACAGCACTGGTGGGGTAAAAAGCCTACATGAACTGCCATGCACGAGGCAAACGAAGCAACGAAAGAAGACGGTGGCAGCCACTTTGTGCATGACAGCTGCTTCCTCCATCACTCATCATGAGCAGATGCAATGTAGGTTGCTCCCTTGCTGTCACGTTTTGCTGTGAGGAAAGGTCTGGTTACAAGAATTTGGTAAACAGAGCAGCTTTTCAAGAACAGCAGAACATCAGGGCTGGGCCCTGCCCTGAGGGCACTTGCCAGACCACCGAGGATGGGCTGCAGCTCTGCTTGCAACCCGACACTGGGAGCAAGCTTCAAGGAAACTTACTCACATGAACTTGACCACATGGTGGTGTAATATGGAACTGGGCCCAGCACAAGAAGGTAAAAAAACCTACCTAGGGGAAAGAAGAAAAAAAAAAAAAAAAGCCAGTCTAAATCCTTGCTGCTGGAGTCATGTGGGGTCTGCAGTGCTGACATATAGGGGAGCTCCGCATTTAAAGCCTAAACTTGTGCAATTCCATGCAACTGCAGAAGAAACGCTGGGCTACAACGGAAGAAAAGGAACGGGAGAGTGGAACATGGGGAGCAGGAGACAGCCAGTACTGCCTTCACCTCCCACCCCTTGCGGGCTGGGACGAAAATAGCTACAATTTGATTCAATAAATCAATGTTACTATTTAACACCTCATTTCCAACAAATCATTCCCCAAAATCACAGCCCCAAGTGACTCATCCCTGCTCGGACTTCTGAAACCCTGTACCTTAAGCCTGAGAGTACAGTCAGCGATGGCGAAAAGGTTACACACAAAATCAATTATTGCACCAGATGACAGTTCTGTTTCAGGTAAACAAATACACACTGCAGTGCAAAAGTCAGGAACTGGAAGGGAATGCAGCTAGCTCATTGCAGGCTAAGTATTTGCTGCCTTGCAGTCCCCACCTGCAGAAAGGGAGACCCTCTGAGACACGGAGCCCCATCCCTTCTGGCTGTGTTCACCTTCTCAGACAGCAAACAAGGACATCATGGACCAAATGTTGCAAAATGATGGGCGAAATGCATAAGAACCAACTCCTAAGCTGCTTGTTTGCGCAACAGGACAAAACACTGCCTGCCACCGACAGCAGTGACTGTGCACAGATGCTGCCCCATGGGGCTCTCGCTGCTCAGAGGCCTTCAGCAGCTTCCTGGTCGTTACTACACATCACATGTCCCAGGTAATACAGGACCTCCCACAATTAGTATCCAGATTGGTGAGCAAGAGACCGGAAAAACAGATGGTTTCCTCATCTCTGTCAACTGGGAACTAGCTGAGCCACATTAAACCGCGATCATCAACCTTTCAGAATAAGCACTTTGCGATGATGGATTGCCCAGTGCTGCCATGGTTTGTGCTGGGTAAGAATCCAAACCGAGCTCTCAACAGGAACGGGACATGGTGAAGGTTTCCCCAATAGAAACCTGGCAGTGCACAGCAGAAGGATCTCCTCCAGGGAAAATACACGTTGGCAAGAGGTCTCATCTCAAGGGTCAATAAGAGTGCATCAACATAAACAGCAGAAAAATCTTGCATTTTCTTTCCCACCTTGCAATTCCCAGGAAAAACCTCACTATCCTCACAAAACAGCATTTTCTGGGACAAAGGGGGGAAAAAGAAAAAAAATCAATTAAACGTTAATGATTATCCATATGTATTTTCCAAGGAGGGGAGAAGTAAAACATGTCCTAAAACCATTAATCACTACAGAAACTAGAAGAACCTGCAACACCTATGAGCTTTTACTACTCCCAAACTCCTTCGACTGGCTTACATACTAGCAAGTTTCCATGCTTTATGCTATGAAGCAGCAAAAATCACAATTCCCTTAGCAAAATCACACTTTCAGACTGCAGGGACCAAGGGTACCTGCTTTCACTGTGCTCGGCACTGGCAAACAGATTTAGCCAAAAATCTGATCGCCACTATTTGCATTCATAAACTCCTGAACTTTGCTTGTGACTTCCAGGAAATCAGTAATCTTTAATCAAGAAACAAAGCCTTTGATCTTTATTTCCTCGATCCTGTAGCAAAACTCACACGCTCTGCTTTTCCTAAAACTGAAGCACTGCGGACAGGAAGGGAGAGAGATCTTGCAGGCAGGAGCTTAGACACTCAGTTGCACTCAAGACACTTTGAATTCAGACACCACACCAGCTTCTGAGATGCTCCTGCCAGCCCTCCTATGCAGAGCGCCTTGGGTCTGTACCCGGTGCTGCAACGTGTCTGCGCTTGTTCCTAGAACTGCAGCTTATTCTGCCTTCAGCCTATAAGCAGTGCACTTAGCGTATCAGATGCAGCAATTGCACCTCTTTTTTTTCCTATTCAACTGCCTCGGAGAAGATAAAAACCACACAGACAAGATGCAAACAAAACTTGAAGGTGAGCCAAATTATTTTTTTTTCCTCCTCTTTTCATCAGAACAAGGGGAATTCTCTTGCTCACCTGGTAGAGTAAGAGTTGATTTCTGGGTTGGTTTTTTGCCACACTTGATTCTATATTCATTTATGGAATTTTCTATCTCTTGAAGCTTTTTTACAGCATCAGCATACTCTTGCTTTCTTTTCTTCTTCACATTTTTGCAGAGGTCTGGCTCACTGGCAAGTTTCCTTCCAGCTTCCACCAGCTTTTGCTGTATGATAAAATTGCTCTCCAAGTCCTGCAAAGCAGGATCCTGCAAATTCATGGGATGAGTTAATGCTTGTACTCTGGGTAGAAATTATCAGTGAAGGTTATTGACTAGAAGATCTATTTTTGCGGTAATGAAATGAAATCTTGAGCACAAAACACAGAAATATCAAAGTTTATACACAAGACAATCTCACCATATCACTCAGTCTTATTTCTGTGACTAGTGTAAGATTATGAGCTCTCTTGAGAAAGGTCCAAAGTTCTCAAGTCTGGGTGACATAACACCTAAATACACATTCAGACTGCTAAACCTCCTGCTCTGAGTCCAAGCCTGAAAAATTTTGTTCAAAAACCTCTCTCTACTTTGGAGAAAATTAAAATGGAAATTCGTATCACCATACCTACGTAACTGGGAGTTGAAGGCTTTAATTAATTGTTTGTAAACAACTCCGAGAAGCTCAGATGAAAGGCACTGCAGAAGTGCTAAGCAACACATTATTAAATCTGGTCAGCAGGATTTTGTTTCAATAGCATTTAAGCAGTCAACGTAAGCTCGGTTTGCTGCAGACACGGATTACACCAGCCCCATGAGCGAAGGCAGCGTGGTTTTGGTGAAACACAGATGCAAAGTGTCCAACACCTACTTGCTGCTTGGATAATACAGCTTGTTAACAAATCTCACAAATCACGAGGGGGAATGGTAAGCGTCCGGACACTGCAAATATCTGAATTACCATTTCTCCTGAGTCAGTCTCTGCCAGCAAAGCTCACAGCAGCTTCTTGAGCAATGTAGAGCTTTTATTTAGGTGGACCTTGCATTAAGCCAGAGATAAGTCTCCTCCTTCTGTCACCTGTCACACAACTATGCTCACCGACCAATGATTTTGCAGCAGGGACAGTGCATGCCCCTGCCATGTTCTGGGTTCAAACACAATCTCAACGCGACACAAACCCATGCTCGAGGAAAGCTCTTAGCCATGGGTTGCCTAGTGGCGTCACGCACCTGCTCTTCTCTCATCAGCAGCAAAACGTCCATTAGAATTCAAGCAGCACGGCCAAATCAGGGGTTCGGGTCAGGGGATTTTAAGGCCTTTTGAAACAGCCAACTTCCTGATCATTTCAAAGGCAGCATGGTTGATATAAGGGTGGTACCTGTCTAAATTTCCCAGTCTATGCAAGTGGCTGTCCCAGCTGCCTCCTCTTAAACAATCAGGGGAGAGCTGGATTATTTACAAGTGGCTTTGGCCACCCCACCTCTGCTGTGGAAACAAACTGCAGCACTCACCTCTTCGCTCGGCAGCAGGTTGTCATCCAGCTTGAACGCCGTGCCGACACGTCTCCGGACCTGGGGAGGTTCCTCTCCAGCGCCCAGAGGATACTCCTTGGGCATCTTGCCCGTCAGCTCCTGGGGAAAAGAGAGGGCCCCGTGTGAAGGCCCAGCCGGGAAGAAGGGCTCTCACCCGCCCCGACCCCAGCATAAGGCGCAGTTCTCACCGCCTCTCGCAGGCAGATTTTCTTCAGCTCCTCAACTTTCTGAAGCAGTTTTTCCTGAAGGAGTTTCTCTTTCTTCTTCAGTTCCATAATTTTCTCCTTCTTTTGTTCTTCACTGACCTCTGAATCCTGAGAGCCTGAAAAATACACGCTCTGTATCAGAGGATTTGCAGGTAAAAGCTTTTTTTTCTGTTCAGGTAGGTGGAGATCTCCCCAAAGCAGTCCAGCCCAGTGACACAACACGTTATTCAAAGTGCAGCGTCCAGCTCTCGTGCATGTCACCCAGCAAGCAAGCTTCTAAGAAATCTGGACTTTTTCAAACCCCCAATGTATATACTTGCATGGTAAACCCCAAGTACACATCCTGAAAACCCACCACCCAGAACATGAATTAATGCGTTAGGGATATCTACGATACATTTGATACTTTAGCTTTGACTTTGCAATCGAGCTTCTCACTTTGGCTTCACCTCAAGGCACCTATGTGTGGGCAGCCAGGCTTTTACCTCCCCACTTTCTCCATTCTCCACAGTCAAAGGAACAATCTAAAGTCCATTCCAGAGCAGAGCTTTGTTTGGAAGAATTTATCTTCTCTGCTCATTTTTGAGGAAGCTCCAGACAATTCAACTCCTACTACAGGTGCTTAAAGTTAGTCTGGATCAAATTTCCCTTGGACTTTGAAGAGACTGGTATCAAATTATCCATGGACCAACAGTATATGTGTGCTTATTCATCTAGCATATTTTTATTTCCTTATTTAACTATGTGGTGGTGGGAAACAGCAGATTACATCATTGATGTTATTGTTTCAGATACGTAGCCAATACGTGTCTTCACATACATTGCTATATTTATGGTCAGCTAGCCTTGTTTTCCCTTTGAACATACACAACCCCCACTATACTTCACTACCTTGCATTTACACAAAGTATTACCTGATGAGATCAAACTGCCATTGCTGGCCATAATAAGCTGGTTCTTTGCCTCCAAAGTCACTAGCTTTGAAACTTTTGGTGTTCCCATCTCCGTCAGATCCATAGCGATATCGTCCAAACTTCTGGCCGAAGGAATTTTCGCCTGAAGGAGTTTAAAAAAAATAAAATAATCCAGCCTCCTCAAGTTACCTCTAATTAACTTCAGAAAACAGGGTCACAGAAGATGACATTTCACACCTCATCTCCCACAAAATTAAGGACTAAAGCAACAGCATCATGGTGGAGTTTACAGTGCAGAGGGTTGCACTGGCATTCCTCTCCCCCTCTGTCCTCAAAGCATGAACCATCTCCCAGCTCAAAGCCTCTTTGCACCATGTTAAAAATGAATACGAAAAGGAGAAAAAAGAAAAAGCAGATTAAACACTGAGACGTGGGAAATCCCTCCTTTGTGATTACAATTCCATAGCCATTAATTGCAGGCAGGCTAAAACGGATCGAATAACAATACTGTCGCTAATAAGACTTCTCAAAAAGCTGACAAGAACAATTTGTAGCTTTTCTTTGGAGAGTAGTTCATCTGCGGAAAAACACGCACCGAAGGATATACAGGAAAGGTGCTGAAACTTATGCCCACAGTAAAATGCCTTACAACTTACTTTGCTTTGCTTTCTGTCCAAGTAAAACTGGTGCTGACTGATTGCCATCACCCAGATGGATTTGATCAGGGAAGTGTTTGCATACCAGGTTTGCACTACCAGTCCACTCTGACCAAAGGTCCTTCTCGACACTGAAATTCTGAGGAAGTGAAAGAAATGCAATCTCAAGACAGGTCTTTGAGGTTTAAAGTCTCAGATGCCTCTCTCTTAATCAGGCAACGTGTAGCCTTTACTTTAGACGTGAAAACTTGGATTTCTTTCTCCCCACAACCCGTTGCTGCCGCCTTTCCTCCCTCCTTCCCTTCGTTTTACAAAGTTAAGGCCCCTCACGGTTGAGCTTTGCAACACAGAGCACCAGCAACTGCTGTGCCTTTAGTTCAGCAACGCGACTGCGCTGCTGACACCAATGGCTGGGTACGCTGTAAACCTAGAAAGGGTGAGCAGGCTGCCATGGGATCCTGAAGGCAGTGATCAGGTAGGACGGTGGATCTGGGGGGGGGTGAATCAGCAGAGCATCTCGCTGCTCCTCCTGGCCCAGCCGAAAGGCACAGCCCTGAAGGCTCGAGCTCAGAGGAAGGAGCATGGCTGCCAACGCAGGGGAGGGCAGAAGGTGAGCAAGAAAGTCGTGTCCAGGTCCTGCTGGCTGCATTCCAGGTCTCCTGCTGCACAGGCACATTACTGCAGCCTCTCAGGGAAGGGTTTGGTAAAGAGAGCAAATTTGGCCATGAGAAACAGTCACCCCTCTGCTACAAGAACTCCCTCAGCAGACACTACAGGCAATTTGACAGAAGGACACCCAGAGCTGTAACACATCAACAGCTGCTCCAGGTCGCTCTCTGGGGCTGAGACCTTCCTCCCACAACATCACAGCACTACTCACCCGTCATCCGCAGGCCGGATCCAGCCCTGGTCTGTCCTGCCCAGCGTGGGATCAGGTTCAGCATTGCAAAGCCCACAGTAAACTCAGGTCTGTGTCCAACTTGGAGGCATCTCCCATCCCCATCCCCACCCGCTAACGCGGGATGACAAATCCCCAGCCTGGCTAAAGATTCACCCCGCTGCTACAGCTGCCTCCTCCAGCCTTACCTGCGGGGATCGTGCACTTCCACAGCAAATTTCTTTTCACGGAAATAGAGATTTTCCAGCTGCTTCCATTGAAATAGCTAGGAGAATTGGGAGAGAGCAGCAGAACACTGTCACTACGAGAATCACCAGTCCTCTCCCCCCGAGGTTATATCATTTCAGCAAATTACAACTCCTGTGTATCTTCAGCTACAGCATGGACTCAGCGATAACAACATTCACAGCATCAATTAAAATAAGCACATAAATATAAAGGATGCTCGTCAAGTAATTTCACACTCTACAGACAATGAACTGCAGAGTGAGGATTTTGCCTGTGACAACATCTGTTTCCCTCAATAGCTCATTTCATTTCACTGCTAGAAGTTCACATAGATCTTGGGAGTGCAGCTAAAGTCCTCTTCTCTCTGATCAAATGCAAAAATCTCTACATGAAGTAATTGCATAGACACCTACGGTCTCTTCCCTCAGTCAGAACATCCCCAGGGAATGGCAGCAGCTCAGGGAAAAGCAAGACCTTTCTCTTCTAATGACACCAGGTGAGAGATTCAGCAGGACATTCTGAAGCAGGGGTACAACACGTACTCAGAAAGAGCCGCTACAGGAGGCAGCCACCCCACAACGCGTGGTTCTGTAAGGAAACCACAGATTTCCTGCAAAGTGCCAGCTGGGAGAAGAGATCAAAGTTAGCCAGGGCTTGGCAGCTGCACCCGTGGGATCAGAATTTCACACGACTCCGCTCTGCCTTCTCACCAGCATTAGCCACCCTCTGGGATGACCCATCAGGGTGGCATTCAGCAGCCACCTCCCCAGCCCAGCTTCGGCTGCGCTGCTCCCAGCCCCCCGGGTGTGGGTTTCTGCCCCCTCCCCGGCAGCACCAGGGCACGGAGACCCATATGGGCGTCCCCAAGGACACCGCCTGAAGACAACGGGGTGCAGAGCTGTGCCTTGCAGCTGGCCAGAGCCCACAGCAGGTCCTGGAGGTGCTTCCACCCAGGGTGGCATCAAGCAGGGGAGATCAGCTCTCGACAGTGGAGACCCAGCCAGGCGACAGAGCCGTGGCAGTGCCTTCCTCCATCCCCACGGGAGTTTTCCCAGAGCCACCACACCCACAGTCCCCGGCGCAGGCGACGTTCCCACCGGCCTCTGCCGAAACCCCACACACTGCACTTCCACGAGGGAAGAACTCCCAGTTTCGTGAAGAGCTACTTACGAGGCCATGTAACGCGGGTTGGAAACGCAACGCAACCCAGCGCACGGGTTTTTGGGGAAAACTCTGCCTCTTCCAGTGACCTTTCACAGAATCACAGAATGTTTGGGGTTGGAAGGGACCTCTGTGGGTCACCCAGTCCAACCCCCTGCCGAAGCAGGGTCACCCAGAGCAGGCTGCACAGCACCGCGTCCAGGGGGGTCTTGAATATCTCCAGAGAAGGAGACTCCACAACCTCCCTGGGCAGCCTGGGCCAGGGCTCCGTCACCCTCAGAGGGAAGAAGTTCTTCCTCACGTTCAGCTGGAACTTCCTCTGCTTCAGTTTGTGCCCATTGCCCCTTGTCCTGTCGCTGAGCACCACTGAACAGAGTCTGGCCCCGTCCTCCTGACACCCACCCTGAAGATATTTATAGGCATTTATAAGGTGCCCTCTCAGCCTTCTCTTCTCCAGGCTGATCAAGCCCAGCTCCCTCAGCCTCTCCTCGTAGGAGAGATGCTCCAGTCCCCTCACCATCCTCGTAGCCCTTCCCTCTGTTGAGTTAAAACTTCCCTTTCTAGTACTGCAATTTGTTCTATTGGATCCCGCTATGTGAAAAATGCGGCAAGAGGAATTGTCATTTACTTATTAGAGTAAGTCACTTGCTAAAAGATCGTGGAGGTTTTACTCTGCTGCTCAAGTTTATCTTGGTGTTCCAGGAACCCTGTCCAGCCAGGCTACTTTCAGAAGTGCCCTCTTTACAACTCAGCATTTTATTTAAAACGAATAAATAAATAAACATTTAAAATTAAGTTTCAAATAAATCAATTAATAAGGAAGCTGACAAGGCGGCAGCTCAGGCAGCGCGTCAGGACATTGAGCAACAGCACCCGCGGGTGCTCCAGCAACGAGGGGCTCCCCGCCAGCACCCCGCAGCACGGCCGCCTCCCCGCCGGGCCCGGCCCCGCACTCACCTCCCCGCAGCACCGGCCCCCCGGCCCCTCCGGGGAGCGTCGCGGCCGACATGAGCCGAGCGGAACAGGCAGCGGCCGCCGTCCCGTCCCGTCCCGTCCCTGAGGGCTCCCGCCGGTGCCGCCCCGCCTCGCCTCCCGCCCGCCTGACATCACCGCCTCTCCCTCCCGACCCGCCCCTTCCCTGGGAGAAGGGGGAAACCGGAGCGGAGGGTTTGGGCCGAGGGGGCTGCAGCGCTGCGGGGCGCCCCGCGGACCGGCCGGGGGCTGAGGCGGGAGCACGGGTGGTGAGGGGGAAGGCTGGGGGGGGGGGGGGGGCCGCCATGGCGGGCAGCGCGGCCGGCCCTGGCTGACGCCCGAGGGGCAGCAGGTTGGGCGAGCAGCATCGCGCCGCCCTCCCGGCCACCCCGCTCCCACGCTCGTAAAGCGATGGGCGTGCTTCGGCCGTCACCTCTGGGGAGAGGGGAAAAAACCCCGCGCCCTGCCCCGCTGCCTCTGACCGGCGGCGGGCGGTGACTCCCCGTCCCCCCGCTTCCTCACTTCCTGGGGGTTTTCCCCTCCGGACGCGCTCGGCATTCCCGAGGGCTGCGGGGAAGGGGTCAGCGGTCCCGGGGGGGGCTGCGGGGGTGACGGAGCCGGCACGAAGCGCTTCGCCGCCCTGCCCGGGGACGGGACAGAAGAGGCGGGAAGCGGCGCTTGGGGTCCCGCCCGCAGGGGACAGCCCGGCTCTGCCCGGCTGAGGAGGACCCTGGCCTTCAGCCCCCTCGCCTCAGGACACCACCAGCTCCTGGCCACCAGCTCCTCGGACAAACTCTCCGGCAGCCGGGTCCTTCAAAAAGGCCAGGGACTAGAGGAGTAGCTTCAGAAGGATTAATAATATTTATATAGGTGCGCTTACAAATAATCGTGAATGAATGTATTAATCAGTTTCTGCCTAACATGTCTGGATTCATGAAGGTAGGAGGAAAAAAAAAAAGGCCTCAATACAAACAAGGGCAAAAAAAAAAAGCAATAAAGGATAAACCAGAGTAAACCAAACTCCTTCAAATAAACCAAACTCCTTCAAATAAAATTCTTCTAAATTGTGGTCACAAGTCAATACTCGGGGACCTGTCCCTGCACTAGAGTCTTCCTGCTCCCTTCCCTACTCCCCAGCTCCGTACAGACATGTTTCTAAATCGTTCCTAATTTCAATCTTACCTAAATCACATGCATATTTAAAAGACAAAAGAGTTATAAAAAAAAAATCTGGAAATCTGAAACTGGTTTTTGAGGGCTGGAAGAACAATTAAGGAATAATTAAAATGTTTTTGTGGAAGTTTTGCAATGTATGTTTCCTTTAACCGGATGATTAGGTCCACCTGAGCTAATGAATGTTTTCTTAATAGCCTTCCCATCCATTCCGACTGCCAGATCCTCAGAGGCTCTGGAAAGCTTCCACTGCGCATAGCGGGGGCTGCCTGTCCGACTCTCCAAGCAGAATTTGACCTGGCCAAGGTTTGTTTTCTGGGTCTTTTTGGAGAAGGCAGAGGTGCAAAGCTCCCCGCTCACACCTCGTGAATCAGGCACCTCTGTGCACCAGCCAGACTCCCACCACCCCATGCAAGCCCCGGAGTTCGAGCTTCCCGCATCTCCACTGCGATCCTCATCGAGATACTGCGCAAACAGAACAAACAAGGTATCGCCCTCCTAACCCTCTTTCCCATACACGAAGAGCTGTAGTTGTAGCCTGACGAGGCACAAATCAGACACAGACTGCATAAACAGTGAGACACCTTAATAAAAGAAGCAGCTGGTTTTTTACCTGGCTGATCTCGCATCCAGTTTTGAATAAAATGCAAGTTTGTCTGGGCCTGGCAGCAGGAGCTCGCCGGCTCGGAAAAACGGCCCCATCAGGATGGCAGGCAGGGGCTGGCAGAGCCCCTGCCTGGAGAAACGTGCAAGAGAGCTTCTCAGGGGCCCTTTGCTTAATATTCCTGAGCATTTTGTTTAAAAAAGATTTTGAAAAAATATCTTTTTTTTTTTTTCTTCTCCTGCAAGAGGGTGAAAAACCTGGAGAGGAGCTGGCTGAGGGGGCTGCGTGACCAAGCACTTCTGCTGAGCTGCAGCAGCAGCCCCAGGCACAGCCCACAAGAGGGTTGCACCTGGGATGTTTCCAAGGTTGATGGTAAATTCTGACCAAGAGCTAAATTACCCAGATCTTTGATTTTCCAGGCAAGGTCAGCGTGGAAGCGCAAACCACACTGGAGCGTTCGCAGCAGTCCTTCCCTCGGGAAGCACTTCCAGAGCACCTCGTGGTACGTGTGGTGCCTGCAAGGAGGTTCAACAACCTGCATCCCAGGAACTAGCTGGGAACGGCAATCTCCAGACAAATCTGGCATTTCAAACCATGGAAACATAAAAGATTTCTGCCCACAGGAATGCACCCCACCCCGATGAAGGAAATTACCGCCCTGGCGGCAACGCTGGAAGAAGGGCTGCGTTTCAGCCCCTCTGCTGCAGTTTGCTGTCTGGCACGCTACCTTCAACTGAAATCTTTTTGTTTGAAATGGCTGTGCCTGGCCATGGAGGGGAGGCATTTGAGGAGATGGTAGGAGAGCCAAACGGCCTCACCTGCAACAGCTTCGAGAGGAGGCAGCGGACGGCTCCCACCTGTACCAGCATAAACTGGCAGAGCTCACCTGGAGGCATCCTTCACCTCTTACATATTAAGCTAGTCCTCTAAAAACCTCCTCAAATTGCATTTTTTTCTAATGCATTAGAAGAACCATTCTTGCTCTGTTCTCTCTAGTGTTGGCATGAACAAGAATCAGAGATATCTCAGCACCAAACTGTCCCAAAATGCACGTGTTTGGGACAGGTGATGCTCAAACAACTTTCTGCACATCTGGAAGGAGCCACATTTCAGAGCAGTCTCATAACAGCTCTGTATTTATTTCAAATAATTATGCGAGCTTAGTATCTTATGTCCTAAATCAATGGCTTCTACTTGGTAAGAAACAAACACCGTAAAAGAAATCTCTGCCTAATTAGATCCGCCTGCTGAGAAGCCTGTACGAATGCCATTGTGTTGTGAACTACTCAGCAAAGCAGGACAGCAAATTTACATTAAGCTGATGTTCTGCAAGGGAAAACTTTCAGCATCAGCTCTTAGTATCTGTTGAATCAAAAGAAAAATATCATAGATATTACCCACTTCAGAACTAGTATACTCTAACAAAAACACTTTTGAGAACATAACGTATTCAAGACAACCAGCATTAGAATTGAAATTCTTGTAGATTTGAAACAATACCATACAAGATTAGCTCTTCTCTTCAGACATTATAGTTCATTTAGCACCAGGGAGTTGCCCACAGAAACACAAAGAAGCCGGAGAACAAGTCAAAAAGTCAGCGAGCTGCCTTCTCAAATTCCCATCCCTTGGAGGATCACCACGTGTTGGCTGAACGCAGAATAAACTCAACTCATACACGCTCCATAAACAAGACGACGCGTTGTTTATCTCACCACTGAGAAGAATAGGGGTCGAGATAAAACGGAGATCTATTCTGTTTTGAAACAGCATATGAAGTCCTGGGACCTGTTTTATGCTTTTCCTAATTGATTCAGAGGAGACTGGGGACAGGATCTTGGCATGCCACCTCGCAGCAAGCAGGAGGCATCTCTCGGTATTAACTCCAGCTAAAGGGAGAATATGCTTGCAAAGCAGCAGGACTGCAGAGCTAACCCCAGGTCTGAGCTGAAGTCTGAACAAGGGTTGCCAAACTCAGTCTTTTTTGCCCTGTGAGACTTCAGGATTATAATCAACTGAGCCCAGGGTAACCTCCAGCCAGCGTGGAGCCACTGCTTTTATCTACAAAGACAATTGTCATAAATGACACCAAAAATAATTCTCCACTTTCAGTCTATTACAACTCTGGAGCACAGTGCTCCCCTTGGCTCCCATCAGCCTGCAGTCCCACGCGAGGGGTAAAATGTGGGCTCACTTTGATAGGAACCGCTTCCGCAGCAATACAAGCTTTCCGGAGTGACTTCCTCTCCCCAAACCACCGCAAGTCAACCAGCAAAATATTAATAGCCGGACTCAAACCTCCCCAGCCAGCTTTACGCAGACAGACAGCCGGGGCAGGTTCTCCTGGTCCAGCCCTGAGTTACACACCGTCCTCTCCACCAACACAAGTTCCCCCCACAGATGACTGACGTTACATGCGCAAGCGTTGGCGAGGCCGGGCGATAGGGATCTGGAGATTGCTTCACCCAGGTCTGTCGTGCAAGTGGTTTCCTGTGAAGGGTTCTCAACCTTGGACTTCACGCAACAGTGTTATCCCAAGATTTTGTTGTTGGATCAACCACTGTGCTCCAAGGCTCATATTTAGATCTCTTTGCCTAAAGACCTACTTGGGTAAAGCCAAAGATTTCATTTTTTGAGGAGGATGGCTATATTTGTTGAGATTTAATAGACAATGTATTAATGCGTGCAGTAAATGTCACATATATATAATTATTATTTTAAAAACTTTATTCTGAATATGGACTTAACTCTTACTAGGTGCCTATGATGAACACATTAAACAAATGCAGCTACATCTGACAGCAGCCATTAGCATTGCAGAAAAGACACAGGGAGCAGAGTAAAACTCCCTGCTGTGAATTCAGGCACCAATTCCTGTTCAAAGCCTCCCACCCGAAACTCTGCAGCTTTCCCACTGCAGCTGGTACCAGAGAGGTGTGCACACCCAGAGACCACTTGTGTCTTTAAAATTAGGAAAGGCCAGCTTGGTCTTCAGTAGATTTGGACTCTGCCTTTCCCTTTGATTGAGTTAATCAGCCGCATGTATATTTAAACACCACTAACTGGAGAAGCGGTGCAGAATAAGGATGCTCTTTCCCAGACAGCTAGGAATAAACACAACAGCACTTTTGATCCCCAGTATAAACAGCAGGATAACGCCGCCACATAGCAGTTGCGAGTTCGGCTCCATCTCGAAAAGCAAAGCAAAAGAATTCTATTAAATCCAGCAAAACTAGCACCTCTGCTCCAAAAGACAGGCATAATTTACATGCTGCTTCCAGAAGGACTGCGCGCGCTGACTCCTCGGAGATTCAGGCAAGCTATACAGACTCCTCTCCCTCGGAAATATATTCTGATATGCTCATAAATATGAGCAAACAATAATACTGGTTAAAAGGAAGCTTCTGCCTCCCACATCATGGGCAGCAAAGCTACATTGAAATAAACAGCAGCGTCTCAACATTTTAACTCCAAAACCAAGTCCAGACGTGGGTGCCTCTACACCCAGTGCCTGCTTTGCTCCCCAAGAACAGTCTGACTCCAGTTACTTCCATGGGTCACATGAGAAGTGCACTTTGTATTTCAAACCCTGAAACACCTTTTGTATAAATTAACTGTTTGCATATTTAGTCACGTGTTAAAAGTAGTCATGACTCAGGACAAGCTGTGCCATAATACATTTTTTCCTCCTCCTATCAGCAACAGATACAAATCCACAAGGATACCACAGCCATATCCATCCCCACTTTTTCAATCAGATTATTGGCATTAAACCTTCTCTCTGCATTTAGGCTCCTCTCTCCTGCCTTCCCTTTTAATCTCTATCCTCTGTTGTAATTATAATTACAGTAAGGCAGACAACTATTATAATTTCCATTGTAACACTTCCACTGCAGAGGTGACCTTTGGTTTTTATTTAATTTTATTTTTCTTAAACACAACTCCTGCTGCGTTCAAAGGCAACGCCTCGTAACTAACTGTGGCAGGGTGTGACTTGGTATCTGGGCCCTGCTGACCTTAAAAAAAAAAATCTTCTTAATCTGCCTGCTTTATGTTGTAAACTGAAATCCCACAAGCATAAAAAGTGCTTGGCAAAGCAATGCTTCTAGCCAGGCAGGCTGCATTTTCTTGGAGAGCGTTGCTGGTTACAGCTGGACATCTTGCCTACAGAATGATCCACGTTTGACCCGACCAGAAAATACTATAGATGTTGCCTAAAAACAGGGAAGCGCTCAAGAAAAAGGGGAGCTCCTTGATGCTCTCTTCTGACAAGCAATGGCTGCATTAACATTGACTTGATTTTCTAGGGTTCCTCTTGTGCTGCTGCCACTTAGAACAGGCATGCTAAGAGAGACCTGGGACAAAACTAAGTGCTTTACTAAACAAAGCAAAGGAAGGACACATGAGTTCACCCTTGGACACACAGGTATGTAAATACACCAGAAGAAACCAAGTCATAGCCTGCTCTGGAAAAAGAGAAGATCAAACTGGGAGCTTGAAGGGGAATTGCTCTTAAAAGGAAGTTTTGTTAAGCTATGTTTTTTTGGCACAAATACACTAAACAATATCATTTTGCAAATATAAAATTCCCTGGCAGGAAGCACACACTTCATGTGAACTCCTGCCCAGATCGTTCCCGGGGAAGGCGATCAGTAAATCCCCAGCTTTCCACCTCCTCATGGCTTAGATGTTCCAACGAAGACATGACCAGAAAGAAACCACCACACCCCCAGCACAGCTCCTGCACGGGCAATTCCAGCTTTTCCCCCCAGCCAACCGGGTTAAATAACTCTCTGAAGACCATCAGGGCTCAGTACTGTCACAGGGAGATGTACATGGCTACAGGACTGGGTGAGCTCCCAACACATCACGAGCTTGGGTTGCACGGTGGGTTTCCAAGGCCACCGGCACAAGAGCCTGTTTGGGCTGGCTGGCGGGGGCTTTGAGGGAGCCAGCAGTGCAAAACAGGACCCGCTGCCCAGTTTAAACAACGGGGGAGGTTTGTTGGCAGAGGAGACACGCTGGGGAGCACAGGGGTGGAAAAAAGAACAACGACCTCCAGTATTTGGCATTTGCTCTCAACTGCCCCTTACGACTCACTGCATCATGGAACATACAGTTGCCCAAAGAGGCTTCCAGCATCACGCAGTTGCCCTTGTATTCCACGGGTATCAGAGGAGCCTTTTATCACTTCACACACAAAAAACACCTACTAAACCCAAGTGAAAACACCGCTCGAGGATAAGGCCTTTAGTTCAGGACTTGCAGAAACCCAGTTGCTTCATACTTCTCTAGTTATCCCTGGGGGCTGCCAAAACTCCTGTCCAGACTGTCCTGACACCACCAAACTCAAGACGACCCATGAGCCAAAGCTCCCAAAAGGAGTTTCCAATATCCCAAAAAACTCCCAAAAGGAGTTTCCAGTAACAGGGAGAGTTTTACTGCCTCAGTGCCAGCCAAATTCTCCTTCTGCATCCAACCCTTGGTCTTTTGCTCTCTACTCTCATGAGCAACGGTGTAAAAAAGTACATTCTGACATGCAACACCACCCCGCCTCCCCCTGAAAAAAAAATCAGATGTGAAAAACTTACTTTTCTGGGCTTAACTTTGTCTTGTAAGTCGTACTGGCCTATTCCTTTGTAACTTATTCCAAGCCACCACGGGATTCCTTGTTTATCCTGAAAAATGAATGTCTACATGAACGAAGAGCTACTTAAGAATTACACAATTCCAAGATTACAGCCCATTTCATTCTGTGATGAGTGTGAGTATGTACAGAACAAAGATTTTTTTTTTTTTTTTTTTTTTGGCCAACAAATTGGTGTGAAGTGGACTGCTGAAGTGAATGTTGAAGCTTTCTCCCCCTGCCTTCTTGGGCCAAGGCAAGAAACTACGTGGTGGGTGTGCAAAGTGGGACAAAAAAGTGACAGTGCTGCTGAAACAAGGGGGTGTCACTTGCTGCAGGAGTGGCTGTGAGGGGGGAAGGATATGGGACAGAAAAAAAGGTGGCCGATGACTGCATCCACTAAAATCAGGCATGGACAGCCGCAAGAGGAGAGAACAGCACAAAACAGCAGCTTTTGGGGTACCACAGTCATGGCCATGACTCAAAATAAGGAGACATCACCTCTGCTGAGCTCTTCTGCACAGCACACTTTGGCCCAGGCTCTGCTCTACAAACGGGAGTAAATGGTGTATTTCCGTCACTCTCCAAAAGGACTTCTCAGCACTTCCCCACTCCAAGCACGCACCCACTAATCACCCACCACTTAGAAGCAGTCTTTTCTACATTGTATTTTTTTTCCTGATTTGATTAGAAATATCTCTGGGGAAACTATTTACTGCTTCAGATCTAGAAGCGATATGCAGTTTAATTAAGCTGATACGAATTTAGCTCCTGATAGGATTACAGAAGGTTTTACAAAAATTCCTGTCTTTTGTAGCACATAATGCTTTGCTGCTCTCTGGAAATAATTTTTAAAGACTATCGAAGGGGGAAAAATTACAGAGGTTGAAAAACGGTGGGTTTAATTCTGACAGAAGAGTACTGAATCATCAAACTGCTCCTATAGGAATGTAATCACATGTTGTAAGCTAAGCAATCACATTATCTATGGGCATTTACTAACCTTTACTCCATAGTAATGAACTCCATATGTTGGCAAAGCTTCTACCACTTTCATATACCTGTAGACAGATTTATAGTGTAGCAGATGATTTTCTCCGGAGGGAGTAATATCTATTAACATATTGTTTTCACACATACATTCAGGACATGTCATTTATCATTTACATATTTTGAAGGTCTTACTAATTGAAGGCCCATGTTTTGAGAAAAAACTTGCCATCCTGGCTCGGTGAAAGATGTGGTGTTTTGGCCCAGGCAAAGTGAATAGAAAATGTCTCATACAACACAACCTTCAATCTCTTATCAGAGCGTCAGAGACCTGAAAGTAAAAATTCTCAACTGCCCATGTGAGCCTTTGGGGAGATGCTGATGGTAAAGACCTGCCTATAATTATTCCATTACGGTGCTTTGGTTACAACAGATGGACTCCAAATGAAGGTGTTTATGCAGTTGTATGACTGTTTTGTGAGGCAATTCAGATAACCCCTGAACAGACAATTTTTTCCCTTGTTCTTACTGAAAGAAGCCCCTGAACTATTGAGACAGAGTTGCAGGCACTGAGCTACATGAGAAAAACCACACGTTGTCTTATGTGCAGCCATGGCAATCATCTCAAACTTCTTGGTTTGTACCATGTCCCACTGCATTTGCCTGTAGGAAGTACAGTAATATTAACGGTAAATAAAAATAAAATTCCATGGGCTCTGTATGCATCTTGGAATCCCTTGTTCTTTTGAAAGCCAAATTCTGAACATTTCAACAAACATGCACTTGTTTCCCTTACAGAACCTAAGGTAATACTTGCCCTGAAGAGACCAGTGTGGAAACTAATTGATAGCAAGCAGGGTACGGAGACAAGTCTTCCAATAAAGTAAGGTCCAAATAATTTATTTTATATTTGAGGTAACTGAATGAGGACACACAGCCTTAACTAACTAATTTAACTAGCTATCTTGACTATCAGCCTACGGAATCTGAAACTTCAAATAATTTAACTTGGAAATATAACTCAGTAAAAAACATTCTGACAGATACAAATGGTAACGTTTGCAAGCAATGATGACCAAACCAGCCTGCACTGCCACCTCTCAACAAAAAAGAAAAAAAGTGAAAACGTCATCTTCACAAATTAACGAGTGTCATACTCACTGAACAATGGCTTGTCCTCTGGTCAGACCTTTAATTTGTGTGTAATGCTCAATTACTCTGTCCTCACTGCAAAACAAGCACAAAACCCAATTTAGAGGCTCAGTGACTTTTTTCACGTGTGATGGCATCTGCTGAAATTCAGACATCTGCTCAGCATGCAGAGAAGAGTCCCTCTGTGCATTTCTCCCTCTGGTTTATGTTCTGTTCCTTACTGAGTCCTTTCCCACCCGTCATTAAGCAGCGTGGAGCTGCCCGGCTGATCCTCACCATCGCATGCTGCCTTCCACACTAATTAACGAATCGTTTCGGATCAGCCTGCGCTGCTGCAGATGCTGCTGCAGAATGATGGTACTAATTGCAAACATTCACTTTCACATTCTAAAGGACCAAATCTTCGAAAGACGGTTAATGTACCACATGTAAGACAGAAGAAGTTAAACCAGAAATGTTTTCGTTCCAGTGTATTTCTTCCCCTGACATTTCATAAGTAAAAAAAACATAGGTTTGTCAGCAATGACCTTTTTTGCATTTTTCCTGCTATATACTTTAACATTTTGTTTTAGCAGAATGTGAAACAAAATATGCATTTAAGTGTCTGACGCTTGAAAGCAAAAAAAAAAAAAACCCCAGTAGTATTTGTTCTGAAAAGAACAAGTCATAAGCAGGTACTGGTGTATTTGACAATCCATCAGGTATACATGAAACTCCAAAAAATGAAACAAATGAAGGACTCAAACTTGCACAAAGGGTGTCAGTTCCAAGGAAGCAGTATCGCAGATTCATGCTAAATGCTGTGTTCCTTCACAGCAGATTCAAGCCACAGAATTGGACCTGCCTTTCTGTTTCCAGCTTTTCTAGCTTATTTTCTCCTGCTGTCCTGTTTAGGGGAGCAGCTGGGTGGGCATCTGGTAGCCAGTCAAGGTCAACCCACCACAGCAGCTCTATTGTGCGACAGCCGAAGAGCAAGGGGCTCTTTGCAGACCCAGGCTTGGCTGGAGTTCAGATTTCAGCTCTTTCTAATGCATGGTCCCCACATATTCTGATCCAGAAATTTAATTTGAGCGAACCTTCAATGAAGGATTTGCATCAGATCTTGTGTAATTTATAACCTTCAAAAAGCTGGAAAAGCTTGAGCACAAACAACTCCAAGTCCTCTCTCATACAGGCTGAAAATTTTTTAAAGACTTTGGAGGACCATTTAAAAGTAATCTTGTCATCACCACGCGTAGCAATGATTTGCATTTTAAATTAAATAGCTCACCAGTAAGCAAGCGACGGATGCTCCTGCAGTGTCTTGGTAGGAAAGACAGGCAGTGTCTTCAAGTCTTTTCTGGTGTTTTCATCACTTAAAAACAAAAATGGCAGAGAGTCACTGCTAGTGAATCACAGACGGAATCATCAGTTTCAGCAGAAGGAAAGGGCTGTGTATGCTACCCAAGAACGTGGTGCACTGCCCCATATCACGCTCTCACAGCAACGTAACTCTATAGGCCCTCTCACCTGACAGTGATGTATAGGGTGTCATGCAGACTCACATTGTAACTCATTATACAGACACGAGATTCTCAGGCTGCTGCGGCGGGAGCACCGTATCAGTGTTTATTTTGCACACCCTCACTCTGTTTGCCGAGTGCAGAACGACCCCTGAACACCTACAGAAGGAAAGCCTCTGCCTGAATGCAAGGCTTGTGGTGCTCATTTTTGCTCTGTCTTTAGCTAAAATCCTACCTCTAGACAATAGATTCCATGAATCAGCATTGTATGTGTCAAAATCTCAGAGTTTAACACTGATCTGATTCAAAACAAAGGGTTTCAGTTTGTATACTTTAAAATATTTTCACTGCAAATAGCTTTCCTGGACTGCTCATTCTACAGAAAGTTCAAATATTCTGGAGGTGAGGCCCAGCCTGGAACGAAATAAAGGGGCTGAAGTATGTGAACGCAATTTGTCACAAAAAACCCCAGCAGAACATTTAAAAACCTATTTCCAGGCATCAGTAAAATGGTTAATATTTGCTCCTTATACGCTCCATTAATTAATCGGTTGAAACTTGCACGCCTCATTTCTGCGGGATTTCATCGTGCCTCTGCGGCAGCGCCAACAAGCACGAACACGACTTTCCTATGAAAGGAATGCATCAGTCACATCCATCAGCATCCGCCTCGACTTATACATCCAGGCTTTCCTTGAAGGTGTTTTCCTGCTGTCGACCTCTGTTTTCGTCAGATTCCACTATTAGAGATTCCATCTGCGCTACGTTCCCCCTCTTCCCTCAAAATCAGCACAGTAATGTGCTCTGTGGGCACCGCAGATCAACCTCTGCAGACGGAGGCAGCAGCAAACCCCTACCACGTTGCCATTGTCTCACGCAGCAGATGTCACATGGAAAGTGCAATAAATTAAAGCTTTTTGTTCCTCGGCGACCACGGGCTAATCGCTCTGCAAGCTTCTTCCCCAGCCCTGACAATGTGCCTCAACCCGGACTAAGAGGGACCACCTCTGGGGACGAGGAAACTGTTCAATCAACAGCCTATTTATGCTTCAACGTCTTTGATGAAGTTGCCAAGAAGGGGGTCAATTAGTGCCGAGGAGCTGTTGCTGCTGAGCTTTGCCGGGCCGGCACTCTTCTGCCAGGAAAATGCACTTTTCTTTGCAAGCTGGCCAGCACCCAAGTGCCACAAAGGGGGACAGCTGGGTAGAAAAGCAGGGTCTCTCCTCCCAACGCTCAAATACAGCCGATGCTCACAAAAGCCGAGGGGGTTTTATTCACCCTGTAAAAGCCCATTTTGATGGGATCAAAAGGCTGCAAGACATCTCAGCTTGCAGTGAGAAGGCAGATTACCAAGGTTTTGTAGAGGAGCACGAAAATGCAGACAGAGTACACCATCCTCAGGCCTCAGAAACCAGAGCAAAAAAAACCCAAAAAACCCAAAAACCAAGCCGTGAACAACCTGGCTTGATCTCATAGCTGACTCCTCTCGGAGCAAGAGGTTCAGCCAGATGATCTCCTGAAGTCCCTTCCAACTTCAATCATAGACTCACCGGATAATTGATTATTAAAATAAAAATCTGCTCCTATTTTTAAGCCTGACTCATAACTGCAATGGCTGCTGTACCAGTCAGGGTTGGCAGGGAAATACAGTGAAGCAGGAGTGGTTTTGGAAGGAAGCAGTAACAAAATAGCTCATTTTTTACCAAACAAAAGGGCTGCTCCTCTAAATATAGATTCTCAATCCGCAATATTCATCATCAGAGGTTTAATGGCTGGTCTCTAAACCCCTGTTTAGAAACCTCATTGCCAGAAAACAACAAAATGGCCAAGCGAGGGCTGAAGCACTAACAAGGCTGATATCAGGAGGTGAGAGCTAGGCTCCGGCAGCGGGGACAATGACCCCCCAGCTGGCACCACCGCAGCTGGGTGGAGAGGTCCCAAGCTTTCCTTTGCCAATCATTATGGGGCCAGTAGCCTCCCTGTTACCGAGACTCTGCAGAAATGCCATGAATCCTGGCAGCTGCCTCCTACGGTGCTCTGAGATGCCACCTTTTGCACAATTTGTGGCCTCCAGCAGAGCTACTCACCTTCCTGCTTGGTCTTCAGGCCCCTCACCTCTGGACCTGGTTGAGTAGCTACTTACTTTATCCCCATCAAATGACAAAATGAGGGTGGTAGTTAAGCTTGAGTGATGAGTAGCAGCTCATCAAAATTTGGAAATGCCTACCACAGAATTTAAACCGAGCGCCAGCCAGCCAGCACCACCACCTCCCTGATGAGGTCTGTGGGCTCTGAGCTGGGACATGCAGCGACAAAAGGGCTGCAATCACATCCGTGCCACAACGCGGGGCACGTCCCTCCAGCGCTGACCGAGAACCACAGGCCCTGGTGCAGTTTGTTAAGCCAGCAGAATCCACAGAGCTGTGACACCTTACAGCAGAGCTGGACCTTTTCTGTTCTTCTGCCAGCCTACAAACCCATCCGACTTCTCGCAACAGCAGAGAACACACTTCCTTTACAAGGCAAAGTTGGCCCTGGGGACTTGCTGTCCTTGATGTGACACAACCTCATGCCCTGAAGTTCAGACACACTGTTCCATCCATCCGCAGCTGGAAGGAGTCCACCAAAATGGACTCATAAGGCCTGAAAGACTATGAGAAGCCACATAAGGAATTTAATTTTTCCTGCATAACTGTAAGGTAAAGTGTGAAACAATCCTAGAAGAACGTAAAAGCCCTGGGAGAAACAGGGCACAGCTCCTTGCACTCTGGATGCCTGGCACGCAGCAGCCCGGATCTGCTGATTGCATGCCCAAGGATTAGCATTTGGGATGATTCACGGCTTGAGGGATAATAAAAGCCTCAAATGGTCCTCCCCCTCCTTCCCCAGAGTTCATTATCACTTCATCTGCACCGAGCAGCCCAAGCACGTCTCCCCTTGACCTTCAGGATCACTTTCCCAAGCCCTCCGAGACCCAGCCGTTCCCCAGAGGTGACAACTCCAGATAGCAGGAGCGACGGTTTGAATTATTACCTGTTCCTGTTTGGTTTCACAACGACCACAAGACGATATAAGAAATCACAGGGCAGACAACCCCGGCTCCAGATGTCCAACCGTCTACGCTATCTACCAACCAAACACACCCGTGCTGCATCTGGCATGTCCACGGTCGGCTCTCGTCAGGGCAGGAGGAGGGCTCAGCTGTCGGGACAGAGAGGCCCACTCACATTTAATCCGACCTCTGCTACGGAGGGGGCTTCTTGGCTGGTGGTTCTTGGCAGAATTTCAATACGTAAACTTAAACCGCCCAGAGTCAACGGGCCTGAACGTTTTTTGGCAAAAGGTTTGTTTATTCCCCAGGAGGAGAATATAGGAAACTCTCACTGCAAGGATTTTTCCACTATGGAGAAGAATTAAAGAAAACCAGCAGACAGACCCTTTCCTTCCTATTCCACCCTCTAAATGCGAGTTTTCTCTCCGGCAGGTATTGAACAGAACTTGAATTGATCTGGGCAATGTAAACAAAAATCTACATCAGGCCCTCCTCCTGCCAAACCTCAGCTTGCATTCTTGGTACTGTCCGTATTTAATTTTCTGTCCCAACGTGAACAAGCGTTGGGCAAGATGTCCCCAGCAGCACGCCCTGCTCACGGAAGAGCAGCTTGTCTCTAAAATAACCAATAGTAATATTTAACCACTATGAATAGGAGGTCCCACATTCAAACTACTATCTCTAGCAGCAAACCAGTACCAGTCCCACGTGCTTCCTACAACCCACTGGCGTTGCAGTGAAGTTTTAGGCATCTTACTAAAACCCCACCAGAAATCGGGGAAGGAACCAAACCAGACTATCGTGGCTCTGCCTAAAGCTTATTACTGAAAATGAAAAGAGACTTACATATTTATGCTCCCAGAAAGTGCATCTTCACAGCTTGCAACTGAGCGATACAACACTCCCTGCTAGACAAAAATTTACAGAACTGTGCTAATTAGGACCATTTGTCAACGGCTGCCCAGGCTTCTCCCCGCACCCACTGTCAAAACCAGCTTATGCCTGTTATTAACGCAGGTAAGAGCTCAGATGTAATAAGATGTGGTTAATGAGATGACCATAAAACGTGAAGAGCAATAGACACACCCAGAACAGCAAAAGCAATATACTGGCCTACAACAGAAAAGCTTACCAGCCCACATCATCTTTGTAAATATTAACAACTTGATAAGGACAGGACTTCAGACAACTTTTAACTGACTGAAGCAACGGCAAGTGTGTTGCCTCTGCTGAAACGTGTTGGTAACACTTTATAAGGTAGGAATTTACCACTGGGGAAAGCGCGCTGTACAGTGATGCTTCCTTTATTCTCCAAGCCTCCTGACCTCACGTAAATACCTTCTCTTGTGTTGCTACGTGATCATTAGAGTAAGTCCCTCCTGGGTCTTCCTGAATGGCACTATTTTATATTCAGTTAATGCTTGAAATGAATTTTAGGCACAGCACAGGCAGAATTTAGAGCAGCCTTGTTTTTAGAAAGCATCGACCAACCTCTCAAGTTAACCTGAAAGTTATTTCACGGACACCCAAAAATCAGTAGACACTTCTGAGCATCGCATGTGAGATACCAGAGGAAGGGGAGCTTCTCAGCTAAAGGACGATACGGTATCACCCTGCGCTGTGAAGATGCTTCAACAACTTCCCATCAGGATTTTTCTTCTTAATCTGTTCAAGACATTTAGAGCCAGCAAAACAAATGCATAGAATCAGCAGGCAACTAGACTAGATACTTGAAAGCTTGACAATCTAACTTTTCAGAGGGCTGGTCAGGTTACTCAGATGATGTTAGTAATGGTCCTATTTCCTGAGAATAACTGAATTCCTTCACTATATGATTACAAGCAATGCTATAACAGCACAAGAACATCCCGTGTTGCTGCCCACAGCCTAGTCTGGTCCTACGGTGACCAGACTTAGGGCAGCATCACCAAGGTCTCCAAGGTGCTCCCCTTCCGTGTGCTCACAGACAAGAGCTCACAGCACAGACCATCACACTGCAGCTGGACGGCTTCAGCAGCAGGTGCCTTTTCTGTAGGCTTTTGGTTTGTTTTAAAAGAAAAGGAAGGGCAGAGCGTGGCAACCTCACGCTCCCATGGGGGTTGGTCTGCCTTTCAAGGCACTGCAAGAAACAGGTGAGGAGGAAGCAGCAAGGCAACAGAGGGAAAAAAAAAATGAGCGGGGTTAAAAGTGCAAGAGAAAAAAAGGCAAAGGAAGACAGAGCGGGGAAGGTATAGAGAGAGCCGATGGGTTTAGCAGCTTCTGAGTATGTCAGAGCAGCGGGATCTTGGCAGCAGGATTCTGAAACGCGTTCTCTGACAAATCCTCTTTTGTGACAAATGCCAGACGTTTCCCATCATTTCCCAACCTTACAGTTTACAGTCTGCTGGCACATTCAGGAAAGTTATTTTTCTATTGAAGGAAGACCAGGATCCGGAAAGACCAGGAACAAGGGGCTCCCATTGGCACGGGACAGCCAGAGCCGAAACCTCAACCCTGCAGCCAGCGGGGAGCTTTGCCTGGGGCAGGGCTATGAAGTCTGCCACTTCAACACCAGAGAGGAACCGCCTGCTCAGAAAGGTATTTGAAGGAGCATTTCTAAAAGCCTTCCAACCCTGTACGTGAAAAGGAACATAAACAGTGCAGATGGCTTTTTCAGCGCCAGGCTTCTTGTACATCCACGCTGCGGCCATGCTGTGGATTCTCACGCTGTGCTGCAACAGCAGCTTTAGTTTCACGGCTTGAGAGGGACCTACACCAAACACAAGGCACGGCTGGGCAACCCTTCACCACACTTAGCACAGGCTGTACCATAGCTTTGGACTCACAATCCTGACGTCCAGCTCATTTAGGCTAATTTCTCCGCGTTCTGAACCCTGCCTGACTCTCTGGAAGAGCAGCACCAATGCCTACTGATCTCACGGGGCTTGGCAACCTTACTCGTCGGCTTTTGGAAGATAGGCCAAGAGAACCACAGGAAAAGCAACATCTCTCTTATCAGCTCTATGCATGCACCACTCTATCCGAGGACATGGGGACCAGACAAGTGACAGCGTGAGCTGCTCCCGGAGCCACCTTGGGGGATGAGGCACCGTTCGTGTTTCCACTCTGCAGATGAGGAATGGGCTGCTCAGGAAGCCCTTCTCCACGGCTAGAGAAAATCTGCAACCTGAACCTGCCCTAAATTCTCAGTTGCTTTTTTATAGCTCTTGATGCAAAATATGAATATTCTGAGGACAAAATCCTTTGGCCCTTGACCAACACACCCACCACTGGTGAAAGCTCTCAGTCCCACGGGTCTGGCGCAGTACATCCACGTGTACGTACAGAGCTCTCAGCCACACCAACAGCACGCGTCCCCAGTGCTCCTCTGCCAGCCCAGACGGGAAGCAGAGCGGCCCTGCTTTACCTCGGGATTTACTGCATGTCCACAGTCGACACCAAGCTTGAAGGATCCCAAACCCTTCCTCGCAACAACAGACTGTTGTTTCTAACATTCATGCTTTCTTCCTGCGCACACAAAAGTCAGCTTAGCCGTATTAGTTGTGGGTTTTTAGCGTGCCTGAGTACAGCAGCAAAGTTTAAAGCTTGTTATCACAGCCCTGTGTGCTGATACAGAGATACAGGGAACCACAAGAAAAATAAAGTATCCAAACAACGATAAAGACCTGACAAATCTGCAAAAGCAAAATAGCTGAGGCTGAAAGGCTGTCGTTCCATTTCCTCAAAGCACAAAATACACCCCATGTGATACAGCCCAACCACCACGGGGAGGAAAGGCGAGAGAGAGATATTTTATCGCTTTTTTAAGCGAGGATGTTATTCTGAGTCAGATCAGAGCCCAAACTCCTGCTTGTAACCGATGGTGCAAAACTAGAGAAACTTTCTATAGGCCTGATGAAGTTTTCCAGATATGAAACAGAAGAGAGGCGAGTACTTTATAGTGCAAAAGCCGTGAAACCCAATTTTACAACAGGAAGAGGCAATGTCCGTTGATGATGAACTTGCACTTGAGGGAATTTCTACGGACAAGAGGGAGAGCATCTTTCATCTAAGGCTGTGGATGCCATGCTGCTACTCCAAGCCTAACAGCTATGACAGCAACACGTCTGACTTGTCCCCTGCACAGGGGACAACTTTGGAGATGATGAATCTTTTCTCGCACCACGCTTGCCTCGTCTCTCATCTGCTTTGGATGCAGAGCACACACAAAAGCCCTCCCTAGGTGGCTGGTTTGTACCCACGGTAGCACTGCTTCTCTGAGTTCAATATGCCCTAAAGGAAAAAAAGAAAAAGAAAAAGAATAGAAAGGACTGTGGAGGGACACTTAAAGACGACAAAATACTACAACCCCTATGCTGCCCCTCAGGAAACTGTACGAGCATCATGCATATGAAAACTAAAAATGCATGTTCCTTACCAAACTGCCATAATTATATGTAAATACTAAAGTTACACTGCCATATGCAAGTCGTAAATCCCATGAGATCAGATTAAATTACTCAAAACATCCTGTTTTTTTTTCTATCTGATTCTCTGCTCATTTCACCCACAGCGCTTCCACCTAATTCATCCGCTGCATAATAAGCGTACTATACAAATTCCTTGGGAGCCCTTGGAGAACTGCATTAAAATAGGAAATTGTAAAGAAACATTAAAATTACATCACTGGAGAGACTACGTACGCTTTGGTCTGCCCTGAACTGTACGAACCAACAAGTAGCACCAGTAGAAAAAACCCTCTTGCTGTTAAAAGCCTAGCACAAATTGGGGTCTTCACTACATTTTTTTTTTCTTGTAATTGCACCCAATTTACACAGTGAATTGCCTCTTCTTATTGAAAAATGAAACACCAGGAGAGAACAATGTTTTCGTCTCAGAACTGCTGCCGAAGTGCTCCGGGAGATGGAGTTCAGGGGCTGCCTGCCCGGCTCCCCTCCGCACGCTGCCTTCCCTCGGCTCCCTGGGGCGTAGGGCTCTGCAAACCAGCCGCAGGGACTCACCAAGGAAAGCCAGAGACTTGCACACTGCTATAGAAAAATTACTGCAGTTTTCAGCCAGTTTTTCTTTGAAGAGGGTATAAAATTCAATTAAGCAGAGAGCTCTTTGGGGAAGCAGCTATCCAATACCTGTCAAGTAGGCGAATGACTGTCATTATATGAAATACACATCAAACATGATCCCTAAACTCGCTTATTTACCACCTCCGTTCACTAGATGTTCCCGAATAAAGTGAAACAAACAATCAACCCCCTCAGCAAACAGGCTCTAAGTTCATAAATTTTTGCCCATCTTGTTTCAAATTAGTCCTTTATTGCGAAAGAGCAAGCGCTCAGGAAAGCACGCAGCTGGGTTTGACCAAGACAGAGTTAATGGTTTGCGAGCAAGTGCCTAGCAAGGTCTTCAAACAAAAAGTGTGCAGAGTCGCAGCTGAAAGGCAAAACACACAATGACTCACTGGGCAAGCAGGCAGCCGCGGAACAGGGGAGCACCACCTCAGCGCCAGTGCTGAGCACTGATTTACAGCCAGGCAGACGCAGCCCACGGGGAGCAGCAGGTCACGCTGGAGGAAGCCTCAGTAGAGATCAGCGCATTTAAAAAGCGCACTTGTGTGGAAAAGAAAATAAAAAAACTAAACCACAGCGCTGCCCACGACAGGCACCAGATAGAAGCCTTGAGAGGGAATCCTATGGTGATCCATCAGCCCTTTCATGGCACCCACTGACACCCACGGAAGGAACCCTCAGGGGCCGGAAGAGGCACCCAGGCTGTGCTCAGGTCTTTGGCCTCCGCACGAGACCAGCGTGGATGTCCCCTCTGCAACTCGTCTCCAATCCCAATAGCCCTGGAAAACACCTTCCAGAAAATGGTTCACAATAGGTCTCCTTCCCCAACAGCGCAGCTGAAGAGGAGCAGGTCTGTGGAGCAAAATGGTTTGTGCTGGGAGCCTGACACCCATGCTGCACCCATTTCAGGGCTTTCTTTAGGTCAGCCCTAGCCTGGCCTCACAACCTGAGCCCCCTTCAGTAGCTGACATCCATGAGGTGGGCTCCACTCACAGCACAGGGACCCACCTTGAGCTCTCCGAGACCTCTCCAGGATGAAAAACAGAGGGGGGAGTAGGAACAACTGGGAGATTTGGGCCAAATTTGTGTTTCTGCTCTGACCCCAGCCCTGCACGCGGCCACACCTGGAGTTTTGGTCATATGAACCCAGTGAGATTTCCAAAAACAGGCTGGACAAGCTACTCCAACAAATCTGAGGTGTGTCCTGTTTCTGAACCTCCCTTAATCTTGGGGTAAGTGGCACAGCTAACAGGGGCTTTGATATCAGACAACTATCAACTTCTTTCAAGCAGCTATTTTTTAGCGCTGCCCACATTGTTTCCACATTCTTTTCTACCAAGAGATTTAACAAATAGTGAACTTCCCAAGCAAAGGCGACCCAAAAATCTAACAGTGAGCACTCACTCTTAATTAGGAGCAAATTGTTAATACCACTTCTCTGCACCTAGTCCAAGCACTTCATTATTTTCCCCAGTAAGGTTTGTAAATTCAGGAGTTTCTGTAAACTGCAGCTATGGAGTAATTGGTTCAGAAGTACCTTTTGCACAAACCTTTTCTTTTACAAACGGCGTTTATCACCCATGTAATGATAAACCCTGGTGCCTTGCACATGTCAGCTATCAGGAATTCATTATTTTGTCTGTGTTATGTTATACCAGTCCGGAGTTATCTTTGCAGCCCACAGGCCAGAATCAAAATCGAATGCGTCAGCTATTTAAAGAAAATGGAAGCCCTCCTCCAGCAATTTAATTAACTTTCAGGGAGCAAGGCTGAGTTTCAGTCCTGGAAATGTTACCAGGGAAAATACGGTCCAAGAATATCGGTCAGAAAACAAACTTAAAAAAAATGTTACTTTCCTTACACAGTCCCTGCAGCTAATCTGATCTTAATAAATGTTTTTCTAATACCAGAAGGACAGCATTTAGGACATCTCAGTTATAAGCTGTCTCTTTTATCGTGCCACAAAAGAAAAATAATACTATATACAATTGTACAGAGTTTTTGATTGCAGATGCTTAGTCTGTAAGCTAAATACAGCCAAACATTTACTTTCCAAGGAGGCAAGGCTTTATATGTTGCATATTTACAAGATGAATAATTACCAGACTCATCTATTATTTTGTTTGTCTGCTAAGACATTAGGTTTCTTCAAAATTTAAATAAAATTCCTAAAATAAATATAATACAGACTTACCCCCCCAAAAAAACAGAACCATGCAAGAAGCTGCAACTTGAATCAAATTCTCTTTCTAAAACCCTTGCAAAGAGCTTAAAAAGCACGATTTTGTAAAACCAGGCTTGCAGCTTTTTCCATTTCATTCTCAACTATGAGAGCGGAGCAGTGCAATTAACTAACGCAGCGTTTCAAAACTACTGTCAATGACTAACGCTTTGCTTGAGGTTCTTGTCACAAGAGCTGGAGAAAAACCGATGGGAATTCGGTTTAAACAGAGGAGCAGTCAGCTGGAAACCACCGATGGGCCGTGGAAAGCGGGACACTTGTTGCAGAGGAAGGCGGAGAGCCACGGACCCGCAGCATCCTGCGCTTGCCGGGACCATCACAGCAGCACGACTCTTGGGAGGCACCGCTCTGCCCGTGGCAGCCCCGACAGGCGCGAGGGGGAGAGGAACGGCTCCCCGAGCATCCCTGCGGCGTGCTCTTCATGGCACAATTATCTCGGGTGGGATCACCAGTTTGGTAAACAGGAAAAGGAACTGGGTGTGCGGTGAGCTACACCGATCGTGGTCCGCTGGCATCTTCGTCAATCCTTCCTCCCGTGGCCTGCAGTCATTTCAGACCGCCTTTGAGAAACCAGAGTTGTCTAAAACAGGCACATACACAACAGATGTGCCACGGGTGTAATTTTGAAGCACGTACTTAAGTTTTATCAAGATGTCTTAAAAGCCAGAGTCCTCTCAAAGTGGGACCTGGGCGGTTTATCTTACATAAAGCCTCTCTTCGAATGATAAGGTGCATACCCTTGTCCTACCAGCCCAGCAAACCACCTGCAAGGGCCAAACCCCAAAGACCCTGATACTTTCACGCTGTCAGTGCTACCAGACAGCAAAGTACCTCCGGAGTGACCTTTGTGGTGTAGAAATCACAAGTTTTTAACTTTCTCCAAGCGCCCGCATGTCAGGTTTGCTCACTGAAAATAAACAGATTTCAAAAGAATGTGCTCGCCCACTCAGTGCGAGGTAAGGGAGGGTGTTTCTCAGGAGATTGCTGCTCCCTGCCATCAAGACTTTATCTGAGAATTTGAGCAGCACATTGGGAAAGGGGTTACTGCAGAGCCGCAGGAGTTTGAAGTGTTTGGACCCTGGCACCAATCTACCTGCTCCCAGCTGAAGCCAGCGGGAACGTCGCACAGTGACTCCACCGCGGGACATGTCCCCATGCAAAAGCTCCCTATGGGATGCGTGGAAAATCAGCCAGGCAGAGATCACCAACGCTGTCTCCCAGAAAGCTAATCCCTAGGACTTCAGGCAATTCCTGTATTTCCCGGGAGTTCACGCAGCACTAATCCCATATTAAAAAAAAAAAAAAAATGAACTCGCGTGTTCTCACGTAAGCAGAAATGGTGCAAGAGCCACATTCCAGAAAGTGATTCAAAGTGGAATTGCCAAACGACAGCGAAGAACGAACACGCCAAACCCAAGACACCGCAAATGGAGGCAACCGCACTGCACAGCCAGCACCGCCGCAAGGACGCGTTCGCGGTATCGCGGGCGAGCTTGGCAGGGGAGACCAGCCCTGCAGTGTCTCTGCTGAGATACGCCGGTAATTAAGCTAGCGCTTTATCTGCGGTGGCCCAAACGACCACTTGCGATATGTAAAATGAAATTCCTTCACTTCTGGTGCGCTCCCGGGGCCTGGGACAGCTGGCTGTGCTCATTTGCTATGGAAGCATAACATATGTTTTGGTTAATAGAGGAAACAACTGCTGCAGCTATTTTCATGCAACTCGTAGGGGAAGAGCTGTGCTTGGAAATCACTCTTGTATCACAGTATTCTTCCCTCCAATTTTCTTTAAATACTTCTGAAGGTAACCACAGGCAATCTACTCTTTGCAACGTGTCCATGGAGGCATGGAAAATAACCACGGACGCAGTTCTTGCACATGTGAAGCAATACTTACAAGCCTATTTATGGCAAGTGATAAGGAGTCACTGTTCAGTTTAAACCACATAAGAGAGGTTTTCACCACAAAGGTAGATTTTAACCTTAACCCCTTTTCTTGAGAATTGAGAGCACGTGCCACCAGTTGCTACAGCTTAACAAGTTACTTCTTGTCAAGTGAACGGCGGTTCTTTGGTTAGCTCTGCCCAAACTGAGTGAAGCTTACGGTGTCTTAGGGTGCGAGATCAGGCAAGATGAGCGGTCTTTTTAGAGAAAAACACAGCACGCCACGGCTATAAGCAATACGCTGCAGGTCACAAAGCAGGTCCACAGCATGAGTAGGAACAGAAACCGTCTGTCCAGCCAGCCCATCCAGTCAATCTCAGTGACAAGGGCATCTTTTCCTCCCTTCAGGCATGACAGCACGCCAGCAAAGAGGAGGCTGTGGTGGACTTCGCAGAGTGTGTCCTTCACTGAAGGAGGGACTGGCACATTTAGAGAAGAGGCCTTGGGCAGCAGCACTGGCGCTTACCCGACAGCCACACACAGAAGGAAAAGCAGAGCATGTCTCTGCTGCAGGCTGGGGCAGTCAGACGTGATTTGCTCCCTGCATTTGGGCAGCCAGCTCTTTACTGAGCGTTTCCAAAGCACAGGTCTCAAAAGCCATTGCAGCTAAAGTGTAAACTCACCTCTCCCCCCATATGGAAACTCAGCAAGTGGTAAAACATTAACAGGACCAAAGCCAGCCTTCCAGATTTTTATTTGCTTAGTGAGCCGTTTCTAACTGAAGGTCTTTTCCTTGGCCGAGTGCGACCCCACCTCCTCCCTGGGGCCAGTTACCACAACCAGCGCACGGTGGAAAGTGCTCTCCAACAGCACGCGCAGCCTGACGATGCAGCTCCAGACAGCCAAAGCCCAACAACCGGCTCGCACACCCGCTCCCACACAACTGCCAGGTCAGGTGCAGGAAGGGACAGGCCCTGCGGGGCAGCTGCAGAAGACAGCGGCTCACTGACCTCCGGCGCGGGCAGCTGACGGGCTCCGTGTCCCTCTGCACGGGCTGCCACGGCGCGGGCAGGGTCACCCAGACGGACCCCCGCCGCAGCGCAAAGCACAGGCTTTCTGGTAGGAAAGAGTGGGAGTTTTCTCCCCGTCCTGCTTCGGCACTTGCATTCGGGGAAGGGAGCAAAGCGGGGTGGACTGAAAAACTGTTTTGACTCAGAGCCTGCTCACAAAAGGCATTACTCACCCTGCAGACTCAGATTTTATCCAGCCCAGCAGCGCATTTCACTTTCTTCAGCCACTGCTCTTGCCTGGACTTTATCCCCATTTTTGATTGTTTGCAACACAATGCCAACACAGAAAAACACATCCATCAAGCGCACAGATATTAGAAAGGAAAACGTTATTACCTGGAATAGTCCCCTTTAGCTTCCTACAATTGAAAAACAGTGACAGAATTAAAACATGATCTCTCCAAAAGTCCTCGGTTTTCCCAGCATTGTTCGCTTCCCCACTCCCACAGCCAGATCCCGACCCCAGCTACGCTCGGTGCAGAGCACGGAGCCCGCCCGCGCACGTCCAAGAACAGAGCTCGGCCCCTTACACCTCCAGCTGTAGAGCAGCCACCTAACGCCATCCATAAAATCACTTCCAAAAGGGGAATGAATTTCACACCGCAAATCAAATGTCACTTTTACTGCACAAGAAGTGAAATACAATTCTCTCTCCGGCCGACCGCATCCAGCTGAAGGCTGGCAGACAGGTCAGCAGCCGGGAGGAACCGCGTGCAGCCCAGGTGAGAACAACAGCTCAGGCAGATCCAGCTGCTGCAGCTCTGCTGTGGCATTGACAACGCGACGGGAAAAAAACCCCAATGTTTTAAAGGTAGAGTTTTTTATATCCTAGAAAGCGATAAATAACCAGATTTTAAGTTTGAGTACAACACAACTTGATTAAGGAGAGGAAAACTAACGTAACATATTTCAACATAGAGGTATCAATAACATATGCTCTGAGAGAAAGATGAACAGGCAAAACATCGCAAATTTAGTTACAGCGTTGTGCTCTTCTTCCCAGATCTCCCGAACATATTTAAATTTGAATAAGTGATAAACTGAATGGAAGCCTGCCCAAATAAATTACTTCCCTTGATGAGTTTTTCCTCTTCCAGTTTAAAATTCCTCAAATAAGCTTTTCTCTCACTCGCCTGTGAGAGAAACAACTCTCAAGTTCCTAGCTTTTCTTCTCCCCCCCCCCCGCCAAGTTGCAGAGACTGAACGATACCGCATGGTCTTGTCATTATAGAGGGGACACCCCCCCCCCCCCAAAGGCAGCAGAGCCGCGACAAGCTGGGGGGGGGGAGGGGAAAGAGGGGGGACAGAAGTCACTTACCTGCAAAACCAGGGCTGCCAACTTGAACACCGTCCCGCTCTCCACCTCGATCTGCCCCTGCGCAGGGAGAGAGCGGACAGACCGTCAGACCCCGCACCGCGCCCCCGCACCGGGGGCGGCTCCCGGGGCCTCAGTCCCCTCCCCGCCGCCGTCCCCCCCCTCCCTTGCGAGCACGGACAGGGCCCCGCGGCGGTGCCTTGTCCCCCCCCCCCCCCCCCCCCCCGCAACCCCTCCTTTCGCTCCCCCCTCTTTTTCTCGCCTTTTTTCTTTCCCAGACTCTCTTTCCTGGCGCTTTGCGGGACGCTGGTCAGGGACCTGATCCCGCACACCGCAGAAACCACCCGCAAAGCTTTGCAGGAGGAAAAGAGGGTGCAGCGAGCGGTGTTTTTCTATCTTAAAGCCCAGGTGGTGAAAAGCCCAGTCCCACCACAACAGCGCTGTGCCCTCGGTGACTTCCGAGGTGTGCAGCTGGCAAATGCCAAAATATCAAAACTTCTTACTTGCAAGCTTAGCTGCAATCTTTCACAGCTGGCTTCTTACAAGCAGAAACCCTGGTCTTAGATCTATACTGGGACCAGCAGTAACACTGGAACAGTAGAGGAGATGCAGCTGGGCTCAGAGCTGTCCCTAGCACCTACTGCACCCTGTAAACTCTGTGTAAAGGACACAACTGGGCCCCTGAACCACCCCATCAATACAGAGATATATTTTTTTTTCCTCGCTAATCTTCTGCTAGGGAAGGGAGTGGATACGCTGCCTGTCTCCTGCCACCGAGATCCCAACAGATCCTCTGTCCCCAGGACCTGTTGGCTGAATGAGGGGACAAAGCAGACCGAAAGCTGGAACAGTGCCAAAGCCAGGGTAGCAGGAAGATCTACAGAATTCCATGCAGATACAGGGAAATGACATCTCAAAATATATAGGGCACATCTGGAGCCGAGCTAATTTACCACAGCTGCAGGTCTGGCCCACAGAGACCGAATTCAAAAGCGAACAAACAAATAATTCAATTTTCATGGAAAGGAAGGTTTTTTTTTTTTGTTTTTGTTTGTTTTTTTTTTTTTTGCCAGCTTCGTCAATAAAACATTCCAGCAGCAGCGCTCCCCCGGGCTGCTCCGCAACAGCAGACCAAGAGGAATTTCCCCTTCCCAACAGGTGTGGCAACAGCTATGCAGAAGTAGCCTCCAAAGCATTCCCAGACATATTTTATTAGAAGAGGAGGGGCACATCACAAATGAGGAGGGAACAGCAACAACAAAAAAGCAGCTTCAAGTTCATCCTTCCTTCAGATCTCTTTCATGTTGATGCTTAAGAGAAAAGGCAAGGACTACAGCCCAGAAACTCTTCACATAGGTGCAATTTTAAGGCAGTTTGTTACTTCCAGGTCTGTACCAGCCTAGTCTTTGTCATGCACATCTGAGCTGCCTTTTTTTTTTTTTTAGCTTCAGTTGCATCTGCCCAGTCAGTCTGAGGCCAACTGTGGCAGCAGGAGGAGCACAGGAGATCAGGTCATCCCAGCACCGCGCTCCCCTGCACCGGCAGGCAGGGAACCCAGGCATGAGAAAATGCCATCGCAGGGAACCTCTGCTCAGCAGGAAAGACGGGCTCTGGTTCAGCAAAGCTGCCCCTGCACCACAAAATCAGGGAAAACAGGGCCAGAAGGGACCTTAAAAGCTCATCAAGACCATCTCCCTGCCCCAAGGCAGAATCAGCTACATGGGCTCATCAACTTTTAAGCGTACAAGAAACTCCTTGAGATTTAACTATCCAAATGCAATTCTCACATCAAAGGCCCTCTTCTCTTTGTTGCTGGCTCCAAGGAAAACCCAGCAGCGTTCGGTGAGCTACTGCAGCAGCGAGTCTCTGCTGACCCATAGCAATAGCTGCTGCTGGCGTTATAGGGGTGTTTGGGACTTAATAACCGAACACCTCTTCACTTTTCACCTTCAAAGCACCTCACAGCTATTAACTAATTAGCAATAGTAATTACGAGGCTGCTTTTCCATGTTTATTTACTTGGTCCTAAATAGGTGTGTTAAGAAACTCTGGTCACTTTACTAGGCTGCTATGGTGTCGCCACAAATGTTAAAAGCGATCCCACAAACCACTTCATTTAGGGTCTTCGGAGACCAACTGGGCTGAAGGGGGACTGCCTTCTCCAGGTGATGACGTTTCAGTCTTTGCTTTCGTAGGGAGGGTTCTGCTGTGCTGACGTCCTCAGTTTCAAAGGTGTTTGCTTAGCAGCTGTATTGAGGAGCCAACATGTAAGAAGGTCCTTCCTAACCTGACCTCTCTCAACAAGACACTGAGGGTAACTTGACCAGAGTGAAGGGGACAAACCAGGACTCCCCCAGGCACAGGTCTGCCACCACGGCTCTCTGGCTGTGACAAACCTCAGAACAGGGTGGATCAGCCCTAATTACCATCACATATTGCCATACAATAACAGTGGCAGGAGACTGGGGCCACTCTGAGAGAGGCTCTGCACCAAAAAACCCCCAAAGAGCACTCAAGAGAGCTCCGACCCGTTAAAGGGGCTACAAATCAAAGAACAAGAGAGATGCACGGAGGTGGAGGGACTGCCCTGAGGTAGCGGAGCAAGGATTTGAAACAAGGGATCCCAAAGCCCAGCTCAGCCTTTATTTAACAGACTGATGCTATACAACTGACAGTCTCTTGGACAATTCCTTCTGAGCAAAGAATTATTTTCCATCATAATATAAATTTATTTGCCACCTGGTTCCCCAATTGGCCATTGCTATAACGTAATCCGGCCCTGCCCTGGGCTGTCTAGGAGTTTGGACAGCCCTTGGCTTGACACAAATCCATATAGCGATGGGTGTCACTCAGGAGCGCAGAACCATGACTCTTCCCACTCACTGAAACAATATTTTGATTTTATAACCATCCTTCAGCCCCGAGGCTGGCAGGTGGGGGTCTCTATTATAGCATCACTTTAACAGCAAGGTCAGATTTCAAAACAAGATGGGGAAAATGGTTTTAAGAAGATTCACTTGCAATGCCTGCGATTGCCATGGTAATTTAAGCAGAGAGTTCTGCGAGCAGGCAGGGGCCCTGGGAGCCAGGGCAGCGAGTGCTCTCACAGCCGCATGTTGAAGATGAAGATGGAAGGTTTTCCTAGATTTATCCCAAGTGGGAACAAGGTCACGAGCACGAGGTTAAGTAGATGGATGTAATTCAGAGAACAGAATCCGAGTCTTCTCCTTTAGATGTAAATAAGTTTAAACAGACAAGCGGGTGCAGCTCCAGGGAGGGGATGAAACCGGTATTTTTCAATTAGAGTGTGCACAGGGCCCAATCACTTTAACCAACGAGACAGATTCAGCCCCCCCGTGTAGCTCTCCAAAGGGCCACTGCCTTATCTAAACACTGCATTTGGTCCAGAGAATTCAGGTGGTGGCTTTTGTCATGCTGACAAACATCGGAATAATAAAAGGTTGGAGCAGATGTCCAAACCGGGTGGCAATTACTGTAGAGCAGGAGTAGGTCACTATCTCAGCAGCTCGCAAAGACCGGCTCCTGCCTTCAGTGCCCGCAGGCAGAATTTAGCCCCTGATTCAGACAGGAGCTCAAGTCTCTTGCTGCACAGACACAGACTTATGGATGTGACAAAAATCACAAGCTTGGTCATGAATAGAGCCATGAACCCTCATTAGACACAGCAACAACACTAGAATTTACTGTCCTAGAGATACAAGTCTGAAACCCTGATGAAAACACAGATCAAGAATGATGATAGTCAAATGAGCATTAACAGTGCTAAGCAAGTCTTTTGACTGTAAACTCAGATTAAATCAGATTACAAAAGTAAGCAACGCGCAGGAACTGTCATTTTTAACTCTTCAGAGCCAGAGCAAGAAGTGAAAACTGATATGGTCTGTTCAAAGCACATAAAACCTCCAGAGGTTAAAGACTAACAACAAAAACATTTCACATCGAGTTTTGAGAATGAAGATACTAACATACCTCTTCCCTCAAACCAACCCCTTTAAAAATTTATATTAACCAAAGACATCCCTGAATATTCACACTATGATTGAACAGCCACAATATTGAATATAACTACCTGTGATTACTGAAAGGTTATTAAAAAAGCTGAGATAAAGAAGGGTGCAATTAGACAGAAGGAAAGAAAGGATCCAAATGCGTACAACAAGATGTTCAAACCGAGGAAGGCAATTACTTGGGTGTGGACCCAGCACACATGAAGAAAGCGATGCCAGCACCCGGGCCCTTATCCTGCACCGCTGTGACTTCCCACAGGGGATCCAGAATCCCTGCGATGTGTCCTGGCAGCTGGGGGACGCAAAGGCAGGGCCCTGCGGTGCAGAAAGCTTAGAAGCCTTCAATGCTGAAAAGTTGCTTCGGGAGCAGAGGCTGCAGCAAGGTGGCTGGAGCTCCCGGGACGCCCTGGGGAGGGGTTGTTCGCCACAACCTGTTGCATGGGACAAGTGGAACAGCGCGGGAGGAACTAGGTCAGGCAAATTCAGCAACTCTGTTGGTGTGGCTGCGCTGGGTAATTAGAGCACGGAAGCAAACAGCAGCAGCAAACGAACAGCCCTCCAACTTTAAAGCGCTCATCCTGATTACTGGCATCCACACCTACGTCTCAATCCTGGTGGTGTCACCTGCTTTTCACACTGCCCTGCGATGCACCAGACTCCCCATCCCATTCCCTTCTGCATCGGATGCTCCAAGCTTTGCTGAGCATCTCAACGGGGACCAGTTTCCCAAAGGCAGAAGCACTAGGCTGAGAAAAAGCACAGCAAAGCAAGCATCTGCCTCCAGCACGTTAGGGAGGGAAAGTCAAGCACTAACCCAGCAGGAGATGCAGAACATGAGCCATTATAGAAGCATATTAAAGGCTGGTCCTTCTGACCCTCCTAAAAAGGGCGCTTCACCTTTGCATTCATGCTGCATTTACCCCACAGGGAGCACAGCCCGGATGGATCAGGCGGCCTTCCCAGCATTTAGATGGTCCATAGCATCTTTTATTTCACCCATTACGCCCCACAGCCCTTCCTACCCACATGAGAGAGCACGACCTGAGACTGAACACAGCTCGGTGCACAGGCAGCAGTCACCACGGTGCTCTCTGGGCAGGACCTGCTGCTTCCCACCTCAGCAGCTTAGGCCAATCCAGCCAAAAAAAGAGCTGGTAATGCCTTCTGGTGAGCAAAAGCTTCAGCTTTCTCTGTCACGCCCTTTATTTTGCTGTCTCTGCCAGTTACCCTCACCCACCTCCCTTGCTTGTCCTTTGTGCTTCCGCCAACATTTAAATGAAACTCCAGGGACAGCAGCAGCTACGAGACTTGTCTGCACAGTTCAGCGCAAGAGGAGCACGTTTGGTGCTGATTTTTTTTTTCCCACAAATAGAAGAGTAAAAGTAGAGAGTGGGGGAAGGACATAAAGACTGCCCTGTTTGCAAGCCAGGTATAGGGCAAGTGTCATTAGACTTCACATAGTCACAGCCTTTCACTTTCCTACCCCAGCACCAGGGTGAGGTACCCAACACGCACCAACGACAGAACAGGCTGAGCTGTCGCAGCACCTTCACCGTAGGGCCAGCAGATGAAAGGTGCAAAACTCTCCACCGCCATTAACACCGGTAGTTAGACCCAGGAGGAGGTGACTATGTCAAGAGATGTGAGGCATGAAACTCCAGCTGCAAACCAGCTCAATCTTCATGTGCAATGGGCCAGCCCAGCTGGGGCACAGCCTACACCTCCCCTGGCAAGAGCCTCCATGGGTCCCTGGGGCACCATCACCCTTTACAGCAGGCACCCTTGAACCAGCCTCAACCACTCTGAGATGCTGTGTAGGGTCTCTTGACCATACCCACACCATGGCCAAGTCCCTCCAAGCCACCAGTGCAGGCCTGTGTGAGGGCTCACGGGGTAATGAGTAGGGAGGCCCTGAGGAGATCTGCCAGTTTACATCAGCGCAGGGGTCCTGCAGGCTCCTCCTGTCACATTTTGCTTGCAGGCATAACTGTGCTCCATCCTTCTCATCTGCTGACACGCTGCTGGTGGCTTTGGGCCAGGGAGGTGGCTGCCAGAACCTATGGAAGACAACAGCTCTGAAGGTGCAGAAGGCCAGCTGGTCCTGCTGATCCTCGTCCTGGGCTTCACATGTGCCATCTTCAGGAGCAGAACAGCCAATAGAGGCAACAGACAGAGCGCATTTTAACTGCCTTGGCTAGGATCAGACTACACCGTACTATGCGTCTGCATGGGAACGCGCCCCTCTCCCTTGAGAAGGGGGAGAATTAAGAAATATCTGTTATAAAACTTTCGAGAGCTCTCTGATATATGACCACTTTGCTCTCCACGAGCTGGAAGCCAGCCAGACTCCATGCTCACACCAGGGGTCTGTTTCAACAGCTCTTCTTGGTAAGCACTGGTCTTCAGGCTGCCAAGCGCTCACAAGCATCGCTGCTCATGAAGCTATTGCAGTTACAGACTCTTCTGAGAACTTCCATTTCCTTAACTTTTTTTTAAAGCAATTCTTGCAAGTCCTTGAAAAGAAATGGAAATTAAATAAATACCCCCCCCCCCGACACCCAAATGTAGAGAGAAAAAGGGAAACATAGCCAACTTGACCAAGATCTTAGTTTACACAATGTATTTTAAGGACTGGCAAAGAGTCAACCACATGGCTGTATAGCTACGTGGAAGTTAGCTCTAATGCATAATAAACTTGACAGGGCTTTGCTAGCCAAGTAGGGTGTTATTTTTCCAAACTTGGCTGTTCTGAAAGAAAAAACTAATTTATCTTTCCAAATTTATCATCAACATGTGAGTGACCAGTTCCGACCCACCTCCTGAAAAGCATCCCAGCTATGGTCATGGGCTGTGCAAGAACACACTGAACATGTTAAAGCTCCCCTGCCCCTGTGCAAACACATCAGTTCCGAGACACCCATCTCCTGAAACCAAGTGCTAGGCTTCCACTATTTTAAATTCCAGCTGTACAGTAGATTTCAGACATCACTATAAATCTAAAACCAGCTTCTTACGTTCAGTGACAAGAAAGGAAGCTTTTAAATTGAAGTTGTCACCACTGAAGGTTTTCAAACGGCAGTTCTTAAAGCCTTCAAAGAGAGAGGCGGGTAAGAAAACAGAGGCCAGACATACACAAAGCATCCTTCCAGCCATTGCGTTCTCCCAAAACACATGCAGATAAATGAGCTTATAATTAAGTTGCTGGGAGGCCCTTCCATAGACCTGGAGACCTAAGTCTTACCAGCTCCCACACCTCCTGCTTGGTGGCCCAAGCTGTTCCTGGCAGCAGATACGGCTTCTCCAAGCTCCAATCACAGATGCTGGAGAGCCAGGCAGCTGGCTGGACCACACAGGACCAAGAGGGCCTGGGGACTGCAGCATCAGACCAGGGGAAAAAAATGGGCAGCTCAACATGAAAGGAGGGTAGGGCAAGAGCACTGGCAGCATTTATGATATCGGCTAGAGGCCAAGGTTTCTGCACGCTCCAGCAGTGAGGAAACGCTGGGTGCTCTTATGAGTGGAACAGCAAATGCTGCATTCAGTTCACATGCAAGGAGAGATGGGGAGGGCAAGGCCAGCCAACGTTGCACAGGTTGTGTTGGTAAATCCCGAGGAAGTTTATTCTCCAGGCACGTTAAGCAGTGATGTGCTACGCTGAGCAGAAGGAAGATGCCAGCGCTGATGTGGCGCTGGGTTAAGATGGGGGTGCAGTGGAAAGGAGCAGCCATGGATGCCTCAAGCTCAGCAATTCTTTGCTCCGCGTGCAGAACTGTAGCACTGCTAAAACACGATTTGCAAAAGTAAAAATGTGTGGTCTCTTGTGCTCTGGGCAAAGGGGATCCCCCCTGGCTCCCCAGCTGCTCGCAGGGGACGAAGGCAAGGCAGAGGGGGACCACACAGAGAACACCACAGGTCGCAGAGGATGCGCAGACCTGGCGTGTGGCAACAAAGATCCCAGAGCCACAAAGGAGCTTTCACTGGATAGAAGAGCACGGAGGTGGGCGAGTGGGTGGCGAGTAGAAAGAAATATATTTTTGGCAGCAGAGATTTTATTGTCTATCTTGTCTCTCCTTTGCCAGAATGTCTACAGAAATTGCAAAATGCCCAAGCCCCGGATTCTTCCACAGCCCCTGGCAGGGGGAAGCAGCACCAGATTTGCAGAAGGGAGCGGAGGGATTTGGAGGAAGGGATGTGGAACTGAAAGGTAAGGAAGGAGAGCGTGGCTGTGCACTACAGCACACCAAGCCAGCCTTCACCTTTTCAGAACTGATATGCAGGCTTTTAATCCATTATTTATTATTCAGAATCTGTATTTTGTAATATATTACATAGTTAATATATTTAATATGCTAAATTATGTTCTGAATTTTTATTCAGCTGGGAGCAAAACCTCTGTGGACTCATCTGGGGCAAGACAGCCAACATGCTCTGCCCAGCAGCTCCAGCCTAAACCCAGAGGTGCCGAACTTCGGGGATTTCACACACAGGATTGCCCGCAGACCCCTCAAGGAATACTGTAAATACATTTATGATGCAGCCTCTGAATCTTGTCAGCCATGGATAAATCCCCTCCAGATGAGGGGCTGGCACAAAGCTTCACCAACACACCGGCTGCGTTTGCCCAAGCCTTCGGCTGGCTCTCATGGTGCATCCTACACGCTGGCAGGAGCCCTGATGGGCACCAGCTCACGCACCGGGCATCATCACCCGCCCACCCTCTGCTCAGGAAAGCATCATTTCCCTTTAAAGCACACGAGCCATGGAAGTGCAGGTACCCACACACTGCTGTGCTGTCAACACGTGCCAGTGCTCAGGAATGTAATGAGCACAAACACAAACTCCTTCAAGCAGCAGGCATTTGCACCACTCCAGATTTGGGCTTTTCACACACTGTCCCCTTATGGGGGACAAGCTGCTGTGAAAACTTTGGAAACAGCTTTGTGAAAGCAAATAACATGACTGGTTTCTAACTTTTAAGCAATCTTCTCCACGCAGGTCGGTCTCACCCCAAGTATTGCAGCATTTCTCCATTTATTCCCAGCCCACACAGAGCAGAGCTTCATGCAAAGATCCAGGTTCAGATGCGGCCCCAGGAGGTGTCCTCCAGCACACCCTGTGTGTTGAGGAGAACCCTGAGGACAGGGGCTGGGTGCAGGTTGCTGCTTTTTGAGACACTGGGGTTTCCTCGCTCCATGAATGCAGCAAGGAAAGAAGGAGGGGGAGTAAAAAACCTCCTGGAGCTGGATTAACGACTGAGAAATGCCAGGGAGCATTCCTCCCTGTCATCAGTGAGCATCAGCCACTTGCTTCACGGGAGCTGGGGATCTGCTCCTATCCAGGAGCTGACACAGCTCGCCCTGCAGCCTGTGCCTCCTTCCCGCAGCACCACAGGCGCATACACGCTGTGTGAGCACATCCAAGGTGCCTTTGTGCATCCTCTTATCCATGTCCCACGGGATTAAATATATGGGAATTGGTCCTGGTTGCACTTCATGTGCTATTTGAAGCCTAGAGACTGACCAGAAGTTTACCAAGTAGGGTAAGATATTTTTAAAAGACTTAACTGGAAGGTTAAAAGCCACTGGACCAAGCATCTTGAAAGTAAATAAACTGGCTTGTGGTGAAGCCAGGCTGCGAAGCCGCCCAGCACAGAGTGCTGCGGGCAGAGCGGGAGCTCTCGGCTTCCGTTACGTGTCAAATCGCTCAGCGCTGCCCGCAGAGATCCTTCTCAGGGGGAAGCGATGCTGCCCGTCCCTCTGCTGCCCACAGAAACTGGACACAACAGAAAAGCCAAACCTCTCTGCTGCTGGCAGTTTTGTCTGCAGGAACAGGGAAGCCGGCACTTTGGGTTGCTACCAGTTAGAGCACACACCTTGCAAGCCACGGGGGCAAAATATGAACCAGCCTGCACTGAAACCTCTCCCAGCTCCCAAAGCCCTGAACTCGACAGGATGATGCAGAGCCTGCCTATTGCAACACTGCATGCATCATCAGTGCTTCACATGCTATCAGCACTTCATTTCAGTAATATGAAATTATGCTGCTTGAATAATAATATTTATCCAGGCCAGAAGAGACTCCTTATCGGTTTGATGACATGCGTGTCTGATCAGTGAGGGAAGGTTTCTTTACGCTTCTCTTCCCTTTCTTTCTCTTATGCTTTATGCATAACAAACACATATACTTACACCACATGTTTTGATGTTGACAGCATTTGTTTCAGTAGCAGTGGCATTTTTCACATTCCATCCTAAAACCCATCCCGTTTTCCAACTCCAAAATTATATGCACTTTGTTTAAAGCACTCCAGTTTTCCCTGAAAAAAATCACTGCAAGTTGCCAAGACCCTTCATTTAAAATGGCAGATATGCCAAATGGAGATTTGTTTTTTATTAAGCTTAACCAATAAGGCCCCAAGTTCTTCAAACATCTTTGAAACTTTAGCACCAATTTCCTCCACTCGTCCAGAAAGCAATTCCTGTACAGAGCACAGTCACCACTTTGCCCTTAACCACTTCCACATCAGGCTTCTGATCCCACCATAAAATGGCAAATACTGGATATTGAATAATGATCCTCTAAAATATGAAGCCTAAAGGTGAAAACTTTGGCTGGCTACACCGAGCTCCACCACCAGCTAATGATACAGGATTGTTTTCCAAGAAAACGTATGAACTGAGTCACCCTTTTAGACTGATAGAACCATGAGTAAAAAAAGAAGCCAGATGCCCACGTTCGACATTAACCGGAAAATGCCAGAAACACCAGGCATTGCTAGAGTAAAGTTCATTGAACTGCAGCCGCTACTGCACCACGAGCTATTGGGGGCATGCTGAAGCTGGCTGCCACACCTTCCTATTTTCAGACCAAGATGACTCCGCAGCAGATAAACCTAATTTTTGAAGATACTGGCTGCCATAGTACAAAGTAACTTTTAAAAACATGTTCTACCAATTCAAATGGTTTAAGAAAACAGTGGAAGCTTCTTCACCACAGAGTAAGTATAAAAAGTATTTTATTAAATGGTTTTGATTACTACTTTATAGGGTTTATTACTTTAATACTTCACTGAATTAAGGCAGAAAATCAGAGAACTAGGAACCAAGTTCACAGTGTAGGATCTTCCTCATGGGCCTTTTCTTCTTGAGACAAGTTTGACTCAAGATCAGTAAAGAGGTGCTCGCCTTGAGCCTTTGCTACGCAGTGTATAGAAGGATACGCCACTGAGACAGAGCCTACCTGCAAAGTTACAACCCAGATGTCAACTAACTTAAAATTTGAGTATTTAAGACTTATTTCAGTGCAGTGAGTACACAATGGGGCTGCAAACCCAGGACCAGGAAACCATGACCATCCTTAACAATTTGCTTGAAGCATCTCTCCCCCCCTTCACTTAAATACTGAAAGCACACCGAGATCTTAATACTTCATTAAGAACTAGAAATCAGACACAGCTGCTAGTGAGCCTGCAGGACTACGCAGGTGGTGGAGGAGCAATAAATGGGAGATGTACGACAAGAAGCTCCAGAGGATGCTGAGCCTTACCTGGTGTATGCAGGACTTAGCGTTCAGAAAGAACAGCTCAACTGTAGTTTTGTCCTTGAGAAAGGAAATGCTTTCAATGTAGAACCTGAAAATTAGAAAAAACCCAAACAAAACAGTTACTTTCTTGAATAGGTTTTATCTTCCCCCCAAATCACTTTATTTCCTCAATGTTTTGTTCTCTAGCACTAAAACGGCACAGCGGAACTACGAGCGACTGCACTTCATTTCCTGCCTCATAGGAAGGAACAAGCAGAGAGTCACGGGCTGAGAGCACAGAGGAACGACAAACTCCTTGTTCAACAGATCATAGATATCTGATGACTTTTCATCTCATTTGGACACCCTGTCAGACACTAAAGGAGCAAAGCCCATCCCTCCTATGCAGATAAAAGCCACAGAAGCAGAAAAAGTAACTCCAGACAGCACGTTGCAGGTCGGGAAGCCGGCCCGGCGTTGTGCTGGAGGAGAGGGGCTGGCAGCAGGACCATCTTTCCTCTGGGAGGAGAGAGCAGCCACAGGCTGAGAGCCATTAACTTCACTCCCTGCAAACAGGGACAAACAAAAAACCACATGAGCAATGCTTTGGGGTCACCTCCATCCCAGCGGGCACAGCCCCTGATGAGGAGTTTGCACGGGAGGGCTGCAACTGGCTCAGCCTTGCAGGTACAGCGCTCGCTGCCTTCCTCCACAGCCCGCCCCCAGCATCCTCTTCCCCAAGCGCAGAGGCACACACCAACAAAGCAATCCCATTACTGATTACTGTGGCACAGCCAAGGTTAGCAGGCTGGTCCCAGTTTGTCATAGAGCTACACCAAACATCAGGTATGCCACGGGCACTCTGCAGAATCGCACACAACCCGTCTGCGCGCTTCGCCGGCTCGCTCTGGGCGTCAAACCAAACAGCGCTGAGATGCCTTACGTGGTGCAGGAGAAACATCTATAATTTGAGGAGCGCAGAACTGCCGAGTCAGTTTAAAGAGAAACAAATTTGTGTGAACATGGTCCTGTCAATCCTCCTTTAGCTGGTCTGAAAGCAGGATACCCGTGCATTCAGGGTGAATGCGTTGGGTCCAGACTCTCCCACCCAACAGTAGGCACGTTTTTTCCCAGCCAAGCAAAGACTTGGGCCATCACTATCACTGCCCCAGCAGTACAGACCACACTGGGGCTTCTTAATGCCTTGCCTTTGATAGGAGAAGGGTTGGACAGTCAACACAGGGCATGCAGCCCACTCTGTTTATCAGAACCAGGCCAGTCCCTGCCGCAGCCCCATGGTGCTGCTAAGGCTCCTCAGCACCTCAAGCTCTGGCCACTGATGTCTTGGTGTGGAAGATGTGCATAGTGCTGGAAGAAGTCCACAGCAGCAGCATGGAGTGCACGGTAGGCAGCAGTAGAGCTAGCACCTGCTGCACTTGTTAGGAACATGTGCAGTGTTTATACTGTGATTTGAGACAAGACATTAAATAGTAATTGATTTAATATTTCACATTCCTACAGCACGTTCCATCAAATTAATTTTTAAGCACTCCCCAGAATAAGGAGATAATTCACCCATTTTACAGGCACGTAGCCTGTCCAAGCGGCAGACCCAAGCCCCGCAGCCTGCCCCAGACATTTGAAAGCCTATTTTACATTTCCATGACTCACCTTTCACCGAGAACTGTAGGACCCACAGGTATTTCCACCCGATATAATTTTTTCCCCCAACAGCTTTGCTGAACTTCAGTTTAAATACACTTCAGTGCTCCTTTCCAGAAAGGCAGAGCATCAGAGACCCAGAAGCCTTGCTCTTCATCCTTTCCTAACCAGCAGCCAGACTGGCTCTTCACAGCATGCACCTTCCTCAGCTTGCTAAAGCCTCCCTCCCTCCACTGCACCAAAAAGGTGATTTTCCTCAGCTAATGACCTCATTTGCATTTGCAGTTTCTTTCAACTAAGTGTCAGACATGGCTGACATCCTCCGAAGCAGGATAGTACCCCCGGCCCTGAAGAGATGTAGCTCCGAGTCACTGCTGGTACGGAGCAAGAGACTGCAGGATCTCTGGGCTTAGGGAGAGGGCACTGGGAAGGCGTTGTCGTCTGCCCCAGCCAGGTCTGCATGCTCTGTTTCTTCTGTGGTATAAGCTGTACGCTCTTATCACCACACTACAGATGGGGAACACTGGACCACAGAGATAAAGATGTTCAGGGGATGACAGGCCTGTTTGGTAACACCATAAAGTGTATGTTCTGCTTTTATTTCCGATGCTGTCAGCATCCTTGAAACTCGAATGACACTTGTAAGTCCTCTGTTTGCATTACAGAGCCCTTCACCAGCTGCCTGTACCATATGAAAACTTATGTGACTGGATGGAGTTACACCAGCTGAAGAAAAAAAAATCTGAAAGGATTTCATGTGTTTCATTTCTGAACAGCAAAAGCTCAGGGCCAAGGAGTTATGAACAAAAGCAGCGTCACAAGCAGGTATCTCGGATCCCCCCTTTTTCCAGTGTTGCTACTGGAAACAGTCCAGTGCAGTCCTGAAGGACACTGAGAACTGATGCTGGTGCACGTTTGCCACTGGTTATGAAGACAGGAGCTCAGGGCCCTGCCTCCTTATACCCACATCTCCAAAGTTGACACTGAAGCAGCTTTTGTTCTGCTTCCGGCTGTACCGATTTCAAGCGTGCGGAATCGTAGAACGCTTTGGGTTGGAAGGGGCCTTTAGAGGTCATCTAGCCCACCACCCCCTGCAGTGAGCAGGGACATCTTCAACAGGACCAGGACGCCTTGACCCTGCCGCAGCATCCACCACTGCCGGGTCACACAGGGCTGGAGCCCGTCCAGCCCAGGACCACGACAGCCAAGAGCCCGACTACACTTTTCTGTTCAAGCCACGGGCACACACAGCTGCAGCCGTGTACTTTGGCTCCTCTCATGGGAGCCTAATGAAGAAACAGGCTATGACACAACAAATGTGTTCACAGGAGATAAGTGTCCAAACTAACCACTCAAGGCATACACCACACAGCAAAGGCCTGGAGTCACCTGCTTGTCCAAAAAGTTGTAATAAAGAGCTGCAGGTTTTGAAGTGGCTTTTCTGCTGGAATATCTGTTCTCCACAGATCAGAAAGGTTCTATATTGCCAGTTGTTTCTGTATCCTCCTGCTCTGCTTCTCACTCACTGCCCACCTCCTTGGCTCCCCATTGCTTGTTTTGGATCTCACAACCCCAGAGCATTTCTTCAGGCTTAAAATTGGCTTCTACAAGTTGACCTTCCCAAGACCACTCCTCGCGCATTAACTCCTGCCCAGGTGCCTGCACACCCTGCCCTGCAGAGGACCATCTTGCAGAAAGGGCCAAGATGAACATTGCGAGCCAACAGCATTCATCCCAGCCAAAGAAATGCTCAAGTCATACGATTGCCTTCACAGCTTTCTTGAGCAGTCAGATTTTAGCTTCCCAGATCCTCAGCCACGGTGAATATATCGAAGAGCCCATCATCCCTTTTAAAATGGATTTTTTTTCTTTCTGTTAGAAGTGGGGAAGGGAAGAGAAGCTCTGAACCCCATCACAAATAAGCACATATTCAACAAAAACGAAGCGCCACTTGTTTGAACCATTCCCTCGATGACCAGAGTGCAGAGAAGATAGCGAGGTGATGGTGCCAACCGACCCAACTACACAAGAGGCTCTGCCTTGGAAGTGCTTCAAATAATTAAGCACACAAGGCATAAATTTACCAAGATATGAAAAGTGAATGAGGTCAGTCTGCTCTCATTTTCCGCACAGACTGTAAGGAAAACAAACTCCAGAGATATTAAGAATATGATGCTTGGTCTTTTCTGCCAGCACAGCTCTGTCTTGTAGGACATGGTTTTTGTCAGGCCCTTAACCAACACAGCCTTGCCAGCAAAAGCCCTAAAGTAATGCAATTACACTGGCCAAAAATCATCACTTTGCCAGGGATTTTATTCTCTCCTGGGGACTGGCTTAAGCTGTGTGAGCAAAGAAGCCATCAGCAATCCCTTTCATGTACAGACAACATTTAAGTAAACGTAAGAAAATATAACTATGATTGTTTAAACAAACTATATTAAAATTTAGCATGACTAAAGACAAGTCAGGCAAAAAAGATATTTAAAATACAGGGTTTTAAACAAAAAACCCTAGGAACAATGTCCTAGTAACAGTTTAAAAAGAAGCAGGTTCCAAACTACTTTATTTCATAGTTAAATACAAAAGAGACCAACACTTATCCAGGACCTAATCGCCTTCTAAAAATAATACATTGCTTTGACATTTATTTCCTTTACCAAGCCCGTAATCAGTTCTTTTAAACAAAAACCCCTGGAGATAAACAAACCCAAGTGGTAATGTTTTCTTTGTGGAAACAATTACTCACCTAACAGCAAAGTACAAAGTTGCCGGGCCTGGTTTCTTGGGCAAGTCATGGTCCAGGACTCGGTGATCCAGCTGCAGCCAGACGCTCTGACCTCTGCGGGCACACGTGGGGAGGTGGTTAAAAACGGGGATGGGAAATACAGAAACGGGGTCTTTGCAGTGCTCATGTTTACTCCAAATGTTACTTTAAAAAGCGCAAGATTCAGCTCTGAGGCAGGCAAACATCACATTATTTCCTTTTTTCCTAACTTTCAGATTTTGATGTCGTTCACTTTTGGAAGGCAGAGAACACTCTTTGCAGTTTTATTTTAAGCACAAAAGTCATAGCATAGCACCCCCAAAAAATCAAATATCATTGAAATAACCCCTCTGTTGCTATAGCTAGGGACACTTCCATTGACTTCTCAGGTCTAGTGGGGGGATGTGATCCATAGCAGAGGCTGGACCCTGGACTACAGCAGAAATGGGTCTGATCCTTTGCTTCATGGGGACCGCTCAGCTCTGCTGCCACATCCCCCTGCTCCTGTCCTGCACCGTCCCCAGTCCCAGTGTGACATAAAACCCCGTTTCGGAGCAGAGGGCTTTCCCCCAGGCACACTCATTTAACAAGGCAGGTGTATAAAACGCAGCAGCTTCTCCAACCGAAATGGGAAGGAAGCCAGAAAGCAAATAAAAATCCCCCAGACCCCACTGACCCCCCTCCGGACCCTGGGGGAGCACAGGAGGCTGGGGCTGCCCCGAAAGGCTGGGGCATGGGTGCCCTCCAGAGGCCACACGCTCCCTCCCAGCACCCAAGGCAGCCTCCGGAGTCCCACGGGTGTTTCTGGGGATGCCAACAGCTTTCGGGGTAATCCCCTGGCAGCACTTAAAAGCTCACCGTGAGGGAGCGTCAGCAACCAAGAACCTCCAGAAGAATTTCATGGCAGCTGTTCTGGGGGAGGAAAATAATAAGCCAAGTGCATACAGCATCCTCAAGGGATTTACAGAAGAGCTGGAAGAAAGCATTTTCCAACACTTGAAAGGACAAGGATGGGGCAAATACATTCTAGGGAGAGCCCAGGAGGAGAGTGGCTGGTAAAAAGAACAGTGCTGCAGTCAGGGCCCTGGAGTGAGCCGCTCCCCCCAGCTCCGTGGACACCAGCCCTTTCCCTGGGACCAGTCCTGCCCCCAAAGATGGGCACTGCCTTGGCAGGGTGGCGCCAAACATGGCTCCAACGTGATTTGCAGGTGAAGGCTTCAACCCAGGACACCATAAAAAGCAGCAATAGAGAACAGCAGAGACTTAATATTATTCCCATTAGACAAGAACAGGTTTGTTCAGGGTAGGTACTAGTGTACAAGTCCATTTTTCCCCCCTACTCTAAGCAGTTTTGCTCTAGCTTTTTTGGGGACCCAAAGGGAACTCCTCTGGAGATGCTGACCCCTCCAGGGAGCAGAGTCCTGCCTGCAGGTTTCAGTCCCGCACCCAGCAGAAGCATTTCAGTGCAACACTGACAGATGAGTCCAAACACTGAGATTTCAGTTAACCCTGCTGACTCCAGATTAATACCACGGAAGGAGATCTCCCCTGGCGCTCCACAGCCTGGCCACAGCATCTCACTCAGCCTGGCAGTGGAGGATGGCAGGGGATGGGTATCAGCAGCGTCACACTGCACCCGCCACACACTCAGAATCACAGAATGGTCGGGGTTGGAAGGGACCTCTGTGGGTCACCCAGTCCAACCCTCCTGCTGAAGCAGGGTCGCCTACAGCAGACTGCAGAGGACCTTGTCTTGAATATCTCCAGAGAAGAAGACTCCACAACCTCCCTGGGCAGCCTTTCCAGTGCTCCGTCACCCTCAGAGGGAAGAAGTTCTTCCTCCTGTTCACACGGAACTTCCTGTGCTTCAGTTTGTGCCCATTGCCCCTTGTCCTGTCGCTGGGCACCACTGAAAAAGAGTTTGGCCCCATCCTCCTGACACCTGCCCTTGAGATATTTGTAAGCATATATTAGGTCCCCTTGCAGCCTTCTCTTCTTCAGGCTGAACAAGCCCAATCATAGAACAGTTTGGGTTGGAAGGGACCTTTTAAAGACTATCTAGTCCAATCCCCCTGCAATGAGCAGGGACATCTTCAACCAGATCAGATTGCTCAGACCCCCATCCAACCTGACCTAGGATGTTTCCAGGGATGGGGCATCTCCCTCCTCCCTCGGCAACCTGTGCCAGGGTTTCACCATCCTCACCTTCAAAAATTTCTTCCTTAAATTTAGTCTAAATCTACTCATCCCTTAGTTTAAAACCGTTACCCCTTGTCCTATGGTTACACACCTTACTAGAAAGTTTGTCCTCATCTTTCTGACAAGCCCCCTATCAGTACTGGAAGGGGCAATCAGATCTCCCTGCAGCCATCTCTTCTCCAGGCTGAACAGCCCCAGCTCTCCCAGCCTTTCCTCCCAGCAGAAGGGTTCCAGCCCTCAGATCATTGCTGGGGCCTCCTCTGGCCCCGCTCCCACAGCTCCAGCTCTGTCCTGTGCCGAGGGCTCCAGAGCTGGACGCAGGACTCCCGAGGGGTCTCAGCAGAGCGGGGCAGAGGGGCAGAATCCCCTCCCTCAATCTGCTGGCCGCTTGCAATAGCCCAGCTGCTGAGACGAAAGGGCTGTGCATTCGGAGCACATTCTGCTTTTGAAGCTCTTTTTGGTGGCTGCAGAATAGCTTGGATACCTAAAAGTAATAGGGAAGCTAGAGGAAAATTGTTTACGAGAAGGACTAACTTCATATTTCACTGCTGTTAGGGAAGTTTGCATTTAAAAGACTCAATAATACCTTTGAGATTAAAGTGCAAAGCAACAGGGGCAATTCATTTTGAAAATAAATGCAAAACCTTTTTGTTGTTACTAGAAGTGCAGAGTAGGAAAGCTGAGGGTGTTCACATGGGAAATTATCACTGAATGAATTTTTTTCACCCTGTGAGACAAACATGACAAGTGGAAGCATCAGGAAGGTATTTTACAAGTATTCTCTGATTTGTGCCTGGAAGATATTTTCCAAATATTATCTGGCTTGTGCCTTCCCCTTTCTGCAGCCAAGCAGCACAAGCACAAGGTAGGAAAACCTTTCTTCAAAAGAAAGTCATTTTTCCATGACGCTGAGCTGCCACGGTGTTGGGGATAGGTTTCACATTGCAATAATCACACAGCTGTTTAAAAATAAATGAACATACTTACGTATCATCTATAAACGTTATCCCAAAATACTCCTTTTCTTTCAGGTTGAAGTGTGAGGCCACCAAATCCAGTAATTCCCGAGACAAAAGTTTGGGCTATTGAAAGAATAAAAATAATTTAATTCATTTTAGTCCAAGATTTTAAGTATATAATAAAAAATTTCTCTGCAAACACTGACACTTAAGTACACACAGCCAAGTTAAAACCCTGTTGTATAACCCGATGCAGAAGTGGCTCCATCGGACTCGAGGCAGCCGGATTCGGCGTCTCCGTGGAGCTGCACGGGGCACGCGGAGCATGGAGAGGCCATTGTGTACTTAGCCCCCGACACTAAGCTGAAGTGCATGGACCAACTGCTGCTTCTCTCTTTCCAGGGGTGAAAGGCAGCAGCTCAGGCTTTCCTGCACTTACAGCAGGAGGGATTTTTCAATTAAGAAAATATTGTGTACTAGAGGATCTCATGCTTTGGGTTCTGTTATGGGAATAAGACACATCCCCAAGAAATACAGACTTTTTTTCTAATCTAAATTACAAAAAACACCACCATGAGGGGCAGGTTTAATACACTTTATGGATTTTGGCAAAAGCAGATGAAAAGCTAAGTGCAGAACCGATAGCAGATATTTTGCCCACTGTGCACCGTCCAGGGGAAACCCTCCTGCTACTTCAGGTCTGGGGAGGGGCGAGCCTGAAAGCATGCCCGTTTATTCCACTTCTGTGAGTTGTTCTAGTAAGAAATACAACTTTTCTTCAAAGATCACTTATACTTCTGCCTCCAATTGCACTGCTAAAAAAAATAAGCTGAAATATGGTGCCCAGAAGAGAGGGGTCTGTACCTGAACCAGCAGCTCCAGGTTCCTGTCATCGAGGAGATGCACCTGGCAGTGCCGGCCCTCTGTCATCTGCAAAGACAGCAACACAGCCCCGTGAGGACGGGCAGGATCAGTCCGCACCTTGCCTGGCATGCACAGGCCCACGCGTGGCTCGGCAGCAAGGGCAGCGTGCAGCCAGTGTCAGTCTGCACTGATAAGGGAACCGACTCCGCACCGGAGCTGAGCGTCCTTCTCCAAGGACTCGGTCTGGGGAGCTGCCTCAGCGCTCCCATCAACTTCCTACCAGCATTAACGGTGCTTAGCAGCACTCAGGATCAAATAAAAGTGACAATGCTGCGAGAATTTAATGAGAGGATGAGCCAGCCTGGCTCGTATTGCAGCCGCAAGGAGCAGCAGCAATGGCCTTTTGCTCCGGTGAGGACCCATGAAACCCCCACCTATCCAACCCTCCCTGCAGACAGGTCAGCCCAAGTTCGGTCCCTTGGCAGAGGACCTGGTCTCCAGTCTAGATGGAGTCTCTACCAGAACATTAATGCTCTCACTTGCATAACTTTTCACAAGCATTAGAAGTCATCACCTCCACAGGATTCTTATGTAGGTGGCTGCACATGCCAGGACAGGTGCTTGAAGCGAATGATTAAGAAAAGGACAAGCTCTGCAACCTCTGACATTATATCTGGACCACTCATTTTATGTCACATTTATCTCTCGCAAACAACTTATCTTCCTCTCTAAGAGGACAGCAATTCAGAAATAGTTGCACATTAGGACCTTTTACTGTCTGCCCTCTGAAATCTAATACATTTCCACAAAAGTTTTAACATAATTTAAAATCTGTTCTAATTCTGGACCTCTCGCCGGCTTTGGCGAGGACTGGCTTTGCAGCAGTCTCCGGGTGAGAGCTGATGAAGGAAACCTGGCTTTTGTATTTATTCTCCTAGTCTCAGAGTAACTCATTTTCCTGACAGCACAAGCTTCTCGCAGACTATAAATTTGAGCTGTGAGCAGAGGCCGAGGGTGGTTTGCTTAGATAGGGGCTCCCAGGGGGATTTAGCAGCAACACAGTGGTTTCTCCTTTCACATCCCTCTGGCTCCGCAGAGATGGGGACACGGACAGGGCTGAACTCTACAGCCACCAGCACCCCCTCATCACCTCCTGCCCCAAGATGCCGCACATTCAAACCTTATATAGGCTCAAAAATACATATAATTTATAGCCAGTGGCAGTATAACCGAAAAGAGACCTCCTGCCTCCCCCAGCGCTGCCCCCGTTTCAAGGGACAGTGGTTTGCACAGCCAGGGCTGCCGAGCCACAGCCTCTTCTGTCACCAGTCAGCCTGTTTCAGCTGTAAGAAGCCAAATTAACAATGCTGTATTGTTTCATCTAATTGAGCTCATTTTGACCAAAACCCAGGAGGGATCCCCCTCCTGAAGAGCTCTGTGAGCAGGTCAGAGATGAGCGTCTGCAGGCACAGCTCTGTCTGGTGTCCAGGAAAACGGGGCTACAGCATCACACTGGTGGCACCAGCACTGGCAATTCAACACGTATCATCACATCGCTCACCAAAACAGCAATACTGGTAAAGAGACTGTTTGCAGAGCGAGTCTAGCTGAAAGAAATCCCTTCTTTTGAATTTCTCCTACTGCTACAAATGTAAATTTGTACAGAAGTGCCAGATGAAGAGTGACCTGTTGTGCATGCAGAGGTGCGGAGCAGAGGCTGCAGTGTCTCAGAGACAGCAGCGATGTCCTCCACGCACCCCTCGGAGCTGCACCAGCCCCGTGCCCTGCACTCCCAGCAAGGCAGCACTTCCAGCATTGTATCCTTCGGGTTTTGGAAGCAAAGCTGCAGCATCCCAGTTCCAGCTTCCAGCGCGCTCCCTGCTCACCAAACACACCGCCCGGAGTCCTTAAATCCATTACGATCTGATCAGGGGTCCATTTGCTCCCGAGAGCTGAAGGTCTGCCATGGCGCATTCATAAACAAGTTGCATGTTACCATCAATTAATCATCTCATCAGCGCACCCTTCAAGGTGGTGCATATTCCTGGCTCACACATACTGTTACCAATCGCCCCTGTTGCGAAGTGTCTGATCCAATAGTGTTTTTAAATCATTTCCCATCTGTTGCTCTGAGATAGCACAAGGGTTGCCATTATTTAACTGCTAGCTGCTTTAGCTTTCACCCTGTGAAGTCACATTAATCACTTCTGACTATTTTAATTGCTTCGGCTGTCTATTGTTAAGTAAAAAAGGTTTCTATTATAGCAAACACATCCACAAAGCCTGGTGCTGAGGAGAAAGGAAGGTTGCCGGGATGATTAAAACATAAAAGAAATACCAACCACAAGCTGTGCTTCTATTCAGCTATCCAAGCTAATTGCAAAGCACCTTAAAAGTAATTAAACCTCATGACACCCCTGAAGATATACAAGATATAATTATCCCCGATTTTATCAACGAGAAAAAAAATGTAGAGTCACAGCTTAGAAGTCTGATTTACAGATATAGGATACAGGTAACATTTAGTACCTGAGTCTCCAGGAATCTCATCTCAGAAGCCATACAGCTACTTCCCACAGTACTGGAAAGCTCAGCCCAGAAGTTGCAGAAGATGCCAGGTTATTCACTGACAAAGCACCATGAAATGCTATTCCTGTGGGAAACCTGTTGGCTCCCACACACATCCCCAGAGCTCGATGTGGCCATGGGCTCGTGTCACTCCAGGAACACTCTGCTGTGTGAAGGTACGTGACAACAACATCCAGGGCCACGCAGTGTCTGCTGATGCCTATAGCTCAAGGAAGAGGGAGGGTCCGGAGCCCTTTCTACCTGCTCCCTTGCACTGCTCTGTCCCCCTAGCCCACGCATGCACGCCTGAGGGCTACATCCCAGCTAAGATGCCTTCTCCAGCTGGGCTGAGACACACAACACGGATACTCACTGTATGGCACCACAGCCCAGTCAAGGAACACAAATCTGCTGGGGCAACTACCAGCTCAGCATTTGCAGGCTCTGATCCCTAAACAAAGCGGTGTTAACTAGGACAGTCCAAACACCAGCCCTCACCCTCCTCTTGCAGACCCAAAGCTTCAGCAACCAGCACCCTGGTTTCTGCAGCTGTGCAAGAGCTCACTCCAAGTATCCCCACCCCATTCCTGATGGGGCAGAGCACTGCTCTTGGCTTATTCCATACTTAAAAACACAGCCAGAAGCAATTCACTCTCAATTACTGTTGCAGAGCAACTCAAGCCCATCCTCCATCAGGAATGTCACCCACCAGATACCACCTCCAGAAGACAACTCTGCTCACATGGAGCTTCCCCCCTGTGCAGACAGCGCTCCTGTTTACAAGACAGTACTCACAGTTTCCAAGCCTCATTCATACAGGGAGCAGGACCAAAAGCTTGAGAGGCTATCGCAGCCACAGGACCATCTCATAAGCCTCAATTACCTTCCCTGGGTCCTGTATTGTCACAGCACAGCAACGCAGAGGTGTAACATCACTGTGGTGCAGCAATGCCCCAACACAGGCATCAACGGTCTAGTCCTCTCCTCTTGCCTGAAGAGCTGGGGGGCTTCAATAAAAGGACTTCACCAGCACAGCATCATAGGACATACCCAAGATTTTGGCTATGGAAGAGTACCTCCAGCTCAGCGACCACAGACCCCTGAGCTCCTGGAGTCAAAATAACAAAGGACTCGTTTTTAACTCTCCCAATGACACCGGTGTGATTTATTTCCCCGCAGCACATCCGCTCGCAGGCCTGCTTCCTCAGGCTCTGGGAAGGGACCCATGTTTGACTCCCCAGCTCTCGGGGCACTGGGCTCCTCCTCATCAGAGACCCAGCACCCAGGAGCTCCTTGCAGATACATTTTCATCTTTAATTCAGTACGCCTTGCTCATCTGAACAATGTAATTGATTTTCTATGTAGTTGGACCAATCCATCATAGGATGAGCACAGCTGTCTGGCTCAGTTAAGGGGTGGCGTGATGCACATGTCTGTTTTCAGCTTATTCTCATTGATTTTGCGTTGTCTGGACAAATGAATAATTTTGTTATATTTTCGCAACAACTCCGAGTTGGTTTTTTAGCAGTTATTTTTGAAAGTGTGCTAATATTTAAGCTATTATCCAGTAGAAAAAGTAGCAGCATAAAATTCATTAACTACCTCTGTATTTCATCAAATTTCCAATAGGAAATTAGTGGAGCAACATAATGCACAACATCACTTTTGGCAAAACCGTACTGAGGTACAGCGATGCTGGATTCTTATTTTTTCCTCAAAGTCACTCATATGCTCTGTGCACAAGCAAGCAATAAAAACTCCAACGTGGAGAGGAATGAAAAGGAGGACAAACACCCTTCAGTGTAATATCTCGGCATCGCTGCCTTTCTGCAGCCCTCCTAACTTACAGGCAGCGGGCTTTCAGCAAGAAGCTGATTTACCCAGATCTTCAATGAAAAAGGAAGATAAGGGGGAGAAACACACAGTTCTCAATCTCCATGTGTGGAAATTAAAGCACAGGGTGAGATTGTAATCCTGAACAGCAGGTTAAAGTGTTCAGAAAGGTTTAATATAGCCCGGAAAAAACCCCCATTTTTCTTCCATCTAACTTAAGATAAAAATTAAGAAATTCTCCACTTAAAACCATGCAGGCAGATTTTCCAAAGCATCACTCCTTTAAAAAACAAGGCAGAGAGAAAAAGCCTATTTCTTGGTTACTTAAACCAATTCACTGCGATATCCTGAATGTTTATTTGGGGAAAAAACTCAAAACATATGCAGGATATTTATGCTATTTCTCTTCAGCAGAAACATCCTCCCTATTCGAAGCTGCTTGTTACACGCAATATTTTTAGACATCCATGTGTCATCCAGTTAGGAAAAAATAAGAAAAAGAAAAAAGTAATTAGACACAGTGTAAACAGGAAACCTCAAAAAAACTTCAGCCAAAAAAAAGCTGACAGAACAACATATCTCCTGAAGCACAGCTCAGCAATGGGAAATCGTGAAGGGTTCAGCTGTAGAAGCGACCCAAATATGCTGCACTCCCTCCAGCCCAGGTTCCACCTCCCAGAACTGGGCAAATTACACAGACATCGCCTGGCATAGCTGGCCATATCTGTTACTGACTCCTATTTTTAAGCCTTTTTTGTTTTAAGAAGATCTGGAGCCTTTGCTACTAGGGAAAGCAAAAAAAGCCCCAAACCCTAACAACTCTGGCCAGAGAGATTTATACATAAGCTACACAAAACCGAGAAAGCTGGGAGCTGTTTCTGCCATCAAAATGCTCCGAGATCTGCACGTGCATCCCAGCTGCTCTCATTTGGGAGAAGCCATGCACACACCACTGGGTAACTGCAACCTGCCTGGGGACAGGATGGCTGTGCCAGGGTCCTGCACCCACGTAAGCACGCATTGCTGCTGGAAGCTTTAAAACCACCTCTCCACCCAGTGAGGCTTCACATCTTTAATACCCCAGACTCCACAAGAGATCTTTTCGAAGCAGCAAAGCTCTCCCCCCAGCTCTCCTCCTCCCTCCCTCTCACAACAAGCCCTTTTGCCCAGGCGTGGGTGTCACCAGGCACCCGCAGCAGCTCTGCCTGGAGAACACCCGAGTGTGACACTGGGTCCAGCTGCACTGAACTGCGTGTGTTATTTCCATAATCTCCTCGCAGGGGAACCACGTGAAATTCAGCTTCACTGGCAGGTGAGTAAACTCCAGAAGATATTTTACAGGCAGAAAAAACCCTGCACTGATGCATCCAGCGATGACCGAGAAAGGGGAACCATTTTCACTAAGTAAACAGCTGGCACACGAAGCCTTAAACCTGCAGCTTTAAAAGTGAGAGACTGGACTGCGGTGCATCATTAGAACACAGACTGTAAAAGCCAGATCATTTAATTCCTGAAACAGGCACATCACGGTGGCTCAGAGCGCTGAAATCATATGGGTAACAAAACCCAAAAGAGCAGTATTCCCACTCACAAGGTGCACGTGGTCCCTTGGTCACTTAGACCCAACCTCCACAAAATCTGTGGCTTGGGAGTCCCCAGACCCTGCTGTCCTGCTTTTGCCCGGGGACTCCACAGCAGCCGCGCTGCTTTGCAGGTGCAGGAACCCAGAGAACCAGCCTTGCACTTAAGAGAATTTCATCCCAAAATCCCTACCTGAGCTGCAGTTAGCCAGACATAAAGCATCACCCATAATTTCCTGTAAAGATTGTGGTGTTTTTTTTCCCCAAACCTCCCTTCTGTAACTCATAAGCCTGTAAGAGATTTCAAAGCTTAATACTGAAGCCCCTACAATGACCTCAGATTTTCATCAGCATTTTCCTTCAGTCCTGAAGGCATTTAGGATCAGATACTCAGCTGCCTCAGATCAGCACTGTTTCATTGACTTTGATACAACCGGCTGGCTTATGCCTGACCTGTAAACATGCACAGCCTGATAAAAATAGGAAATAAGATGCAAGAATGCATTGCAATATAGAGCTGCCCTAACCAGGCACATCTCGGGAAAATAAAGGCCTTTGCCTGTCCTTCTGGAAGGAAGGGGCCTGCATGCAGCTGGTGGGAAGAGGGAAAAAAGTTATAATGCTTGAAATGACCTCAGAGTTTCCTGGTGTGTCTGTTGGGAAAGCAAAGCCTCATCGTGTTCCAGCGCTCAGTTGCTCAAAGCTTTAAGGAATAAGCAGAAATATAGCAAACCGGAGTTGGGTTTTATACCAGCATTTCTATGGAAGCTTTTTAAAGGATCCACACAGGTCTCCAAAAATGCCTCGATGGATGCTTTTCATCAGCCCATTTGCAGCCAGTGGGTCCTCCCTCACCCAGCTTAGGCACCCATCACTGAGCATCCCGTGGTGGGAGGCACCTGGGGAGGGGTCACAGATGGATGGGGGGGGTTGGAACTGCTCCACCCTCCCACGGGTGAAGGTCTGGGGAAGGAACACATGCCCCCATCACACTGCCACATCCCACCCTGCCCTGTGCCCCCCCTCCATCACTCCCTTTGACAGCAAGGGGTTCAGTACAAGAGCCCCCAAGTGATGCCTGCTCTGCCTGGTCGCCCTCCCCTCAGTGAAGCCTCCTGGACTCACCACTACCTCCTGCAAAGCACAAACATTGGCTCTGGATCTGAAAACTCAGCTTTCCCCCTGGTCTCTGCACGCACCAGCCTGGGCAGCCAGTGGGTTCCCTGCCACGGTGCTGCAGCCTAGCTCACACAGACACGATAAACTCACTGTGATTCTTTCAAAGGCAACAGTACAGCTTCCACCAGCTTAACGGGGGCAGGGGGACACCATGTGTCCAGACATACTGCCTTTCCTGCCTAATCTTCAGGTCATGAAGAAACCTTTGGCAGAAGTCCTGGCTCCAGTGTAGTCAATGAATTCTACCACTCATTTTATTAGGGCCAGGATTCTGCCTTACATCTTCTGTTATCTTGCTATTAACCTTAACAGCAGCCAGTATCTGCGTAACATTAAACAGCCAGCAATGTGCTGAAGGGGCTGGCTATGCCTCCCGCCCTTCGTGCCACAGCAAGTCACCTTGTAGGACCCATCTCCCCTCACCAGGGTGACTCCAAATCCTTCCCAAGGGCTGCACAGCCCACCCTGGCTCCACAGGCTCCTGTCCTGGCGGTCCTGAGGTATCGACTGCAGGGACTGTACAGTGCCATTCCCCACCTTGGGCTGCCCCTGTGCTTCTTGTCACAGGGGCAGCCAGGCAGGGACAGACACTTCAAGACTCAACTGAATATAACATGCATGGAAAAAATGTTTTAAGGTGAGACAGGGTGGAGAAAACTTCAGCACAAGCTGGTACAAATGCCCCTTTGATGATGCTTGCCATGGAACTGTTGGCTCTGCTGCAGTTTGGCAGAGTTAGAGATAAAACACAGTGCCTGGAACAGGGGGGAGAGGCTCTCTGGGTTGCATGGCACCTTCCTAAAATAGCCACATGAACTGAAGATAGGGTGAAAAAGCTGGCTGCTGCAGAGCATCAACTGACTTTCATCTAAGCCCCACCAGCTGAGCCAGTAAAAAAAAAAATCTGGCAAAGCAAGAGCCCAAGAGCTCTCCCTCGCTGCAGGCACTGTGGCTTGTTAGGGCCAAGTGCCAACACACTTTCCACCCGATTCTCCTTTTCCCCATTTATTCTACTATTTCTCCTTGCGTGGGATGGCAAATCTACCAGACTCCTTCCCTTGCATCATCGACCGTTTGCTGTTTTGTAGAGGACAGCACGCACAGGCTCTGGTGGTCGTTAGAAAGCTCCCACTCACTGGAGCAGGCTGGGGGGCTCTGACTCTCACCCTCCGCTCCCAAAACGCTCAAATGCAATGCTCAGAAGTGATGATCAGCACGCTGCAATAAAAACACAAAACCAAAGAACAGCGATAAATGAAAATCCAGGGGGCAAATCAATGCAGTCTTCCTCCAAATGATAAATACTGTATCCCAGCCAGGACACACAGCCCTTTGCCAAGAGCAAAACACAAACAGGAGAGCTGCTGCTTCTTAGTCTCTACCAGGAACACACAACGTAAAACACCAACCCCTCTCCTTCCCGTGAGGAGATTTTGCAGGGCAGCTGCCTTTCCCAGTGCTAGCGATGGTGGTTTCAAAACTCACTGCTGCTCCCTCCATGCAGGGGTGCGGGGGGGGGGTGTCACCCAGGCACAGCCTGTGCACCAGCACGGGCTCCCACGGCACAGAGCGATGCGCTGCTGCAGAAGAGCTGTTGCTGGCTCCACTGGCCCCACGCTTTTCAGATAGCAAGCATCAGCCGGACAGCATCCCACCTCTCCCGGCACTGCCGAAGGCCACAGGATGCTGCTGGCAGCGTTCTCAGCAGATGCTGGGTCCCTCTGACAGAGGAGAAGAGGTTGGCCATCTTCTTCAAGGAAGAGCCCACTTGTTGCAGAGACAGTCTCCTTAAACTACAGGTGTCTCATTCAAAACCAAAATGTTTCTCAAACAGGTCATGTCATATTCCACAGGTGCTGATGTTACCATTCTTACCACTTTGCAACATATTTAAAATAACAGCAAGAAAAGAATAGAGGAGCAAATTCTACAGCTAATCCTAAAAAAACAGGAAAATTAACAGGAAACAATCAGTGCAAATCTGCCACAAGTATCAAGTCAATGAAATACTTCATCCAACATCTGCTTTCCTTGGCAGAACGCAGCTAATACATTAGTGTCTGGTGGAGACATGCTGATCACCAGCAGCGCTGAGACGCTGCAGCCGGGTCATTACCGCTCATGAGTCCACAGCGATGTTTTGATCCAGTGCAACCCCCTGGGAAACTGGAGTGGAAAAAAGATCCTGTGGGATCAGAGAGCTTCCCTGATGGTACCTAATGGTGCAAACGCTGTGCTGGCTCTGGAAAAGGCACTGCATGGAGGTAGCAGCATCCTCTGCTCTTGAGCCAGCAGTACAAGCCATGGGGCAGGACTGGACGCCTGCCCTCCCACGACCATAGCTCCTCAACCAGGTCAGAGGCAGATCAGTTAAGCTCCTGCTTCTTTGCTTAAGTCTCTACAGCATGAATCTCAGGAGATATTCCATGAGCAGCTTCTGGAAACTTTCCCTGTGTTTTACCCCACCTCAGAAACCACCCCGACAAGCTTGAAACAAACTCAGCCTTCTTGTTACAGGAATAGTTACAGAAGACTAAAAGAAAATCCCCTCAGTAACAGGTTTCCCATCCTCAGAGACCTGCACCCTGCCCTTGATGCCGCTTTGCCTCTCCCCAGCCCTGAAGCTCTCCTCTGTCTGACAGCCTCTCACACGCAGCTCCTCTGTCCCCTCCACCACACTTCTTGCTTGTCCACCACCTCCTCACTCCCCCCTGGGTTGGGTTTTTGAGGGAAGGCTCCTGAGGCAGGAGACATAGGCAGAGCACGCCTTGACCAAATATCTGCCATCCTCTCCAGGCAGCACCACATCCTCTGAGGGCATCTTCAATCTCTTTCCCTCCTGCTCCATCAGGGTCCTTGCACCCAGCTCATCCCCAGTCCCGTCCCCATCCCAGAATTTTCCAGCTGCTCTCATGCTTGGCAGCAGCCCCTCAGGAAACCCAGATACCAGCCTTGAACAGACAGTAGAATCATAGAATTATAGAAAGTTTGGGGTCGGAAGGGACCCCTAGAGATCATCAGTAGGTACCCAGGCAATAAAAAGTAATTTAAAAGAAGGGCTATATATCATAAGTCCATCTGAGTTGCCTTTAAATCTGTAACTCTTAAAAAGAAATACAAAGATCAAGGAAATAAACTGAAAAAAGCCTAAATTCCTAGGCTCTTTGGAAGTCAAACCAGTGGGCATTGGCTGCAGCGGGCGCTGCGCGGCGTTTCTGCGGCAGCGAGCCAGCCTGCCCAGCCGCCTGCACCTTGCCAGGCACTCGGGGCGTCCGAGAGATTTGGACTGCTCCACGCTCTCCTTTTAAAGCAAAACAAGCATAACGATCAAAGGCTCTTTCTCAACAGCCGTTAACGAGCTCCGTGTGCACTGCTGCATCTCCAGTGCCAACCTCTTCATGAGTGGTGTTTTTTGGGGCAAGAGGGGTGGGGACCTTACTGATGAGACATTTAACAGTTACATGCTGAAAGGAGCTACTGTGCCAGGCACTGACCACCCGCTCTCAGGACTCATGAATCTGTGCTTTGTTCAGTTTAAATCATATCTGAGAAGCCTGTAAGGGAAATCTCTGAAAATGCATTTTGTCTGTAATCAGAAATTACAGACCTGTTCTGCAGCTGCAGCGAAGTTACCAGAATCCAGCTTGGATTTCGCACTTTAAAGCGGCCACAGCAGCACTCAAAGGCAGGAAAAAGCAGCTGCAAATACTGCAAATGAACAAATAGCCCCTCCACAACGGAGTGCAAAAGATGCTAAGAAATTTTTATGGGCTGATCTTTCAGTGAGAAAAAAAAAGAGCAAGCAAAAAGGTTTCAGCCTGCACTTCGAAGCACCCCAAAGCAAATTCGCTTTGCTCCTTTCTGGCTGCCCTCTCCTGCGCTCGCAGCCCCGAGGTCTGCACGGTGTTGAAGTCAGGGCACAACATAAGAGCTCTAAACAATGTCATCTGTTGCTGCCAAGCATCAGAAATAAAAATACAGCCTCTTACCTCCAAGTCGCACGCCCTGCTGGTTTAAAAGGAGTGGAGGAACCCAAGCAGTACTCAGCAGCGTGCATGCACTAAGCCTTCACGTTTTCTGAACATTTGAGCTGGGGGAAGAAGGGAGACACGATCCCGGACTTCTTCCGTTGCCATATAATCTCAAGGAAGTGACCTTCGCATTTGGTGCTTTGATTACGGATTCAGAAACAAAAGCCCTTCCAGCGTGAGTCAGGGGACACAAGAGGTTCAAAAGTGATTGTTAAAAATGGAAGCAAGCTGGGAAAGCATTACAGCTTTTTTTTTCCTTTGTAATATTAACCCCTTTATTATGAAACAAAACTAAGTAAAAAAAAAAGCAGCAGTCACCAACTAAAGACACAGCAGCAGGTGCCAGCCCCCCCGCGCCGTGGCAGCCAGCCGGGGACCCCCACGCCAACAGCTCTGCGCTCGCTGGGAGCTGCCATCATCCCCTCCGGCTCTTCCTCCCCGCACATCCCCACCCAGGGGACAGAGGGGACCTTTATGCTAGAACTTGGCCCAGCGCTATAACACTTGGAGCCGCCTCTGTGTTTGAGTCCTGGGAGCGGGGGCTCAGCAGATACCCAGAGCTCGCCCGCTCAGGACGCCTGCCCTCGCTTCGCACGCTCCCGTCTCCGGAGTGCCCTGCTGCGACAGGCACCCCCAGGTCTGGTGTTCTGCTGGGTTTCCCCGGCTCCTTGCCAAGGCACAGCTCTGCTGCCTCTGAGCAGGTGACCACACGTTGGGGAGGGAGCCGGGAGTGCGGGCAGAGGTTACACCCGCGGGCATCGATCTGAATTTGTGCTGGGGTCAGTGCTGGTCTCCAGGAGCGCCGTTCGCTGCCAGTAGAAGTGCAGGAGTAAACTGTCTACCTGGTGTCCCACTGCTCCCTTTGCAGGGTTGTCCTCTGTGTGCAAGACACCAAGTCCTACTCAACATCCCCCTAATTTCTTCCCCTCTGACACATCAATCAACAAGGCTTCATGCACCACTGGGCTTTGAGACAGCAACACTGTGTCAGGCAGAGCACAGGTACCGCATACAGGCACAAAAACTGACCTCTCCTCCAAAAGAAATGTCAAACAACTAACACTACTTTCACTGAAAACAAAAACAACAGAACAGAAAACTTAAGGACTGTGCACCCAAATCCAGGAGGCTGTAACCTCCAGAGCTCCAGCCTGACTTCCAGGCAGGTACATAGAGGCACAATATCCCAGACTTACACATGCGACTACTTCAAAATCTAAAATACACGCCTGCTCCTCCTTCACAAACACAGCCTGGAATTATTAATTTCCTTTTATGTGACTCGAGTATGAGTACCCAAGATTTTAAGTCGCACCACTGACTCACATCCTCTGGTCGCATAAGTTACAGCTGGGAGACTGATGCCGAGGGAACAACACAGCCTGGGACCACAGCATCCAACATGGGCTGGAAGACACCAGCCAGGGGGAACATCACGAAAAGCTACCATAGCAGGGAGGAGGTCTGGACACGCACCAAGACAACCTCACCTGGGAGCAAACCTTTAGCTGGATGCTGCTCTTCAGTTATTTATGCTCCCCACAACTGAGCAGTCACTATGTACAAAGAGGACAAACTATGAAGACTTTTCCATCCCAATTTTTATAATCCATGGATCTATTTTAAGAGAAAAATATTAAATCCAACAACTGAATCAAACTAACTTGCTTTTGTAAGAACGAGAAGCAAGAATCTCAGGGTCAGACTTTTTTGTGACATGACTATGGGTACAAACACCCCAGAGACACACGGTTCCCACTTCTTGGAGGTACCAAGCCCTCACTCCAGCAAAACTCCCCCAAGCTGGAGGATCTGTGTACGGAGCCTCTGAGGCCAAACAACAGGCCTCACTAAGCTGCAGAGCACAGTGTAAAGCCAGAGCCTTCCTGACAGTGCTGGGAGGAGAAACAGGGCTGCCTGGTCCGCATGGTCAAACAGCATTAGCCAGCCCCCTCCCTTCCCCTGCAGCTGCCATCAATCCAGGCACTTCCAGAGGGCAGCTCACCCCAGCTGCCCCAGACACCCAGGATGCAGCGAGGTGCCAGAGCTGTCTCGCCCTCCTTGTTTAAAGCAGACACACAAGCTTTGAGCAAATACCCTCCCTTTTCAATAGCTGCAGACGAAGATTTTATTTTTCCCCCTAAGTTACTTTGTAAAAGCTAATATTCTTCTAGACGTAAGACTACAAAAGGTCTCCACACAATGCTCAATATCATAGGTTTCATGAAAAACCATGAGCTGGCCCCACATCAGGAAGGAGGATGCCAGGTCGTGTCCAGCCAGCTGGTCCAGACTGAGCCAGCAACCTAAGGAGTGGCAGTTGAGACAGTCTGGGGAGAATATTTGAGCAACCAACTTGCATTTGTCTCTAAAACACAGACTCCAAAGCCCTAAAATAAGATGGAAAATAGACAGTGAGTCATTTTTCCTTAGAGAAATGACGTGAAGGTTACCTGGGTGGTGCCAACTCCTGCCCTGCTGGGACAACCACAGGGACAGGAATAGCTTGAGGAAGGGAAGAACACAGCTCCTCGGAGGATCCAGGGCTTCCAAACAAGTACACATCTGGGCTGTGTAATTCAGCTCTACTCTGGGCCACAGATAATTTTTTTCTGAACAAGAAAAATTAGAGTTTAAAAGAGATATACCATACCGGTAAGAGTTCCAGCAGTGGGAAGCTGGTGGAGCAGCAAGGGTCAAGCAGGGGGAAGTCTCTGCACCTCTGGGGCCACCAGAAGACCACTGAGCTGGGGTTTGGGGATGGCAGCGTGGCAACTCCCCGCAAAAGGGTGCATAACCCTACAGCAAGGGCAGCACACCCCAGCCTCTCTGAACAGATGAAACGTGCTCGGTATCAGAGAGGAGTTACTCACTCCCACTTTCACTATGGCTTAGCCAACACCAGCTTGCATGGCTGCTAAGTGCACCAGCCCAACCAGATTCCCAACCGGCTCTCCCAAAACAACGCTGGCAACCAGACATGTCCAGTCTGGCATCAGTCAAACAGCTCTACGCTCAGCAAGATGGGTACCTCTGCACCTAGAGCAGCCACCTTTCTGGAGACATTTTTCCCCTCTTATTTTTTTCCAATCTACAATCTCAGTTTTCCTCTCCTATTGCACTTCTGCTGCCTTTTTTCCCCCCTAGCTGTTTGTTCTTCCACACTTTCTTGCAAGTTTGTGCTCAGTTTGGAGTGTTGGGGGTTTTGACATACACCTGAATAGTGTCAGAATGAATTTTTTTAATTCCCTGGTCTCTCCTCTCTTTTTCCTTGCTCACACAGCCTGTACTTTTCACTCTATGCAATTCTTGCGCTGGTGTCTCCAGTTCTTGCAGCTTATGCACTCCCATCCTCCAGCCCTTCGCCTTCCTCTCACATATGAGCCAACACACATGGCCTTCTCCACACCGTACACCCTCTGCCCAGCCCACATCACCCTACCTAGAAACTCCTCACCCAACAAAAGGTGAAGCCAGGGTGCTCTGAGAACAGCACATAATTAGCAGTGGCCATGTGGGATTAGTGCCACATGCAGTAACTCCTCCATCACCTCTCCCAGCTCTGCTGGCACAGCACATTTGCACCTGCCAGCGAGCAGGGAGGTGAACACTGGGGCACCCATCACCAGCAAAGCACCTATAATTCACCAGCTGGAAAACCAACCACAGAAATATCACAGTCTTCAGTCTAACATTGCTTGGGCTGTCAGTGATGGCTTTTAATAGCTCACACCAGCACATTTGGGCTGTTCTCAACATTTTGATGGCCCTTATCCTCCCCACCTCTCCCTCCCCAAAATGCAGAGTTGACACACATTTAAATGAATGACAGACCAATTAGCAGTGAAAAGTGTACATGTGTATTTGTGTGTGGGAGGGTATTTAAGCTAATATATTCCAGTGCTGATAGCTTTATCCTCTTTGCAGTCTCCGAGAATGAACTGGCCTCCATCTGTACAGAAGATTAGTAGAATTACTAATCACTAATTATGACTCAGAGGTTTTCAGAGCAATGCAGACTGTACAAGGGTGGCCTGATTTTTAGAAAATGAGGAGACAAAGATAGCACGATGTTATTTTAAGCACATGTACAGTCCATCCAAGATAGCAAAGAACTGCAGTGACAGCACTAGCGAGCTGAGTGACAGAAAGCTAAACACTCAGGACAAAAAAAAATATAGTACGGAAAAACCAGCATGTGCCTGAAACACTTCATGTGCCTTTTCATAAGCCTCTTGTCCAGTCAGAGCAAGCTGGGCAGCCTCTCTGCACAAGACGAAAATGGAGATTTATCCAGACAAGTTCACGCAGTGATACCTTTGTATAGGAGCCTGGTTCTGAAAAGTGGCGCCAGTGACATTTGAAATCCAACGTATTTTGTGAACTGCATCAGATTGAAGAAAAAAAATATTTGTACAGGCCAAAGCGGTTAGTGAATAGAAGGCACTGTTTGAAACTGGCACCGTTACACCCTGAAGGAAATGAGATGAAGTTCACAGTCTGGTTGTGAAGTTTGTCTGCTAGGGAAGAGGGAGGAGCAGTACAGAAACCGTATTTTTGTTTGAATAAACTCCCTCAAACAGAAAACGCTATATCATGAGCTCAAATGGAAATATGTCTGGCAGAGAGCTTTGGAAAGCTGCTGTTGGAAGCATGTAAAGCCAAGTTTAACTCTCAGCTGTCAGGAGGCAATACCCAGAGCCGGTCCTGTTCTCAGCTCTACAAGAGGCTCCCCTGAAGCCCCAGCCATGGGGAAGCGTCCACGTGCCGTGTTTGGACATGATGGGGGCTTCAGGCAGAGCCAGAGCTCTGCAGGTGATGTACGAGCTGCATCACAGCATTAGGTCAGATCCCTTCAAAAAGAAAAACAGCCCGATGAAAGCAGTCTAAGCAAAGCTTTTCCAGACCAACTGGTAATCCCCAGCACCCCAGTTTAAATCTTTCAAGGCGCACATATTCAGCATCCTCTACAAAAGTGTTCAAAGCTCCCTTTGGAAAGCCCTGACCCGTAAGGACACCTGAGATGCTTCTTCTGAGCATCACTCCCAGGGTCTGCCTAGTGCAGAGGAAGGAAAGCTCTGCCCTGACAGCACAGCACTCCCCGCTTCACGCTCACCCCCACTGCTCCAGCACCACTTATTGTGAAAAGACAAGGGAAGGGAAAAGAAAAAAGTCATCTCCAGCTTGCAGTCAGCATTTTTTTATAATGCCAAGCTAAGGCGTGGTAGCAGAGGAAACGTGGTCCTCACTCCCCAAACCAACTACGTAAGCACCATAGGAAACAGCAGTCAAACAGCTTCCTCTTCTTGCTCCTCCACCCCAGGTACATATGGGATGGACAAGTGCACAAAGCTTATTTATTGTGCTGCATCAGCAAAATTCTTGTTTCATTTCACAGAGATGAAGTGACCTTACAGAGGTTAAAAAGCACTTGGTCCAAAAAACCCATGTGAATTCAATTTACACCAGAGGTTATTAGCCAAATCACCAGTGTAACTGAATAGCTTAATCACAGAAATGCTCCCATACCTGGTTTCATGTCCAGCAGTTAATCACGATGCATCATCATATTCTGCAGGGAGTTTGGGGACAGTTTGCCTGGTTTCTTTTCCACTTAGCATCAAGCAGACTGACATGCATTTTCAACCCTGATGCTAAAGCATCGACTTGATTAGCTTTTAATTTATAAGAGTTAACTGCATTATCAAATAGACTTGGATGCAATATGTCTTTCATGCTTAAAGCATAGGGGCTAGTGAGGAATGACTGTGCTGTGGGATGTACAAGTGAAAACTGGTTTTCATACCTCAGGGAAGACACGCACCAGCACACGGTAGTGTTGACACTCCAGTGAAAGTCAGGCCAGTGGTAACATCAGTAACTAAACATGGGATAGATGTTGATCCTAGAGTTTTTGGCTTTGCTGCTACTTATTAACCTCACTTATATAAAAATTTCCCTTTCTGTTTTATTGCTCTATAATTAAGTCTAAGACAGGTGGCCTATAAAACCAGCATGTGGAGAGGCCTGCCAAAAGCTTTATTTGGGCAGGGTATCAGGACACCCAGAAGTGCCACGCTGTCCCATTGCAGGCATCAGAAGGGGGTCTGGGAAAACCCCCCCCAAAGCCCAGCTGGCAAGCCAGAGCACCATGGGCCAGATCTCCACAATAAAATGCAGCCCTCGCTCCTTTCCCTCGTAGGAAATTAGTACCCTTGCATGAAGGCTTCTACGCAGAATTCTCACCTAGGATTTTTTCCAAGCCCTAATAGCCCCAATAATTGACTTGCTGCAGTTAGAAAGATCATCCCTGCCAGCTTCTCCATCAGCTGTCTCTGCAAGTCTGTTTTTTCTAGGACAGGCTTGTCCACGGACAAGACAGTGTTCCCTGGCATACAACCCAAGTGCTCATAGAAAATAAATTCACATGCTGTACAGCCCTCCTCCCCCCACAGGGGTTCAGAGTTTGTTTCCGAGTGAAACAGGGCACCCTGTCAGCACTTTGGCCCACAAACTCCTGCAGATGAATAGGCTCTGGGCAAACGGGACATCCCTTCTCCCTTGGCAGACCAGACAGATGATGGCAAGCACTCTGGAGCAGAAACCAGCCTGGGGAAGCACTTGAGCTCGGCTTGCTGGGCTGGGGCTGAAGTCCCTGCACCAGTGACTGGGTGGAAACAGCCAGTAAGACCTCAGAAGGTGTTTCCCACACACATGCTACAAACAAGCAAGCTAAGGAGAAGGTGACAGACAAAGGCTGGCTTGTTCGCATTGGGTGGGTGTTTTTTTTTTTCACTACTCAAAGCTGCTAAGGCAGGTAGAGGCTTTTTCTGGCTGGGAGGATTTCAGCCTGCCCTGGCCAGACAGCTCTGCCCGCGTGACAGCCTCTGCGCCTGCCAACTTCAGGCAATGTAGGCAAGAGCCCTGCGTAGGAGCATGAAGGTGTTAGTGGCTTACCCATGCTGGGACTCCAGCTCAGGTGCCCCATGAGGCTAGCAAGCAATTTATATTTAAAAAAAGGACCAAAAAACCCCACTACCACAAACTCAGCAACCCAGGGAGAAGAAATTCTTCTGGCTTTCCTTTTGCCACAATAACATACTAAAAAGTGACACCTGCTAGCAGTGTACAACTCAGCTGAAAATAGCCCAACCCACAAAACAAAATGAACCCCAAACACAGATCAAAGCAAAGTGAAGCCTCCGGGACTGGCCAGCAGTGCACATGCCTGTCACCTCACCCCTCCCCACATGTCCCTTGCGCATAGCTCCGTGACAAAGCTCTGACTTGTTCCTTGGTCCGTTACACCACGGCACAGCCAAGGGAGTCCTCAGAGAGCAAAAGCAAAAGTTTAGTCAAAAGAGCCTTTATACACAACCCGTGGTATTTTTCACATCTGGAATATGAACATGAAGGAGTTATTGAAATATAAACATTCTTGATGAGGCCAAGGTGGGGAAAGACTTTGTTGAACACCTGTCCAGGTGCCAATATTAAGAAAAAACATGCTTTCATCTGGCTGCACTAACTACAGGACTTATTCTAGCAAGAACTTTAGACAAATATCATTCCTGACAGGTAGGAGAGCATTGTTATTTTACAGATAAAGAACAAGGGCACAAAGCAGCAAGACAATTTGCCCAGGATAACGCAGGATCTATGGCAGTGATGGGACAAAATCTCATATCCAAGATTAGAGCTTCGTCCCATAGCACTGCAACACCCATCTCCTCAGCAAAACCACCCCATGGAGAGCTCCGCACTGTGCGTTTTGCTCCTGTATTGCTCCACCAAGCCCACAGTGGGCAAGCGTAACAGCATGGCTCAGAGCACATCTCTCTATACAGCGGTCATCCAGTTACTATCTCTAGATGTTCCCATAGCTTGAAGCATTTAAAAAAGGGAAAGAAAAACAGTATTCGATTCAACCTCTTACAAGGCTCCGATATCCAAAGAGACAGTGACATTTAATGCTCTGTGCTCGGTCCCGCACCCACTGGACTCAGTCAGGATATTGCCAGTGGTTTTAACAGCAAAGAGCCAAGACTCCAGCACAAACAGCAATGTGTTATGCAACCCAAGGAAGAGCTGCAGGGCATTCTTTCAGCCTTCTTCCTTTAATACACCCCAAATTGCCACTAGGAAATTCCTGACATTAAAATGTGAGAGTCGCCTTGTCCCTGCCTGGTTTCGTCTCCCAGGGATGATCCTGGGAGCAGTGAGCATGCAGCAACAGGTCATTGCTTGTCCCCAGCAGTCTGGCTGTGCTCTGTGGGGCTGTGACAAGCTGTGGGCAGAGGGGAGCTGGGAAGGGCTGCTTCTTGTCCACCCACTGGCTCACGAGCTGCCTGGAAGGGTGACAGAAGGGCCAATCTCCTCTTCTGAGCCATTTTCACATCCCCACTTTAAGACACAGGCACAAGTCAGTGATGATTTTTTGTAAAGATAAAGAGATTAATCCACCAACAGCCACTAGGACACTGAGTTTGGACAGATATACAGTCACACTTTGTTTTGGAAAAAACTCATTTTCACTTTGAGTCAACCATCGGAGGACTGCAGCTGAACAGGCTGAACACAGCTGTTGTCAGAGCTGGTCCTTAGTGAGCCATCCCTGCAGCCCTGGAGGGATGGGGTTTGCCTCCGTGGGGATGCAGCAGGGAGCAGAGGCAGTCCATGCTCTGTGCTCTTTACATGAATAGACTCCAAAAATAACACCCACACCGTACAGGTGTAGCTGGGTTTTATTTATAGTGAAAGAAGGGAGCTGGGGCTGCATCCCGCATTTCCTGAGGTTGGTAAAGGTGGGCAAACGGGGAGCAATGACACCTGTACTCCTGCATTCCCTAACTATACACAATCCATATTCCTCAAGTGACACACGCGTCACATACATCACAAAATGTTTACATCCATCACCTGTACAAGATGCCAAGATGCATTTGAGCACTTGGAAGCGCTGGTGTCACCATAAAGCTGTTCTCCCGCTCCTGGGCATACCTTAAAGCTAAAGAGCAACAGATCCCTTTGGATTAAATAGGCACAAGTGTCCTTTCAGCATGACTTTCCCATAGAAGTTACATCCTGATGGCTCTGGAGAGCTGTTTACTACGAGCTGTGTTGTTCTCTGTATTGCAACACACCAGGGAGAGGGAAGAAGCAGCTTTGAAATATTCAACATGATCTAGCAAACCTGCATAATGACACTGACTGGGCACACATCAAAGTTTATATGTGGGACAAAAATAAATACAGACACAAAAATAAATAAGTGCCAGCAAAAACAGACTCCAAAAAGTGACACCACCCTAACTGCAACTGGATACCACAGTAACTCCAAGCATGGTGCTGTATTTTTTGCCTGCAGGAAGGGGAGCCTCCCAAGAGTTGTTTCAGGACTCCTTGCAGCCCCCCCCCCAGCAGCAATCCCTTTACAATACAGAGTACTCTCACATTACAGTCTACCGGTATTCGGTGACAGCAGGAAAAGCTACAGCCAGCTTCTTCCATGGCAGCATCACGCTCCGAGTGCCTGATGGCCAGGCAGGCTGAGAGCCAAGCTACATCTCCCAGACCCCGATGTGACGATGGCGACAGCAGCGAAAGGGGCTTCCGAAGGGCTGTGATACAAGGGGCAGCCCGCTGCCGAAGCAGTTTGGGATAAATGTGGTTTATCAGCCAGTTTAACATAGAAAACATCTCCCCCAAACCCTGCCTATAAGGCAGACACACTGCTTTTTGAAAGCAATATCTGGCATCAGCACAGACTCTCAGGTTATGAACCTGCCGGGCATCCTCACACCGGGGCTGTGGCTTGATTCTCTTCACCTCACCCCGTCCCAGCCCTCACCCTGGCTGGGAGTGCTGCAGAATCAGACAGGTGACCGAGCACGTGTCACTTAGGTGGCACAACACCTTTTTAACAAAACCTGGGGCGATTACCGGGATGGGGTTTTTACCTGGTAGACGTCCCGCAGGCCACACCACGCGCGCAGGGCTTGCCGGCATGCCCGCAGCCGGGCAGCGTACCACCTCCTCACCGCCGCCACCGTCACCGTCCAGACGAAGCGGCTGCCGCCGAACAGCAGATCCTCCACCCCGCACATGAACACCGAAGCCATGAGCTGCTCCGCCGGGCAAAACAAAATCCCCGTCCCGGCTGGCTCCCGGCGACGCTCGCTCTCCGGTTCAGACGCCTGGCATGACGGCAGCCCGGCTTTATACGGCGGGCGGAGGGCAGGGGTGTTGCGCAGAGCCAGGGTCAAGCCTTAAAACAAACTCCTCTTTCACGGCGCTTCCTGGGCAGATTCCCAGGCATGCTGCCTGAAGCCGAGCCAGCGACTGCAGTAGCTCAGCCCCACCGGCAGCTCACACAGCAGCCTTGTCCTTCTTAGCAGCTTATATAAATCTCTTAAGCTCCAGTAGCTGCCACTATGTTTTCTAATTAAATTTTAACCCTTTCACCATATGCCCTGACAACCACCCCATTCAGACACTGCAGGAGGAGAAGGAGAGCGCTCGGCAGCGTTCATCGCCGCCGCAGGTCAGTAAGCCGGGCAGGCGCTTCGCACACAGCTCCCGCCTAACGCCCGGCGCTATCTGCCTCCGACACCTCATCATCTGCCACACAGGGAATCAAGCTGTCATCATTTTCTCCCGGCTGAGCCCGTGCTCAACTTACACACTAGAAATCTCATGTTAAAAAAGCACCCCCAGGAGCCAGCAAGTGGAGGAGAAGGGGGAAAAAAAAAAATCAGAATACTCCTGCAGAAATAGGTGCACTAACTTCTTCAGCTCAGATCACAGCAGATGCCCACAGCAGAGCCATCTCTGCTCCACTCCTCTCCCTTGCGTGTTGCATCGTGCTGGTTAAACGCTCAGCACCTGCTAAAGAGATGATTTCACTCCATGCTTCAACTAACTCCATTAATGCAGCACTTGCTGCATGAGAAAAACAAAGCTGCTTGTGCTAGCTGAGCTCTTCACAAACAGCCCACAGCAAATAAACACTGAAATAATAGCCCACAAGAGACTTCAGCCTTGCCTTGATAGCCCATTTAAAATTAAGCAGCACCTTGCCCTTCTGGGGCTTAAACTGTTAATGCCACCAAGCCACACCTTTCATTTGTGAGCTCTTTCCTATGAAAAGCTAAGGGAGGGTGGAAGTCAAAGGGCAATTAATCTTTTTAAGATCCCCTCAGAGGACTTGACAGTTCCTAAGCTTTTTGGGACAGAAGCTGCGGGGAGCCCCACATGCCACCACCAGCACCTTCTAAAGGAACCACTCCAAGCATAGATTTTTGGCTAAAACTATTACCAAAGCTGAGCTGTAAAAGTAATCTCTGTCATGCAATGGAATGGATGAAAGGGGTCAGGAGCAGCTCGCATCAAGGCTGCACAGAAGATCTGAATCCTGTGGCATTGCTGGTACCGCTTCCCCCAGGGCACTGCCTGCAAACAGCCTCTGCGCCGGAGCTGCAGCAGCCCTGGCCCAACACAGGAGGAAGACACCCTGCATGCTCGTAGCACAGCACAAGTATTCACAAAGCCCATTTCATGCCATATTAATCAGCCTCCTGCATATTGCAAGAGCCTACGCTCGTGCCCAGTGAGCTCCTGTGTCGCAGGTGGGGTGATGGCATTCTGGAGACAGATGACTGCCTGGTTTTGACTGACTTTGGACCCGTGAGTCTCCAAGCATCACACTTTCTCCTTTTACATGTAATGAAGCAAAAGCAGCTCTGCTCCTCTTGGTGCTGGTACCTGTTGGCTATGGTGCTGCCAGGCAGTTTAAATCTCCTTGAGCTTTGCTTTCACACAGGGGAAACAACAACTATATTTCCAATATTATCAGAAGTTGTGACAAAGTGAGCCGGTGCAGAGAGAGATATGGCTTGCTATAAAGTGCCAAACAGAGACTTGGGCTCTACATTGAAATTCAACATGCCTATGCCCACCCCAAGAGTTTTACCAGCCCATTGAATGTTGTCTCAGAGCCTGCAGCCATAAGGAAGTCTTCCTCCTCACTCCTCTCCCAATGTTGCCCATCACTGTTCTGTGTTTAGAGGACTTCATCAACACAAATATATAAAACAGAAAAAGTTTGTCTTGAACTGGAAGACAGCAGTGACAAATATCTACAGAGAATTATTCCAACAGCCTAAGCCAGTACCAGCTCCAGGCTCAGCAGCAGGTAATTGCCATTCCCTCAGATAACGCTGCTTTGGAGAGGAACCAGCCAGGAACATCTCCTGTGGCATCTGTGCATTATGGTCTAGTCATATCCAAATTTAAACACAGACATAAAAAAAGAAAATCCAGTTTTCAAGTTCCATTTCTAAATGAAAAGGAGCTTTGTAGTTAAAGAAACAGTGCAGGCAACCGCCCTGTCGCATGCCAGCAAAATCCAGCCAACCCAGTACAAAAAGTTTAAATGCTTCTGTTCGGTGCTACTGTCCTCAGTGCCTTATTGTTTTCCCTATCACCCAACTAGACTGAAAAATTAAGAAAGAGGATTTTCTCCTTTAACACAGCACAAGGGATTGGATTTTTTTTTAAATTGGTCTGTGATCCATGGTATCTTTACACTGAACTTAAACACGTTTTGCACAGTTACTCTTTATGCTTCAAAAGTTACTGTGTGCCCAAGCAATGGCCTCAGATGGCTCCATCTCAGAAGGCAGACCCGTACATCCTCAGGCCCTCCCTCCTCAGTACTCCTGACCACTTTACCCATCCATATTTCCCTCACCTTGTGCAGGCTTTATACTCTTGTAGTAAAGTTACAGCTCCACGCGTAGGCTAGAGCAAGGCAAGAACCTTTTCCCCACCCCTGCTTAGTGTACCCAGACAAGCTCAGTCTCATGAACCAAAGCTCCACACACATCTTGTCATCCCTTCTACAGATGAAGTAGGTGATAAAAGAAGGAAGTGCCCTCTGGACTTCAGCTTCCCAGTTGACCCAAGTCCATGAGGCAGTAATCACACCATTGCGCACTGACCCTTGAACCCAGGGCATAGCATTGAACACCCACAGAACAAAAAAGAGCAAAGAAAGTTTATGATGCAAAGAGCAGCTAAACACAATTTAGAATAATTTCGGTGGTTTAATATGCAGCTGATGAATTACCCATTCCAATCAATCTTAGTCTTTTACTGAATTCCACTTTCAGAACCTGATTGCGAATAATATCCAGGCTCCTTAAAGTCAGAACAGAGATCACAAAGTTCAGCAAGGGAAAGCCAGTAGGATACCCAGGTGGTTTCTAAAGGCTGTTGTATCCACATCTCTATTCTGTGAGGAAGGAGACGGAAGATAGATATCTCAGGAAAGGTCTTTGCAGATGTATGTACCACTTTCAAGGGAACACAAGAGCTACTGCAAATCCATTTGATGTAGAGTCATATGAACAACACAGCATTCATTTCTGGTAAGGCAAAAGCCTACACAACAGGAATCCGAGAAGAACATCACTTAAAAATACAACAGAAAACTTGATGCGTGGCAGACTCATGCTCTTCCCTACATTATTGATCATAGTTCCAGAATAATGAGTATTAAAAAGAGAACAAAGGTTTGCTACCAACATAATAGAAAATGATCCCAAGTGGATTCTCAGGCTTCCTTGCATGTTCTCTTCTGCGTCAGAATCTATAGAACAAGGCTTAGCTGAATAGCTGCTTTTCTTTTCAAAGTAGCTCATACAAAGTTCATGTGAATAGAGAATTCATCTACCTGTGAGACCACAGGACAAGAGCATCAATGTTTCCTTGTATCTACAAAGCAGTATTGCCCCTAGATACGACTTTTGATCAGAGATATAGGAAAAAAGACACACACAAAGTCCCTGCTGGCAGGTAATGAAATTAAATCTTTGATTATTTTTGGTCTCTGAACCTTCAAAGGTGAGTTATTGTGCAGATTTACAAAATGCCTCGTATGGGCTAGCAGATGTCTGTCCTAACCGGTGCATTAAAGCACACTTTAATCCATAATTTGTCCTCATATATTGACTACACATGACTGCAACCAATATTTATAATATTCTGTACAGCACGCAACAAAGTTCAAAGACCAAAAATCCACCGAGACAGCCCTCACAAGGTCATGAGAGAGTTCTGTTTCATGGCTCACATTGCTATTTTGAAATCTGCTGTTACCTCTACTCCAAGGGTTCAAACCCTCCCGGCCTGATACCCTGGGACAGTCTGAGGGTAATGATTAGCATCACTGAGGTCCATGCTAGGACCCAAAGGTCTGTGGTACCACACTGTCAGCTGAGTTCACACCGGAAACCAGCTGCAGTCCCACCTCATCCCACTACACCCAGTTGCATTTCTCCTTTCTGCACAAACCTGTGAGCAGATTTTTCTCAAAATTTTCCCATTTTCTTCCAGTTGCAAGCCAACCGCATATGATTACATGCTTTTAAAAATACATTTCTAAAAGTGCCCAAGGGTGCTTATTCATAGGAGTTTCCATGAGCATGAACAACAGGATTACCTGGGAATTAGGACGCTTACAACGCTGAAACTATGTATTCCCCTAGCACTTTTTAAAAATTTCCTGTCATGAAACAAGCCTGTCAAGATGCCATCATTAATGCAATTAACCCCAAATAAAGATGAAGTGACTTCTCAAAAATCGTTTTTGCTACGCTCTGGCACTTAATTACCAACTTGAAGTGAAATGCAGTCACCGGGTGCCCTCTCTGATGTTGCAGCCTCTCAGTGCATAAGATGCTTAGAAAGCAGCACCAGTGCATAGGATAACTCTGTCATCCAGCCTCCTCCGATCAAGAGCTTTTGAAGCAAGATTCAACTTCTGGTAAAAGGTGTTTGCAAACCAATTTAGTTCTTTGATACAACTGAGGAAAAAAAAATCACAAGATATTCCTAACTAACCTACTTTAATCCTTTACATGAACATGAAATTGGGGGACCTCTCAGAAGTCACCACTTCCACAAAGATTTATCTACTGCCATTCACGTTATCAAACTAATTTAGAAAGCAAATGAAAACTGCATGGAAGGACCATTCCACTCTCCTTCAAGGCTAGTAACAGCACCTGAGGTAGGTATTTGGACTCTTCCCCAGGCGCTACACCGGGAATTTCGATTCCCAGCTTCTGCCCACCGAACTGCACCGAAGTCAAGTGACTGAGGTAGCTGGAAGCCACAGCTACACCCAGAGGAATCCACAGCTGCGGAGGGAGGTTTGGTGCCTAGGGCTCTCCTCCCTGGGTCAGGCACAGCCTCTCCTAAGCTGCTTCAACAGCAGCCTTACATACTTCTAAATGAGGGGCTGCCTTTTTTCCTCCTCTCAGAGAGCTGGGGCTGTACATATATTGCTCTACACTAATGATATAAACATATTGGTGTGACAAATAAACACATTTTTAAAGACAAACAGTGGCTGTGCCAGAAACATGAATTTCCTGCAGTCTGTATCCCATAGTAAACTAATTAGCACTTCACATCAGAAACAAAGTGCCACTGCCTTTTAACTTGCTAAATGATTGAACAGCTTGCAGTCTGATTCCTCAAACAGCAAACTTCCCTACCCACAATACCTAGAACTACAAATTCAGGTCAGGTTCAAAACAAGTAGCACCTGCTCCAGTTTCAAAAGGCAGGGTTTATCATCTTTCACTATCACACTATCACCATCAGAGTGTGTCACCCAGTTTTTATAACACAGATGAGCTCCTGCAGCACCTCATGGCCAGTGCACCAGGGGTATAATCTGGCACAGCTCCACGGACTTCAGTGAAACTTCACATCTACGTCCTTACCTGATTACATGCGTATGGACTTCAAGAAGTCTACACACAATTTGGCAGCAGTGAGCACAACTTCTAATGCGTGTCACTATTTAACATACACCTACATACAAATTGTATTTAATTTTTTTATACACACAATTTTAGGTCAGTAGAAGTCTCTAGCCCCGTAAGGTCAGTTTGCACAGAGAAGACACTTATGGAGAAGCACCACCCCAGACTTCTGGGGAAAGAAGAAAGGAAAAAACATGAGAAAAAAATTTGATCTCCAGATGAAAGAGAATTTGTTTCTATCACACACACGGAGTCTGCGAATGCTTTCAGACAAACTGCATCTTTACGCCCTTTCTCAGCGGTGCAGGTGATGGCAAGCTGAGCAGGCTAGGGACCTGCACGAAGGTTGCCACCTACCCAGTCACCAGCACCGCTGTCTGCAGCTCTGCGGGCATGGAGACCTGCCCCAGGGACAGTAGGTGTTGGGAGGGCCATGGGATTCATGTGACCATGCTCCAGGATGAGGCAGGAGCCTGGAGATCCATCCACCTCTTCTCTGCTTCATGGGAAGGGTTTCCTTTACCAGGAAAGCTTCATCAGGAGGGAGGAGTCACCACCCATGACACAGGAAATCATCCTGCACTCAGTGCTACTCCCAAGCCACATCTGGAGGAAACAAGAGAGCAAATGAGCACAGGGTAGAGACCTGGGGCATCCTCAGAGCTGCAGAGAAAGCAAGCCCACTGCCACTTTCCCCACAGAGGGCTTTGCCCCAGGGCCATGCTGTAACCGTGCTGCTGGAGGAAATGATTCACAGCACACCAGCCTGCTGCTGGGCTGGACACTTGCTCCCCTGACCCCTACATTCACAGAGAGGACCTGTGGGAAGTGACAGGGCAGAGGAGAGGCCATGGCTACCCTCGGACATCGTGGCAGGAGCAGCAATTTCTCTCCAGGCTGCTGATTTTGCCTTCCTAGCATCCAGCCCTGTAGCAGGTCGCTCTCGCTCAATCACACACTGTGCACATAGCTCCTCTCCCAGTAATGAGCCCATGGAGATGGTCCCCAAGCCCGAAAAAGAGACAAGTCCCTGCAGGAGAGGAGTTGAAAACCTGCAGGGCAAAGGGACAGACAGGTGTCACATGCCACAAAAATAAGTGACAGGAAGGGACAAAATCGTATTTTCCCTCTATATCTGCAGTCTCAGTGGTCTCAGACCTCTAACTCCCCCAAACTGGCAAGGGAGTGACAAAGCACACAAAATACCTTTAGCATCCTAGTTTTAGAGGCAAAATTATAATAGCTTTGGTGTACTGACACACCATTCTGAGAAGATTTCCACCTCACATGCCCAAATATTCAGCTGGGTCAGCAGAGTCCCCTCCACCTCCCACCTAGACTTGCTGCAGCAGCCTCCCAGCAGCACAGATCCACACCACGCGCCTGTCTGTGGTTTGCATTTAGTAATGGATGATGCTTTTTCTGTCCATCACATTACTGGAGCCATGAAATGCTTTGGGGTCTTATCAGAGGAGTGGCAGGTTCAAAGTCTGGATGACCAAGGGGCTGAAGATCCAGGTAGAGCGACACATCCAGCCCCACCGGTTTGTCCTGCGCTTCCCACAGCCCCAGCAGCAGCAGGGGGTTCCTTCTCCAGCTCTGCTGACCAGTCACCCAGATGGGCACTGCACTCCCCGACAGGTACCAAATCTGCCCATCTTCCCCCAAGCATCGGTCCATGATCAATGCCAGCATCACCCTACTACTGCCCTGGCCAAAAATGGGGCAGCATCTCCTGCATTTTGAGTCAGCAAGGAGTATGACAGGGAGCCTGAAGAAGTCAGATAATTACTTTTGGATTAAGTATTTCATGGCAGATACAAATACGTGAGGAGCGTGAAAATCCAGGGCTGCCTCAGCTTTATGATTGTTTTATAGCCTCGTTAATCTATGGCAAATGGGATAGAATTACTACATAACCTAAATACTGGGCAGAGATCTACAACGCTGTAAGAGGCAGCATAAATGAGACAGTAAAGTTTCAGCATTTTGCACGATATATATGACCACGAAGACAAAAATAACAACCCAAACCTATCAGTCTCCTGACAAGAATCTTTTAAAGAGTGAGAATAAATGATGTCTAACTATTATAATTGTATCCTCAGTGCATTCATTCTCTCAGGATGAGTAACCCAGGATGCTGTAGCCTCCAGAAAAATCGTGACTCAGAGCTGTGCTCTGCCCTTGATTAGACTTTATGGGTCACACCTAGCCCAGGAAAGGTGTACACCCAGGAAAGGACTTGCCCTTCACCGTGTACATGCTCAAATGACAGAGTTTAGATTATTACACCCTATTAAACATGAACAAAGAGACCATCTTGGATGCCTTTGTGCTTTTTCTCCCTACCTCCAGTTTCAGACCATAAACCCAGCAGAGCAGGATTAATTTCTGTGTCCGTTGAGTATCTGGCACCGCAAAGCACCAATACAAGCTTTCAATCAAAATCTGTATTTAAAGTAACTGAGCCCAATCCCCACTGTCGCTGGCTGGCAGAGGTCAGCAGGGATGAGGACAGCAGCACAGCATGGGCAGCTGATGCTCTCCCAGGATCCCAGGACTCACCTCATCTCTCCCAGACCAGACCACCAGCATCCCAACCCACCTCTCCAGCACGCTCAAGAGAATGGTCCTGTTGCCATTTTTATTTGGGGCTTGATCCAGCACAACCTGAGGCCAACAGGTCTTGTTCCACCTGCCATGGATGAGTTTCAGAGCCTTTCGAGGCAGAGCAGTGCATTTCCCCAGACAATTTTTGCAGAGGGACAATCAAAGCAGTAGGAAAAAATCACCGGTAAATAGAAGGAGCAAAAAGAATTTGGTACTGTAAATCTAAATAAGTTGTCAGCACTCTCAGTGCTATGGAGTAATGTTTTCTGAGAATGCAGGTCTGCTGCGCTATGCTTCTCAAGCTAGGAAGCAAAAACCCATCATCTCACAATGTATCATCTCTTGCTACAGCAATTAATGCCTCATTTTACTAACAAAGTACCTGTGCAGTGCACATTTATCAGCCCCGAGCAAATACACAGGGACTAGCCACCTCGAATTTGAAAGGAGGCAAATCAGTATGTTTCATTGTTAGAGCCAATGAGCTCTGGCATTGGCAGTGTATTTCTTGAAGATGAGTCTCAGTGCTGAGTGTTTGATCACAGAAAAGTCAAGCAGCTCACGGCATTTCCTCAGAGGGACAACATTGCTTATACAGGGCACTAAACATGGCTACAAATAAGACTAAAGCAAGCTTCCCAAAGCAGACGAGCTGCTGGCTGTTCAGAAAGTAGGTGGGCATCCAACAGCACGGGGCACATGGAGCAGCTGAACCAAAGGAGAAGGAAAGAGCAGCCATTGAAAGGGTGTTTTTATCCTCAAAAGGCTTCCAAAATAAACAAACAGCACAGCATGGGCTTGATCCAAAGCCCATTGAAGTCAGTGGAAAGACTCCAGCTGCCCTCAATAGGCTCACAGGGAGGCCGGGCATGCCATAAGAGCCCCACTGCCATTGCTTGGTTCTTGTCAGCCTCAGCAGGCATTTTGAAATCACCAGCGACTCAAGCCATCTAAAAATTATGTTATATTAAAAAAATACATATATTTTGAAATACTTTTTTTTCTATCCAACCCTGGGAATACAGACAGGTTATGAATCAATCACCAACGTAGCTGGGCCACACAAGATCTGTCTCTGCACCAAAAGCCTGAACCATAACTCTGCTCTGTACTTCATCAGGTGTCTTCTGGAGCCACCACACAGGTCAGTCCTCCCTCAGGTACCACCCTTGCATTCACCCTGAAGCTTTCAGTATTTGGAAAAGAAACCTGCACTGATATTACAGAACTTCAAAATTCCTCTCAACAAGAAAGAGAGGCCAAGTTAAGACAACACATTTCACATGTTCAAGCCAAGCAGAACCCCTGCAAGAACAAGAGCAGGGAGTCCTGGTCCAGTTTTCCCTCCCTTTTTAAAAAAGCACCCGGAGTAAGGCCTGACACCAGCAGTGGCTCTATCGGATGTCCCTGGGGTGGGAACAGTGACATTGGGAAATGTCAGAATGGCAAACAATGAGAAGGGAAGCAGGGAGGGAAAGGCGGAGAGGACAGAGGGACAGCAGGATGGGCACAATAGCTGTGGCCCCAGCTGCTGAGTCAGTCCATTCATGCCAACAGGACCTCACCCCTCCAAAAAGCAGCATGAAGGTGTGGGGCACAGAGCTTTTTCCCCTCCAGGTGGTTTTTCCCCCACATCTTGCCCCATTCTTGCGGTCTCCAACCAGACACATGTGGCACAGCACCGGGGGTCTTGCCCATCCCAGCTCCCCAGCACTTCTTCCGCTAGACCCAGCAGGTAAAGCTGTGCAGGCCCTTATCTTGGTGTAGGCAGAGGGTGAGGACCTGAGTGCAGATGGGTGGATCACCCCAGCCCACTACTAAACCAGAGTCACCTGGTTTGTAGCTGACTGGGGAGAGGCAATGGCAGAAAGGGAGAGTGGACTTCACCCAAAGGGCTATTGATACCACAGACCATTCAAAACTCATCTTCAGAAAAAAAAGGCTTTTAGTATAGTTTGGATGCAGTGTTTTGTTCTGTTTAACCCCTTTAAACTCTTCCCTAGATGCCTTGACAGAGCAGGGAAGCCGAGCAGACACGTTGGGAGCAGGGCTTTACCCCAGCCAGGCTCCCCACAGTTTCCTCATCTCTTCTGGCCGTCCTGCAGCAACATAAATTCCCCAATGGGGGTCAATCGGAGACCATTCATATGCTTTAAAAAGTTATTCCTGCTGTAATGGGCACAAATGAGAGTTCAGCATTTGTTAACAATTATCCTAGGCAATAACTTCAGTCTCCGCCTCGTACTTCAAATGGAAGCACAGTAACTGAGCAGTACCTGTTGGCAGAGAAATTCTTAAATAGATGGAAAGGAGCAGCTGAAATGGCTTCCTAAAAGAAAAAAAATCTCTCCCCGCCACCCCTTTGGGATATAAAGCTTGCAAACTGCCCTTGCCTTTATCAGAGCTGTGATTCAATCAGCATTTCACAGTCTTAATTAGCGAGTATTTGTTTTCATGAGCATGATTCCTCATTTGCCAAGACTGAGGAATTCTAATGCATTTTCCCCCATCCTCCTTGGAGAGGACATGAGAGCTTAGCCAGGCAGAGGAAGCCATTTGGAGCAGGAAGAGGATGCTTGGAAACCGAGCTGGAGTGCTCATATTGGGCCCTTTCTGTGGTCAGAGCATCAGATTGACTTTTTTTCAAAAAAAAAATAGCTGCTATTCTCATTCAGGTTAATGGGCAAAACTGTAGCACAAAAAGCCCTTTGCCTGCCTGTTTCAGCAGGTCATGCCACCCTGCCCATCTGCTCCTGGAGGATGTTTCCCAGGAGCCCTGATCCCACCCTGCACACATGACTGGAAGGGCAGCGGATGCAGGACATCAATCCCAGAGAAACCAGAGCACCCAGTCCTTCTCTTGCGCCAGTATTACACATCAGGAGGAGGAAGGAGGACTTCTCGCTACTGCTGACAGGGCTCTGCTACACGCCATTTCATTGCCTCCTGTCCCATATACCTGTTTCTCAAGTTTTGAAAAACCACACAAGGAACAGGGGCCAGGCTGCCTTCTCCTTAAATGCACCTGTCCCTCCCGCAGCACAGCACACTGCAGGCTACTGGGTGTTTGGTGGCTTGCCAGGTCCTGTCCCATCTTCAGCACCCACCAAAGCTGAGGTTGCTGTATGCCTCTTGCCCCCTACATCCTAACTGTATTTTTCATCCTTCAAGGTGGCAAACAGGGACATTTGGGCCACAGTGGGGTGAAAAAAGATTGGAGGAACTGTCAAGAGACAGGCAGGAGGAGCTTTAGGGTGGGAAAAACTCCAGGGCTAGAGCCCTGAGGGGTTAAAGCACAGCTGTAGGCTGAAAGGGGCTGTGATGTACCACAAGCTGCCTGTAGAGAGAACAACATCTCTCATTAGGGGCACATATAGAGGGGACCGTCCCTCCCCTACACAGCCCTGTCCTTCCCACCCTCCTCATGCACTAACTGGCCTTGGCAGGACACAGGGACATGGTCCCCTTCCACGCGGAGGCAGCCAGCTCCCACCGCACACATCACGGCACACAACCCATTCCGAGGATTCATATGGAAGTGGCAAGGGGAAAATAAATTCAGGGATTCAAAAATCAAATCTAGTGGATGCTACATTTCCAAATCCTCTGGGAGTAAAAATAAATTCAGGGATTCAAAAATCAAATCTAGTGGATACTACATTTCCAAATCCTCTGGGAGTAAAAGAAAAACCATCACATATAATATCCCTTACCCCTTTCTCCTGCTGATTATCAAATAAGAACCCCCACGAGAACGCAGCCGCCACTGGAATACAATTCATGTTTCTGTATTGCTAAATTATGCCTTGGCCTTACAGAAGTAAAATTGTAGCACAGCACCATCTGTTTCTCAACATGCTTGCTGCCAGCTACCGTAGCAGGGATTTACTCGCGTACCCCTTTCGAGGCACGGCCGAGCTGACAGCAGAACGTCTGTCACCAGAGAAAGGGATCTGCCACCTGCCCACTGCACATTCGGGATATGCCCTACCGAAAGGTGGGGACAGATCATTTGTTTTCTGACATACAGGACAGGCTTACAGTGCCAGCTCTAGTGAATAGCCCTTGATGATGCTACACATCCTTAAAATACTGCAGGAGAAAGCACATTTTCCAGCTGTTTGTGCCTTATGCCAGAGCACATTTATATCAGCAATTTCATTTCTAAATATTCTGAGGGTTGCTGCAAGTTTTTGCATTACGATGGATGAAGGGGAAGGAGAAGAGGAGCCAACATTTCCATATATTTAGATTGAAATTTAAGGGACTTATACACAAGTACATGTGAAAGTCTCAGCCATTAATCAGAGAGCTTTCATCTTCTTCCATCTGTTTTGAGCAGACCTCAAACAGCAGCCAAAGCACCAGGGAGCTCAGTACAGAGCAGATCCTGAAGGTGACCATCCACCCAGGGGGGTCTCGGGGGCTGCCCAGGCCCAGCAATGGGGGTGCAGAGCCCTGCCAGGGCTCAGCTGAGGACAGGCTGCCCCTGGCTATTGCTAAAGGACAGACCTGGCAGAGCAAAACCCACAGCCTTGACTCACCCCAGATTCCTGCTCCTCTGCCTGCAGAGCAGCTGCTGAGGCTCTGTGCTCAGCAAGGACGATGAAGTCCACCACAGCCTGGACCAGCACTGGCTCCTGCTGCAGGAGCAAGCATTTTCAACCTAGGAGGTTCTTGGTACATGCTCCAGCACCCAGCCCAACGCAGGGCAGCATCCCCACCTTGTTAAGCCTTCATCCCCTCAACACCCATGGTAGACATTGCATCCATATGAATGCCTGTCCCACCAGCCAGCTGGACATTAGGAATTGCACCAGGAATGGGTTTGTGACTGGCAACACCCACACAAAGCAAGCTTAGGAGAAGTTTTGGAATACTCTTCATGCTCAGTCACTTCTGATCCGAGCTCCCAGGAGCACCTTCACCGACCACAAGAACACATCCCCAACTCAAAAGGCAACAGCAGCCTCCCCCCAGCTCAAGCAACTCATCCACTCAAGTTTCTCACCTGAGACTCAGGAGACAGGTACCTTCTGGTAGTGAAAGCTGCTTGCACACCTTACGCTCTGCCACGCACCATAAAAACTTCTCCTTAACTCTGCATCTGGATGCTCTGCTCAGTCCCCCAACCTCAGCTCGGGTCTTCTGCAAAGCCTCCTCCGTGGGGTAGCCGCCAGTCGAAAGCTGCTGGCCACACACCACAGCACCCGAGCTGGTGGCTGGAGGCAGGGGAATTCCTGCAGCGCGGAGAGAAGAGGCTGAGCACTCCCAGGGTGCTGGGACAAGAGAGTGCCTGTCAGGAGACAAAAGCGAGGAGCAAACTGGTTCAGCCTGTTGCTGCCTATGCTGAAGGCCAGCTCGGCACGGGAGGTGTTTGAGTCATGTGTTTGCTCCTGCCCCAGCTTGGAAGGAAAAAAAAAGAAAAGAAAGTGGCTTCCTAGGATTTAAGACTTTCACCTAACCATTTTCAAAGGGGATATTTGATGTCTAAAAAGTGACCAAAACAAGTGTCAGAACTTCAATGCCAAAGATTTAACAAAACAAGCTCTTCCTTCTTCCAGATTTTGTTTTGCATATATGCACCTCCTCTCTCACAGCCCTCGTTTTACTGTTCAGAGTCAGGAACAGGGAGTCTTGTTTCCAACTCTCTCCCCTCCAGCCTCATCCATCACACAGGCTACAAGGGATCATGACCACCAGCATCACTCCATGAATGACCAGCCCCCAAGTCCTAACTTCCCACGGAAGGAAAGGAGGATCCATGGTATTTCAAGAAAGGTTCATCTGATCTAGAAATACAACTCATGACACCTTTCTTCTGCCTTAAATATCTCAATTCCTACAGCTGCAGGTTTCAGTAGCTGTTTTGTTGCTTATGGGATGCACCATATGAATGCACCAAACCGCACAGCAACCGGCCACCACGGCTCCGAGCCAGCGCCATGCCAAGGGAAAGGCCAACCCCGGGCTGAGCTCACCTGGCTGCATTCAGCACCAGCGAGCACAGGAGCACCCAGCCTGTCCACAGCTGCAAGACTACCCCTTGGCTGTTGGAAACATGCTCAAGCTTCAGCTCTTTAGGTCAGCTCAAGGAGATCAGACCTCAGGTACTTTTCCTCATTTCCCCCAATAAAATGACTTCCTAGTGAGAAATCGAGGCATTGGATGTTTCATTCTTCATCGCTGCAGCCCTGTTGCTGTCTGCTTTGCTGCATTTCAGCTACTGCTGCTTTCTAGGAGACAACTGTTGCTGTTCAGGGTGAGATTCACACACTTCACTGCGCATCACTGGAGAACGTCTGCAAACCAGCAACCCCAGAGGAGCCACTGGCTCTCCTACAGCATCCAGAGTGCTCGGCTTGGAGAATGCAACATTTGCAGCTTGAAACACCTCCATGTAGGTGCGCCTCTGGCATGCTATTTGACTGCTAAGAGAAGCCTTTATCAATTCATACCTGTAGTTCTGGTGCAGCCTCCTGCCTTTGTTTAATCCTCACTTCCCATTACCACATGTGGATTTCATCCTTCTCATCACTTCACTGTTCTTCCTTTTACCCAGTCCCTTTAACAGGACACTACAGCGAAGAGAGTATCCATTTTCCCTTACAAGAGTCTCACGCAACCTAAACCATTACATTTTTCCAAATTTTTACTCACAGTCACACAGGACAACTTCCCTGTCCAAGCCTAATACCTACAGATGAAGCCAGGTACATTACCAAGACACTGGCTGCATGCCTTGCTTCATTCCAGATGCAAACCCAACCTCGCTTAATATCTTTTAAATTCATCTCTGCATAATCCTTTCCTCCATTAGATTAATGAATGAAGTGTTTCCAAGGAACAGAAATACACACGTTACCTAATTACAGGAGTCAGGCTGAAGCAGATCCTTTAAACAAACACCCTGACTAAGCTCTAACCCCCCTTACCCAATCCTACCCCCAGGTAGCCCCTACAAGCAGCTCCTCAAAGCAGCAGCACTTTGCTCCTGCAGGACCGGTCTTTCGACAGCCCGGGGCACCAGTGCCTGTTTCAAGCCCGCTCTCATGAGCCGAATCCATCCAAATCACCTCCTGGGTGAATTTTGCTACAATGCCCCTCCTGCATCTGCACACCTGCTCTTCAGAGAGGGCAGCTCTAGCACTAAAATCATCCAACACTGCCAAGGTCTCCTCTCTGACTTCTCTCCTCAGCAGGCTGCAGCACACACTGCTTACAGTTTTGGGGACCCTCAAGCTCAAACTTCAAGCCTGGAGGAACTTGCCAACACGCTGCCAGGGCAGCCCCCCAGGGATTTCAGTGTTGCCAACCATGTCTTAATAATTGTAATTGGAACACTAGTGATTACAATGGTGGTAGCTGTCAGACAGGACTTGCACCAGTTTCAACCTTCCCCACACACATACCCACCAAGACCATCACAATATACAAACAGCCAGAGAAAACAGGATACTTCAGAGCAGGCTCTTTTTATCTCTTCCCTCTGGAAATAAAGCAAAACCTTTCCCAGTGCTCGAACGGCGTGGTTGGCACAGAGGAATGTCAGCACGCTTTGGGGTCAGCAGCCTGTCCCACAGGGCAGCGGGGCTGGGGAAGGACAGGGCACAGCCCCAGCGAGGGCTCTCACCGCCGGGCACAGCAGCCTGCACACGGGGCACACACCGCCCCAGCCCATCAATGCACTCCTGCACCTGCCAAGAGCCACAGTTTTACTACACGGACAGAAACTCAACACAGAAATTTACTGTTCCCTTGAGCTAACAGTTCCTCCAAGACACCAGTCCTGGCAACGCTGCTGTTCACAGCAAAAAGCGTAGGGCAGGGGCAGAAACAGTGGAAATACAGGGGTTTGGTACCACTCCTTCACCTTCCACAGCCGTGAAACTCTTCAGATGCACAAAATTCAACTCCCCCCCTCAACACAAAGTAGTTAGTCAGCGGTCAGATTCCTACCAGCAAGATGGAGCACCATCAGTCTGAGATGGAAAGGATTACGCTGATGAGAAGTTTCAGGAGGGCTCTGCAGTGATTTATTGCGGGCAGCAGCTCACTAGGGGGCAGCCGGCAAATGGCTTGGCTCCACCGCCCAAACCTCCGCACGCAGAGCATCACCCCGCACAGCCTTGGAGGGAGGGCTCCGATATCAACAGCGCAACAGAATTTGCACAAGTGATGGTGTGGTGAGGGAGTAAAACAAACTTATTAAAAAAATCTTATTAACCCTATACTGCGCATGCATTATGGCTCAGACACAGGCCTGGACACCCGAACAGAGGCACACATCTTGCTTCCAGTACCCTGGCTGCTCAAAGCCGATTGCCAGTTCAATATTCAACCCTGCTTTTGATGGTATTCCCCACAGAAGTACCAATAGTGAACAATATAGGCTTTTCACCAAAACCTCTAAGTTTGTCTCCATGACCCCAGGAGACGGAGGCAAGGAGTTATTCAGCTACCTACAGAAAAAAATCCAGCAGTTGAACAGGCTACATTTTTGTTTTCTTGCTTATGCCAGACAAATATAAATCAATGAACCAGCAGCACCACCACAAGCGCATCCGCCTCTCCCCAGGAAAGTCCCCCTCTCACACGGGAATACTCACAACCTCCCCTACCAAGCTCTTTCATGCAAGCCAGAAACCATGAGATCTAACCCCATTTGCTTGAGGATCTACTCCATATTTCAAGTATTTATTCCCTTGGTAAATTCTTACCAGGGTATAATTGCCTTTGTATGGCAACGATCTATTATCCTATTAGGAAATACCATGGGAATAGGGATTTAGGGTAGATACTGTAAGTTCTCACCAGTAATAACCTCCAGTGGGACTGAGTTGCTTATATCAATAGTTAATCAGATGAAATATTCCCAATAGGCCCATTTGTGATAGCATGTTACTTATGTGAGGGACCAGCAACCTGACCTAAAGCTTACTGGAGTCACTAGGAGTCTTTCCACACTGAATCTGTCCCTCAAAGGTCAACAGTAGGCTCTGCAGGGGCTCGAACCCAGCACGGCTCCACGGGAAACCCCAGCTCATCTGCGCAGTGGCTACCCTTCAATCAGTTCTGCTCCATGTTTCAACTGGCAAAATTCAGTTCTATTTTAGCTAAAAGTCTTCAAAAACTGATATCTAATAGAAGAAAATTGCTCTCAGACTAGAAAGGAACATAACTTAAAATACACCACAAAAAAAGAACATTGATCTTTAAGATGACAACGATCTTCCTTCTGATTTTATCATCTGCTTTCAGCTCTTCAAGGCCACCATGGTTCCAGCTCCACACCTAGACCCAAGTCAGATCCCAAATGTCTCCTTACATTCAAGAAGTGAGGCACGCTGTATCCAAGAAATTCCCAATGAGAACCAGTCCTTTCCACAGTCCACAGCCCTCTACATAACTGATGTTTTCCTTTATGTATTTTAAGAGTATGTTGGCAAGCTGGGAGTATTTTCATGCAGTTTTTTCCAATGTGTCCCTTAATTCACCTGAAATCACAGCAAGACAACAGGACAGAGGTCACCCTTTACTCCATTACTGGAAAGTGAGCCCAGAGCAGTCACACTGTGGGAAAGAGTTCACCAGGTACGGCAGCACGTGAAGCCACTGCTCCAGACACCTACAGTAGCTCAGATACTTGGACAGAATGAAGAGTTAACCCTTTCCAGCATTGCTTATTATTATTTAACCCCTCCTTGAACAGGGATTTTCACTTATATGAACACTTATGTATAGATTAGAAATGAAAAAGCAAGCCCATTTGAATTAAAGACCATCCTATCATTCTATAAGCAATACTCAAACCCATCCAAGGCTTTGCCATGTTTTTTTTTTATTCTCCAACTCAGTAATTTAGCAGCGCATATTGATTTTTGGAAGAATGGACAAAGCTAGGCAAGCAGGATGCAGTGGCAGGCAGGAATAACTGCCGAGCAAGAGATGACAAAAAAAATAAAATCACTGAAGGGTCAGAGAAAGAGTCTGTGTCTTCCCCCGCTTGAATGGCAAACATCCCATCAGCTTAAAGACACTACTTCAAGCCAAAATTTATTCCATTGGCAGTCTAGCAAAGCCTGGATGCAAAAGGAAAACCAGCCAATGTTGTCTAGAGGCTCAAAGATTTTTTCAGTTTATTCTAAAAATGGAAATTTATATGAAGTGGATGTGGTTTTTTTTCTTCACTAAACCCACAGTAGGGCAGTGACCTTCATGCTTTCCAGCACAAGACCACGGGCAGTGCCAAGGCTGACACAGGGATGCGGCACCCGGACCTGCTGGGAGCCGGGTCCCTCCTGGCAGCGCCAGCACCCCATGGGAGCATCCCCTTCCCCTCGCTTCAGGGCAATCACACCAGCAAGAGGCTGCCACACAGCAGCTGAGGGTCAAGGCAATGCTTGGGGTGAACTTCAGTTTCACATCTTCTGGAAACCTCCCGACTCCCCCAAAACGAACCCCTGCACAGGGCTAGGGCAAAACCTCCCTGGCCCTGGTGTCAACGAGGAGGACAGCACAGCCTTTGCCCTTTTGTAACACAGCAAAACCTGCCCGTCCTTTCCTTGGAACAGGACTGTACTCCACTATCTAAAAACCAAAAGAAAAAAGAAACTATGTATGGGGAAGGAATTAGTGTTAGAAATTAATTAACACATAATGCCCAAACAAATTAGTTTCTTCCCAGTTTATTCACTCCATCCCAGAGGGAGAATACCCTTCTTATCAGAGCAGCAGAAAAAGCGAGGACAAGTCTAATAAAAAGAAAAGCTGGGCTTCTGAGAGCTGTTATTTTTAACTAATTCTTCCTTTTTGTTCCACATTATTTTAATTAAGGGGTTGAGATTGTAGTAAGCGCCCCATCTTCCACCAGCATTTATCCACAGTGCCCTGCAAGGCAGCAAGAATCTCAGCTCAAGTTGCTGAGCGGTTTCTAAAGAGGCTGTTTTGATACACGGCACAATTTGAAGTCTTCGCCACACTACCTGAGGACAGGAAAAACCCATGTTCCTGCAGAGCCACAACTGTTGTATTTATTGTGTAGCCTTGTATTCTCCAAATGGTGTTTTCTAACTGCAGACAGAACAAACATGTAGCAACGGTGAGGTTAACAAGGCAACTCTTGCTTTCTTCTGTTACATGACACACCCAGAGTTAGGGTTGTTTTTCAGTGGTTTGCTTTTCTATTTTTCTTTTTTTTTTTAACAGCAAAAAAGGGGAAAAGTCCTGAACTTACATCTGCTCAGGATGAGCACTCTGCATCAGCTGGGGAGAAGAGGGTGACCTACAGCACAGTGACAAGAGCTCACACACACACAGACTCCCTCAACACTCTTGGAAGATGTCACATCCCAGTCACTCCTGGCTCATCGCAGGGTGGGAAACCTCAGCTGGTCTCACCCCCAGCTGCACAAAACAGAGCCCACAGGGACATGCTGGGACCCCAGTAAGAGTGCAGGTTTTCACTCCACAACAGACAGAAAACCTCCGCGGTCAGTGGCCTGGGGTTGTCATTCCCAGGACAGGTGACAGTGTCATTTCTGAGAAGGGAGCTCATCACGTGGAGAAAAGCAAACATCCTCTGTGCACCCAGTGGAAAGCACAGTGTGAGAAGACCCCTCCTCAGTGCAGCGTCCCCATGCCAGATCCCACATCATGGTGAGCACACAAGTGCAGCCACTGTGCTGAGGCTGTTCGGAGCTCTTCTTGTGTCTCTCCCTGCAGGAAGGAAACAAGGGGCCTCAAGTCCCATTCTCCATCACTGGTCACCCATCAGACAGAAAGGGGCCACAAAAGCTCCCACTAACATCAGCAGTGAGCAAATTATGTGAAGCAACCCCTGTTCTAAAAAGGAAGGCAAGGGAAGGGTGTGCGCCAGCCTTGCACTCTGCAAAGAAGGGCTCGGCAGGAGGAGCTCGGGGTCCTGCAGCCATGCACAGACACTTATCTCTTCCCAGCACAGGAAGGTTGTATGCAGAGAGCCAGAACGGCTGCCCTGGGAAACCTCCTGCCCGGAGATGCAGCCAGGTATTTATGAGCTGTTACTTTCCATACAGGCTGGGAAGTTATCTGGGTGAGTGCTGGGACAGACGGGGGCTTGGCAGAAGCAGAGCAGAAGGCTGCAGCAGCACTCCCAGCTCCCTAGGTCAGCAGCAGCCGGGCCCTGACAAGGAAAGACTGGACTCCAGAGATATTGGGTGATTTCAAGTGATTTTTCTCACTTGCCACTGTCCCTGTTGCCCCTGCTTTTGCATATGTTTCTATCAAGAAGCAGCCTTCTAGATAAAGCATTGCTCTGCTGTTATGGTTAAAAACAGCTCACCACAAACCCAAGATTTGGACTTAGCAATGACAAGCTGTGCCTAAAAGCCGTGCTGCACTTCAGAGAAAGCAGGGGCCTGCTGCAGGACTAGGGATTGTGCGAGGATGGCAGTAGGGTCCCTCCCCGACACACATCCGTGCGTTCCCCCATGGATGGGCCAGTCTGCAGTAGCAGGGTACCAGGCACTCAAACTCAGTTACCAGGGTGAAAGGAAGGAAAAGATTTTGGCATCGGAGTGCAGTGGTTCAGCTGGCAGCATCCTCCAAACATAGTTTCCCACAGCATCAGGCATTTTAGGAACACAGATGCTCTCCTCTCCAAAATAGATTGCAACAGTTTCACCTCTGTCTCTGCACCAGCCAAATTAACCCCCAGTGCAATCTTGTGGGGTTCCTGGTGCTTAGTTTTCTGACAAGCAGGGCTGGCACATCGTCAGCCCCTGCCAGCCTGCAGGACCCTTTGCATCATGTGGAAGGCTTGCTCTGCTGCAGCCCTGGCACAAGTGGCAGGAGGACCTTGCTGGAGAAGCAAAGTGACACCACGCAGCACCCCACGCCTTACCTAAGGAGTCTCCAGCTGGAGACTTCTGTCTTCAGTTTGGATTCTGATAAATTATGATGTTCTTGGGCAATAATCACTAATCCTCTAAGAGGAGACCTTGATGACAACAGCACTGAGTCATCCCCCTTGCATAGGAGCCCCCAGTTCCTTTCACTCCCCCTTCCAGGATTTGATTCAAAACAGTCCCTTCTGTTCTCAAAGCTTCTTATCTGCTCACATTAGCCTACAGCTCACAAGCTCGCTCCTTTCCCCTTTTCCTTTGGGAAAGGCCATGTACCAGCTTGGGCTGTGGGTTTAAGCAGCAACTAGGAGCTATGAGTGGATGTGGTTTCTGTAATTACTGACCAGACCCATCTCTGCACCCTGGATCACATATTTGAGCCACTCTGTGCAGGAATGTTGTCCCACACAGCTTCAATTTAATTCAGTCTGGCAAAGCATCTAATCCCTCCACCACCTATTGATGTTTATTTTCTTTTAGTATGAACCATTACACAGAGTACTATCTAGAAGATGACAAGCAAAAAACACCCAGACACTTCATAAAATGCAGAACATAAAGTGCAAAATAATAGTTCCAAGATGAAATAAAATTTCAGCTGCGGGTTCTGCTCATTTTCTGGGACTTGTATGAAAAGTTTATCACTTTTTGAAAGAAGGCAAAAGCACAGGATCTTGGAGAAATACACTTCCAGCTTAAACTGAAGGGGAAGGTGGGCAGGGGAAGCAGCCCCCTCCAGCAGCACCTTACTTAACCATATCGCTTACGAAGGCAAATGCGGACAATCCTGTTCAACAGGCTCGAAGCTAGTCTCTCCGGGCAGTTCACTGAAACTATAGGAATTCGCCCTCAGAACTTTCCTTCTAGTACCAATGTCTACATCTGGAGATCATAAAAAGCATCTAATAGATAAAATTAACACTTTCAAAAACTCATTAAAAGTTGCCCACAGGGAATCATGTAATTATGGATGAAAGATACAGCTTTGTCTAGGATAGGAATGCACAGAGTAGTGAAAAACACATTATGAAGTTACCATTACCTGGGCTTCTTTCCATTTGCCTTCTGAGATTCACATCTCCAAGATCTCCTCAGCCACCCTGAAAGCCAAAAGCCTACCAAGGGGAGAGCGGCTATTGCAATATCAAGACTCCAGGAGTTTGGAATTTAAGACGTAAAAAAACAAAAACAAAGGGCCACAAGCATCGCCGAGATCATCACTCCCCATCATTACCAGGGAGGGCTGGAACTGCCGCAGCTAAAAACCTCGTGCACAGATAGTAGGGGTGTATAAAAACCCATTCTTAAATAGTAAGTGCACATATAGTAAGGGCATCCAAAAACCCCTCCCAACCACCAAATGATAGGGGTTGGGATAAAAACTTCCTCTAAGGACTGGCTAGCCCATAGCTGTTTTGTATCAAGATGCAACAGTCAGCTGGCTCCTGTCCCTTAAAATTACTTCCATCTGTCTTCTCCCAGACTGATAGCCAAGCTTCTGGCATAAACAAGACCCTTACAACCAAACATCCCATCTCTCTCCACCCCCCACCATGCATTCCCCACTGGGAAGAGCGGTTCTGATGCTGCTCTGTAGCTCTGCAGGCGAGCTTACACAGTCCTGCCTTGTTTTTTAGCAGTGTGGAAGAAAGATGTTTGGAGGCAGCTACCACCACGCTCTTCCTATGACATAGGAAGAAGTTCTAGGATGGCACCTCCCCAAGTCCTGTCAGCTTCCCTGAGAGACAAAGGACATGCCCCACACCAAAACTCACAAAGCTAGCCAGCACCTAGGAAAGTCCCAAGCATTTCTCATCCAGGAGCTGCTTCCATCCCATCCCATTTGTTGTCATCCCCTCAGAGGGAAGCTTTGCCCCCAGGACCTCCCTACACACACCAAGGACTCTTGCTCTGCATTTTGAAGCACTCAGCAGCCAGATTCAGAACAAGAACAGAACCTGTTTTGCTCTGGGATGGTAACCCTGGAGTGCTGAACTTGACACCTATAGGGCTGAATTAGAGAGCGATATTCAACTCCAGTGCACTGTGAGGATGCTTCTTGAAAGATGGGGTTGGAGTTGACATATTTTGCAACCAGATTGTCACCAAAACAAGCAAGAACCATATTCAACAGCTATTCCTTTTACTAAGGGATTCAAAAAAATAAACACTTTCCTACTCCACTTACCAGACAGATCACGGGCTGCCCTGCATAAATGGAGCAGTGTAACACAGAAGGACATAACCACCTGTATCACTTGCAGCTGCAATTCATATCCCAGGGCTCAGGAACTGGTTTCTAGATCATCCACCTGCCATTCCTCCTGCAGCAAATTCTGCAGTATTCAACCTACAGCAAGCCAAGGCAGATGTACTCAGCTTCAGTATATGAAAGTCAGAGTGTATTTTCAAGCCAACATACCAAGCCAAAACAGAAAACCCTGTTTCAAAGCTAGATCACATTATCCATCACTACAAAGACCTTCTCATGGACCCCACTCCCTTCTCAGAGCAACTGAAGCACAGACCAGTAGCCTGATTCCACACAAATAGCAAGTTTCAGTGCCAGTAGCACGGTCACATCTCAGCCCAGTGCCTCAATATGGAGCTACACCACCTCTTCCAAACCATCTGCTGCAACAATACTGAACTAGCATATAAAAAAATTAATCCTGCAGTAATCCTGCTTTCACTTTTTTTGTTACCGTATGCTCCAGTTGCTGTTGGAAAGAGCTTCCTGATGCAGGCTCTAGGTCCATTTAACAAGCCAACTACTAATTGTATTTCATTTCTCAGGCTATTAGCATGTAATGGAATAGCAGCAGCCTAGGCTCCTGCTGTCTGGGAAGAGAGATAGTTTGCGCCAAGGGGTAAGGGCATCCCCTTCAGTTGGCTGGTTCCTCCAAATCCCAGAGCACATCATCTCAGGAATGGGAATCCCCCCACTCTGCTCTCCACAGCAACTGGAACCTCCAGTTGCTTTACAAAGGGTGAAGACAAAAGTATCAACATGTTTCCCAGTATTTTTTCCCCTTGTATAGTTCTCCCAAGTAACATAGCTGCTTAAATGACACGTGCACACACATAAAGCAATTGATGGCCTCAGCCTGCATCAGTGAAATCAGCATGCCTTGAGCAACAATTTAGCAGTTCAACATACTACATCACCAGACTTTCTCCTTCCAGGCAGTCCTTAATCCTCATACTAACATTTAGCTCCCTGCTGAGGACCTGCTTCCAAAAACTCCAGCTCTTTGTGGATTTTGTGCTCGAAACTGAAGCATCCCAGATTCCCCACTGATCTTACGAGCTGGAGCACCTGCAGCGGGCTGCAGAGCTGAGCAGGAACCAGCACAGCGCTGCCAGCAAAGGGATGAACATCTGCTCAGACCAGAGAAACAGGAGAGCATTGAAGAGATGAGCTCTCCAATCCCCTTTAGACCAGTAAAGGGCCTCTTCTTTGAAGTCCAAAGTTTCTACTGACACATGTTTAAAACTGAAATTCTGTCCCGATAAAGCCCATTTTGATTCTATTTCATCCAGCCAGCATCACTTACAAGATGTATTCTCTCATTTCATATGAATGAAGAGCAAAACATTTCTGAGCTACACAGTTGTGTTTATCAGCACGCTCTGATTCCTCTTTGCAGCAGCTTGTACCCAAGCATCTACTGTGCACACTGGAGCGGACTGACAACTGCTCTGAAGACCCCAAAGTCAGTCACTGCCAGGGCAAGCATCCCTTCTGCCTGCAACAGGCTCCGCATAGCAGAGGTGACAAAGACAACCAGAGAGGTCCATGAGCTGTGCACAGATAAGGAGCCTCCACACGCTCCAGCCATGCACAGGGTCTGCTGCAGACTGCACGGTGGTCCTCCTCCTGCAGAACCTGAGCCCAGCCTGGGCAGCAGGCAGGGAGATTCAACACAAGGAGCAGCAGGGAGGACCACAGCTCAGCCAGGTCCTTCTCAGCCCATCAAGGGGTGAGTTCCTTCCCTTCTTCCACAAGACCTGGCTGATTCCTGGAGTTGCAAACCCAGCTGCTTCCCACCAGGCGGGGAAGAAGCAAACCAGGGTTCTCCCCACTCCTCCCTCCCCACATGCCCACCCCTGCTTTCCCACTTCATCTCCAGGAAGAGCAGTGTGGGGAGGACACCCTGTTCTTGGCCCAGCTGCAATACAATCCATCTTTGCTTGCACACAGCCAGCTAAAGCATCAGGTCAAGGAGAGGACATGGTGACAGCAAAACCCCAAGCGATGCATCACAGCATTTCAGTGCTCTCTGACTAAAGGAAGCCGTGTAACCAGTGATGTACAGAAAGGTACTTCAGCACTCACCCAGTTATCTGGTTATGAGATTTTCTTCCTTCCCCAAGACGATTAAAGCAACAAAGAGGGAGCACAAAGGGGGAGGTGGGAGGACTGCAGCAGCATGAGGGAAGATGAGAAACCAGGGGCTCCTGCCTTTGATGTCTGGGTGATCACATCATTGCAATTACTACGTCGAGGGCTCTGCTGTGTAACTGGTAAATAAATCATCCAAGGAAATTAACTGTGCAGGGAGCTTACACCACAAGTCACAGCAGGTAAAAATGATAACAGAAAAGTCAAAGCATTTCAAACAGGAAAAAACTCCAAAGTGCTAAGAAAAAGTAACATATATTTCAAATTATTACTCAAACAAAAAAATCTGGGTAGGTGCCTGAACAGAGAGGACAGAGACTTTAGATTTGTCTACTGTTCTTTGGGAAATGAAGCCATCAGTTAATCATGTGTGCTCTACTGGAGATACAAAGAGGATGAAGAACTCAGGAATTTGTCCTCTACAAGGCAGAGTCTGGTACTCGGTTTTCTGGAGAGACCTGTCCGGATATGGCATTAAAAGCTATGAAATACATTAATTTTTTTCCTTCCTCACAACAAATACATATTTTGTCTCTTCTCCCCCTCCTCTACTATCACAATGAGGCGATCTGTAACACATCATGGTTACACAGAATTTCATACTCCACCATGTTTCATAGAGTGATCCAAAGTAAAATGCCATCCTAAGTACTTAGTGAGGATCAGCTTATTTGAGTTCCCTACTATGGCTGATGCTCCTTTCACAGATGAGTAAACAAATCTCTACAAAGGTTAAGACATTTGCCCAAGATCATGGGGGCTAGGAGCAGCCAGGGCTTGCACCAATCCTGCTCAGCCTAGGTACCCAACAGAAAACACCCCAAAGCCCATCCAGCAAACCAAGAACAGGGAACACCACTGGCACAGGCAGCACATGGCAGTGGATAGAATCATTAAGGTTGGAAAAGACCTCTAAGATCATTGAGTCCAACCGTCAACCCAACACCACCATGCCTACTAAACCATGTCCTGAAGTGCCACATCTACACATCTTTTGAACACCTCCAGGGATGGGGACTCCACCACCTCCCTGGGCAGCCTGTCCCAATGCCTGACCACTCTTTCAGTGAAGAAATTTTTCCTACTATCCAATACAAATCTCCCCTGATGCAACTTGAGGCCACTGCCTCTTGTCCTATCTCTAGTTACTTGGGAGAAGAGTCCAACACCCACCTCACTACCACCTCCTTTCAGATAGTTGTAGAGAGCAATAAGGTCTCCCCTCAGCCTCAGAAGCAGGGGATAAGGTGCTCCTGACCCACAGACCTTCGGCCATTCTTGGATCTGCAGAGCTATCTTCCCTCTCCCTGTGGCCTTCTGCTCTCACTCAGTCCCTCCAGGCTCAGCCAAGTCTAATTCCCTCTTAGCTGCTTGCCCTACCACCACCTCATCCCTCCTGCCATGCGCTTCCAGCCTGCCCGGCCCCAGCACTACTTTCTAAATGCCTGCTTTGCAATTCAGAACATCCTTAAACCCCTCTATCAGCTCTGTATTTGCCTATAATCCCCTTTGGATCTAAAGTGTTTATACAGTATTACTTGCAAGATTTAACTCAAAGGCTATTAGTTGGGTTCTGTGATTTTTGGCTTCACTTATTTCAAAGCAGCAACAGCAAGCCCAGTTTTCAGTGTCTTATGGATTTTGCCTTGAATCAAAGCACTTACAAGTTTGACACACAGATTTACAGCCCTGAAGAGGACTCAGAAGTTTTCTATTTTAAATATAAATAAATTCCACTTTTATCTACCCCTTCTTTTGTTTAAACCCACCTAGCAATGATGGGAGCACAAATATTGTAATCACATTCATAATAACTGCATAACGTTTACTTTTGATCAAAATCCATACCATTCCACTTGCAATGCTGGTGTAGCAGAGCAAATTAAAATGAGAACAGCAGCAAAAGTGATGGCACCCACGAACCTGAGCCAGCACAGCGCCTGCCACCGCTCTGCAGCCCGCGCGCCCCGGGGTGCAGGGATGCAGAGGGAGATCTCGGGCAGAGCATGGCACCCCATGGCACAGGGTCAGTGCAGCAGCATCGGGGCCAGCTGTTGGAAAGGCTGATACAGATGCTGCAGCTCATTACTGGGAAGAGCCAGCACAGTGCTGCTCCTGTTCCTGTGATGGAGTTGGGCCAAAGGGATGACACACGCACCGCAGCCCAGCGCACGCACAACAGAGGTATGAAATGGTGCAACAGATGTTGGGTGGAAGAGTAAAGGGACAAGTTATACTGATTCACGCCTCTGCTTTGAGCAAAACAATTTTACCACTTGCACGTCAATACCTAGAGTATCCTCCTCACTTCCAGTGGTTTCAGGGCAGCTGGAGCATAGCTGGGGGCCCTTGTGTCCCCTCCTGGCTCAGACAGTAGCTACCAGGCATGTACTCTGATGTGGGCACTCCTCGGCACTCAGCAAGCTGCACAAGTAGGCTCTGCTCATGCTGGTAACAGATTCACACTTGGAGGCATAAAGCACGACTACAAGATAGGGTCATGACATGTTATCCTGTGGACAGAGTCAGCAGGTATCTTTGTTCTCCTGGTTCCCAGGTCCCTACATTGCTTAAAGAATAGCCAGGTAGATCCTTAGCTGATGTAAGTCACCAGGACAGCATCAAGTTAGAGCTTCTCATTTACACCACCTGATGCTTTTCCAGACCTGCACAGGCAAACAGCCCACACAATTCTCTGCTACAGACTTCAGGTACCAGGCACAGCCCAGGCTTCTGCAGATACAGTAACCATCTACTTCAGTTGCAAAAGCACTTGCTTTACTCCAAGGAGTATTATCTCAGCATTGTACGAATTAAGCAAGCATCAGTAAATAATTTTAATCTTGACTACTAAAGTGACAAATTTCAGCTGAAGCCAACTACACCTAATGCAGGTGGGTTTTTCCTCAGTCTTTCCATGGAAAGTGGTTTTGTCCCAAACCCCTGGATTCCTTGCTTTATATCCCCGATACAACAAAGCAGGAGAGCAGGAACAACACTAACAAGAGGCTGGTCCAGTTTTGCCTGGTGACTTCGGTGTTGCTGTGCTCTCAAGCAGTTAACTCACTTTCTGCAAGTTTTAATCAAAGACTGGGAAGCGTTGTTACTTACTGGATGAGATTGTTCACAACATGCAAGAGAGACAGTTCCTTCTCATTTGAATTTTTCTAATTGAACATCTAATCATTCAAGCTATGCTTTTCAGTCTTCAGCAGTATCAACACAAGCAGAAGTGCTCCAATATTGAAAGCAGCCTTCAGCTGCTTGTGGGCTGAAGCACTTATTGCATCTACTGCAGCCCCAACCTTCACCACTCCTCTGCTACCTTTTTGCATGAAAACTTACACTTCAATGAAATCTAAAAGGCCTCAGGTTGCCTCTCGGCAAGACTCACTGGCTAACACCACATCTTCCCTGCAAGAACTGCATTTAAAATTGCTGCACCCTTGAGCACTTCAATTTCTCAGGCTGATGCAGCACCAGAGTATTGAGTCTTGCCACCCACATGGCCCCGCATAATAAAGTGCTCCTAAAAAGTAATTTATCCTCAGAACAGAGTCAAGAAAGCCTTCCCTGGCAGAAGCCTTATTGCATTCAAAGGAAACACCAGTTTCATTTTCATAGCAATAAGAAAGCATGATTTCATCTTAGTAAGAGATCACAGATTGCTTTACAAACATCAGGGGATCCTCACAGACCAAACTCCAACCAAATAATGATCCTTTCAGGAGTCTGAAAGGGTGAAATATACCTGGCACAGGCAAAGTGAGGGCATTTAATACTATTGTACACTCCTATCCCACTAGAAGCAATGTTCAAAGTGATGGGTGGGAAGTTGCCCACAGATCTCTCCGGTCCTTAGCCCGAGACGTGGCACACAAACCAGTTCCCTTACAGCTTTACAGGGTGGCCACATTGCACCAGATCTGTGTAACACCAACAGTATTGCAGATACCTTCAGTCTTGTGCGATTGCCAGCCAGGGCTCAAGGATCAGCACAAATAAAGCAGCCCAGCTGCAAAACACATTAAAAGCTCCAAGACCCTGGGAATGGCCTTGATCAATCTTCCCCAGAGGAACTATTTTTGCTGCAAAAAAGTGGATTCATTATTTATAGCAGAAAATAAGGTGGCTGGCTGCAGCTGAGAAAGGCACTTTCAATTTAGCAGATGTCTTGATACAGTGCATTATGTGACATCCACACACAGGCTTCTGTTGCCACACTAAGAAAATTTCCATGTTATTAGTCAGTAACACAAGCTTTTCCATTCCTTTCAACAGAACCAGGTTCTGAACTCCAAATCCTCTAAGCTTGATGGGCAGCAGCTAAGTTTGCTTCTCTCCACCTGAAGTTCTCAAAGCTCTGTGGGCCACACTGCCATATCTGGCCACTTTCCAGTCAATGAACATGATTTGATTTTCAGCCACTAATTCTTCACACAAACTGAGCCACTGGATAGCCAATATCCCGCTTTTCACCCCCATACCATTTACTATCAAGAGTCAGTAATTCAGGGCACAGAGTGACCAGTTCTGATGTAGCACTTTGTTGAACAGTTTAGAAAACTTGGTACCTATTAACCTCTCCAGGACTTGACATGGAAGTTCAAGCTGTTTATTTTCCACTAACTTGGTAGGCACAAAGCCATGGCACTTCGCCTAGCTTAGCTGTAGCATCACTTGCCATTGATAGTCAGATTTTTAACACATTCTGGAGAATTCAGATCTTGCCATCAGCTGCTGTATCACTCAGGAGTTACAGCTTTATTAACCACACCAACTCTTGAAAGTCTGCTTGTTCCCATAGACTTTGGTTTATATGCCATTCCCTCCTTCAGATGGACCTGGGAATCCAAGACCAAACACACTGGGTATTGGAAGGCATTAGATGGTCCAAGTCATGTAGAAAAATGAGATACAGAATGACTACGAGTGGGTTTCTGGAACAGACAGGACAAGTTTGGGGGATTATTCCTCCTCCCCTGCAAAAAAATAAAGTACTATTTTCTAGGAAAAAGAATCTTAAAAACATCTTGGGTTGCACTCTTACAGGATTGTCATTAATAGAAATAGATTAAATGATGTGAATGAATACAGACATGAGTCCAAAAAAAGGTAAAGTCAGAAATGTAAAGTTCTGCTCACCTTGAACACAAGCCCACTAACAGCAACAGGATTATCCAGGATGCGCTGGGCTGGTTTCAGGGTGACCCACAATCCGAGACCCTCACCCTGTATACACTAACCCCACCCTGCAGAGCCCTGGCCATGTACACCACCCACATACACACCCAGCCGTTGAGTTTGTAAGAATTTGTACCACTGGTTCAAATCAAATCCCTCTTTTCTGCCAGTTTCTTGGCTCCTGCTATGAAGCTGGGAAGTTGTGAGTCTGTTTAGACATTGCTGGCTCAGACTCTTGGCTGGGTGACAAGGAGCAACTGACTACTCCCCCTCCCAACGGATGCCTGACCTCACATTGCCACACTTCTAACAGCTCAATAAAGACTTTGCAAAGGTCCTAAGTAAGGGTACATGGAAAGAAGAGTGAACACGAAGCAGAAATTGAAGTGCTTTAATTTATATTTTCAACTGTATGCCACAATTAAGCTAATAACAAACATGCATTGCACTATTCTGCTCCCTGTGATCACAGGTTTTGGAAGGGTGATGCTCGGAGCTCATATCTCCATCTTCTGCCCCGAGTGGCCCTACAGAAATGAAAGCAGGTACTCTACAGAGACACAAGATACCTGCAGTCAGGCTCCATGCCTCCTGACAGAAACATTTCTAACATTTGCCCCAGTAAGAAATACGGCAGATGAAACCAAAATAGATTTTATTCTACTCCTCTACCAGAGCAAGGGAAGCAAGAGGAGAGATTGCTGCCCTGTATTGCTTTTCTGCATTACTGTCAGCAATTGCATGGTGAAAGAAAGTCCTTTTAAAAAAAATTCAAATGCCTATTTTGTGAAGTTCTCATCCATCACATAGCATTAGAGAGACTCAGGGGACTGTGCTTCGGCCACACTGTGATTTAACACTGAGATTCCCCCGCCTCGTTTTACAGTCTTGGGTGGCATTAAGCTTTGAGATTCAGTAGCTCCAAGGGGGGCTTCTATTTAAAACCACCTTCACTGCAGTAAATCCTGCTACATGGCATTTTTTAAAAATAATTTTTTGGGGAAAAAAGTGTCAGATGACTTGCTGACTTCTGAGACATGCAGATACAATGAGCAAAAAATACAAATCCTGCTGATTCTCCAGGTTTGACCTAGAAAAATACATCCTTTAAAGTTTACGAATACAGAATGTCAAATTGAAGAGGGCAAAGAAAAAATATTGAAAATTCACAGCTACTGGCAAAGGAGCAGGGGAAAGGACAAGCATGACAATACAACAGAGCGCAAAACAGTGGGAAATTCTTCATTTTAACTTAGATGGTAACATTAAAATACACACAGACATAATTACACACAATATTTTTCCCTGGGAAACCCAGATTGATGCCTGGTCTGTACAAGAGGACAGCGCAGCTGTGACAGAACAGGCCTGTAATTAGGTCTCTGTTGTGCCATCAACAAATATAGCATTTATGAACATACATCCTCAGAGATGCAAATCCCACGCATACACAGTTGAAAGCTCATACATCTCCTGTTTGCAACCTTACCTTCTTACGCATTTCATTTTGGGTTTGATTATTAGATGCCCACAAGCACCTATTAAGTAGATGGAAGAAACCGTGGCAGAGCAAATCCCAGCCCTGCTGCCAGACAGGTCCAATAAACCAGGAACAAAGAGTCTGCGTCAGCGCACGCTCACCGTGCCCCTGCCGAGGCACACATGGATCCAGGAGCAAGGGCTGTGCCAATCCCTGCAAGTGGCACAGGGACACTTGCTCCCCTCAACAGCACAAACATCTCATCCCTGCTTCAGTGGCACCTGCAAAACAATTTACCTTTGTTCTTGTTGCAGGGCCAAGGTATGGGACCTGCTATCATTGCTGCAGATGCAATATCCATTGCAATGTCTCTTCAACAAGCGATGTTTAAGGGACAGCCCAGGGAAACCAGCCAGGGTTCCTCGGGGTATGAGACCACCCTCCAAATGGGAAAACAAAAGCCTACCCCTTTGCAAATCACTGGAAGAAAGCACAACTGTCACAAGGAACTAGGGATGAGGTACAGCAGCAAGGGCATGTTGCAGCCCATCCAAAGCAGGGGGGATGGATGCCAGCTGTCCCCAGGAGCTTGCGTGGAAGCAGTGGCCAACACCTAGCACTGCTCATCCCTCTGGGCTGGGAGCTCACACCCAAAACCCGAAAAAAGGGCCTGTCCATGAAGTGCTACAGCAGCAGTGCAGGCAGCCAGACATCCAGAGGACAGGGTGCACGAGCAGGTGAAGTGTTTTCTCTACAGCTGCAGTGTGCTTCTTGTTTCCTGCTGTGGTAACCTACTTACCTGCCAGGGCAAAGGACCCTGATTATCAAGAAATCTGAACAGCAGCGAGCTTTCTGTCACAGTAAATATATCTAGCCCTTTCATAAAAAACCCAGCTCCAAGATTTGTCTGCCACTTATATTCCTTGCCCTCTCCTAAAAGAAGGAAAAGGGCTATTAAATCCTTTTTTGGACCTGCCCTACAAACCCAAGAGTCCCTCTTCCCAAGCCCTTCCCTGCACCACCGTGCTCACAGACCCTGCTCCTGGACCAGGGAGACCTCTGGAGAGGGCTGACCTGCTCTTCATATCCTCTGACATGGGGAGAACACGTGCCACAAACATCCTCATAAAACGAAACCCTTTTGGGAAAATCCATGACCTCGTTGCTCTTCCCTGCCAGCAGCCCAAGACATGCAAGCAGGACATTGCTCTTGTTCCTGCCGTCGGCAGAGACCTCCCTGGCAATATATTGTCCCTACCTGCGTTGTGTTCCCATTGCACAGCTATAAGCTTTCATGTCATGTGAATGCACAGCTAGACAGGACAATATTGACTGATTTTGTGTATGTTTTTGCTCTTCCCTTTACAGTCAGTGGCAGCACAGTGGTAACTCAGACACTGTGATCTGGTGTTCCTATTTTGAAAGTGCCCACACTGATTTTAAATAAGGCAGGTTTGGCCTGAAACCAGCCGTACAGAGACTGGGTTTTTCTTTGTCTCGGTAACATAGGAAGCAAAACAGCTGTGAGAAGACCCAGAGACCACATGGTGATGGGGAGGATGCATGGGGTGAAGAGGAAAAGATTAATCTGAAAATACCTTGTGACAGTTTCCAAAACACAGACCCTAAAACAAGGAGGGACAAGATGACACAAGAGTGAAGATCATAACCAAGTGGGAAGATTTCCAGTGCACGCATCACTGCAGGAAAGCAGAGGTGCCACAGAAGCTGTGTTCCCACAGCTGTACTTGCCATGCCCTGGAGCATCCGCAGGAGCAACACGCACACACCAGGATAATGGGCTCATAACTCACAGCAACACAAGCAAACAGCAGTTTTCCTGCTCACTGCAATAGCTCCTTGTATAATTTGGCCAAGGCAGGCACTGATCTATCATATTTCTCTTCCCTCAGAGTAACATCACTTTTTCTAGTGCTGTGTATTGTTATTTTGGAGCTGGCTTAGGTTTTCTTTAACAGAGAGAGACTCCACAAGAATGTACTCCTTAGCGCTGCACACAGTGCGACAGGTACATATAACAGATTAAAGAGTCACCTCTGAACTACTAAGAACCAGAAAAGACAAATACATGTAGCACCACTGCATAGCATCTCAAATTCAAAAATCCTCAGTCATGAAATTTCGATCCTAAATTCCAATTGAATCCATCAGGTTTGTATGAACTTTGCATTCAGCAACATTTTTCTGGAAGCAGCAGACCAGGTTTGTTGGTTCAGAGCAACTCTGAAAGGCAGATAGTGAAACCTGAAACTCTTTGGAGCTAAGCAGCTCAGATGAGAGCACCTTGGCACAAATCCCAGTGTAACAGCATCAATGTGCCTGGAAAGCCTGAAGAATTCATACTCCATTTAACAATCAGCTTTCAGAAATACAGGGACAACAGAAAAAGACAGTCTCCTTACACACAGGTCTGTGCAACCACCCCCTGCACAAGTGGCTGGATTTATGGGAACACGGGGAGCACAGCCATGCAGTTATCCCTGCACACACTGATGCGTGGTCCCCATGGAGCGGCTGTGCTCCGACACCCCAACAGTAGCTGTTTGCCTGTTAAGGGAAACTACCTTTAATCTGAGGTAGTGAAAGACATTGTCAGAAAGTCTGGGGCTTAACCCTGGCTCAGAACCTACATTTATACATTGTCTCTTGGAGGGGGGGAACAAGACCACTAGGTCTGTTATTCAGACATAGGATCAGCCACAGCTACGGAGCATCATTGGACAAGTAGCTGCCTGTCAATTCAACATAAACATGAGAATTCCTCCTCCTCCGTCTCCTCTGCTATTTGCATTCATTTCCTACAGCACCCATGCGTGCAAACCTCCTGCTTCGCTGGGCTCTGGGGAGCTGCACCCATCCCACACGGCTGTCCTCTCCCCGCAGCGAGGCAGCAGGCTGCCAACACCCCTAGGATCCATCGGCACAACGAGCCCCTGCTTGCCTGCCAGGTACCACAGCAGCTACCTCCAAGGCCACTGAACAAGGGGCCATGTGCCATACCTCCCCACCAGGACTTGTCATCTTCCCATTTAATCCTAAGCAAGCAGAAGAGCAGTGCAGAAAGGGCAAGCTCAAACACAGTACTCTGCCTGGCGTAATGGCTGCGCAAGGAACCCAGTTTTACATGCAGAGACTGTCAAAACAAGGGGCAGAGGTAGTGGTTTACACTGCAGAGCTGTGCATGCATTTTAAGAACGCATGGGCAGCTTTATGACAGCAATTTTTATTCTTTAGATTAATCTGTAAAGTATACATCTGGGGAGGTTCCTCCTCTCTGCCCAGCTGTTTTAAACCAGTCTCTCCCTAATCAAAACATGCTTAATTCTAAATACCTCCGGGTTTTTTCTGTGCAGAGTACCCAGGGCTATTTCTTGAAGTGGGGCCTCAATTTTGCAGAATGGGCAGCTGCTTTCTGGACAGACATCTTGGACAAGTACCTCTGTACTCATGCAGAAGGGCTCCCTTACCTGCTCCTCCGCACGCACCATTTTCATCCTACCTGTGTATGCAGAGAGGAACCACATTGGTAAGATAAGAATACCCTGACAGGAGTATTGCCTAGTTTTGTTTTTCAATATTTCAGTGAGCCAGCTAGGACTTTGTTTGCTAAGCAATGACAGAGCATTTAAGTGATGCTGATTACAACCATTCAATCAAGACATCATGTCTTTAGAAATACTGGCTATGTTTAATTCATGCAACAGCCTTTTTCCCCCTCCCTGAATTCAGCAATTCAGACTTCATTCCTCCAAACACATGACGAAATTCTTCCACCTCCAACACATAAAAACATGACAATAGTTGGCCTTTTCCAGAGCAAGGTCTAAGTAAATTGGAGTTTTACCAGGACTTCAAGTCACTTGGATACTTCCGGATACAAGCCAGTTTCTAACTAACTGGGAGTCAAGAAAGAAAATTTCTTGGGAAAAGCCATCCCAACACCCAGGACTTTTGAAATATCAGCTCCCGAAGGAGCTGGTACTGGCTGCTGTCAGAGATGGGCCATTGAACTACCTGATTCACTCAGATTATTTCTACAGGCTTCACTTGAGACTTTAAATTTTGTGCAGAGTTTTCAGCATCTTCAGTGGCCAAGCTGAAAGGGCATTTAACACAAAAACAGATGCATTTCACAGCACACCAATGTAGCAGCACAGCGCTCACTAAAACATAAACATTACAAACTTGCTAAATCTCCCAAGCAATTGCACTGAGTTACCAGTGCTTGTTGTCTCTCATTCAAATACCCCCCTGTGGTTTTATTATCTGGGAAGAGGGGTACCTTGCCTTAAGACAGTGATGTCTTGGGAAGCAAAGTATCTCTCACTGGTTCTGTCCCACAGCTAAAGCCACTCAGATCCATTCTCAGGGCGCAGATAATGCAAAGGGATGCTTGGGGCCCCAACCCTCCCTGCCTTTGCTCTTCCAAACTTGCCCTCAAACCATGCCACACCTCATTTTACACAAGTTATCAGTTTATATGCATGAAAACACACTATTTAGTCCCATGGTGGCAACCTGCTTGTCCCTCCTGGCCAGCAGCTAACTCCACACCACCAAGGGGACAGCTTATCCATCCTCCTGAAACAGACACAGCTAGAGCAATCCTTGTTGAACCGTGGCACAGCCCTTACTGAAGGGAAGCCCCAATCTCCAATTACTCCAGCAGCTGACAGAACTGTGTCAAGGCTTTTTCTTTGTGAACAACATGGATTTAGTCCTAAGAAGTATTTAATTATCTGCTGCTTTGCAAGAACCTCCTATTTTCCATCACCCAACTACTTTTTAATAAGGAATCTGCAGCAATCCAAGACAAGTCTAGTCTGATGACAGTTTGACTGAGCATTGTTGGAGGAAAATGTGTTCCTGCCACAACAGCAGTTAGCAAGGAGAGTTTCTGCACCAAGACAAGCCCAACGCACCGAGACTTCCACCGCTCTAGGTTTGATACAGCTATGTACACAAATAACCACCAACTAGGTGACTTCCAGTGCTTCAGGAACTGGAAGCTAAAACATTGAAGGCCTCAAACTAATTCTGACTTGGGCCATATCCAGCAGTTTAACGGGTCAGATAAAATATTCACGGAGTAACTGGCCTAGGACCTGCACAACCATGTACATCACATCCGCCCCAGAGCCTCCAACGAGTCTTGAGGTGTCTCATGCAGACAAGAGGCAGAAAAGAAAAACAGGAGCAGTGCAAAAAACTTCTGGAAATATTTTGACAATAGTTACGAGCCACCACACTCTTGTGTTATCTCAGCTTTAACAAGTTTGAGTCAACCCCCTCCCTTCAGCCTATAGCAAATGTTATGGCTTTTTTCACTTAAGCCCAATATTCACTACAGGCTAGGGGCCAATTTACAGCAATTCATTAGGCTACTCTAATTCCAGCAACAACAATTCATGCTGTAACTTTCCAAAATGGATTCTTCACAAAAATACTACCCCACCCTTGCAAAAAGTTAATTAAGGATTCTTTTACCTCCTCTCAGAAGATCACAGGGCAGATGCTGTCAGACAGGTTTGCTTTCTGTTATTACCAATTTCAGCAGTAATTCATCTCCCCTAAACCCATCCCGAACATCAGGTAGTCAGACACATACTAAAATGAAATAAAGAGGTTTACTGTAACCACCCAGGCAGCAGCATTGGTTGGGATGGAGCTTGCAGAGAGGACAAGACACAATTAAGTGGGGATGACTTACTCACCCTAAGATCTGGAGGACATGCCGTTCCTCTGAAGCCCCCCGGCCCTCCAAATATTTGCTTGAGTTACTTTACATGCAGTTTCTAGCGGAATGGCAAGCATTCAGAGCACATTCCTGTGCTAACTGTCTTCAAATTTTGGGTAATACCAGCACATTCCTGCCCAGCTCACACAAACAACTTGCATTTTAACCACAGGAGTAGAGTTTGAAAGAACAGCTGACTATCACCTTATTGCCTGGTTTTCACTAAAACCAAGCACACAACTTAACTGATTTTGTCCTCTGTTAATCAACATCATTAAGCTCTCAGAGTGGATGCATTTATCCTAGTAAATGGTTACTCTAAACTGTACTATTTAGACAAAATGGGTAGCTGTAGCCATGCCAGGAAGTTCTAGCAGGTAAAAAAGGATCATACGGGTAAAGAACTACGCTTTACAGTAATGAAACCATTGCTAATGATATGATACTGTCATATTAGTACTAAGAATGTACTGGACAGTGGTAAATTTGAATTTAATCTTTCTTCTTGTCTTGCCCCATTCTCCCCTTGGACATAGGTGTCATAAATGAAGAAAAATTGCTTGTTTGAAATAATCACACAGTGAAATGGCAAATGCAAGTCTTGCAAAACCTTTTGTGTTCAAGAAGGGCACAAAGCAGCATCAATAAACACCTCTGCATCCTTCCTCCCACCAGAGTAAGGTACCATACAGCAAAAAACCCAGTCACAATAAACCAGAAGACAACTGGAACAGTTACGCATGGACAGGCAGTTACAAGTACAAATCTATTTCTTACAGCCCAGGCCAGTCTCTAGGAATGAGATGCTAATATAGAGGAACCACGTAAAGTCAGAGTAAGTTCCCACCACTGTGTCTGGTCCAAGCTTAATCTGCTTTAAAGCCGCAGGTCAGCCTTGAACACCCCTCTGCTAGTTTTTCAAACTAACTTTCTGGGGCCTGTCAGGGATTTTGATCCAAAGAATTTCATAACAGAGCAAGCCCAAACCAGGCTTGTGCCTGCTTTCTCAGCTTTCTGTGCTATCACCCCTTCTTATGCTGCACTGAAGAGTTCTCCTGACTCCAGGTTTGCACCCAAACATCCTTCTTGGGGTTTCTTTGCACTGCCCTGTGCTAACCCCCTCTCGCTTTGATATTTCTTTGCAGCTCTGGCCTGCACTGTGAAGAGCTGCTCTTGATTTGGAATTGCAGCTCTCATTTACTCCAGGAGTTACTGCACCAGTTACAAGAGCCAGCTCACATCAGAGACAACTAAAGCATGGAAGCATTTCAAGCAGATCTTTTACAAGTCCTCAAAATGAAAATAAAAACACAGATTTTGCTTTGGTTATAGCTTTCCATGATTTTTCTCCCTAGGCACAAGCATTTTTCACCTTCTTTATTATTCCACACAGAATTAACCTCTGAATTTCAAGTCACAAACCTCAGGGACAGTGTCTCAGGCTCCACAAATGAAGGTACCCATCACAAACATGCAGAACTTCTCAGGATAAAGAAATCGGGTAAGATGAGGTAATTACAGGTGAGCTTCTCTTTATTGGGGGGCAGGCTATGCTATGCTAAACCCACACGATAACCAGCATCAGACTGACTCTGGGAGCTCCAGAGCTGGGAGGGGTATGGCATGAGTTGCATGGGCAAGGCCTGCACAAGAGCCAGAGATATCAGGGACTGAACGCAACGTGCAGCATTAAAAGTCCCTCAAGCCTAGGGTGACAGGCATTGCTGCTGAAAGCTACTCTTACACCTGTCTTAGCCCCAGAGGAACACAACAGGCTACACACAGGTGTTACAAATGATCTACTACAGACCTCCTAGCCAGACACCACCTCCTCCTCCCAAACCTTTTATTCTTTTCCAGAAGCAGGAGATATCAGCTGCTTTGGGCAGAGCAGTGCCTGGAGTGTTATCAGACATCTCTTCCTGCACAACAGGAGTTTCCACTCCCACCTGCCCCAGGAGGCAGAGCTGCCCTAAGCCCACTCCCCAGACCTGGGAGAGTCCCCAGGGTTTGATGGCTCCAGGGTACCGGCCTGGGAGGTGCTGAGAGGAACATCTGGAGACAGCACAAAGCACATCTCCATCCAGTAGCCACGCACACACTCCTGCAGCACATCCAAACACCACCACGCCAGACCCAGAACAGTACTTTTACTCAGGCAAGTTTTGCAGAGGAAGAGAACAGGCACAAATGATAAAACGGATTTTGCCGGCAATTTAACCACAGTATGATCTCAGTGTCCTGGTGAAGCATCAGCGACAGCCCTTTAGTACAAAACACAGTACACACACACGGTGTATTTTATAGCTGCATGCCCTGCTGTCCTGTACGAAGTTCACAGGAAACAGAAATCCCAATTTCCTCCTATTCTCTCCAGTTTGTTGTGTAAAACAATCTACTTGACTGCTTGTTTTAGTAACATGTTTTTAGGAACATCCCAGCAGCACAGCCGATGGTGCCGCCAGCAGATACTACCTTAGGTCCACCAGTACGTTCTTCTAAATGGAAATGACTGGAGTTTATACCTGTGGCTCCATCTCCTCCTCTGAATCTCAGGGAAGCAAATAAGACTCCTCCTGTGAGAAAGGAGCCAGGATCTTAACTTTTGCAGACACCTTCATTTGCCATTTCCTTGTTACATCTGGCAGTTCTGCACAGCCCCAAGGCTACAAAACCACATGGGTAGAGGGAGGCTCGTACCTAAAATCCAGGTGTGAGGGCCAGACCCCACTGCACTGCAGTGGTGTGGAGGACTACACAGCTAGGTCAGACCATAGTGTCTGACCTTCCTCCTCCAGTAACCTACTACCTCCTTGCTATGTGTTGAAGGCACTTCATAGCTCCACCACTGAGTAAGGTGTGCCCATTCTTGTTTAAGATCAGCTGTTACAACACCAGCCAACACACCTAAGCATTAGTCAGGGACTCCGAGTAGGTTTGTAGCAATATTTAAAAGGATGCATTGCAACTATTAAAGTTACTGGCATGTGAAAAAGGGAAAGTGTTACATGCAATTCCTGGCAACTCAAAGACGAGGTTTGAGCCTGCAACTACTGCTCCTTCACAATACCCATCTCAAAAACCTGTCATGTAGGAGTTGCACCATTACACTCCAGATACTGAGCCTCATGCTGCACCCACCCACCCTGCCACCTGCATCTCTCCCTCCAGTTTTCACAGTTCGGGTCTCAGCTGAGAAAACAGACCATATCTCCTAGGCCCATTTTCATGCTTTTGCACAATTAAGGTAAAAGAACAACACATCTTTTCCTGAGACAAAGAAACAGCCACAGCAGCAGTAGATACCTTCCCCCCGCCTTCAGCAAGGCTGCACACACCCAGCACAGCAGTGGGCTGGGTGTGCTGGGAGTACAGAGCTCAGATTAAGATCCCACTTACCTGGACTCACTGAGGGAAACTTTCTAAGGGTAAACTGCCAGACAGTTCATTCCCTGCACTGTTTCCACACTTGCTGCTCCGCACCGCACTCATTTAACACCGCTCACCTCTGGCTGCTCTTTCCAGCTCAGTCCCACCCATGGCTAGCTCTTCTTACTTGAAGTCTTTTTTTTCCACATTTTATTTTAGGAGGCCAGGACTGCAGAACACCACTAGTATGTAAAAACAAAACCAAACAAGCACAACTTTGCAGAGGAAGTGCCAGACACGCAGTCTGCCACACAGCACGCCCCACCACCCTGTACTTAAACAGCAGAGCTGGAGACAACAACTGTTAAAGCAAACTGGGAGGCTTATTGCCAGTGCCACTAAAATCCCACGCAGCTATGGTTTAGTCGAGAGCAAAGATGACACCCTCCAACGTAGTCAAATAAACATACCGTATCTCAGCTGCTGCAGAGCCCAGGTTCCTTTCAAGGAACATGGGGGAGTTGGAAGCAGGGGAAGGGATTGCTCCCGCAGGGAGAGGAGAGGTGCAGCTTGCCACAACAAGCACACGATGCTGTGAGAGGCTCTAACTTGGGAAAGACAAGATGTTAATGCATTGCTAACAACCACTTCTGCCATTAAGCAAAGCTAGTCATGCTGCGTTGCAAAAAGATTCAGGCTGAGAATGAGGGGGTTAAAAATCACTACTAATACCGGTTCCCCAGGGCTCAAAGCAGAAGGAACCAAGTTAACTTCAGGTAGCAAGATACCTTCGGTGTACTCCAGACCAGGGTTAAAGATGAAGCCTACTTTAGCCTGGCTGAATAGTTTCTCCTAAAGATTTCCTCAAATACCTTGGTTATGAAACAGGCTTGGTTAACAATAAATTGAGATCTGATACACCAGACACCGCAGCAGGACCTTTTTCTTTTTTCCTTCCATGTTTCTTCTTCCTCCAGTTTCATTTTTCACACACAGATCTAGATTATACACTCACATGCCAGCAGCCCTTTGTCCCACCACATACCCACATGGCTTTGACCCGCATCCCCTCCTTGACTACTGGGGGACAATCAAGAAATCCCTGTCCCTAAAGGTCATTAAAACAAGTAGTGCAGTGCATCACGACAGATCTTCCTGCAGGTCTGTAGTACTGAAGCAGTGGGCACTAACATTTTGAAAGATGAGCAACATTTGCAACCAAGAAGTAGGATCTTATGCCAGTAACCCCCAGTATGCACACACACACTCCCTGTTCCCTCCCCACACCCGCTGTCAGGCCGATTTGAGAAAGCCCAGGGTTTTCCTCTCCTTCCCCCAGTGATAATCAATTCATGTAAGTGACAAACTTAGGAAGCCTTGACACTAGTGTGTTTATCAGGTTCACACTATTGCCTACAAAACCATCTGTACAAGTCCCCTGGATGTCCCAAGCTAATGAGGACACGTTTACTTATTAGATTTCAACTTCAATTCACTTTGTTTCATGGAAACCTGTCACTAGATGACTCCTCTTGTGTTTGCAGCAGATACTCACATCCAACCCTTACGGTGATTTCCTTGTAAATACAAGGAAAGCTAAATCATCAAAAGGGAGTTACGCTGCTGCCAGGAGAGGCAGACTCACACGGTCAGCATTAGGAAATACTGACCGATAAGCACATAACCACTTGCTCCATGCCAGATAATGCGTCAGCCTCCAGGCTGCCAAGCAGACACCTCCTGGAGCTTCCTGTTTCCACCTCCCATGCAAGTAAAATCAGGTGGGGCTAGAGAAGTGATTAGGAAAGGTTAACCTCTCCAAACTTTCTCCTGTGCACAAGAACACTGACTATTAAATCAGATAAAGATGCAACTGATTTTCAAGATGATTGAGACAACAGCAAAGTTGGAAAAATTTCAGTTACCTCGATAAAAAAAACATTCATTTCGGAAGACAAAGATGAACCAAGCCCAGGCATTCAGACTCTCCAACACATTAGCTACGCAGACACATACACACATCTCTCCACCCCACTAACGAGGATGCTTACAATAAACACCAATTGTATTTTAGTTGCTACAACATTAGATTCTATCAACTATCTGCTAAGCTTTTTTGACAGTGGAGGAGGAACAAATGATTCAAAACACTTATTCTGTTTTATTGTAAAATTGAGTAATATGGTACAGATTAGAAAGACTCCCACTGCAGCACATCCTTCTGCATCTCCCATGCTTCACCCTTCTGCTCCATATGCATCTATCATTTGTGGTGCCGTCATTTTACTGAAAGAGTATTATTAAAATTCTAATCATTTAAAATTTGCTTTTAGCCAGGCCTTGCTCTCAGGCAAGCATCCCCGCAAAGACATTTCCTTCATATTACACACAAGAGAGAACTCAGTGTCAGAGCTAAAGATGCTTAAGTCACTGGATCTGCAATCCAGAGGGGTTTGTAGTTTGTTTTCTAAACTACAAACAGAAGTCTAAACTAAAATAGAGTAAGCAGAAAATGTCAGAAGAAAGTAAGAAGAAAAACACCCCAAATCATTAGATTACTGCAACTATCTCGGTGCACTAGGGACCATTTGGAGCTGCTTCGCAAGCTCCAGACCCATTTTCCATCATTATTGCCTTCAGGGACAAACAGCACAACAGGCCATGTCAAGGTTTAATCTTACACCCTCTTTTTTGTTGAAATCTTTTGAGATTTAACACATTTTACCTTTTATAAGAACTTCTTTCTTTACTGGTTTGATTCAGTCCCTGCTCTCTCGCACAACAGCTACCGAACATGTACATCTGCTTCCCATAACATCCAAGCAGGACTGTTAAGATGGATGCAGTAACCGTGTTCATCTAACCTATACATTTAGTACTGCAATGCCTCTAGAGGTATTATGTCATGTAAAATACATCAATAGGCTATGATCTCAGCCCAAGGCTAGATTATGGATGGCAGCCGCCTTCTGTGCGGTGCCCAGCCCAGAACAATGACCCTGCCTAGCTGCTCTCCTCCTCTTCCTCCTGGTTTTCTAGACTCCTGTCCCCCTTCCCAACCTGGGTTTGTTTCCTGCTCTAAAGCAACCCTACATCTTTCTACTACATCCATCACCCTCCACCTCTCCATTACCTGAGCCTGAAACCAAAGAAACAAGCACATCGAGCACTGCCATATGAAACTACTCCGCAAGGTCTGAGTATAGACCAACAGCCTCTGCTGTGTTCTCAGGACCAGGGCAGCCTGATAAGTGAAAACACTCTCCAAGATATCCACTGATTATTTTTATTACTTTCAGACTTGTTTCTGAATTAAAGAAAGTGGTCTCTGCCCCAAGATACTTCTAATGTCTCTCCAAGTCCTTCTAGGACTTGTTGGCAAAGAAGGAAAAGTATGCACAAGTTTCACTGATGCTGTTTAATCTACTATTTTAAAAATAACTGAAATATTCCAGGAGTCCTTTTCCTAATCTTATGCTCCACTTCAAGGTGGGAGTGGGAATCAGCTGGATCATTCATGAATAAAGCTAGAATACCTGGGAATTGCTATCTCAGTAAAACTACGCAATGACATCTCCAAAAGCGCATAAATTCAGTGTTCCAAGGAGATAATTCAAACTCCAGGCGAAATCCTAGCCTTTAGATTCCCATTAACTTCAAGAGTATCAAGATTTAATCATCAGTTTTGCATCTTTTGTCACTTGATTTTCTATAACATTTTTCAGTGTTGAAAGCCTTGAAAGTAATCTCTCTCAAAGTTTTTGGGGAGACAATAATGCTCTGAAATCTTTTAGCACCATACAGCAATAACGACCAAGACTACACAGAAAAATGTGTCTGTGTTTTTGCTTTGTTTCTGCTTTCAGATAAAAGGGGTTTGTTTTCAATACATCACAAGGTAAATGGATTTGTTTCTAAAACCATCTCTTCTACTCTGGGATCTGAAAAAAATAAAGGATTAACTGTATGAAAGATTTATATACGGGGGGATTAACCAGCCTATGGAACTGGCTTTCAAAGGAAATAAAGACAGCTCAAACATTAGCATGAGAAACTGTAGGGCTACTTTTTTTTCATTTTTACACATGGGCTTTGGATCCCCATCTCCCCCGCAAAGGCACAGCCACACAGCAGAGCATGACCAGGCTGCAATGATTTGAACTGATCACTGCTGACCAGTAGCTGCATTAACTGATCACCTGCTCACTCCAAGACCAACAAGCAGCAGCTGAAATAATTCTTTTGGCTAAGTAACTAGACCATAAGATCTCAAAACTTACCTAAAGGGTTTGAATAAAATCAGCTTTGAATTAGAGGGGTGTAGTAGCCATCAGTCCTATCCTGGCAGAGGAATGAAAGGACCCAGATCAACTTGGGCTTCACACATTTGAGTTCTGGGGCATCTTGGCAAACTCTCAGACAACAGTTTTTATAATAGTTTGTCAAACTGACAGATAGCTAACAAGATAACCCCAGCAGGACTGCATTTCTTCTCCCCCTTCAACATTCCCCTTCCTTTGCACCGAAGTTTTGACAACTGCTGAAAATCTGAAGCTCTTGTCAGCTCTATGTACAGCCAACCTACTGCGGTTTAGTCTCTAAACAAAGAGGCCATCGCATAAAATTATATCCTTTCCTGACTTTGCCCTGTAAACTGACTACACAGAAGACAAAGGACTGAAATTACAGTTTGCATGTATTCACTGCGCAGTCTATGTTTTCCAAAAATTACCACAATTCTGAAGGAACTATGGTTTGATGGTTTGTTGTGTCACTTTAAATAGCAAAAGAAAACAGAAATCCCTTTTTTCTATAACCTGTACCTTTTAACCAAAGAACTGTTAACCATTGCTGAAAGCACTGATGCATTGCTACTGGGGCAAGTGGAAAGCTTAATGCTTTGAAATGGCTGCAACCAAACAAAAACAGCTTTGCCTGTGGCTTTTCACCATTACATCAGATGCAAACTGCCTAGCCTGTTGAAAAATAGATACACATGCTCTAAGCCAGCCAAGGAACTGTTCCTACAGATAAAGATTGTCATACAATACTGCTGGTGACGTACACAAGATAAGGACGTAGCTCATCAGTGATGCCCAGCGACCTACTTACTGCACTCAGCTCTTGACTTAATCATATTCTCAGCAAATAGTTTTAAGTATTGACCAATCTTCCAGCATATGGCATGTGCTGGTTTATCTGAAGCCTGATTACAAATGCAGGTGCCAAGCTCAAGCCTCTCCTCCATCAGTCCTTCCTGCCGTGACATGGTCATCTAAAAAGCTTGATCTTTCTTGATCTCTCATGGGGTTGCATGCTCTACAGCTGTCCTCAGCTGCTCAGAAACCCTTACACAAAAAATATGGCTGCTTTATGAAAACTGTTGTCTGCAGGCAACTCTTCCCATTCACTCTGCCATCAGTTTCCATGTTAAGCACAAAAACAATTTCACTCTGGTACTCCAGTTAGAAAAAACAGAACATGAGTCAAAACATAGTATTAACCCTTTAGAGAATTTGCTATTTTATTTTTCAGATTCTGGTACATAATCCAAGAGAAAAAAAAATCTGAAATGTGATTCAACCACAAGGTCTCAAAAAAATGAGCTCAGGAGGAGCTGTAACTTTCATCTCCATGTAGTCTGAGCACACAAGGTCTTTCCTTCCCTAGGCCACTCTTGGATGGGGTGACCAAGAACATCCCCAGAGTCAGCTCTTCTCCCAGTGTGCTGCTGCTCTGGGCTGGCTGTGCCACCCAGCACAGTCACATCAAGGCAGAGTCTGGTGCTGCCCACCAGCCCATGGCTGCTCCTGAGCTGAACCCGTCAGCTGAAACCAGCATGGACAGGAAGCAGCACTGAATGACATCAGCACTGTTGAGGAACCATGTGAGCTGGAAGGATCTCAGCTCCTGTCACCCTCCCATGGCACTAGAGTGTCTCTGATCACCAGCTCAAATCTATTCCCAGTAGGAATGCAGATCTACACAGCAAAGACCAAAAATTGGTGGCCTGAGCATCTTCTCATTTATGTGAGTGTTAAGTCAGGCACTTCCAGCCAGACGAATAAACTCAATATCTTTAGTTAGCGATCCTCTCCCTTCAGCTTCACGGCTCTAGATTCTAAAGCTAGGCACAGGCTTATGCAAGGAGTAGTGCCACTCTGACTGGGGTGCTGCCTGACAACTTTGGGACATGGAAATCATTTTACACCATATTATAGCTCCTCCTCCACTGGTCTTTCTAGCTTAGCCTGTGCAGCACCAGAGCTAAATAAAAGGTTTCTATGAGCCCTGGGACTGTACAGCTCTGCACGACAGCCAGGACACGCTGCTGTCCATGGCTCAATGGCCACCAACTGTCCATGGCACCGAGACCCAGCAGACAGAGGGGTGCAGGGCCCCAATTCAGGGCCACTCTGCCCAAAATCACACATCAGCCCAGCCCTCAGGAGTACAGCCAAGGTTTCCTAGCCATGTTTTCCAAATAGCCACAGCTCTCCTCACCCCCACCCCTTTTGCTATTCCTTGTATCCATGTAACTAACACAGCATCCCAGGGAGAGGAAAAAGCAAACAAAAGATTTTATAGCCAATTTGTATGGAAAATCAATAAAGTTCAGACATCTCATTAACCTTCTAACCTGTTTATCCCCCAGCTTTAGTTTACACTGCCACTTGCAAGTGGATTTGACACACTGGCCCACCATTTCCCTGGGAAGGTGCAACAGGCACAGAGTCCCTGGATCCTGGAATACTTAATTTATCCAGGTCCTTCCCTCCCTCCTCCCTGCCATTCGATGGATGCTAAGAAGCATTGGAGGAAGAAAATAGGATACAGAAAATATGCGAGAGCTCTTTGAAAGTTATATCAGCCCTGTAGTGGGCCTGCTTTTTAGCTTCTGCTGATTTAGTTACCAGAAACTAAGAGTAGACTTGCCTCCTCCAAGAATGCCCATCCATGGCATCAGCCAAGTCCCACAGCGGTGACAGAGCCATGCTCACAAGACCCTTTTCATGCCACAGTTCACTTCCACACATTCACAAGACTGAACCGAATAACATGCACTGAAAATGAGTTAGAGATGGTGTGTGGAGTTTTGTTTTTAATGTTTTGGCACAAAGCCTAGGATAAAGCCCTCATTTCTATGGCTGAGACATCACAGCCTTTACTCTGGGGAACTCCTAGCAATTTAATCTCACTCGCCAGAAAGAAAACCTGAGCTTCAAACCCAGCATATTCACAGTAAACCACAGAAAAATGGTCACCTGCACTTTAGACTTCAGGAGTTAATTCACTCCTGCAATGTTTTCAAAATCATGGGATTCCGGGGCTTGTTAACACACCAAAAGGTCACTGTAGAATCCCCGTCTTTTCACCGAGGTGACAGGCGTATTGCTAATGGACTGGAGTGCATGTTCTCAGTAAGGGGTTTTTAACGTGTTTAATACATCACGTATGATCAAGTCTGACACAGCTGTACCCATGCAAGCCCAAGGGAATTAGCAAGATGAATCTCTGTATAAAATAGACCAAACCTTGATATCCATGGAGTTGCAGGAAGATAAATCTTTCCAAGGCAAGCATTGCTAACTTCTACAGAATAAGCTCTTAAAAAAAGACAAGGAAAAGGACAGTTTCAAGAAAATAATTTTTAAAAGCAGAGAACACAAGTGAAAATAGGTACATTTTTCTAAATGTATGCTCCTGCCTGTGTGCGAACCAGGCACAACTAAAGCACTGCAGCCTTCCCCAGCCTGCGGACACAGCTCTCCAGCCAATGCCCCTGCAGCTGCTCAAAGATTTCCCAAGTTATAGCCAAGTAAAAATTGATTGAAGACTTGACTATTTCACAGCAGCTATTGGGAATCCTGCAAAAGCTACAAGAATGATCTCAGCTGCTCTTTGCTTCCCATTAGGCAAAACTCTTCATAAAGGCAGAGCTTAAAGAACACAATCCCCTAAAGGAAAACCAACAAGTCACCCAGACAGCGGCTACACACTGTCCTCTGTTCCCGCAGACATGCAAACACATTCAAATGGATCCAAGAGAGAAACCCAACACACTACAGAAGACAGAGACTGGACCCTTTTGGAGATGCTGTGCTAACAATCTCCTGACCTGGCCTCTCCCTAGATCTCACCCTCCAGCCACCACAGGCGCTCCAGAACTTTTTTCCAGGAACAGTGCATTCAACTTTAACAGTCTTCAGCTATGTCCAACAAAGCTACATTCCTTTAGCCAAGGCCCACCTAGTCCCATGTATAAAAAAAACCAAGGGAGCAGTGAGGTCAACGGTAAAGCATTGAGTTATTTTACATCATATTGATGACTGGGTTCGAAAGCCCAGTCTACAAGCGCACAGCGCTAAGTATAATTTAAACTGATATAAAGCGGCACGTAGGCAGCCAGGAAGCTCATCCTTACCATGCAGCAGGTTTGAAGCGAAGTTTATTTCAATTTAGTTCAGACCCGTGTAAAGGCAATTGAAGTCCAATTGAGACATGGCTGTTACACTCCGGAAAAAGGATAATTTTCTTCAAACAGGCAGGTCTGGACTTAAAGACTCCGGGGGCGGGGGGGGGGGGAAGACCCGTGTCAGGGCATCACCTCCGCACAGGACCCGCGGCTGAGGAGCGGTGGAGGAAGCGGGGGCGAGAGGAAGCTCGGGGAGAACAATGCGGGGAAGGGGCTGCTCTGGGCGAGGGGGAGGATGCGAGGCCGAGCCGGGAAGGCAAAACAAGTGTAACAAAGGCGGGGAGGGGGGGCCGGCAGCGGCGGGTTTTGTCCCGCTTCCCGGACCCCGCGCCGTGGGGCTCCGTTAAGGGCAGCGGGACCGCGCCGGCGGACCCCCCCACGCTCCGCACACCAGGTTCGGGGATGGGGGAGGGAAGCTCCCCGGACCCCTCAGTCCACAAACGAGACTCCCCGCCCGAGAGCCAGCGATATTCGGTACCGCAGCGGCGACGGGCGATGCTTCGCCGCGCTCCGTGGGGAACCGCATCCTCCGCCCCTCCCGCCCAGGTCCTCACCCCGGCGGACACCGGACTCGAACCGGGGGGGACCGCGAGTGGGTGGGGAGCACCCCGGTCCCCCCAGCCGCGATCCCGCGTGGGTGTGGCCCCCCCACCGCTGTCACGGCCCCCCCCAGCAGAACAATGCCCGGCCCTTACCTCGGCTGGGGCTCGGCGCAGCGCTGCGGGCAGCCCCGGTGCCGGCCGAGCCCAGCCCGGCCCCGGCCCCGCCGCCTCCCCCTCCGCACCCACCCCCGGCTCCTCACCGCACCCCCGGGCGGGGCAGGGCTTCGTCCCGCACCTCCCCGCGTCGGGATCGGCGGCCACTCCCAGCAGCGGCGGATGCTCCTCGGGTCGCGCTGCCATCTGTGCGCGGTCCCGCCCCGCACCGAGCGCCGCAGCCGCCTCCCCGCGCAGGGCAGGGGACCGCGGGCGAGTTACAGCATCCTCGTCCCCAACTTCGGCGACAGCCGGAGCCCAGCCCCGCTCTCCGCGAACACGCGCGGTCGGCTCTCCCCGGGCTGACCCCCCCAGAGCTGCTGCGGGTCCCCCCCCCCCCCGATGTACTCCCGGCTGCGGGGCAGGACACAGGCAGGGGAGGTGTCACCTTCTCTCGGGTGACAGCCGGAGGTTTCCGCTGGTCAGGGCCTTCTGTCATCCTTGCAGTGGTAAGCAACACCACAGCAAGTCCTGTATATTCCACAAAACAAATCACTGCAGCTAAAACAGCAATTGCACCGTGAGGAAATTCCCCTTAATACATTGCCATGAAGAAATACGCTGTTGTTTTTCCAGAAATTTCACAAACTCTTGTTCATTCACTTAATCAAAACCAAGAGGATCACAAGACCCTCCTAGGTAAATACGATTTTTTTTTGGTCACAGAATTCTCTCATATCAAATAATGGTTATCCCCAGCAGCGCCAGGTCTTCCTATTTATCACTTCTACAGACTACAGTACCAAGCTACCCAGAGCTTCTCAAAGCAAAGTAATAAACACAGCTTGACTCACATATTTTGCACACATCTCCATCTACACTCATACAGAATTTCCTTGGCTATATTGCACCCGTTTTAGCAATGACCTGTTCATGCTCTCTTGGTACTTACTGCATCAACCTTGCTAATGCTGTCCATCCAGCTCATTCTCTTGCCTCTCCTTCCTCACTTCTGCTTACACCTGAGGGCCCCCATGCCTGTTTTTCACTGCCAGCTGATTTTTTTCCTTCCTTCATTTCCTCTGGGATTGTGACTCAGGGACTGAGAAGCACTCCCTAATGTTTCCCATTGCCAGGAAGGTGGCAACATTTGCCTTTTCTGCTCCAAGTTGCCACAAGTCAAGAGCAATGCAGTAACAGCTTCAGGTCATCAGGTTTTGCACATCACCCTTCAAAACTTTCTTCTGTATACTCTGCATCTTGCAGATCCTTTCTGCCTGCTTTACTCACAGGACCACAAGTTTCCTGCACATTCGTGCAATAGAGTTGGTCTGCTCCCTAGGAATACCAAATACATTATTTCAGCTACAGGTACCACTATCTCAGTGCTGATCCCTGCCTAATTTCCAACCACCAGCAGCCCCCAGTGGGCTCTGTACTGCAGAAGATGAACAACCACTGTGCAATGTCCCTAAAAAGCATTCTGTATCACAAGAAATTCTAACTACCACCTACTAGTTCAACCATTAAAATTCACCATGCTCTCCTTCCTGCATGTTATACTTCGTTAGTGGAAATTACCCTGACAGATATTTTGATGTGATGTGTGCATCCATTTGCCTTTCACAAATAATCCTAAATCAGGCTAGAGACAGAGGAGTGAGCTTCCTTTCAACAGGAAACATCAGCCAATATTTATGGTAGCTGAAAAAAATGCTCTTTATCTGGTTTACAGCTGGATTATAATAAAGTCAAAAGCTTGCAGAAAATAGTGCAGATGCACCTGAATCAAGTATGTACAGAAAATCAGCGATACCAGTGCACAACAGCAGAGAATACCTTCCGATTTAGTTGATGAAGGAATGCAGGGCAAAATTTTTCAGCCAAGTAGTCTCTACTGGTTTTGCACTTGACCCTGAGATACCAACCTACACCACAACCTGGTTGTGGTAGGTGTCTGACAAATCCACAGGGTCTCTTGGCCTCAAGCACAGCATGAGGAACCTGAGAATGTGGTTCACAGCAAGCCATGAAGAAGTCCACCCACTTTCAACCAAGCTAGTTCAGACTACATGTCTCACATTAAGATGCCTCAGGTTTGGTGAGAAATCCCACTGCATGACAGGGAGCAGAACTCAAAGCAGAACTGAACAATAAAGTCCTTTTGCCTTCCTCAGCCAACAGCTATTTATAGAATTCAAAACTCCAGAGATTAAATGCATTGCAGCACAATTAGTCAACATATCTATTTCCTGAAGCTTTGGCAGTCTGAAAAAAACACCCTGCATTCCTAGCCCTGAAGCCTTATTTTCTGAATATCAACTTAAGTAAATATCTAAAGCCTATGGACATGAGAGTCAAATTGGGTTAAAGATATCTTGGGAAAAATGGCTGAGTTTATGCTATTTTCTTTACGTGAAAGGTAGACCCCAGCACTGACTATAGCTCTTTGCAAAATCGCTTTATAACAAGGGAAGAATATTAATGTTTTAAAAGGTACTTCACCTCTCTGCTGAGATCTACCACTGATATCAATCTGTACAAAATGCCAGAGTGGGTATCATTTATTATTTAGGATGAACACTGCAATGCCAGGCTAAATGGACTGCGAAGTCCAACCCACTGCAGCATTCTGCTGGGAGACCCCAGCGAAGAGGAGCTGTTTATGTAGTTCAACACTGAGATGTACAGATCCTACAGTGAGCATCACCTGAGCGGTAGCAAGGCACAGACTTGCTGTATTTCATGTTCTCTGCACTGCCAGTGTTCACCCAGGTGTGCTAGCAGCAGGTATCCAGTTTTGGGGGGCCTTTGGGGGAAGAGTTGCTATTTGGGCTGATGCCAAAAATCCTCTCTCAGGTTCTTCTGGAGCTGGAAAAAGATTATCCCTCCAGCAATAAACCACTTTCCGTGGCTGGACATACCTCCTCTGCAGGTCAACTGGCAAAACAGGATATACTCTTATGTGAAGTCAGCCAGCTTGGCTCAGAATGCTTTTGTTGCTGATTTCAGCTAAGTTGGCTGATTTTGTCGTAAAGCCAAGACAAGCACTCACATGCTGGAGCTGTGCACCTGCTGTGGAACACAAACCTCCAGAAGAGAATGACAGCAAACAGCTTGCAAGCAATCCATATTCTTTTCAAAAGCAGGTGGTGGAGTTTCAAATGTGTGAATAAAACTTTACGGTATGGGCACACAATATGTTCGAAACAATCCAAGGTAGACTACAGTCAACTCCAAATTCCCACAGCCACCTCGCACAAGCTCCAGCAATGCCACAAGCCACCTGTGGTGCTTCAAATCTAAACCAGAACCTGCAGATTCTAAAAGGTGCTCAGTCCTGAAAAGTAATTGGGATGCTCCCATCCAAAAGGATTTCCCAGTTATGAGTTGTCTTTCCCCTGTCAGAACAGGTCTGCTGAGCTGGATAGAAAGATCTTGACCATACACATTCCTTTTGTGCTTGTGCAAACTGCTTTCCCATGTTTCTATCATGGAGCCTCCAGGACAGGCGAGAGCTTCAGGCAGCTGCACAGAGCTCCGTGGGGCTGATGGTCACTCTCCTGAGCACAGCCCTCCTCCATAAGAAAAGGAAGCTGAAGCCCCCCCACCCTTCCTACTTTCCTCCTTTTTTTAATTCTCCAAAATATCCTGGGATCTGTTCCTCAGCAAGTCCTTTCACAAGCAGCATCTCTGTGTGGTTTGACATGGCTGATTTGGTTCACATGAAGAAGTGGAAGACAAGGGGTTGCTGGCTTTTCTTTATCTGTTTTCAGATTCATATCTTTGAACAGTCAACTTCTGTGTATTTTTAGAAAAGGAAATGAGGTAAATAATGCATAAAGATAGAGTAAAATGATGTAATTTACCTTAACTGCCAAAACACACAAACTGTTGTGATAAAAATACACCAGCAGAGCTGAGCCCTGAGAAACTCTTTACAAAGCCAACTTTTAGATGCCAGGATCCAAGCCCAAGGTCCAAATTCAGCAAATATCTTTGTACATGTTTAATCTCAGCCCTCAGTGGGGCTCCTGGGGTATTGCTGGGGCACCAGCATATTCCTGATGTGAGCAGCATGTTTGCACCAGCCACTTTTACATAGCTTGCAGAGGTAGAGGAAGACACTGCAGCCCTGTCACCTTTACACAACTCCTGTTCTGCTTCCAGGCGTACATCCTTGTGTATTGTCCAAAATAATTAACAACTTTTTACTGATTATCTTTTTTTAAGCTGCTTCCCTTAACACCAGTTATCGAACAGAGGGTGGGGGATGCATTCAGCACCAGTAACCACATGCAAGAGAAACCGTCCTATATCAGCAGCGCTTTCCTTACCCTTCCCTGACAAAGGGTCTTTCCTGACATATTTGTGGCCAAAAATGAGATCTGCGATATGAAGATTCTCTAACAGATGCTGGAATATCACTGGGAATAAGGATTTTGCTGGTTATTGAGATAAGTTCTTGGTACCCTGTCCAGTTTCAATATTGCCCCCAGCCACAAGGGCTTTCAACGTACTCTGTAAGAGGTTAAAGCTACAGCACTTCTGTAACAGCGCCTTGGCTTGCACACAGGGTTCAGAGGGGCTGCTTTACAAAGGAGTTGTTGCTACTTTCCCTGGTTTGCATATCAGAAAACTGGGAGATGAGAAATAGCACTGTCCAGTTAGCATACCAGCAGAGAGGTGACTAAAATTTAAGTCTCCCAAGTGCCAGAAACTGGGCTATTAGGGCTGCGCCCAGGCTCAAACAGAAGTGAAACAGATGGCATTCCTGCTTTTTATTAAACAATGCACCCATACACAACTTTCAGAAGTTGTCTTGCTTTAAAGAGCTCATTGAACAAACTTGTAGGGTTTTGATTTATTTTTTGTTACCCCAGCCTCAAATTCAGGTACACTGATGCCATTCTAAGGCACTAAGATACATCAATACAATGTTGCTTAAACATGGGCAAAGACTGGGATTGCTCATTATGTCCTACAGTAAATAATCTCTTAAATATTGCTGCGCAATCTTCAGTTTTCATTTAAATGTGGTTCTGTTAACAGATATTCTTCTAAAATACTACAAATGCAATTAGAAATGGTAATGACTAACCACCAGCAGTATTGATAGTTTGCTCTTCCCTACATGTAGGGGTGATACTTATACCCAGTGTCCCACCACCAGTTTTATTCTCCCCATGTTAAGGAAAGACTTGGTGATAAAACCACGTTTTTCTGCCCTTCTTGCAGACTGACTTCAATGCCCAAATTTAAGGGACTAAAATTAGAGGAGTGAACCTGAGCTTTACTCGTGGCATCTCCCTGCATATCCATTCTTTGAGCTTGCAATGATCTATCCCATCTCCTCACATTATCCATTTATATTGCAGATGAGATACCATCTGCTACACACAACTGGACACAATATCTGACCACAGAGACTGCAGATAAAGTCTGCAGAAGGAGCTGAACAATTTTTCAAATTTTTGCTTTCTAGGCCCTTAGTTTTTCTAAGCAAGAGGCAGCTCTGCAGGCTCACAGCAGGACACCCAACACACCCAGGTCCTGCACATGCTCTCACAGACATTCCCCTTTTATCTATGCTCAATCATAACAAGAGAAAACAAGCTGAAGGCATGAGTGTCACTCCTTTTATCACTAAAGCGGTTCTCAGAGAAATGATGGTTATTCTGATGGCTGACAGCACAATCTGCTGGGCTTTTCTTGCATTTCTCTGGCTTCATTATTCACTGATCCTATTGTGGTTTCCATAGAATTAAAGGCAGAGTGGCTTGTTGCAGTCATTCAGTCCAACCACCTTGCACTCCACAAGCCATTACATTTCACCCAGTGATTGCTGTAGGTCTCCTAACCACTCCTGAGCAAGAATATTTCTTTCCACAGGACACATACTCCTATCTCTGTGGCACCATTAATGCTAGAAGGGATTCTGCTTCTGAGCATTTCTCTGCATCCCTATTTATTTCTGTCTCCTCAGAAATTGTAAAAAGTTTCTACATTCATATTCCTGATAGATTTGTGTATTCAGAATTATTTGAATATTCATTAAATTTTGGAAACACACTTATAAAACAATTTCCCAATTTGCTCCTGCAGTCATATTAGCCCCTAAAGATTCAAGCGGTGTCCCCCTTATTTCAAAGGGCCATCCAAACCATTTAAAGTCTGGCCTTCGTGCACCAAGGGGACCTATAGACCTTGCTGTGTATTAATAAAAACACTACTGTCCCACAAGGAGATCCAAATGCACATTACAAAGATAATTATTAGCAGCTTCCCTTACTTTTTTAAAGATGAAGTTAGCTGAGGATCAGAAAGGGGAACAGCTTGACCAGTGAGAAAGTTACACTCCTGCATCCCAGTCCTCCTCACAAATCCATCCTCATGCACAGACACCTTCTACATGTCTTTAGCTCTAAGTGCCTCCAGAATATTACCTATTTTCCTTTCCAATCTTTGCTAAACTACGTATTTTGAGCTCTACCAAAGACCCAAACATCAGCCATGCTCACTACAGTCACTATGGACTACTCCATCACAAGAGGCTAAAGAAATGAGGGTCTGGAGGGGCTTTTTTATTTGCCCTGAAGCCCTGGTTTGCTGGAGGGTCACCACTCACAGCTGGGCAGGGCAAGCCCCAAGGACAGCCACTGCACACATACCCAGAACTAGTGGCTGTAACTGCAGCACTGCTGGGTCGCAGAGGAGAAAGGCTGCTTGCAAGACTCCGTGTAAGCTTCCATCCTACCATAAAATAAATGCTCTTGGACTTCACCTATTAGTTTCTCTTTCTACAGAACGTTTTATAGTGAGCCCAAGCCTGTTCTCCACCACTTTATTGTCCTGTGATTTTGTTTGCTCACTAAGGAAGGGCTGTCAAAGTTTCTGATGCATCAATAAAAGGACTACTTTACACTTATTATAGCTCTCCTGTATCACGGACAGACCTTGAGGCTACTTTGCTTCTATCTCCAGGCACATTTGACAGCCATAAACCAGAAGCACAGCCATTCTGCTAGCTGTCAGGCATATCTTGATGGCTACATGTAAGTTTGATGTGAGGGCTTTTTGTTTTGCCATTCCACCAGCCAGTCTGGGAAGGCACATGAAGATAGAAAATAGCATAACACTAGCGGCATTTAATCAGCTAAAAATACTACAAGAGGGTCAAAGGACACAATTCCAACAAACAGAATCCTGCTTGTTGGATCCTGTTTATTTGATCATAAGAGCTGAACCTGCTCCAAAGGGTTTTGTTATGCTAGTGTCAAGGAGAAATTATGACATTCAGCCCATGAGACTTACTCTGTCTCTTCAGTAATGCAACATAGATCAGTCTCTGACCCTGAAGCATCTGAAATGAACTTGTTGACCTTCCATTAGTGCTCTCAGCATCCAGAGTGCTCTTCATGGGTACACTGAAACATCTTCTGGTGAATGAGTCAACTGTGCAATTACACTCATGGAGAGTCTTGGCCTCCCCGTATATCAATGGACAGAGCCTACAAGCATGTCCATGAAACCTATCTGTAACTCAAAGGAGAATGTCATATAGCTCCATAAAGATAAAGCCATACATCAAATGTTCCGCCCCCCCAAAAAATCTAGTAAAAACAACCATGGCAAAGCTCATCATCTAAGCCCCGCTTTTGCAGCATGCTTACCTTACAATTCCAATCCTTCAAATATAATCCACACAACCTCAATGAAAAAACGCATTCATACAAATCTCACCACTGCCACAATACCTCCACATATTGCATCAGCAACACACACTCAAAAACCTCACTTCTGCAGTACAGTAGTAGTGAAAATGCTTCATAGCATTTAAAGAACAGGTTAGGAAAGCATTTTCTGCATAAGATTTTGGTATAGTTGAGCCTACCTCTTGCAAAGAGACCATCAGGGAGCAGAGAGCAACAGCAGATCCTTAAAGGACATGGAGCAGCGCAGCAGAGTAGGGACCTTACCAGCCAGGGCTGGGCAAGGCAGGCACAGACCTGGGGACCAGCTTCAGGTATAGTCCAGATCACACAACAAACTCACAAAGGAGGCAGATCCATGGCCAAGCATGAAATTCAGTCTCTGTGGCAGGGTCTGCTGCCAAGCATGGTTGAGCTAGGGACCAGCACTCCTCCTGCATGACTCAGAAAATGGAGAGGATGTCCCCAGCTGAGTTTAAATAGGCTCCTGGGCCTGTGGGAGGGGGTGGAGGCACCAGGTGAGGCTGGTCAGGGCCATTAAGGCTAATTAGTATCCTCAGGGCCCTGCTGGAGACCCTTTCAAATGAGTTCTGGACAATTTCATATAGGGATTTTAAAGCTTATTCCACAATCAGAATACTCTCTGCACTTTCTGCAAATATTCTTTTCCATTACACGATAGTGTAGGCATTTCACTTCCAGAAGGTTTAAAGAAGAGGTCAGAAAAAGATTCTGGCAGCGAGGATTTAGAGAATACAGAATGTGTCTGTGTATGAGAAAGGTGGGGGGCACTAGGCTGCATCAGGAAAAAACCTTAAAGCCAACCTTAAAGCCCGCTGAGATTTTTAACATCTGACTTCAGAATGGTGTAACTGCTTCACAGAGATGGGAAGCACTGCAGTGAGACTCCTTGGACTAGAGTATGCCTTGTTTTCTTCTCTTATTGCAATGGAGAATAGAGTTTAGAAACCAGAAGAAGCGTTCTGGGTTTGTTCAGGCCTGTGCAGGTTAGCAGGGAAGGCTGGATTCCATAGATTTTTATGTCTAGAAGAGGAGCAGCATTTACACCTGTTTATACTGTATAAACAAACAAACAAAATCTCTGATTAGAACACAATAAGAGAAGGCTTCCAGAAATTATCCAGAAGCATCTGTCTCATTAAAACTGAAGTTGCCTGGGCTCTTACACGTGCTTTTGAAAATCCCACCCTGCTCATTTAGAAAAGACTATTCACTACCAGGATAAAAATTAGTCCGGGAAGGCACTGAAAGTATAGAGCATCTCACAGCAGCAAGCCTTTAATTACCACATGGTAATCATCGCAGCGATTAAATTGTCATCAGGTCCTTGCTAGTTTCTCTCAAACCTCCTTTATCTGTACCAAACTAGCAGGGAACCGAGGTCAAAAGAATAAAAGTGAGGTAGCAACTCACTGCCCTTCATTTCAGGGGTACAGCTGTCTAAAAGGGTATTAAACCAGATTTATTTCTTAGGTGTACTTAATATGTTACAGCTTAGAAGATGACGATTTCATGGCAGAGGATTAGAACAGTTTGGGTCATGTTTAGTGAATGCCATCTTAGATCTACATTTTCTGCTTTCTTAGACCGTAAAAGGCTCCCAATTCCAGCGTTCTTCAAATTGCTGATTATATCTTGCTACCTGCATGCCATTTTACTACTTTTTTCCATTAATAATCGGACACTTTCCAGAGATGGAAATTGTTGTATCTTAATCTTAACTGCAAGTTGATTTGCATTCACTGAAGCACGTAGATAATCCACAAGAGCCTATGCTTAAAAACTGCTCCTAAAGCCAGTGTAGCCGATGCAGATGGCTGCACATCAAGGGTAACCTCTGTGTGGGCTTCATCCATTGCTGCAACAGCCCAGCTACAGAGCGTCTGCTCCCACAGGAACCCACAGGCCACAGGAGGCGAAAAGAGGCATAAAGAAATAAATAAACAAACACAACAAACTGGATACCCAGCCTGATGGCAGATTAAGTCAAGGAGGAGTATTAAGTTGTTTGGGTTCCCATTTAAAAATAAATAAATCAAATCTCCCAACCAATCTGCTTAATGTCCGATTGACATTAAGTAGATAAGTAGTGATTTAACCTTATGGCGTAGATTTCTTCCTATGATGCAGAGGTCATGTCATACTTGGAAGATGACAAATGAAGTTTTTAATTTCCTGTTCTGCCATAGGCCAGCGATCTTTTGCCAGAAGGTGAGGGTGCTCCTTCTTTTGCTATTTTGGATGCTCCTGGGGCATTCTGGTAGGGGCCAGCAGTGTAAAGACAACGCTGTCAACAGGCACAACGGTGCTGTAAATAATTCCATGCAGGCAAAATGTCACCTCATTTAAGGGAGTATGAAAAGCTTTAATGTGGGACATTCAGCCATTTCCTTTCCTGGGAGCCGTTCTTCACCGATCCTTGATTTGCACAGCCTCTCCAGCTCCACGAGTGCCAGCAGAACCCAACGCGCAAAACGATCAAGCGTCACAACAGCCACCCAGGGTTGCTGCATCGTATTTTATTGTGCTGATTTATCTCTCCATTTCTTCCAGGCTTATTGAGCTTAAATTGCCTTGCACAGCCGAGCTTCCCCGGCCGCTTACCAGATTCTGCAAGAGGTGATTTTTCACTTTGCGTTCAGATGTCGGCGCGCGGCCCCTGCACCTGCGCCCGCCTGGCCTTAACCCCTGGGGTCCCGGGGGATGCCCACTCCTGATTCCTTCGGGGACCAAGCATCTCTTCCGCCAGCCGCTTGCCCCACCATGCAGGATTAACACATGCAGGACCCTTTCCTCATTAGTTTTCCCCTCTCTCCTCTCCCCTCCCTCCTGAAATGAAGAAGTACTAAGCCCAAAGTGGAATGTTTGAAATTGTTATTATGGCCTTCGAGCATTTTGTTTCCTGGGGCACCATTTTCTAATTTTCTCATGGAATAGTTTTTTTCATTGCTGTTGACAGCTCCACAAAATCAAACCACCTCAAATATATCGTTCAGTAGCATTTTCCTTTGTTGACAGCTGATGGTCCACAACGATGATATAAAGAGATCAACACAACTCAGTCCAATCCATTAACTTATTTAAATCATCTTTGATACTGATGCTAGTTTGGCCAGGCACCCTCAAGACCTGCCAAGACAACTGCCAGGACAGCTGGGCCATCCAGACTGTCTTCTCAGCTGTGCTAAGATTTTTTTGGCAACTAATCACACTCTAGCTGGTTAGTATTTCCATACTTTCCACAATTTGACCCAAACTAGTCAGACCAAAGCCACTGATGTTCCTGCCTGTGGTGGGAACCCGCTGTCACTGAGCTACAGCATCTTCCATCCCCACCATCCTGCACCGGCTTTGCCACCGGCCGGGTGGCAGCGGAATGGATCTAATGGCACAGCTCCACTAAAGACATGGGAGTTGTGCTACCTCAGAGCAGAGGAGCGTCTTCCTTTTTCTCCCACATCTCCTTGGAAAGCATCCCTGCAGGAATCCCAGGTAGGGCCACAGTTGTGCTGCCATCTTTCCTCTCCTCCATGCAGCAGTTTCTCCAGCTGATTTAGGAGCCCTCCTGCCTTCACCTTCTCTCAAGCTTTGTTAAGATCATCTACACGCCCTTCGCTTCCCTGGCTCAACCACCACTTTCCATCTTAAAGCCTTTTAATTCCAGTGTTATTCCCTCACTTTCTCCTTCTGTAATTCATTTAGTGTAAAGCTGCAGTGAGATGGCTCCCTGCTCTCCCTTCTCACTTTGCTCTGCAGATAGTAAAGATGTTTTTACGACCTCACGTTTATTACCAGGGAGCATCTCCGCTTCATTGCCAAGTTACCTCCTGCAGCCTCCCTGGTCGCTCCGCTGCAGGCGTGCTTAGGCTGCTTGTGAACCGGCCGCAGAGGGGCCACAGCTCACAACACAGTGCTTCGGGGTAAGTCAGCAGCATTTGAGTCATCTCAAAAGTGGTGATTTAGGAGCTGATGAGAAGCACTTCTGTGCCCTGCACCGCACAGAGAAGCGGGATACTGGGGTGCGCTCTCATTTCTCATCCCAGGGAGCCCTGAAAATCCTACCTGTGCCATTTCCCTCAGAGCAGGGATTGCCCCTGCAGTTCCCAGCACTCCAAACATCCCAACAGCGTTGGCATCGCTGAGTTCCTAAACCTCGCGCAGCCTGTAAGTGACACCTGAACACTCCAGCCCACGCACGTGAGGATGCGGACACGTCAAATGACACAGCTCATGGTGCTGCGGGCTGCGGGGAGCCCTCGCAACAGAAACTCTGCTTAGCTGCTTTGCTTTAGGAAGCAGGGAAGGGAATCCTGGGGAAAGCCAAGGAAAAGCTGTTGTAAAAGGAGACATTTTAAGCCCAACAGAAACAGAAGTCTGACTTCTAAAAGAAAGACCCATTTAGGATCAGAACTGGCTAATCTGGGGAAGGGCAGGAGTGTAATTACGGCATCACACCGGTTTCTTACTGAAGACCTCCAAGCAGAGCTACCTCCATGGCATTTGTCAGGGCTTTTTCAGCAAGGACAATATTAGCCATCAAATCTTGGATGCTTTTGCTCAAAACATTTACTTTAAACCCTTAAAAATCTTTTGCATATCTCATCTCAGTTTTTGCTCTCTGAAACGCAATGGCCCAACTCCGCCAAGCTGGAGGGTGCGACGGGCAGCAGAGGCGTGGGAGCCGCGGTGGCAGCTGTGGGCGATGCCTGTCCTCTCCAGCCACCGGCACCAGCCAGTCCACCACACGCAAGCATCAGAGCATCTGCTGGTGGTCGAGGCAGTGAGTGCTTAAACAGCCCCAACCCCCACCTCCTGGTGGCATTTCTCTATCAATGACAGAAGGAGAGGGGGCCGAGCAATGCAAAATAATCCCATCTCCATGAATATTCATGCGAATTTTTAAGCATGCTTGGTGATGGTGTTTGCATATCCTTTGTGTTCGCTTCTGGTTGAACGCACCAGCGAATGAGTTTCTGATGGACACTGGAGAAAGAGTACCCTCTGACAGGAACTTCGGGTGTGTTGTTATTATTTATTGCGTGTGTGACCGTTGCACCTAGGACTAACAACCATGAGCCAAATGAGCTAGGTGCTACAGATAGAACCTCTGCCCTGAGGAGTTTGCGTGCTAACGGGAGAGAGGAGAAGCCACTGAGGCAGCCCAGGGGAGAGGAGACTCTGCGCTGGCAGTGGTGGTCAGAGGGACCACCATGCTCACACCACACTGACGGTTCGGTCCTTCTGAGCTTTGGCAGGCCAGGAGCGACTGGGCAGATGACCATGCAGCTCAGGAGGAAGCCCAAAGACGCAGGCTGGAGAAACAAAGCAGGCGATGATGGCTGCCCTCAGAGCCGACGGAACCTGCATTGGCTTTGGGATGCTCAATGAGCGGCGGTGGCTGGGGCTGTGTCGGCAGACCACTCGCGACAGAGATCGGGGGTGTGTGCAGCGCAGCACAGGTCTGCTCCTGCAACCTGTGCATCCCCTCAGAAGGGCTCAAAATTTGAATTTCAGATGTCAAATGTCTGCGGTGACTCGGTCACCAGAAAATTATGAAGCAAGAAACATTTGTGAAAATCATTTGGTAACATTTTTACAATCACTGTAACATTTGGGTAAGAAATCAACCTGTTCTCAGGCAATTTGCAGGTGGAAAGGGATGAATAAATAATTTCCTGTGAATTTTTTTTCCCAGGCTACTTCACAGCTGTTTAGCTGAAATTCCAAACCGCTTATTTTTGTTTAACACCCTGACAAATGAAATACGATTCAGACTTAATGCAGCTAGGAAACGTGTCCTGTGATGAACCTCTTTTACTGAAAATTATGTGATGTGTCTTCAGTTATGGAGTCTTTGGTGAATGAACAACTTTTGTTTCCCTGTAACTGCAAATGTCAGGAGGATAATTTTTCCTGGATGTTGCATTTCTTAGCAAACCAGGGATTAATTTCTTCTTCTGCAACAAAAACCCCCTTCTTTCTATAAAAATTCAATTACTTACAGTGTCTTGAAGGCAGTAAAGCAATAACAAAGAGCAGTGGACACCAACTGAGGCAAGTGTGGAAATTTCCACCACAGAGGCAGTTTCCCCCGGACGGCCGAGGACATGATTTGTGGCCGGCTGAGAAAAATACACTGAGAGGCATCACGAAAGCTCTTGACATGCATGCCTGAGGAGCTGAAATTGCTCCTTTCTCCCCCCTTTTCTCCCCACCCTCCCTCTCCACTGTACTTCATACGTGTTTAATTTCAAAGGTCCTCTGGGGTTTGGCCTCTGGCACCGTGACTAAAATGAAATGTTCTGGCTGGGAGCTGAGGAGGGGGAGACGGGAGGGACGGGGAACAAAGCCCGTGGCTGGGAGGAGAGGCTCCCAGGCAGTCAGCGCTCCGGCATGACCGACTGCAGACAGCTAATTAACAGTAGACGCAAATAATTAACATCTGTGAAGCCAGACAGCTTTGCCTGGGGACCTCTAAGAAGCAAACCCGCAGCCGAGCGAGCGGCGGGGGCCGTGGGTGCGTGAGAAATGCTCATCGCAAACGATCGAACTGACTTAGCGGGCAGAGCTGTTCCTACCAAGGCACTCGTGGTGGGCACCACCGGCAAATGCCAGTGAGATTTTTTTATCACTGATTTGTAGACAGCAGAGCCGTTATAAATGGCACAAACCAGTGCTATGCTCTTCACTTCTTTCTATTAGGTCACCTTACAGGTTTAGGAGGCAGAAATTCCCTCCAAACAGAGAGTGGGTTTTGCTCATGGCAAAGAGTAAGCGGAGGGGAAACCTGTGATTGCTCCCCAAAACCAGGCATGGGTTGTCAGTGGCCACCTCAGCGTCTTGGTGACCTCTCCCTTCCGCACACCCGACTGCCTCGGCAGATGGGCCCGCCAGCGCTTGCGGCTTTTATGGCGCAATGCTTCAGCGAGAAATTTAAATAAATTACAGCCTTGTAACACAGAGAATGTTTAGTTTCGATGTTAGATAATGTGAAGTTACATCCTTAAAGCTTTATTTATCAGAACGGGTACACACCCTGTCACGGGGAGGGCACCCAGCAGACAGGAAAGGTCAGAGATGTGGATTCAGCACTCCATTAAACTGTTCAGCCTCAAATCTGAGCATGAGGGGATGTTTTTCCCCTCCCTCGCCGGAAAGCAGAACAGGACCTCAGTGAAGCTGAATCCGCTGTCTGATCACCCCTGGTAGGACTAACAGCGACGTATCGTTGGAGCCCAACAAGCTTGTAGCAAGGACCTGTCCTCGGCTGGCAGAGCGGCCGCTGGGAAGCACGGCCAGGCACGGGCGTCTGTTCAGCACGGAGCCTCCTCGAGGAGTCACATCTGCAGCTCCACACCTTTGCCTTGCAAACTTGCACTTGCTCAGAAACAGAGACGGCTTCTCAGCGGAGACGTTTCAGCTATGGAAGGGAATGCTACCTTTAAAATTCCCTCAGGATCGACCGAAAACGCACAGTCTTCCTCCAGAAGTGTTTTACCTTCATATATTGACTTCTCTAACAGCCAGGGACAGCCACAGCTTGGGATGTGCAAACTGCAAAACGCGCAGCCTGGGCTGCTGAGCCTCGTCAGCGCCAGCGGGGCTGACAGATGAGGCTCCTAAATCATAACCACGCAGTAACACTGTCGAAGTACAAATTGCTCTTTGCACGCTCCGTGATCATATAATGCAGAAAAGTTCATTTTCATTAGTTTGCAAATAGCTTGTAAGACTAGACAAATAGATCTCTGCTTTTCTCTTGCATACTGAATTCTTGGAATGTTTGCATATTTAGGTAACGAGAATATTTCTTTATGCTGTAGCTTTGCTTGTGGTCATAAATCCATAATGCACTTCAGGGCTTTATTGTCCCCGAAAATGTGACGTGCTTCAGTTTTTCCAGGTTATGAGGATGCATCTGCAATTCATTAAGCAACCTGACCAACACATTTTCCACTTCATAGTCACTGTCTTTGTCTGACCATTTTGGTCTGATGACTCAAACATATTTAATAAATTATTAACGAGAATGACGTTGTTGAGAGAGGAGCTGTGTAATTAGTTGAAAGAGTGCTCAGAACTGGGGTTGTAGGGATCTGCCGAAGTCGGAGAGGGGAAGTTGTCAGGAAAACTCCATAGGAGGAAGGGAAAGAGCACAGAAAATTTAAACCCAGTATATTTTGAGATGAAAAATGAGTCTCAAATGGTTGCAGTTCATAAATATGTGGATTTTAGCTGTCAGATGCTTTAAGGACACAAACCTCCATCTCTCTCTGGCCCTGTGTGGGAAATACAAGTTCTGAGAGAGAACTGGGTCTTCCCTGGCCACTGAATTGCAGCTGGGAGCATGGCCAGCAACAGGCAGAGCGGACCTGTATTTTAAATTGTGATGGTTACCATATTCCTCCATTCTGACTAATTAGTTCATGGTTTTCTAGCGATGTCTAGAGGGCAGTCGCGGGCTCTTGACTCTCAGCTGGGCACTATGAAGATGCTCTGTAAACATGGGTGCGAAAGCTGGGGTATGGCAGACGGACTAGCCAGTGGGGCTGAAGGACACGTATCCCAGTTTGGGATTAACTGGTCCAGAAAGGACCTGCTGCCTCTGCACTGGCATCTTCAGTTTCAGAGTTATCTCAGTAGCACTGATTTTTCTCTACTGCATTTTTCATATGCTTTGCCTCATCCAGCTTTAAATGCCTGAGAGTAAATGGGTTTGCTCGGCCCATGCAGCTTTAATTTTGTCTAAAGCTAACCAGCAAGCTGTAAGTCTTAAAGTAATAAACATTATTAGTGTTCTGATAAATTATATCAGCATAGCAGAAAAAGCCGTCCATTCTAATTCATAGAAGGTCTCAGCTTCAATCATATCGTATTACTTTCAGAGTATTCCATCTTCATCTCAGATCATTCAGTGGCAGTTTAATCAATATATCAAAATTGTGCACAATTCCTTCTGCTTACCGAATAGCTTGCATCAGAAGTGGTTTCTGGGTTGTATTCTGGAATTGGGCAAATAATTAAATCAAAGACCTAGTGATAGAAATAATCCTGAAAGAACCTTATTATTTTGTTTATGATTTATCTACATTTCCTGGCCTCAGTTTGTACATGACACTGAACTTCATATAATCTTTCAAATCCTTCCCAGGCATTAATTCTGAGAGCACCACCGAGGTCCCGGTGAGCGTTACAGCTATTACCCAGAGCAGGTAACCAGAGCAGGGACAGGGCTTAGCATTGATCAGCTTGGTCGCTATTTTTAAGTTTCACTGTATTGAGACTGCGGAATCACATCAGAAAATTCAGATCTTAGCTCTTTTCTTGTGCAATATCTTAAATCAATGGCCTATTCTGAAAAAAAAAAATGGCCTTAAAAGCTTGTCTAAGTCCCAGCTCTAAGGTGCAAATGGCCCTGGACTCCAGAAGCATTTTTCCTTTTGTATTAAAGCAATATAATGCTGCCTTTTCTCCCAGCACTATTCAGGAATGTTTTCTCAAATCCTAATTTCTTGACATCAGAGACAAAACTCAAAAAATGAGTTCCTCTTGCTTCTTCACCTTTTCTCTCATCTATCTCTTTATTTTTATCTCCTGCTGCCACACTGCAGATTAGGAACCCTATTACATAAGCATCAAAATGAATGTAGTCAATCATGGGAAATAGTTATCTGTGATGAAGGGCTTTGCTTCATTTGTTCCTCCTCCAAATACAAACAGGGTATTGTCCTGGTACGATCTCCTTGTAGCTGTTTTGAGAAGTCATCATGGGCAGACTTCACCCAGTAATGAAGAAGACCCAGTTACAGGCTGCACTGAATGGTTTTCAGACGGCAGGTGCCTTCATGCGGTATCACCCAAAGGCTGTTACCACACATCTTCCCTCCAGATAAAAATGTGATGAGATACACGTGCAATCGCAGTCACTGGGAGCACTGAACCTCGTATGTATTGGATGTGTGGTAAAATAAGCCTGGTCCAATTTTCTTGGTGATTTTAAAAGCATTGCTCAGCACTGGATGCACCGAGCTTCCACGAGCACTCCGTCAGGCAGCCAGCAGAAAGGTCCATTCGCTTCCCAGAGCAACCCTCGCTGTGATAATGGCTCATTTAGACTATATATGCCTGTAAGAGCCATATTCTGATAGCGATTTAAGAGTGAAAAAAAGGCAAAGTAGCAGCTCATCAAGGAGGTGATATGTCACTATGAGTTATGCGGCACCTCCGTACCCGTCTCAGGAACACATCCTTCGTCAGGCTGTGAACCGCTTACAGAACTGTGATCCATCCTATGGTTTAAACCAGGGGTGAGCAAGCAACGCATATTAGTCTTTCACTAGGACTTCATGAAACTGTCACTGACTTAATGAAATTGTCATCTCTCCATTGACTTCAAAGAGAGCTGGGCTGGGGCCAGCTGTCAAGTTACCATCAAATGACAATAATCCCATTCTTCTTCTTATCAGATTTCCTCCTGTGTTTTTAAAGGTGATGCAGAACACAAGCACCTGAATTCTTCTGAGATCAGGTCACTCACTAGAAGTAATTTTCTTCTGCACTTTGCGCATTTTTCATTTCATCTTCAAGGAAGAGGCCAACAGAGACCAGGCTTTCTTTCTTTTTTTGTGATATGTTACATTTTTTACATATCAGATTATGCATCATAAGAAAGCTTAGCAATTACCCTAGCATGTGTTATACAGGTTGACCTCCAGCTGTGATGGCATGTGCTGTATTGTAATTGCTTTCTCCTCTGACACATTACATATAGCAAGATGTTAACCGTCTCAGATGGCACTGACATTGCTATAATGTGCATAAATTGTTGTATGAGAACGACAAGGCTCCTGGGGTGGGCGGGAGGGGGTGTGTCTGTTCATATATTTGGTGCTCTGCAAAAGGCATGTATTAGCCCATTGCCTTGGGTTCCTTCACCACTGACGATCCTCTCCCAGGAGGCATCGGTTGGTGCAGATGCGGCAGTGCTGGCGATGGGAGCCTGCGGCAGCTGCGTGGTTCAGAAGCTGGAGCTATGCTGGTGAAAGTGTTCTGTCAAAACTGGATGTTTACCAAAGACAAAAGAACTTCTCCCTTTGGCAGAAAATTAAGGCCTTTTAAAAAAAACCCCAGTCCCTCCTCCCCAATATTTACACCAAAAATCAAAGTATTTGATTCCAAAACACGGTGACGTAGCCTGATGCCGCCTGAGCACCTCGTGGCTGTGAACTGGGTTTGCTCACCAGGCTTCCTGCATCTGGATTTTCACATCAGCTCCATGTTTTAGATAAAACTGCTCTCACTTCTTGTTTCAAAATACCATTTCCCACTGACCTCTCCTGTCTCCAAGCAAAGCCTGTGGATTCCTTCCCCATGCTTACTCTTTCCTGACAGTGGGATCCCATTAATCCAGATATCCAAACGTTACATCCCACATCCTTAGGCCTCAAAAGGATGCTCTTAGCAGCATATTTTGCTCTGTGGTTTATGAAGTCTATTCTGGGGTCAGATTGCGAGCTGCTTGTGCGTGGCAGAGTGTGTTGGATGCAAGATCAAACCTGTCACAGGGGCTTGAGAAAGAAAGCGGCAGCAGCAGAGGCAGATGACCTGGCCGAGCATCTCACGGCTTTCAGTGGGACCGGGGTTGTCAGCATGTTGCATTTTTCTTGAGAAGCAGACTAAATGCATCCACACACGCGGCAAACCTCACCACGTAGCGCTCGCTGAGAGCGGAGGAGTTACCGATGGGAAGAAAATGCCATTTGGGGGTTACAAGATTATTTTTAACCTTGTCAGATGAAACCAAGAAAATAGAAAGGATTGTAAAGAACAGCTGTAAAGCTGAGATTCATAACCCAACAGATTACGTATGACCAATCCATTTTGGCTATGTATTATTCATCACTACGATACTATTCCAGCTTTCTGGCTTTTGGGCAAATCCTACACGTAAAATGCTAGCATAGAAGAGTATTTTTTTTTCCTGGGCTTTGCTGTGGGCTGACAAAACAGTATCATTTGGTGGGATCCTGCATAATAAGATAGCACAGATGAAAAATGAGCAAGCTTGTCATGGTGGAGTCAGTGCATTGCTTTTTATGTGAAAACCAATTGAGTAGTTAATTTTAAAGTAAATTGCCCTTGTTTCTCACGGTAAGACATTTTGACATTTGTGTTGACAATTTCCCAATTAAATGTGTATATTTTGGTGGCATTTGAGGGTAAACCAAGCCAGGTGTTTCAAGGGCCGTATAGATCTAATTTCTATTAAGGCGGATGGTCCATTCCCCTCCGGGCATCAGAGTGGATAAAATCCATTATTTTTTTTGTAGAGTAAGCCTCCATTACAAGCAGCAGCTCCTGATGTTGCCAGAGGCGATATGTAATGTACATCACAGGTACCATGTGAAAAGGTTATCTGCTTCGACTGTAATCTTCTTATTGCAGAAAAGCAGATCCTTGAGCATTTTGTGGGGATTTTTAAGCCTCTCCCTTGGCCGGAGGGAGGGAGGGAGCACACCGAGGAGCACAGGGATCTGGCTCCTCTCTGCTTTTAGGCAGCACAAGGGGTAATAATAAGTTTGAGGGAGGTGAATTGATTGATAATTCCCCAAACTGATAATCCTCAGAAAGGTGCAGTCTAAAGAGAACTGGCCATTTGCAAGCTGCAGAAATGCTCAGGTCTGCTTTGTTTCCACATGGGTCTCCAGCACAGACGGGTACTCCAGCAACTGCATAGCAAAGGCATAGGTGTAAGCTCTGTTATCTCTAATGCAGCGGTCCAAAAATCTCGTCTTGTGAAGCTGCCTAGCTTTATGAGCCCCTTTTAGTGGAAATGACCTCGCTTTTTTGTTTCATAAAATCAACTGAAATATGAAGTCCATTCACTCTAGCAGCCAGGAAATATCTGTCCAAGTTTTTATTCCTACTTAAGCCAACAGGATTTCTAGCAAATGCAGCACAAACACATACCAGCAACAATTTTGACTCATGTGGGACCTCTGGTTTATCCACTTTTCTGGGCTTCTGCATCCTATGTGGGAGTGAGAAAGGAAACTAAACACTGTTTCTCTTTTGGGGATGGGAAACTGAGGCACAAAGGTATCAAGCCCACGATCTTCTCTGTCTCCAGCCAAGCTAAGGCTTGAGCCCTTCAGAGTGCAAAGTTTGAACCCCGTGCACAGTCAGCCTCCCGCTCTCTCTGCCTCTCACAGAATAATTCAGAAAGTTGAAATAATCGGACACCAGAGTGTTTGTTACCGTTGCTAGCGGCCAGTTGCTATAGCAGATTTCAGCACTCTTCTGCTCTGCCAGGGGGGATCTTTTCGTGTGCCTGAGGGACGCATAAAGGATTTGACTTTCCAGACACAGTTTTGTGCTTAAAATATCTCCTTACACAGATTAAAGCACTTATTTCTGATTTAGCAAAGACCCCTTGAAATGCTGGACAGAACGCAACATGGTTTTCATTCAGCTTCGTCTGCCAAGTTTAATGAGGGAACAACTAGAGGTTCCCCTGATGGGAAATTGTGATAACCTAAAGCTTCAGTTTCCCTCTTGCACGGGCGGCTGGTGGATGTTCAGAGCCCGTCCTGGTCAGGTAGGCTATACACATGAAACCCATGACGATACTGGAGGAGAAAATTCTACAGGTGTAGAATTAGATGTTTCTTTTTTTGCTACATGAGGGGCAGCGGCTCCACTCATTAGGGCTCAACTTTCTCACTCCCTGTGTAACCTGGGAATAGAGGGTTCACGTGAAAGCCATGCGTGTGAGCCAGAGCAGCTCAGCCTGCCTGGAGCCATGCGGGCCGGCCCAGGGCTGGCCATGCTGCTGAGCACACAGCTTGGGGAAAGTAAATATACATTAATATAGCATATATATACAAAAATATGTATAAATGTGTAGAAGGATGACTATTTTTTACTTAAAATCCCTTTGAAAAATACTTCTGTAATCAAAAGACATTCCCAGCTGGCCTTTATGCCCTTACATCAATGCAGTCACACCCTGAACTCTGCCGGGAGCTCTTCCAGCTTCATTTCAGAGTATTGAAAACCACCCTCAAAAATTCACGTGAGGGAGGAATAAACGATTCATGGCTTTTTTTCAAGCTCAGCTTTTTCTTGCTCCTGTGAAATCTGACAGCCCTTTTTAAGGACTTTATCAACACTCCAGATTCCATTAGACTTTTTCGTGCAAAATATAAAGCCCCAGATCTTGCAATACTTAAAATGACTGGGCATGTTTTATACCCTGCGAAAGAAATGTAAAGAATATAAAACTTTAGGTTTAAGTAAGTAATTTAGTTGTCCACCCGGAATTTCTAGGTGCTTCTGGAATAAGGATGCTCGTTCTCTCTTGTGTGGCCTCTTTATTGACAGGATCCTGTTCTGGGAAAACGCAGAAAGAAATGGTGCTGAGGAAAACGCGTACACACCTTCAACGCTAACGTCAAGGAAGCCCTCACCGCGGTTCAAAGAAGGGTTGCTGCAATATGAAAGATACAGATCTTACCTTACCTTACCTTGTGCTACTGTAAAGTGGCATAAACCAGCCTGAGAAATTTATTTATCCACTGGGAAATTTTAAATGAGCTTTATTTATTTATTTATTATTATATTTATTAATTTATTTTTTAAATGAGCTTATTACTTAGAGAATAAGAGAAAGGAAAGACAGAAGGAGAAAAAAAGAGATGAGAATAAGTTATAGAAAAAAAGAATGGAGCACAGAAACATGTGTTGCTCTTTATAGGTGATTTTGTAGCTTTAAATGGTAGTTTCATTTTATAAAACTCCTGTTTGATTTATTTCACTGGGTCAAAACTTTTTTTTTTTTCCCAAGCAACCCCGTTCTATCAATAGTGCGTGAGGTAATACGAATTATTCTGTTAGGAGTATAAAGTGATGAAATAGCAAACATTGCATTACTAACCCCAATAATGCAGGCAAAACATCTTTCTATTGTGCAAGCAGACAGCCATATAACACTGAAATTCCCCTCAGGAATAGATCGCGCTCTTAGAACAAAAGCGTGGTGCAAGTCTTTGTTCTGATCCTAGAGGATTTTAGCAGTTGTCACACAATCTATGTAGATCAGCCGTTTGTCCTGATAAGCAGACTTTGCATTTCCGCGAAAGCTGCCTGATGTCTGAATAGCGTAATTAAAAAAAAATTAAAAAATTAAGCAGTGTTTTTGATCATTTTGAGAAATATAAATTTTGTTTCTCTCTTTTTGAGGGGAGAAGCAAGAAGAGATCTGAAGTGTCTTCACAATGCCCAGGATGCCCAGCCGAATACTGTGAATGTCTTTGACTGACTTCATCTAGACCTAGAGGAGCTGTAATACTCTGGGAAGCCTCTAAATATCTATACAGGTTTTGAAAGTGGGTTCTGTATCCCAAAGTCATGCTGCCTTTTCTGGAGTCAATACATGGACTCCTAATGCCCCAATCACCTTTTATTGAGATACATATCAGCATTCCCTATATTTGGAAGATTTAGCTGTGGTAACACTTGGCATATTTAATGATCACCATCTGGTTAAGACATTTTCTATGTTTCCAGGTAAAGAACAGTAGGGATGTTCTGATAATGGCAGTAATTGTTTTAGAGCATTAAGTGTGTATATAACGCTTATTCCATGCAAGCAGCCTACGTGTGACCACTGCCAGAATTACTTGAGCTCAGGACCCACCATGGTGATGCAAAATATTTTGAGTGGTTCTTCCCAAAGGTGTTTTTATAAAACTCAACAGACAGGATCCTGATACACACAACACTGAGCAAGCAGCATCACGACATTGTAATAATTCAAAGCCACGGCTTGCTGTGTATTTGAGAAGTGATCTGTGGTCATATTTCGTCAAATAAACTCCGATTTCCTTCAGTGGATTTCTTGTCACAAATGGGCTGTTCCCTGCAATGGTTGAATACAATAAATTCACTTAAATATATTTTAGTCCAGTCAGCAGCCCACCATTTGGGGTGAAGTAGCAGGAGCTAAAAGAGGAACTAAACCCGCAAGATTTGTACTTTGATTACATCTGTATCAGCTGCTCCTTGCCATCAGGTTGGGGACCTTGCCTTTTGTGCAAGTGCAGGGCTGGGGATTGCCATTGCTGCTGCCTTCCCCGCACGTCATTAGCATTCTCCTCCCTCGGCAGCACCAGAGGGGAGCTGTAATTAAAATTCAATGTGACAGAGCATGTCAAATGCAAAGGGTCCCTCTCACACAAAATCTTTGCTAAACTCCTGTTCATTTTGTGGTTGTATCAGTTACGTGTGCTGCTTTCTACAAACAAATGAACAGGAGCAGGTTGAGCTTTCCTGAATCCTATGGCAATTTTGTTTAGATTATTTTCTTGACCGTTAAACATCATAGGTTTGTTGGTTGCCTCTTGCTTATAAGAGCAAAGTGATAATCCATTCATTATTTCTCTGCAGAGCCTGGATGTACTCAGAGTAACAGAATATTGCCCCTGGAGTGAGGGTGGCTCCCAAGGCCAGCCCTTCGCAGCCACTGCTCCTTGGGAACGGGCAGGGAAGACAACCTGGAGGGACGGGCAAAGGAAACCGCTCCAGAGCAGAGCTTCCCAGGGTGGAAAATCTCTCCCAGTTTCACCCAGATGATCTAAGATACAAGAAGTATAGTGTAGTGCTTCAGCAAGGAGGCCTTGAGATGAATTCTGTGTTACGAGAAGGGCTTGCCAAAGCGGTCTGGGGAAGTTGATGGATGGGGAGCTTGGCTGAACAACAGAAAGCTGAGGACTAGTGGTGGTCCTGCACCACCACCTCAGAGTCAGGAGATGGCCCAGAGGAGACAGTGGAGGTCTGAGACTTGCCTTCTCCCACAGCACACCCTGGCAGGGCAGCGAGATGGGGACAGCCAGGGCGTGAGGAGCGGAGGAGGAGGAGGAGGATGGAGCAAGTGCCAATGGGGGTCTTCCCTGAGCAAAAGTGCAGGCTCAGGCTTTGTGTCTCATTAGGGAATTCTTTATATTAATATTGCAAGTCATTAACATGTGGTAGAGATCCTCATTGCATCCCAGGTCTCACAGTCTGCTTTGAAGCTATCGCTGATGAGACTGCTGATTGCTCTGACCGCAGTACAGAGGTCGTGGCAAAATCAGGGGGTACCCCTGCGGGCACATTGCCTTTAGGTGAAGGAAGCTTTAAAAACTCGAGTAAATGTCCACAAAATTGTGGGGCAGCAATAAAACTTCAACACCAGTAACAAATCTCGTGAGAGCAAAACCCCTAGTGGGGTGAGAAGGATGTTGGGGTGTAGCAGATCCACCCCCATCATCAGAGGGGTTCTCCATAGGCTTGTCATAGCAGAATAATACTGCTTGGGCAGGTGTGATAATCAAGGCCATGGCATCTCTGGAAAGCTGGAGACTAATGGAGTGATTATATACTTAATGAGGACAAGCTGTGCCTTCTTGTTGGCCAGTGATGAGGGCAGGCTATTTTAGCAGGCAGGAGGAGGACAGAGCCCTCACCAGGCTGCTTGGCAGTGTGGCTCTGGAAGTGCTTGGGAGAGGTGCTCTGCAGAGCAGAAGTTTCCCATAGCACAGACAGCACTAGACATCTCTGCATCCTGCTTTGTCTCAGGGAGAAGAGAAAAGATCCAGCTGGGATCCCCACCTCTAGTTCTAAGGAGACCCTGACCTGCAAGCTAAGCCCTGTGGCAGCTGTGTTGCTGCATGAGGAGTATTGGCATAACTGTAAAAAGGAGATTATGGATGAAGTGGGTATACTGCCAGGTTTTCAGCTTTTGAACTGAGTCATTGTATGAGCCTAAGAAGTTTCTCAGCAAGCAGAAGGTTTGTATCATACACGCATGAAGACAAATATAACACCTCTTCCTTCTGAGGTATGTGAACTCTTTGGTAGCTTGCACTGTTGAGCGCAGGGTTAATCCCGTGGGGTATTTCTTGACACTCTCCCCACTTGGGTCTGGATCTCACTGAAATCTGTGAGGATGAGTCCAGTGATTTAAATGGGCTTCAATTTATCTTTGGGCTGCTGCACTCTCTGAGCAGGAACTCTGCTTCTGTGCTATTTAGATAGTGCTCTCCTGCCTGGGGCATGAGAGGAAACATCAGCAGCCTCTGCAGCAGATGTCTGTTCTGTGTTTTTCTTCACGAGGCTCTTCCCCAGCATTCCTGTGGCACTTCCAAAGAGTGACCACATACTTTGTGTGCCACAACTGTTATCACCCACTTCATTTCATCTTCATGCCCCAAGATAATCGCTGGTGTCTCTGCACTGTGACTTATCCTATCCCTGTCAGGACTGGAATACTTACTTAATACCATCCCAAATTAATGGCAGGGAGGTTAAGGGTTTAGAAGTCTTGGCCTTGTTTTAATTACAGCTCCCATATTAGCACTTGGGTTTTGAGTGCACATGACATGCAGCTGCTGGAGAAAGTTCCATGCAGCCACTGCTGGAGCTCATCTTGTCTTAGAGCAAGTCTCCTTACTCCATGCAGTCATCAGCCTTGACCATTTCTTCTTGACCGGTCAGCAATAACCATTTCTTCTTTGCCATTCAGCTACTTATTTTTACCATGTTTGCGTATACGATGCATGGAAAAATGCCTGAGAAGCAGGTAGGGTTGCATGTTGGATGTTTGTTTCTCTAGTGATGAGCAGATAATATCCTCTAATATCCTTCTCTTTTGCATTTTACCAGAAGGCTGTAGAGCAGGGGAGAGCTTACATCTCGCCTTCCTTGATTCCAGGTGGCTGGGCTCAAAGCCTCCCCCTCCCTGCTGCTGACAGTGATCCAAGGAGCTGTCAGAGTGAGCAAGGTACGTGCACTGCCCTCTTGAAGGCTTCTTTGTCAAACAGAAGAAATCATGTTAACTCTCTCCCTACTGCTTTTCAGAATATGATCAAGCATTGTTCTACAGGCAATAAAACTTGGTGTCAAGCAGCACCAAAGTAATTTATTTTACACACCCAGGCTCACAAATAAGTCCATACACACCCTCATACTTGGAACAGAATAATATATACCAGCTGTATTTTAAAATCTAGCTGGCTTTAGACATTATTAAGATATAAGCCAAATTCAGGAAATTACCTTGCTAACAGTTCATTGGAGATTTCCATATATGGTGCTTATTACTGTTACTACAAATGAATTCATGGGAAATTTAATTAAGGTCTCAAAAAGAAACAAATGGGTTTCTATCTATTAAGTACACTGGCCAAGTTTACTTTCGGCATATTTCCTTGTCCCATAAAGGTTTTCAGTACATTACTTTTCTCTGAGTAATCTTGTTACTAAATTAAGCCTTAGGGTCAATGTCAGCTTGCTGTGTACCATATAAAATGTTGATAACTTCAGTGTGCTGCACCTGCAGCCAGGGACGCTTTAAACATTAAAGTCGCCGCTCTCACAGAATCACAGAATGTTCAGGGTTGGAAGGGACCTCTGTGGGTCACCCAGTCCAACCCCCTGCCGAAGCAGGGTCACCCAGAGCAGGCTGCACAGGACCTTGTCCAGGCGGGTCTTGAGTATCTCCAGAGAAGGAGACTCCACAACCTCCCTGGGCAGCCTGGGCCAGGGCTCTGTCACCCTCAGAGGGAAGAAGTTCTTCCTCATGTTCAGATGGAACTTCCTCTGCTTCAGTTTGTGCCCGTTGCCCCTTGTCCTGTCGCTGGGCACCACTGGAAAGAGTCTGGCCCCATCCTCCTGACACCCACCCTTCAGATATTTGTAAGCATATATTAGGTCCCCTCTCAGCCTTCTCTTCTTCAGGCTGAACAAGCCCAGCTCCCTCAGCCTCTCCTCGTAGGAGAGATGTTCCAGTCCCCTCACCATCCTTGTAGCCCTCCGCTGGACTCTCTCCAGCAGCTCCTCATCTTTCTTGAACTGGGGAGCCCAGAACTGGACAGAGTATCCAGATGGGGCCTCACTAGGGCAGTGTAGAGGGGAAGGAGAACCTCCCTCAACCTACTGGCCACACTCCTCTGAATGCACCCCAGGATCCCACTGGCTTTCTTGGTGGTCAGGGCACACGGCTGGCTCATGGTCAACCTGTCATCCACCAGGACACCCAGGTCCCTCTCCATAGAGCTGCTCTCCAGCAGGTCCGCCCCAAGCCTGTACTGATGTATGGGGTTGTTCCTCCTCAGGTGCAGGACCCTGCACTTGTCCTTGTTGAACCTCATCAGGTTCCTCCCAACTTTCCAGCCTGTCCAGGCCACGCTGAATGGCAGCACAAACTCAAATAACACTTGCATGGAGATCACATTTATTTTCCCTGTGTGTGGCTCTTTTATTTTGGAATGGATATGTCCAAAGGCATCCAGCCAGCATCTTTGCTGGCAGATTCAAAGACCTTCCCCACTGTGCTGGGCTGTCCCTGGCAGAGCTGATGCCCCTATTGCTGGAGCTGGTTTTGTCTCCCCAGACCCCAAAAACCAACAACCTGGTTAACACCTGGAGCTCAGTCCCTGCAGCCACACCTCCCTCTCTTTACCACCACCTGCCTGCTCCCAGAATAAGGACTGTGCTAATATGGAGTGAGCAATGACACGTATCAGTGGGAGACGGGGCGAATCATCTACCCTCAACCTGCTCAGCCACAAGGAATTATGCAGGACAGTGCGGGCGTATTTTGATGAAGTAGCAAATCCTCTCAGTTGCTTGTTTAGGAAAGGAGAGGGCATGGCTGTAAATCTGGAGTCACCATTTATCTGCAAAAGGAATGTTACAAGCCTGAGCAAAAGTGCCACATCTTCTGCTTTGTGCTCCCCGGTATTGTTCCGGGATTTGTAATCTGATCAGAGAGGGTGAGAGGTGAATTTGATTTAGTAACATAGACCAGAATAATACTAGGCATGGAAAATATTCTTTCTAAATCCTGTTACAGGCCAGCAACTACCTGTTCATCAATCAATGCTGACTGAATCCCCTGTGCTGAAAGGTGCTTTGCACAGGCAAAAAGGCTTGCTGGGCTTCAGCGAGGCCCTGCTTCGGTGCACGGATCAGATCACAGGTGGGTTTGCTGAACTGGAAGGGAATTCCGCAAATCTTCACCCCAAAAGAGAATTTTCATGCTCTGAGGATTTCTGTCATTGTTCTGCAAGTGCAGACTGGTCTGTTTTAGAGTCCGTGCTAGGGAGAGGGGCTTACAACAGACTGAACACCATTGACACTGCACCTGGCAGCTTTAAAGCCATCCAGAAAGCGATGCGGAAATCATCTGCTTGGTAAACTGTAACCTGCAACTGGCATATTTAATCACTGCTCTGTGGTGTGCTTTTGTTCCCTGGGAGCTTCAAACTGCATGCTAAATGCCTTGCCTACCTCTTAGAAAACTAGGTGACTTAGAAAGCTTATCCCTAAAATCCTGCTTCTCTCTTTGGGCTGTATTACTGCAAACATGGTGGATAGAATGGGCAGTGATGGCGAGAACCCTGTGCCTTGTCTGGCTGCTACAGGTTTGGCCAGACCTGCAGGGCTTCTCCCCAGCCTGCCAGAAGAAGTCGAAGGCAAAATAATCCAGCAGACCCGAGCTGCTGCCTTGGGAGCGGGGGACTTTGCCATTGCCTAAAGCTGCCCATAAGCCAGTCCCCTCCTCCTGGGGACTGGAAGATGCATGGAGTGGCAGCAACACCTCTGCCAGACTGTGTTACATCACCACTTGATGTCATACATGACAGTGGGTATATACCATCATGGTCAGACAGGGACTTGTCCAAATTAACTTCAAGCTGGGTAGTCTGGTAAATGGGACCAGCCTATGGTGGGACTTGGTTGCTGGAGTACTGAAGCTGGCTAATTTAGATGAACATCTATCAAACGGTCACTGCAGGTCCCTCTGATGATTGGAGACAGCCGTGCTGGGTTTGGAGTTATGCTGCAGAAACATGGGATTTGCTGATTGATCTTAAGGTAAGGCTTTTCATGAATTCAGCGACAGCCGGTAATTTGAAGTAGATGTTGTAATGCTTCGTCTCTTTGGTCTTTCTAAACAAGCTGTACATTTCTACCTCATTTATTATTTAGAGCTGAAATGTTGCTTTGCGTGGTGAGGAATTTATGCTCTCAGATATTGACTTGGTCAAAATCATAGGGTCATTCGGACTATTTTCACCTGAGCTTGCAAAAATAAGCCATTGTCAGCTGCATGGAGGCTGCAGCTGCCCCAGGACATGGTCCCAGCTGAGAGCAATGGAGCAGTCCAAGGGGCAGGGAGTCAGCCCAGGTGGTGTCATAAAGAAAATGAACCTCTCTTCTAGCATTTCTGAAAAAAACAAATCCCTGCTTTCACTGGGGGAAAAGGTGGTACTCTGCATTAGAAATGAGCACATAGCAGCATTTCTGATTGGAAATTGCAAAATGTCAGGCCAAAAGCAATTGGATTTTTTTTAGGATGGGTTCCTGAAAAATCCCCTCACTTCCTAAGTGTTTTTACATCTATATAAGAAAACCCTTTTTTTCACTCCCGAAACTGATCCTACACCTATTAGCAAATAAATGGTCTGCACACGTTTTCTTTCACTCATCCTAAAATCTTCCTGCGCCCAGCCAGGTCTCTAGCAGGAGGCTCGCAGGGATGTAGCTAGTGCCGGGGGGCCCTTGGACAGGTGACAAGTACAAAGATGGGTGGGAGGCATCGTGCTCTGGGCCCTTTTCCTTTCATAACTGGCCTGGGGTGATCTCCAGGCAGGGTGGGAAGCGCGGCAGGCGAGCAGGCAGCACCATCTGCTGCAGACGGTGCCGAACGGCAGCCGGAATATCGCCGTCCCGGCTGGGAGACGAGGAGATTGGACTCCCACACGCTCCCCAGGTCGTTATGGATTGGGCACGTGTGTCCACAGCTAACAACGGGGGAGCTGAGAAATGATTTTCACCTCTCATTTGGAAAGGAAGTATTGTTAATGCTTAGATGTGAATTATTTTCTTGCGACTCAAGGCAGCAAAAAATTGCATTGAAAGGCTCCATCTCGGCTCCTGCTGGGATTTGGAGTTAAACACGGACATCAGGGCTTGGACACTGACTACAGACCGAGCTACAAATCACACAAACATTAAGACAAGTTGCTGGGTGGAACAGCTCGTGTGCTCCTTAGCAAACAGCAATGGACTAAGCTGGTGCTCCGAGTGAAATACAAACTTGAAGATTAATCTGTCTTGCTAAAATAGGAAATGTCAAGTTTCCACAGAGCCTTTGTGGCATTTCAAGTGGAAAGTTGTAAAAGGAAATACATCTGCCCTAATTATAGAAGTTGGTCAAAAACTCTGATTTGATCTTCTAAGAGGAGGAAGTTCAGATGTGACCTCTGCATCGGAAAGCTATAGGACAGACCAGGCAGTTTTTGGATGGTGGCTGTAATGGCACTTAGTGAGGTCGTTAAATGAGAGGACTGACACTGCTGCGCTGAGCTGAGAGCCATTCCGAAACCTCCCTGCTGCTCTTTTCCACCCTGTAACTGGTAAACTGTTTTCCTGCAAAAGAATGGAAAATTGAGCAATGTGTTGAAGGCTTGATCCAAAGCATATTGGTTTCAAAGCCCATCCCAAAACTTCAGCATCAGAGGAATTTGGAGTATACTCATCCCAATAATGGCCACTTTGAACAACAGAAAATAAATTAATTTCTCAGTAAACATACAGGAGGTGCCAGACAGATACACCAATCACCTGAAAATTTGGGTACTGCGTCTTGGACTAATCTCAGCAACTGAAAATGCTGTGGCAATGGTGTTCTTGGTAGGACAGGGGCATTTTACCTCGGTGAGATCTGTAAACAAAAACAACCCAAAAATTGCTAGTAAGTGTATGCATTATCTCCTTAAAAATCTTTCCTCTGGGAAGAGTGGAGGTGTTTAACACCCAGGTCCCTCGGCAGCTGGACGAGCAGACGAAGTATTTTTGGTGAGCTCCCCTGGGCATGCAGAGATGGGCTGTCTCCAAGGCTGCCGATGCTCAGAGGGCCTTGGCCCCGCTCCATCTTGCACAATGCCCGAGACCAAAGCGCAGACGAGTGTAAGGAGACAGCCAAAGCAGCTGGCTTGTCGCAACTGTTTGTCGACAAGGCTTGCTCCGCACCCAGCAAGGGCAGCCCAGGGCTGTTTGGCCTTTCCAGGAACGTGTGCTTCCAGTAAGCTCCTCTCATGAGAGGAAGGCATGTTTAGAAAACCCAGAGCAATTTTATTTCCTCATTTCCACACATCCAAAAAAACCCCAAAAAACTTTGTCAGAAACTCTCAGCAGGATAAAGTACCTAGTGAGTAGAGCATATTGGGGAGGAGGGGCTTTGAGACAGCCCGTGTCATAAGGGCAAGGGCTTGCTGGACCGACGAAGCCCCAAAGCACCCCAAATCATAGAATCAGAGAATGGTTTGGGTTGGAAGGGACCTTATAGACCACCTAGTTCCAACCCTTGCCAATGCCCGGAGAGTGTTCAGGTGCATGCTGCAATATCCTGCCGCTAGCTGAGCCACAGAGTGCAGCAAACCTGCCGGGGGTTTGGAAAGCAGTCTCCAAAGCTGTCGAGATGAAAAGTTCCTAGATTGTTGTGAGCTGAAGGAGATGCATCATACATAAGTTGCTGTTGCAAGAGTAATTTTAAAAGCAAAATTCTGCCTTAACCCTGTATTTTACAAAGCCCTAGTGATGGTAAGTAGAGATTTCACTTAATTTAAGTCTCAGTCCTGCATGTTGCACTCCAGAGGCCTGGTGGCCCTGCTGGAAGTGGGACTCTGCCTTATCCTCCAAGTGGAAATTACGCAGGGCTTTTTGAGAAAACCCTGAGCTCATCCTCTACATATTTACTCTGGGGACAGGCTAAGTAAGGAGCTAAGATCCTGACCTACAGTTACATCAGCTTATTCAGCTTCAGCAGCCAGAGCACGTGGCTATTAGTAATCTAGTGAAAAATGTAACAACACTTGCTTAAAAATAAACAGCCCACTCAAAAAAGGAAGTTACAATAAATAAATTGCATGAGAGGTAGCAGTAAAAACTTTATGGCTGGAGTCATAATTGGCTGTAGATATGAAAGTCTCTAAAGCAGGAGGTATTGAATACTTTTCTCCCTAGATCTTGCCATTGAAATTTCCCCAACTGGAAGAAAGCAAGTGCTCCCTAGCCTGCATGCTGGGGAAGGAGACATCACTGTATTTAGCGTCACCCCGGTGCTTCTGCCCACACAACTTCCTTTCTTGAAGTCATGCAGTAGAGAGAAAATGTTTTCCTTCCACTTGCTCAGCAGCGCGTGGTGAGCTCATAAGCAGGAGACTTCAACTTTCAAATGTTGAACTCGACCGAGGTCCAATTTCCCTCTTTATTCATGTTTACTTCAGCAGCTTCCATGAACCAAGGTACACTCTGTTAAACTAATCTTCACCGGCTTTCACTCCTCCTTGTCTGGAAAAGTTGCTGCGAGCGGCTCTGGTCGGCCTGTGAGTAATTCCCCAGAATTACTACAATCCCAGATAATCGGGACTCGCCAGATGAGACCGAGACAGCCGAAAGGGGGGTGGGAGATGTTGCCGCTTACATTTTCTCTTTGGTAATTTTGCGCAACTAATTGCTTAGACTAATGGCTTAAAAAGTGCTCTAAAATAGAGTGGTAAAAGCAGACAAACTCTCACCCAGCTTTACATCACCAAAACCCCAGTCGAAGGAGAGGACCCAAACAAAACTGTCCATTGCCAGGGAAGAGAACGGCCCAGACTCCAGTACAACCACAGCAAGTGCCGGTCTACGGAAGCTCTGACCTGACAGAGCTCAGAGCAAATCCCGAGAGTTGCTCTTAACTGCAACATCCCACCCCATCTCGCAGAGATATTGCCCTCCCACACGTGTTGATATTGTTCTCCAGAAGGCGTGAGTTTTTTTATTGTGCTGGTGGAGTTAGATGAAGCTAATGAGTCAATGGTCTCACATTTATAAACAGATGGTTGAGATATCACTTTTGATTTCAGTCAGCTGCTGTGCTTCAGTGCATCTGTGTTTTGGACTAAATGCTTGGGCGTACACCTGTAGGGAAAAGAGGTTTTAAAATGGCTGCGGATGCAGACTGGGGAGTAATGGTGCCTTGCTGCAGGAAGCCTTCCACTGGCTTTAATGAGCTGGTGTTTTGGTAAGAGACAGCTTTCTACACGAGGTCCTTCAAGGAGGGTGGTGGAAGGGAGGTGTCTGGCAATGGGACAAGGGACTTCTTGAAAAAGAATAAAATTGTATCCTATCTGGCCCCACACCCAGACAGAGAGCTGCTGACACAGTGATGTCAATCAGACGAGCATTGGAGAGACATTTTGGAGAGAGACTTGTGTTTGGTCTCATTGCACATCTTCACCCTCTCTCAAGCTGCAGTGTTCTTACTCATGTTGAGTAGTCCTCTCTGAGGAAACAGTCCCACTGGTTACAGTAGAACTACTCATGGCAGACACTAATACTCAACATGAGTAAACAGCTATACGTGTGTGATGGGACGTACGAGGTTGTTCAGAGTCCTGTGGTTTGCAAGTCCAGGGATGCATGTATACTAGTGCAAAATTCCAGATAAATGTCCTCAAGGTTGTGTTGACATTTCTGCAGAGCTAAACACAAAGACATTTCAGTAATTCTAGTTGGAAAGCTTTCTTTTCCTCTGTTCTAAATTAATTTCCTTCCTGTTGTTGTCTGCGTTGTATTGGCTGAGCATAGAGAGTTAGGAGTAGAAGCAACATGTGCAAAAAAATAGTTTTTCTAGATTTCATGGTACCCAAATTCATGCTAGGGAGTACCCATCCTCGCAGCTCTGAGCACGGCAAGCAGCACCTTTGTAGTGCGGAGTTAGCTTCTTGCTGATCTGATGTCACGCATCTGATGTAAACTACACAACGATGCTTCGATGACATACAGCAAAGTTCATCTAATCATAGCCACTCTGCAAGCTAGGTGTTGAGTTAAAATGGGCCCTGAAGGTTCCTTGTGTAGTTGGTGAGAGGTTGGTGGCATCGCTGGTGGAAACTTCCATGACAGCACTGGGGAGCTAATCCTGGGATGGCCAAAGGTAAGGTCCTGTTGATAACGACAGTTGCACAGATACCTTGAAAGTAGCAGGAAAAATAAAATGCAGGGGCAAATCAGAGCAAGACTGTTTAGATAATCTAAAAAGACAACAAATATTAGGTGGGAGAAACAAAAGCCAAAGTAGCACTGAGCAAAAGAGATTCACCTGCAGTGCAGGAGGACTGGAAAAATTGTCAAGCATATTGGTATAATTAGTTTTGCCGCTTTGGGGATGATTCTTGCAAGTATATTTGTGGCTTCCTGTGTTGACTGTGTAGTCAAAGCCATCGCGAAATTGCTGTTTGACTTCCTGGGTCCATTCAGTAGAAAGTTCTTGTACTCCAGTGGGCTCCAGGGCAGACATGTTGGGCAGCCAAGCATGGCAACTCTCAACTGCAGTCATACCCCTACACTGCAGATTTTGGAATTCTCCAGCACCCAGTTCACAGGTATTTCAATAAATCTCACTCTGAGGTGTTCCAGAGAAGCTGGGAACAGCTGCAAGGAGAAACCTTTTTAAAAGAATGGAAAAGTCCCATTGCCTGTGCCTTCTCCAGAGGACTCCAGAGGCGGGAGGGTGCCTTGAGTGGCATTCGTAGACGCTGCCAGTCCCACGTAATTCATGTAGGAAGTCTTCTCACCGTTACAGTCTGCAGGGACGTTTCTTCCCCTTTAGTGACCTAATTTTGGTGAGTGAGTAACCATTTGGAAGGCCTTTCCTGCCTGACTTTCTGACTGTAGCTCGGAGCCAGAAGGAACAGGAGCCCAGGTTCAGAGCTGGCCCCACGACTCCCATCTCGGAGCCCCGTTGCTGCTGGTGTGCATAGACAAGGTGACACTTAATGGACAGAGAATGACAGTGTTGCTAAAAGAAATGGGTGCTTAGGACATAAAGCAGCCAAATGCAAGCTTCAGATCCCACTGTGAGTAACCGGATGTGGCTTCCTGGATTTTAGTAGAGTTTTGCCAAAAGAAAGCAACTTTTTTAAACAAGGCACATGATTTTCCTTTGAAAGAATGTTTACAGAATAGAGCTCATTGCCTCATCAGTCAGTGTATCCTTGATATTTTCATTTATGCGGTTTCTTATTCAACACGTGTTTGAGTCATGAGACTTCTACCCCTTTATCTGAATTTATCTACTGGGAGCATTTTGAAGAGTGAAATGTCAGTCAGGTGCATGCCAGACATGCAATAAACACAGTTTTTTTCTCTGCTCCCCAGCTCAGTTCTCTGGAATTTCCCTCTGCTGCTTTCTCATTTTTCATGTTCCGTTTCCAGCAGAGGACAACAGGTCCAGAGTTTTCTCTGACCAAGGAAACATACTCTGTGAGGTCCTAGGACCAGCTTCTTGCTTAGCGTCTTTGATCCATTCACAGCACACCAGGATGTCCTTTTGTCTCTCTGATGAGAGTCTTTGAAGACTCCTCATATTTCTACAGCTGGTCTGTTCTGGTTTGGTACTGGAGGGCTCTCCTCAAAGCCTTTGATGGGTCTAAAACCTGGCAGCAGCTGGCAGCGCTGCTGGACTGGGTGTTTTTCAGGTGGGTTTTTCCTTTGACTTTACTGAAATAGCAAAGGAAGGGAAAATGAAATAGGTCAGGACCACTGCTAGGGCTGCAAGCTGTGGGTGGGCAGAGAGCACGGCACCCCTGTCAAACCTCGTGCGTGGCGAGGTCTCTGCAGGTGCCCTCCCATACCTTGCAGCAAGCGCTCCCTGCCCTCCTCGGCTCTGGATGTCTCTTGCTTCTGATTTCTTGTGCTTCAACTGCCCAGAGATCTGAGGAAGTGGGCAGCACTGGAATGGGAACAGAATGTCATTATTTGCGGTGAATTATTTCTTAATGCCGAGTGTAGGAGAGACCGTAAATATAAGCACTGGCACAGTTTTAACATACTTCTCTCTTCACCACAATAATGCAATTTTCTAGAAAATCTTATAGAAATAAAGGCCAGAATTCGGATAAAAAGTAGCTGTTTGTTTTTCCCACGCTTATTTCTTCACTTCAAATAATATATCTAAGTATCATCAATAGCATGATGAGTGTGCAAGAACGATGACACAGAATAAGCATGAGAGTGACGTGATGCTGAGCAGGGGCAGCTTGATGTTTGGTGGCTTAAGGAAGACATGCGGCTTGAGATGTTTAGAAATCCCATCAAAATACCGTATCTGAAATACATGATCTCGCATGTATGCCCCAGTCAGCTACCCGTGGAACTTTTTCCTGGCATTGACATCATGGGCAAGCGTAGCTGCTGGCATTGATGCCTGTGTCACACGGACTGTATGAAAGCAGGGCAACATCTGGCAGTGAGCACTGCAGGCCCCCGATCAGAAAATTGACTGTAAAGAGGAAATGTGGTGGTTCTGTTGTCTCCTGAGTGCTTTAAAAAGTAAGACTGAGACTCAAGAACAAAACTATTTCTTAATGAGACCTACACGATCTTTCCAGTATTAACGCTCTGCAATGAGCTCAGACAGCATCTCCCCAGGGTGCTGGTGTGGGGTTTCAGATGTGTCCGCAGTCAGCAAAAGCATCAGCTTCCTGCTGAAACCCCCGGCAAGGCCCTCTCTGCTCGCAGCGGGAGCCGGTGGCCGTGGCAGCTCCAGTCCGTGCTCAGCCACACAACCGAAGCCGAGAGGGTACAGCAGACCCGGGAAGTTCAGCACGGGGTTGAGTCTTTTGATTTGCATTTGGGTCTGCTGCTAAATTTTACTGATAGTGCCTGAGCCAAACAGCAATCCTGTTCATTCACCGCTGGTGGAAAAGCGTCTCCAGTGCCAACTGGGGCTGCAACTTCACATTAATTACAAGGTGCTGTGATTGCATATTTACATTTGCTGATGATGCCGATGTCTTTCAGAAGAAGGTATAGAGATTTTTACATGACTTTCAGCTGGAGCACGATGTCACTAACACTCCCCCTCCCAGGCTGGTGGAGCAATTCTGATTGCTTGCAACGCTTTATTAATAGACTTGCTAACACCAAGGAAAGCTTTACGAACACTTGGGATACGGGGAAGTGCCAGTGACTGCACCTTGTGCTGCTTCTGCTAATAATATGTAGAAATTATAAATAATGTATTTTTATTTTCTATCTGAGACAACTCAGGGCCACCAACAGACCCTCTCCCTCGGCCTTTCAAAGCATCAAGCAGCAGTCCTGACACCTCTGATGCATGCGCTGGAGCAGGGACAGTGTGCTTCTTGCTTACCAGTTTGGCAGGAATCAAACCCAGTGCCCTGAGGGAGGAAGGGGTGGAAAAGGGGTGCACGGCCTTTGGCTGGTTTGCAGGCAGCGGCAAAAACTGCAAGTGTGCACCAGAACGGCCGTGGCAGCAGAGATCCAAGGGGCTTTCACGCCGCGAGTGGAAACAATTGCCCTTGTCCCTGAGGTGCTAACTGACCTTGTGTGCATTGCTCTGCAAGGGGTTATGAGACTCAGCCTCAACCACGTATCTCATTATATCTCAGGACATCATGGCAGCTTGAGGTACTCCCTTTCGCGCCTGCAGTGGATGAGGAACATGGCATCTGGTTAGTATCCCTTCTTCATGGGGAGGAGGATGATTTTCCATGAAGGGATAATCAGGCATTAAGATGTCTTCTGATCGTTTGTCATGAATGGGGCAGTATCAAGCTCTTTATAAGAGGCAAGACTTAGCTTCCTTGGCTTGGAGAGCATCTTCTTCAGGCCCTCCACACATCTTGAGCTCTGATCCTACAATACTTGTAGCCCCCAGTGCATCCCTGGTTCCAGTAAATCCAGCCACTGTTAGGGACAATACAGTGAGACAGGCTTTATCAGCTCCTGACAGATCAACCAACTTCAGAAATAGCTCTCGCCTGATAAGGATCAGGGATAACTGATGCAGGACCTCCTGCTGGTATGTATCTGAATGTCTCTGTGAGTTATAAGATGTAGCCTCCTGTTTGTCTTTATTGAAAATTTCAAAGACTTATGGAGGTTCTAGCATTGATCAGGGCTAATTAGCTAGATGCAGTCACGGGTGTGAGGCAAGTACTGGGTTCTTTGATACTCGTTTATCGTTTTGGACCAAAGAAGTGGTGGCTACTCTACGCTGCTTGGACATCCATATGCAAACAGAGGTCTGTAGCTTGACAGAAATGTTCTCCATACCTGTCAAGGACAGCCCAGGAGCATTGGGCAGGTAACTTAGGCAGCTCTAGACTAACACCTACCAAACAGACTTAGCTTGCTGCTGAGCAAGGCCTTCGTGTTGCAAATAACTTTGGGTTAAGGCCTGCTGTGCAATGACTTTTCATGGAAATCACTAGAGGGTATTTTCTCCATTCTCCCACAACAGTACAGAGTGTACTTTTTACTTCATTTTGCCACAGTAATGGCATTAACTTCTGGGAAAGCAGACAACATGAGCTCCAGGTCTGGCTTTCTTATTGACTAGCTCCTTGGAGAGAAGACAACTCACTTTAGCCGTATCCATGAAAGCTGCTGTGTCCAATAATTGAGGCCATCTGAAGCGGTTTGAATACCCTGTTCTCATGCACTACATCATCTAGCAGGGCGTAGAAGATTAAGCCATGTGTCTGTTCATGTATTCAAGTCACTTAGCTGTGTGCAATTTGGTTCAGCCTGTGCTTTTCTTTATCAAGTCTCCTAACGCAGACAGCAGTGTTGGTATGGGTGCTTCCCAACAGGCTGCCAAAATGAACCCTCCGAAACAAGCAGCAGCAGTTCAAGCTATGTTGTTGGGGTCCTTGGACTGTGCACGGCTGACCCATGGGCCAAGGCTGTGTGTTTTGTGTACATTGACGTTCCCCCAAGGTTTCAAAGCTAATGCTAGTAATCAGCCTTGTGGTCTTGCAGTCAAAGGGACTTTTGCCAAAGGAGCACCTTGGGAGATTGAGCAGTTACACCCTGCTCCCACATTCGGGTGTCCTGGGGTTAGCTGGGTGACCAGAGAACATCCAAGCGAGAGCCGATGTCAGCATTGTGCCCTGCCTCTCCACAGGCCAAAACTGATAGGAACAAGTTCTGGATGAACACAGAACAAACAGAAGCGTTGGGTAAGAGCTGATGGAAGGATGCAAAGAGAGGGGCAAAAATACAGAGGCATATTACTGGGCAAGTTGCCTCATTTTCTGCTTCTTATATGCACGTATGTGAAGTAAACATTCAAACTCATCCCTGGATTTACGCTGAGGGAAGGGATGTCCTTTCTTCATGGCTGATGAATTGGACACCTTTCTTCACAAGTAGGCAATGGGTCCAACACATCCACTTTAACCATGTTGGGCTGAGTTACCAGGCCTTTAATTTCCTTTTTTTAACAAAGCCTCCTGCCTTTAAGAAAAAAAAAATTCTCTGGCAAATGATCCTTTCAAGGTAGATGGAGGCAATGACACGGAATTGCATTGCCTGTTCAGATCAAATGGCAGCCTGCTGAAGGACAAGGGGGGGGGGGGGGGAAGTATTAAATCCCTGTGGGGTTTCTGAAGCAGACTCACATTATGAGTAAAGCATTTAATGATCACTCCAGAAGAGTTTGGGAAATCCTTTTTTTTTGTATGGGCAGTTTTGATCTCAACTATACATAGCTTTGGCCCTTGATGCTATCCATTATCTCTGTATAATACGGATTTAAAATACTTGCCACACTGTTTTGGTAGCTGAGGGCATCCTTTTTGCACATCCAAAAGTGTGAACAGTAACATAAAAATTCAGCAAATTGGCCCTTATCTTTTAATTCCTCTGCTTTAAAAAACCCACAAGTCTCAGCAGGCTTTATGTACTAAAGACTTTTTTTTTTCTTTGGATTTCTGATTCTCTCAATGCTTATTTTTTGTTTGAAGATAAACTCTTTAGGTGGTGACATAGAAATGAATTGTGGTAGAAATACTGCGGATGAGAAAAACCAAAGGGATTCTGACTTCAGGTGGGGAATATTTTAATATTTAATAGAATAATATTTAATATTTTATTCTGATTTCAGGGAGGTGATTATTTTAGGACATTTGGGGAGGGTTTATGTTTCACGCGGCATGTGTAAAGGCCTGCTGTAAAGCAGAAATAAGAGGGTTTTGGTATTTGAGCTCCTTGTGACTACTAATTACAAACGTTCATATTTCTAAGGTTAAGAAAAGCACCGTGTTCTCTTCAGATAGCACTTGGAATGAAATCTCTCTCAAAAGATAGAGGAAGCACAGGAAGCATTCATGGGACTGTATCAAAATAGAAAACTTGAGAAAGTTTTCACTGAAAAAAACTGTGATTTTCCATTCAAAACTGTTATTGGACAGTGGGAAAGAAAACAACTGCCTTCCCCCTAAATCGATGAGATTACGCACACTTTGAAAAATGGGCTGTGATTTTGGTCTCACCTGTTATAATAGGATTTTCAGGAAACAAATTTAGACCTAAGTGTTGTTGACGTGAAGACGACACAGTTTCTCAGGAAAGCTGAGAATAAGGTGCCCGAGACCAGCGCTGCTGGGCCAAGTCCTCTTCTCTCACTGCACTTTGCTCCTCGTTAAAAGCCGTTTTTCACACGTCTCTACAGGTTGTTCTGGTTTAAACAGAACAGGGGAAAATTGGCAGAGGTGTACAGTTCGCTTTTGATTTTAAAGCAGTCTAGTTCAACCAATGCCAGTACTTAGGGCAAACGTATTTAAACCAGTTAACTCTCTAATCAGTTTAACTAGCACTGATACTGTCCAAAATTACATGAAGTCAGCACAAGTGAGATTTTAACCTGGTTTATCTACATCTGCTTTGGCTTTTGTACAAGTTTAATTAACCGAATTCTCAATGCCGTGCGAGCCAAATGAGGTTGCCCTCACAAACTTTATCCCATGGACATTTACCAAGTTCCAAGCAGTTGTTCCCAGGCAGTCTATGGCTGTGTCCAAGTGCCAGTTGGTGATACCTGCTGGGGTCCAAACCTGGCTGCTTCTGCCGCTGTCTTATCCTCTCCCAGAGAGCCTGCAGAAGCCCAGCAGATGAGCTGCACGCCTTCCCACAGTGCTTTTTGAGAAGCAAGATCCAAACTATTTCCCACTGGGAGAACAACCCTCTGGTCCTCGGGAGGTGCTGATCACACATAGCCTGCTGCTGGCTCTTCTGACCTCGTTCTTGGCCTTGAATTTTTCTTTCTCAGGGTGGTAGTTCTTAGAGTTGTATTCGCTCAGGAGAACCTCAGCTTTCACTTAAAGAAAGGGCCAACTTCCTACCTCTTAGCTTGCAAGCGCACCACCATATTCAAGGGTGACTGGTCAAGAGCCTGGTTTAGAGCCTGTCAGACCCTCCTCTCCAGGCCACAGAGCGCAGGTGAGAGTCCTCAGGCATCTCTTCTCCATCCGGGAAATGCCTTCCCTGAATACCTCCTCAGACCAGGGAAGGTCGGCAATTTGTCGGCAGAGGCAGTTGTGACCCCCTGACGCCCTCCATTTGGACCTAGGACCAACTGCCTTGAGCACCAAGCTCAGTCTCTAACGTGGAAATCATGAAGGCTGTTCCTTTGATGGAGAACTGGAGGGAATGACTTAATCCCCGGTCTGGGCCTTTTTTTTTTCCTAAAGCCAAGTCAGAATGACATTGCTCTTGCAGCTTCTGTTTGCGCCACCGCTGCTGTTGCTAGCCAGTGTCATGAGTTAGTGTCTGGAAAGAGGAACATGTGAAAATCCAAACAACGACATTAAACAACAGAGATTGTCCAGTTCCCCCCTGAATTCTTCCGTTACCGATCCAAATACGGCAGAGATGAAGAAAGGGAGGACTAGGAATTAGTAATGATTCATTAGAGTAACACGATTTATTCAGGAGCCCCAGCTGCAGAATTAATCACCTTCAGTTCTGCTGATAAAACCACCCTGGGACTGCCAGGGTTTCAGACTTTCTTCCAAACTGATGACACAGTCTTAGAAACTATATTTTAAAATATGAATTCTGCTTATCTCTCCTGGGGTATTCATGTAACGAGGGGGCCATTTTCAAGCTGAGAACTCGAAACTTTTTCTAAGGGAAGCGGATGCAAAACTTGCTGTGAAATTATTAGATCTGGCAACGGCATCTCGTGTGGGGCAGGCTGTGGAGAGCAAGGCTGTCCTGCCGAGACGTGGGGTGCCTGCCCTCTTGTTCTCCCCCAGAAAATATTGTTTGGATTTGCTCTCAAAACATCTGGTCGCCGCTGGCTGTCTAGCAAAGCCCTGCACGCGAACTGGCCAAGCTCGGAGGTATTATCTCGCTGTATGTGGCTGCTGGGCTTCATGTGTGTCAGAGATACGCCATGTGCTGCTCTTGTGACAACCAGGCTAAACAATAATTCTTTGAAAAACCATAACTGGTATGTGCACAGAAGAGCAGCAGTTAAATTTCCATGGGTTTCATCCCTCTCGGATGTTTTCCATCCTAAATGGGAGCAGGGTTTCCCCGCCGTTACACTTCTGAGCTGCTGTGTGTAGAGACCTTATGCTGAGACATGCTTGTCTGGTTGATTTTCCCGAGTGCAGGGAGTGGGGAGAAGGAAACCCCTTGATCTGACAGAAGAAATGATGAAAACTGCAGCTTATGGAAGACAAAGCTCAGACAGCACTCGGGGTAGGCAGAAACTGTGATTAAATGCTGAGTAACTGTGTAAGGGTATCACCGGGAAGTGGAGGGAGATGAGGTCTGAAACAGGGGGAACGTGTCTTCCATGAGCAAAGAGAGGGGCTGGCGGCTGGGGAGGGAAGGAGAATGCCTGACAGATTCGGGGTCTGGAAAGAAAAGGTGCAACTGCATAAAAAGAAACTGGGACAAGGAATGAAGCGACATGGCAAAGAGCGTGGGCAGAGAGGGGCTCGCGGCGACTTCTGACCTGGGAGAGTGAAACAATTTTGATGAGACATTGGGGATGGGAGATTTTAACTGGCAATACGTGCAGCTGGTGGAGCAGAGAAACGGGACAGGGATGTTCCTGTAAGACTCTACATCATCTCTCCATGGGTACTGGAAGGTCTCACTTCAATGCCACTTTTCTTCCTGTATTCGATGCTGAAAGCTTTTAAACAAGTTTTCTGCCTTGTAGGGAGAGAAAGAGCGATAGTAACTTCTTGTCTTTTAGTCTGCAGGGGTAAATTGTGAACTTTCTTCAAAATTAAGTCACATGTCTGTTTATTTTTTTGAATAGCAGCATTGACTTCTTCCTTTCCCTTTCAAATGAATGTGCAAATAGTTGGTATGTGGGAATTGTTCCAAACTTGGAACTCCGCTGAGTCTGGTGCCAATTTTTTGCCTGCTTATAGAAATATCAATCTATGTTGCTGCTCCCTGCGGTCAGCTAGAGATCCCCAGACTGTGGTTTGAGCGACATTATTGATGGGAGAACCATTTTAAACAGTACTTGTAGGCCAGAAGAAGAAAAACATAAATTATGAAAATTATAAGTGAAGATACCACAATTGAGGGAATTGCAAAGAGTAATCATGGGGTGGGGGGGGAATAGCAGCTCTGCCCAATGTGCTTGCTGCACGTTAAATTGTGCACCTCCCAGTATCTTGAAAATCATTGCTGAAATCACAGGAAATGTTGGTTCAGAATGAGGAAGAGCTGTGTCTCCTGATAAACCCCTCTCCTCGGGAGCTGCACAGCCAAACAAAGTCCTTCAGTCTCCTAGACCTCTCTGCTTCTTTCTCAGATTTGTTGAGAATCCAGTCTGAAAAGGAGAATTCGTCTAATTAGCTGAACACATACTTTAACAGCTTGAGCAAGATCCGACCCATCAGGTGGGAAATAACTGAGTGATGCCGACCAGAGAGAGGATGTCTGCCCAAAGGAGCTCACGGCTTTTGGAGGGGGTTGTGTTAGTTTGGGTGAAGAAAAAAGGAGAAGTGTCATGTAGGCATTGTTGGTATCGCTAGAATCTGCGACTCTAGGAAGGAGTCAACAAGGCCTGAAAATTTCATTCCGTTTGAAAAAAGGGAGAACAATAAAAACCCAAATGTGGGCAAATGGAATATTATCTTCAAGAGAGCAAACGAACACTTAGGTGTCAATAGAGATGCAGTTGTTTGTTTTATTCTGGCTATAATTCGTACCTAACGATTCTCGAAAGCAAAGCCAATTTCAGGCAACAGAAAACCAAGCTGCGAATTTCTGGAGATCCCTGAATCTGGTTATGTGGCTGTACCTCCAGCAAAACCTGACATTACTTCCTAGGGAGCGTTTGGGAGTTGCTCATAGGTCATCACCCTCAGCGGAGTGACAACGCCACAAAAATCCTACCTGGTGAGAGCCTTGGTAGGGTTATGCCCACAACGCAAACACTGGATTAAAGTTCACGTTCTGCCACCAATTTGATGTTTGACAAATGACGTTTCTGTGTTTTGTTTTTCACTTTGCTAAATGGGACAATCGTTCTTGCTCTCCTCCCTAAAGCAGTTTGACACCTGTGACCGGAAAACATGAAACAGAGACATCCAGAAACGTAGCTATATAGAATAACTACACAGAAATCTAAACCCTATCTCAATGCAACAGTCACTTCATCTTTAATTTTACCTAATATGTATTTTGGGTTTAGTTTCTTTTTCTTTATGGCAATCTAACTGCAATTTTGGAATAATAGGATTCACCTTCAAGCATCGTGTTTGTTTTGGGGCATGCTTACGTATCAGCATCCTGCTTAGGCACAGTGGAAGTATTGTTCCTTCACCCTGAAAGACAAACTCTAAAAAAACATTATAAACACAAATGACGTGTATTATGAACAGAATAAAGCTTTGTATGACTTGGCAAAACAGTGTGACGGTCCCGACTGGCCCAGGTGAAATGAGAAATTGCCCCCCTCCGCACACCAAATACAAACTTTGCATTGCACAGAGGAGGGGTGAAAGACAGAAATCAAAGCTTCGTGGTCTGATGAAAAGTTGACCAGCTTGCTCTCTCCCTGCGAGCCATACACGCCAGCCCTGCCGAAGCTGCGGCACCTCAAGTGAAGCACCATTGCCTAGGACATCAATTTACCTAGTAGATCGTGGCTCTTTAGAACTAGCACTATAATTAAAACAGAGCTGAAAGCTCAGAAGCGGTACATTTCGAACAGCAGAAGACAACAACATCTCACTTTTACACCTGGAAAAATAGATCCATAGTCATTACAAAGAGACGAGTCCTGCTGCTTACTCCCTCGCATGGAATCGTGCAGCGTTTCCTTCACCCGTGCGAGCGCGGCTCATCAGAAACCCCCCCTAACCCGCAGCGGCTCGGGCTGTAGAAGTAGCTTAGCAGTGGGTTTCTTCTCAGTTGTTTTTCATTGTTTGTTTGTTGGTTGCTTTTTTTGCCCAAGGCACTGTTAGCAAGCCTACTCCTCTGCCGAGCTCTCCCAGCCATCTGCCAATGTGGGCTCAAAAGAACATTCTTCAGGGCCTTATCCAACTTGCTGTATCTGAATCATTGAAGTATTTACTCTTGCTATTAAGTCATTGCTTGGAGATTGGGAGCTGCACAATCACCTGGGACCTAAATTTCTAAACCGAGCTAAAATTCTTGCTTTTTTTTTTTTAATCAAATCTCTCGTTGCCTGAAACGAGCGGGGGTCCTGGTGGTCCGGCGGCTCGCAGTCGCCGGTGCAGCACCGAGCAGCTTCTGCAGCGGTGACTGAGGAGAAGGACGTGTGGAACGGTGTGATTTTAGCTGCGAGTGATATGATGGCACCAGGATTGTTAGGCATCAGTTATCAACAGCATCCTCAAACGTCCTGGGCCTTTGAGTTGTGCTGTGACTTCATTTAGTGAGGTCAAAGCTCTGGGGAAATGCCGTGAATGAAGACTCCTATGGCATTTCTGAAGTGGAAGGTCCCTGTCACTCCAGTGTCACAGCACGTAAGGAGACAGCACGGAGCTGAGGAAGGTTTCTCGCCCTCCGGACTGTGACAGGGAACATTCTGGTGGTCACAGCCCCTTGGGAGCAGGGGAACAGAGCCCCACTCCCAAAATCCAGCTCCCCGCCCCACCGAAAACCCAAACTGAAGGAAACAAGAAAGGGCAAACGGGATCATTTCACAAGTCCCGAACAGGACCTTCCACCTCAAGGGTCTTTGAACTCAAGCAGGGACCAGCCTGACATCACAGAATGGTAGGGGTTGGAAGGGACCTCTGTGGGTCATCCAGTCCAACCCCCCCTGCCGAAGCAGGGTCACCTACAGCAGGCTGCACAGGACCTTGTCCAGGCGGGTCTTGAATGTCTCCAGAGAAGGAGACTCCACAGCCTCTCTGGGCAGCCTGTTCCAGTGCTCCGTCACCCTCAGAGGGAAGAAGTTCTTCCTCATGTTCAGATGGAGCTTCCTCTGCTTCAGTTTGTGCCCATTGCCCCTTGTCCTGTCGCTGGGCACCACTGAAAAGAGCTTAGCCCCATCCTCCTGACACCCACCCTTGAGATATTTAGAGGCATTTATAAGGTGCCCTCTCAGCCTTCTCTTCTTCAGGCTGAACAAGCCCAGCTCCCTCAGCCTCTCCTCGTAGGAGAGATGCTCCAGTCCCCTCACCATCCTCGTAGCCCTCCGCTGGACTCTCTCCAGTAGCTCCTCATCTTTCTTGAACTGGGGAGCCCAGAACTGAACACAGCACTGCAGATGGGGCCTCACCAGGGCAGTGCAGAGGGGGAGGAGAACCTCCCTCGCCCTGCTGGCCACACTCCTCTGAAGGCACCCCAGGATCCCACTGGCCTTCTTGGCAGCCAGGCCACGCTGCCGCCTGCCCGCCGCGACGCGTGACATCAGCACCGCTGTCACGCACAGCCGCCCGCCGGTCCCCGCGGTGGGCAGGGGCCGGCCGAGGGAGCCCCGCAGCCGTCGGCTCCCGCTGAGCGCGGCGGCCGGGACGACGCCAACCTCCGCCGGCCGCGCGGCTGAGGGCACGCGTGACGTCACGCGCGGCCCGGCGGGCGGCCGGCTGTCGTCAGAGCCGCGTGACGTCAGCGCCGAGGGGCGGGGCGGCGGCCGAGGGCAGGGAGGGGGCGGCAGGTGGCGGGCACGGCTCGGCGCTCCCGGCTGACGGCGCCCGGCCCTGCCCTGCGCGGCCCGGCGGGAGTTGTAGTGCGCAGCGGGGCGGAGGCGGCCGGGCCGGCCCCGGGGCGGACTACAAGTCCCAGGCGGGGCGGGCGGCGGCGCTGCGCGGTGCGGGAGCGGGCGGCTCGGCTGGGCTCGGCGCGGCTCCGCTCGGTAACCTCCCGTCTCTCCCTCTCGGCAGCGGGCGACGATGCAGGCGGAGTCGGGGATCGTGCCGGACTTCGAGGTGGGCGAGGAGTTCCACGAGGAGCCCAAGACCTACTACGAGCTGAAGAGCCAGCCCCTCAAGAGCAGGTGGGGCCGAGCGCCGGGCGGCGGGGGGAGGACGCGGTGCCCCCGGGCCGGTCGGAGCCGCCGAGGTGCTCCCCCCCCCCCTCCGCCATCCCGGCGCTGCTGGCGAAGGGCGGGGGGGGCATCCCGCACGGCGGGGCGGCCATTGAGCGCTCCCTGCCGTAACAGCGGCGGGAGGGGCCGGGCCGGCGTTATGTAAAGGGCATTGCTGGCCGTGCGGGGCATGGCCACCGCGCCGGGGGAGCCCACGCCGCCGGGGGGGGGGGGGCGCCGGCGGGCACCGCCGCCCCTCACGGCCGTTCCCTCCCCCCCCCCTCGTCCCCCCAGGTGCGGCGGGCGGGGCAGCGCCAGGCTGCAAAGTTGCTGCAAGGTCTTGCGGCGGGTGGGGTTGTGTGGGGCCGGGTCGTTTGTTTTTTGACTTTGGGAGCGGGTTTGTTGCTTGGGGGCTGGAAACTTTCGCTTCGGTACGTCACTTTCTCCCTGGAGTGTTTTATTTTTCCCCGAGATACACCCCGTACTCTTATCTGGAGCGGCTGCGTCGCGGCGATACGGGCTGTCGGGGACGCGAGCGGGTGCGTTGCTCTCCCGTGCCGGGGTTGGGTACCCGCCGTCCGTCCCAACGCTGGGAGAAGGAGGTGAACGCTCCCCTGCACCGTGGGCATCTCCCCTGCCCGCGATGGCGGGTTGCTCCCTCCTCCGCCTCTTCATGCGAGGTGGTCCGGCGGTGACGAGCCCTCCATTTCGCTGCTCCTCTCCCCGAAGCGCTGCTCCGTCGAGCGTAGGGTTGTTCCCGCCAGTGTGTCGTGGCTGTCACCAAGCCTGTCGTTGGCCTCAGCGTCGTGGCTTTTAGTTTTGAGCAGTGCTCTTCGCACATCTGTGCGTGCACTTGAAATGTAAATGAGGAGGTAAACATTTTTAAAAAACTTGTGCCGGAATAAGCATAGGTTAAACTGCCTGTCAGAGAGACTTCAAAGTAAACAAATGATTTCTTGATTGTGCTCTGAGTGTCTAAGAAACATTGAAGCTCTTGTAGTAAAAGATGCTAAAAATGCTGTCCCTGCTGCAAGGACGGGCAGAGCTGGGGCCGCCTCCTGCAGCTTGTCTTCACGGCGGCCTGGTGTCACACCACACCTTTGGTATTAAGGAGAAATGGTGCGCGGAGTGGTGGTGATGTCAGGCTGTGAAAGTCTGCATGGGCCAGCCGACCTAGCCAAAGCTGCCAGAACTTCTCTGCCCTCCGACGCTGTGCAGGGAGGCTGCCATTATCCAGGTATTTAGCTGGGAGCCAGGCTAATGTGCGGGAAGAGGGCAGCGCAGAGAAAGTGGGTTCACCAGCAGTGGTGGGTTCCCACTGCGATGGAGGCAGCTGGGAGACCCACAGGGCTTCAGGTTCAGTGCCTGCGTCGCAAATGGAGCGCAGCAGTCGTGAGGAAGATCGTGACAGCAGCACCATCATCAAATCCTCCTGTTTGCACCAGCCGCGGGTCTGAACTGGTGTGCAGGAGTGGTCCTGGTGTGGTTGTCCGCTTTGTAGTCGGCAGTTTGTCTATGCCTGCAGACGGTGTGGGTATGGAGCTTAGGTAGCAGGTCTGCATCGGAGCTCAGGTAGCAGGCCTGCATTTGACCTTGCACAAATGTTTTATCTGCTTTAATTCCTGTGGTTTGGTGCTTTGGGACCCAAATGCATCCCTGAGTTGTTCACTTCTCGCAGGGGAAAGTGAATAAAGATACTCTGTAACAAAGCACTGGAGTCATTGGCCATCTTCTAGATGTTGTTACATCAAACTTCCCTAGACTGAATTGTCATGGTATGTCCTTACCTGATACTCCTGCAGAGCCAGCACTGCCCGCGCTGTGGGCTTAAAGGGGGACCCCCGTGTTGGCCATCCTGACATCCCAGCGGTGCCTCAGGCCAACATCTGTTCTGGTGTTTCTAGGAGGGCTTGTGGGGTAGGAGAAGTGACCAGCATGCCCCAGTCTGCCTCATGTCCCTCCACATGTACGCACGCGTCCAAGAAGATGGATGTTACTCCCCGAGGGTGGAACAACAACCCATGGGTTTTCTGGCAGGTAGTGAATGGACATGTTAACCTCAGCGTGGAGCCTGCCGAGCTCACCTACAGCTCTTACCTCGAGATAGGGTCTCGGCTGGCTTCCCAGTCTTGTGGGAGACGAAGAAGCAAAGGAGCCAGGGGCCCCTACCAGGTCCATGTAAACCTGTCCCTGGAGCCAGGCTGATAAAACTTGATGATAACAGGAGGCAAAAGTTGCTCACAAACCTGTTTGCTTCACGATGTGCAGATTGTAATCTAAGAGGACTTCTGTAGTCCTTCAGCTGTGCTCAGGCCTGAAACCAGACTGGCTGATGATTATCAAGGGTATCTGACATCACCCTGCTGCTTTCTCCTGTGGGTGTAAATGAGGAGTAATTGCACAGCAGTCAGTGGAATAGCACCGGGTCAGCATGGTGTGGCGATGGGACTGTGGCCATGGGAATTGCTTTCTTACCGTCTTGTCCGCAGCCTTGCTCTGGAAAGGTACCTGGGGAGCTGGCAAAGCAGAGGCAATGACTGATGTTAGGGGATGAGTCTAAATAGCAATCTATTCTCTTCCCTGGTGAGAACTGCTGATTTCCTAGCAACGTTCAGGACTTTCTCTGATCTTTTCTAACCAGAAGAGGTGAGAAGCGTCCTTGGCTTACTTGTAGCAGCTGAAATTGTGAGTACCTAGCAAAAGCCATCCAGCTCAGAAATACGTAAGAATGTCGGTGCTCTGAACCAAGAAGAAACTTCTTTTGTTGCCCAGTTTAACTCAGCCCTGCCGATACTGTTGTCTTTCACTCAGTAAAACTCTCCTGTTCGCTTCCTCCCAGATTGCTTGTTTTCCAGTATGTGACATCCAGTGAAAGATTTCTCCTCTTCAGTGTGCCCTCGCAGTTACTCCATATTTCATAATTCAAGTCTGCAATCCAAAGCCGCAAGGGGTCCAATAATAAAAGCTTTTTGCAGTAAATACTGTACTAACATAGGCCAAGCCACAATTGAATGCTAGAGGCCAAGGAAAAATGTGAGCCCAGCAGAAAGCTTTAATCACAGGAGCTGGAGAGAATACGTGGGGCTGAGACACATCAGTTCCAACCATATTTGCTAAATCCCTCGGACTTATGAGAAGTTAGCTCCTTGTGCTAAGTGCTAGATACTTTTAAGGGTTCTCTGGAATTCGCTGTGGTTGAATGTCTTTGAAAACTGAGAAGATGTTGCAGTCGCTTTGGTTTCTCCAGAGTCACTTTTCACTGTGGGAGGAAACTGAAGTGTATGACTAGCCAGTAAGACAGTGAGATTTATTTTTTTGTTTTCCTCACATTCATCCTTTTTTCCTCTCCTGCCGGATTCCTGAAGGACAGTAGTTTAAATTTACAAGTACATACACTTAAGTATGTATGTGTTTGTGTAATGAACAAGTAAATAAGGTTTCTTTTCTGGTAGGAGCAGTGCACAAAGAAATTGATGAAGTCTTATTTTCAGGCAACCACTTGAAGAAAATAGTTATTACCAAAAGTAAACATAGATCCTGACATGTCTGCATGTGGCTGTGAGGACACTGTAGGCTTAAGTTACATCTATCATACTACTAATGTGGATTCTGTAAATCACTTGACTTATTAAAACGATGTGTTTGATATCAAACTGGTATCTGGAAGTAAAGCCTTTACAGTCTGCCTGCGCAGGGTGATCTCAACTAACCCAGGTGCGCCAAATGCATAAAAAAATAAAAAATTTCTGTTTTCAGTTGCTTTTCTCTGGTTTTTGGTTCTCTGTAATGTGTGTCCATTTGAGCGGCATGCGTGACCTAGGAAGCGCCAGCAAATTATTGTCTTGTTGTAATTTACTGCCTTGCTCTTAATGAAGCCATGTACTTACAGGTAAATTACTGCTATTTGTGGTATTTTCTGTTGCCCTTTCCCAGCTTGCTTATTTTCAGACTGGTCAAAAAGCGCCCGAATGATCCAGTTACTGAAGTATTTTTAGTGGAAAAAATTATTAGGAAATGCTTTTAAGTTGCATGGCAGTTTTTTAGGAAGGTTATTCTTACTTTATGAGCAATAACATTGAGATGTAGAGTTTGTCATTACTGAAGCAGTGCTGTTTTTATAAAATTCTTATCATTCCTGGTGTCCAAATGCTTATTTTTTTTTTTAATGTAAACCTCCAATATTTTACTTATATCAGCTAGTACCTCATCTCTATCCAGTTAGCATCGTCTCTATAAAGCACTCCCACCCCCCAACACTCCCCCCGGTGCTGTGCTAGCGTTGAAGTCTTGATTTAGTGAAAACTTCCCTTTTAATACACAGTGTCGGTTGAGGAAATATTAATTTCACCAAAGAGGCACATGTTTTTGAAATGTTTACTTACTCTGGAGCCAAAGAGGACTTTTCTCTGGAGCTAAAGAGGACTTTTTCTAAAGTGGCTTAGTCTGCAGATGATCAAATTTAATTTTGTAAATGAACTTTGCAGCGTGATTAAATTTGAACTTGATTACATTAGGCTTCTCAACATTGAGTTTGTGCCTTATTGGAGGTAGTCTTTTCATATTACTGCTATTTATGGATCTTATTCAAGTGTTTTATATTCTGGTTGGGTTCTGCAATGCAGTTTGTTCAAGCTACTGCTTATATCTGTTCCAGTTGTGCAAGAAGTGGAAAATATCCTTTATTTAGAACAGGTCACATGGGCCTGCATCCAGGAACCGTGTCTCAATGTGTTTAAAAAAAAAAAAAAAAGTATCTTGGAGGAACAGATTTAAAAAGTTCCTGAAATACTTTTCCGTCTGTTACGGAGGAACATTACATATTTTAAACGAAAAGGTAATAATAGCTGAGTTTAAAGTGATACGTAGGCTAGCACTGACTGAAGTCAATGGTGAAAGTCTTAACTGACGTCAGTGGGAGCAGAGCTAAAAGTACGTCTCTGAAATCTCTCCAGTAACGTTCTTGTGAGTGAGTTGATCCCATGTTTATTCTGCACCTCAAATCCTTTTCACTGGGAAGGAAACCCTCGCCACATCTTTTTGTCCGTTTTTATTTTTGAGAACAGTCTTAAAAGGAAAGGCTGCAGTTGGAGTCTCCATTGTATAAACATGTGGAGACAATAAGCGGTATTTCTTTGTATTGCTTTGTGCTGGGAGCCGGTGCTGCTCCCTGTCTGTCGCAGAGCATTTTCCGTGGTGAGAGATCCTGGTTGACCTTTCCTCTTCGGCAAAATTCCCGCTCTGTTATTTGCAGTAGGCCTTTGCTATTTAGCGAGGAAACAGAAATAGCCTGTGAAATTCAGTTCAGCATTTGCTTTGATAGGAACTATCGAACGTCACCTTTCTGCTTCCCTCGCCTGCTTTCCTCGGGAGGGTTTTGTTTAGCTGCTGGCTTATCAGAGAGCGCGCAGATATTGGGGCTGCGCTGCCTGCTCTGACTGTGCACCTTTTAGCATGCATGTGTGTTTTCTCTTTATTTATCGGACTGCTGGCTGTGTTAGTGGTGTGTAAGTACATATGCACTCTGCACGAGATGAATCTGTACCTTTCTGGTGAGCTTCCCTAGCTGGCGACTATCGATTTGCAGAATCCAGGTGATAATTCGAATCGATATATTCTTCTGCCTTTTAAATGACTGAAGATAAAACGCAGCAGCCCTGCTGATGGTTCGCTGGGGTGCCCCTGGTACTGCTCATAGTGGAGGTAATTTCACAAGCCTCTGGACCAGAATTTTTGGGGCTGCTGTGAGCCTGCCAGTTGTCAGTAACAAGTCATTGCAGAGCGTATTCTGTGCTGTGTATGTTTTTGTTTGGCACTTAGGGTGATGCATTGGGGGCCCCTTCCAGTAGGGTGGTGGGCAGCGTAACTAATTCTGGCTGTACGGTTTGGTCACGATCTTGAACACTGGGAAACAAGAGCAGAAGAGACTTGAAGATGTGTTATTTTATAAACAAATTCAGCCTCTCACCATGTTCTCTGATTAGAAGTTCAATGGGAAGATATCTGTACAGCTGCTTGAAAATGAGGGTACAGGAGAAACCTGTTCTGACACTTACTATGCTGTCCTCCTGTTTCTAGGCCTGCTGTCTAAATCAACATGCTTTAAGACTTTGAAAATGAAATGGAAGAAGTAACTTTCTGTTTACTTTTCTGCTAAAAATTGAAATTGTGTGTTGGCTGTTAATAGTCTTCCGAGAATGATCTGCCGTTTCGGTGTTGGGAGCAAAATGAGAGTCCAACTTCCATTAAGCTGGTCAGGCTCTCGGCCATTATTGTCTGTCTTGTTCTATTTTGGATTCAAAAAGTTTTTGAAACACATTTGTTGTAACATTTTTGTTTGGTAAAATTCACTGTCTTCTAATACTGCGTTTTGCTGGAACAAAGACAACATGATTAAGCAGCATGGCACGGCAGATTTTGCTGGACAGTTAACTATTGCATCGCTATCATATTATACTAGAACTGTGATTATTTTATTTGTTTTTTTAATAATCCCAGCAGCTAAGCAGTAACAGGGCAACTGTTGGCTTGCATGTAGTTTTGCACTTCATTTCATGCAGGGGAAAAACAGCACAGGAAAAGGAATATTGTTGCGTATTCATAATATAACAATGCTACTGCTTTATCTCCAACAGCTGTAAAAAAAAGCTGATGCTGCTTTGAGTGTCAAGATTGAAATATTTAGGTTCCCTGGAATCAAAGACTGTAACATAGTCTGAAACAGATCAGCCCATCTCCGAGGTAGAAGTTAACATGCATTTTTCAGCATTAGACATGCCAAGGGTCTGCTTGCTGTGGATGGGCACGAGCAATTTTGGGGTGCCTTTTGAAAGGGCTCCGTCCCAGTATCTTTAACCAGATTTTCAGCTTGCGACTTGCATAAGCCCTCGTCGTCGTTGATATCTGTGGGCTTCACCTGAAAATAAGCATTTCAAAGAGAATGTAGGAGTGTCTGAGTGAAAGAGGATGGTGTGCGTATCGCTGGTCCAAGTACAAAAATTGTGAAAATCAGTAAGGAAGGCTTGCAATACAACTGCCTGCTTTAACCACTAGTAGTGCCTCTGGATCGAGCTCATTTTTTCTGGTAACATCTCTGCTGCAAGGGCTGCTGTAATGCTTGTGTTAGCAGCTTTTTGCCAAGCATGCAAGCCAGGGTCTGGTGGTTTATAGCTTTTTTTTTTTTTTTTCTCTCTTTGGTGGTAAGTGATTATGTAGAAACCCTCTATAGGCTCCCCCCACCCTGACCTGCTGCTCACAGCTGCTGCGTGGACTGGACTGGCAGGTTGATGGGAAAAAATGTGTTGATGTGGTATATAATTACTTCTTCCAGCATGAGACAACAGAGGTGCTTGCTGTGATGATTGTTACCTATACTGCTATGTAAAACAGAATGTAAGTTTAATGTAGGGTTTGGGCTAGTATTTTAATGTTGTAATTAACAGCCTCTAACAGTAAACAAGTTTTTTTGAAATCATTTCCCATGAAGATTATTCCTTTACGATGTAGGCAGGTGTACATTTGCAGATGTTGAGTTTATGCATTCCGTGTTACTTGGAGAAATGACCATCAAGAACAAACAAATACCTCTTTTTCAGACCCTTTTACTCTAGAAGACCACAGGTACGGTGTCAGGCAGCTGGAGATCAGTCCTGCAGTCGGTATTTCATAGGGACATTTCGGCTTTGGAAACAGTCGCATTGGAGACGATGCGGCAGTTCCCATCTCTTGGAAGAACTGGATTCATCCTTCTTAAATGCTCGCCAAAAACTGGTGATCTAGTTTCACAGGTACGTTGTGCCTCCGTTTGTGCTGCTCTTTTGATACAAAATGGTCATAAACCCACCTGAATCGGCTACTTAGGTTGGAGTGGCTGGGTGGAGGGTGCTGGGGGGGTCTGGTCTTCTTTGGGCATCTTGTGAGACTGCCTGTGAAGGGACCACTGACATTGCAGGGAGTAGGATGGAGGTTTGTGTCTTTTCCAACCTACAAAGGCAAACTTTGTTTGTCTGTGTGCAAGGATTACGTGCCTGGTTTAGCCTCCTGTTAAGTCAAATGATGTATTTATGATGAATTCTGCGAGAAAAGGAGTTTACATGGTGCAAATCAGTAGTTTGGGTATCTGGAAAGACGTCGATCGGCTTGGAGATACTTAGGTGCTGGAAGCTTGCCCAGTTTCATATGTTTAAAGAATCACACCAGTGACAGATACTGTGTTTTTAAAGCTTGCCTGTAACTCTGGGATGCTGAGACACCGCTTCTTGTTTTCGTGGTGTGTGACAGCACAAACTGCCGTATGAATGGTAGAAACTTTGTAGGACAGGGGTGTTGGGATCTGGAGACCAGAGAGAAGTAACAAGTGGGAACAACTGGAATGTCCCGAACGAAGGATGCTTCAGAGAATGGAGGCAGGAATGATGAATAATCATTACTAATCTTACTGCCAGCCATCCTGTCATAACATGTAAACACATACAGAAAATGGGAATTAGTGTGGTTCTTTCTGGAGGAGAAGCAGCCAGCTGCAAAACTTGGGATGGGGCTAAATCAGCTGGGAACTGTTTCAGGGGAGCAGACTTTGGAAGCTGTCAGATGGCAAGAGGTGGGGAATATGGGCAAGGAGAGGGTTGTGGTACCGGAACTTCATACTGGGAAATCGGAATAGTACGGTAGAGATGGAAAAGGATCGTTGAGATATCCGAGTGGGAGAGCCTGGCTGAGCATGTTTTGTGCACATTTACGGTTTCCTTTCAGGATTCTTTGGGTTTTATGTAAATAAAGGAGAGGGTTTGTATAAAATATGACTGACTTTGGAAGTGTCCCTGCATGATAATATGCAGCTGTAAAGCCTAACCAGGCATGCAGAGGTAGAGGGAACACACCAAACCCTTTTTATAATGTTTGTGGACTTCAGCCTGAATAAAGAACAGTTGCAACCTGAGCGAATGAAATCAGAATGATACTGAGATGTGTGCACATGCAGGAGAGGATGATCTTACAGAAAAGCAAAGAGGAAAAAACTGTTTCGGGCTGTTCGTTGGAGCTGGAAGGAGTTCAGGGGGTGTGGGGCCCTTGCCGTGTGTCCCCAGGGATGCCATTAACTGCTGTGTTTGGGTTTCTGCTCTGCCTAGTAAGTTTTATTTTGTTTGTAGCAAATATTTACAATTCTGCCCAAGCTCAGCCATACTAAAGGCACATCCCAGATGTCAGTCTGTCTAGTGGCATAGTTCAGAAGAGTTGCTGGGATCATTTATTTATTTATTGCTGTTGTAACACGAAGGTTGCTATCTGATAAACAATTATTCCACCCTTCGAGAAGGCACATTGTAAATCTGCTAAGCTGCTCCTTTGTTTGTTAGGCTTGTGCATAATGAGTTTGGAATTTAAGATTAGTAGTGTGCTGTGCAACTGCTCATTTTGTGACCTCCTCCTCCTCCTTGGCTCGCCTGCCCGCCCGCCTGTCACATCCTGTTGGGCACCTAGGGCTATATTCGCACGGGGAACTTCAGTTTAGCGTTGCATCATCTCGTTTTTATGTGTGCTGCTGCCTAGTGGAATTAAAAAAACCCCATAAGGTAGGTGTCTAGGCTCCGTACAGAACGCATGGGGGGAAGGTGGCTTCAAAGGTGGCTTGTGAAAACTGACGTGGAGGGTTGCTCGAGTCAGCCAGTGAAGGGTGTAAGAGGCCAGTGTTGGTGTCGAATGGTGTCTCTTGAGGGTCTGGTTGCTGGTCTAGGAAAGCTGTTGCTAAACCTTTCTCAGAGTGATGTGCCACAAACAGGTCTGCTCTTACAGAGATGAGGAAGAGTGGGTAGTACCACATCCCCCTACCCCAGCTTTATCCACTCAGGACACAAAAATTTTGAGTTCCATACCTGTCTGACTCAAAACATGAGATTGAACATGTCTACCACTGTCTGGAGTGCCCAAGCCAATAAACCATGGGCTTTTTGAGGTGTCTCTTTTGCAGAAACTGGTCTGTTTTGCCTCGTATAGTATTCATTGAACTGGTAGAGGCAGGAGTGGCTTGGTGTAACGCAAGGGAGCAAGTGTTTGCCTGGGGTGGTTCGCACCCTGCTCCAGAAAATAGTTAGTTGTACAAAGTGGAACAGCTCTGCCAGGAAGCAAGGAAGACGTGCTCAGAAATTAGATGGTTTTCAGCTCCATCTGTTTCTAAAAGGCAATTGTCCAAATCTCTGTAATTGGGGTCACAGCGTGAAATATGGGGACCTGCTTGAAATACGAGTGGTGATACTTGGGGCACAGGTAGCTGGATGAAGGGAAAACGTCTTTAGGGTTTTGGGACCCAGAGGTTCCTGAATTGCTGCAGGAGGACAAAGAAGTTGAAGGGTGGTATGAACTCGCTGATGGTACCGACGGCCAAAGAGCCTCTCTGAGCGGTGTATATTGGTGAGGAAGCTGTTGGGTAAAGGTGGATGTTAACAGTGGAGACCAATATACATCAGTTCTTGAGAGTGCTGAACTTTTTAGGAATGTGAAATTATTCATGGTGCAGCAAGAGAAGCTTGGATCTGTTTAGAAGTGGGTTACTTCAGAGGAGTAAAGTGAGTAAGGCAGGAGATGAAATAAGATTATGTCTCTGTCATGAACTTGTTTTTTTGATTTAGCTTGTTGCGCAATTTACAGTTTCAATCTAATTGCAAAACTGTTCTGCAAGTGATAATTTGGTTCCCAGCTAATACAGCTTTTGATACTTACTGTACAGAGCTGTGCTGCAGGAGCTGCTCGCCCTGAAGATGCTGTGGGCCAGCAAGGTCTTTCTGTTTTCCAAAGGGTTGCGTAGTGTAGAAAAGCATGGAGCAGATCTGCCTGTTGCGAGCCTCTTGGAGGTGCTGGAGCTGCCCCTGCAAAGAAAACAGGGCTGGCTGGAAGAGGCCTGCTGCCGCTATGTGTTTGCAGCGCTGGGGAGGGTCTTTCTTGCAGCCTTTTTGGTATTTCCCGAAGGAATCGGCCACCCTGCCTTCACAGCAGCCTCCTGCTTTCTGGGAGAGATCCCTCCGAGCAGGCAGTAATTACTGTCATTCCAAAGGAGTCCTCTTCTGTGGAGAAGACTGTTAATTATCCCTCACTTAGGCTTTCTAATGAAGGTGCTTGTAAGAGTTGTGCTGGGGTACCACCATCTCCATAGCACCCAATTTCCCTCCTGTGGGTCTGCAGTGTGTGCGGTGATCTCTCACACTGATCCGAGGGGGGTTTGTGTCCTGGGGTCTCGGGTGGGATCTTCAGGGACTTGCTCTCTGAAATGGTTGACCATTTGGCCTTTTGCCTTGCAGCACCACTTGAGACTATAAATAAGGCTGCAGAGGATCGGGTCCAATGATCTCATGTTCCTGAATCCCGTTCTGTCGCGCCAAGTGTTGCGCTGTGTCCCAGCCGGATGGAAGGAGGCTGGGGAGAAAAGGTGGCTCTTGCGGTGAGCTGCGGCCCGGAGCAGCTCTGACGGTGGCTGCAGTCTCGGCTGGTAATCCCACTGTTCTCACACCCAGAGCTGCTCCTGGGCAGCCTGGGCATTGCAGCTGTCTTAGGTAGGCACAGAGACAGAGGCGTATGGAAGATGACAGGTCCCGCTCTCCCAGAGGACTGCGAGAGCTTCCATGCGCTGTCGATATGGTGCAGTGTTCAGCAGATCGCAGTGATGCTCTTGTCTGTGCTGTCCTGGCTGGCTGATGTGGAAAACCAGCAGTACTGCAGGACAAAACATAATAATGATCTAAAGAAGAAATGCTGTAGTGATATTTTACAGCTCCTTCTAGTTGAAGTGTTGGGTTTGCTCCCTAGCCTGTTTTTTCATCTTGTTTTTGAGGTGTGCTATGAGCTGGAACATAGTACTGGTTTGTATGGTTACCAGTCTCATCCCCTGCTATCTGATAACTCCTGCCCCGTTGCTATGAAACGTTTTAGTGAGATGCCATGTAAAAGGGATGAATATCCATCTGTAACTGCAGAGAGATTTTTTTCGTGGCTCATCTCTTGCTGATCTTTCTGATCAGTTTTCTGATTGTACTGTTGGTGGATTTATTTGAATGGTTGCTGGTGTTGTCATGCAACTATCTGATGCATGTTTCCCATCTGTAATTTAATACCTTTACACTGAGGTTTATTAAGTAACACAGTCCAGAAAATTGCAGTATCTGTCCTTGTTGTCTGTTTTCAGTGGGTTTATTTTTTGTGGCGAGGACTTTCACAGTTCTTGGCGTTCCAATTCTGTAATCACTATTCAGTCTAAGACAGTTTTCCCTGTATTTAAGAGCTACAGAATCAGGCTGTGCTTTGGAGAAATGCTAGATTTGTCTGCTTGCGGAGTCATCCGAAGTACATAGGTTGTTTGGTAGGTGCTGTTTGGCTTCTTGTAGTGCTGTAGGGAGTGCCTGGCTTTGGGGGCTCTGTGGTGGAAACACAGTTCCTCCTTTCTGCATGTAGCATTGGAAAAACTGAGTGGTTGAATGAGGAACTGTGTGCACTTGAGTTAGTGGCACTTACAGTTGCAGAGCAGCCTTGGCGGCAGGAAGACAGGTGCTGTGGAACGCCAAGGTTGTATTGATTGTGTTGCATTTCTGCTGGAAAAATAATACAACGGGCTCAGTATTTGTACTTTCCACTTGTGTATTGTTTTCTTTTTATTTTGTGTATTTAGAAAACACCGTGGTCTGCAAACTGCTGGTTGAGTATTTTCTGTGGAATGAAAACCATCTGGATAATTTAACTGAATTTTATCAAAGTTTTTGTAACAGGCTCTTTTCCTGGCATCTTGTTAGACGAAGATGAGAATTCGAGTTAAAATTCAGGGAGGTAATTATGTGCTGGCTTATGATCTGGAATTTTAGAAACAACTTGGGCTTGTTTGAAGTTGTAAAAGTAATCGAAATATTAAAATGATATACAGTCTCTCCCAAAAACATTCTCCCTGAGCAAATGCCTGCCATTGGTGCTTTTTTATTCCCCCCTGACGTACTTGAATCCTTGGGATAACGGGAGCTGCAAGATGAAGAAAGCATCCAGCGTTTGTGCCGAGGCTTCTTTGAAAGAGACCGGGCTTAAACAACGCTTCCATGTGTTTATACTAAATAATTCCGTTGGTTTTATACTCGTAAGTTTAAACTTGTTGCAGCCCTAGGGCTGTAACAAACATGGGAGTGCTGTACCCAGATCCAGCAAACCTTAAGCATGTGAGCTGTGCTGCTCAAGACTTGAGTGCTTGAGTTTGAGCTCATGGTTTGGATATGTTGCTGGGTTGGGAGAAGCATTCAGCATATGGCAAGCTGTTAAATCTGAAGTACTTTTGAGCCTAACACTGTGGTTTTAATATATTCCACTTTTGTTGAAATACTACTTAGAAAAGTAAAAAAATCTCAGTAGAAAAGAAGTGCATAATCTTTTCAACGAGATGCAGAATTAACTAAATTTCAGTATAGTCTGCTTGACACAGCAAGAGCACCATCAGGCAGGTTTTTCTTCTTTTTTTTTTTTTTTTTTCCCTTCCTCCTAAGAAGACTTAACTGCCCATTTGGTTTCTGATGTCCTGATGACAGCGTTGGCTTATGGGTTTGGCTTTATGGGTTGGTTGTTTTTTTGTTTTTGTGTTTTTTAAGTGGGGTGAAAGGAGTGCTCACGTTCTCGGCATTGGAAAGTTTTAGGCATTTGAGAGGTTGAGTATTTAAATTTGTACATGTTTAAATCATGAAAAACAGTTCCTTGAGCACTTGGACACACGTGCATGTGCCTGCTGTGATCGTGCTTGTGTGGCTCCTCTGAAGAAGGAGCTGTATATGACTGCAACTTTCTGAATCCAAACTAGGTCGTTCTCAAAGCCAACCGCAGTGTTGTTAGTCTAATATTGGGTGCCATGTGGACAAGTTCTGAAAGTTTAGAATTTCCAACAGTCTTAAGTTTTTCCCAGTGGCTATATAGAATCATAGAATCATTGAGGTGACAGCTCTGGAGATCATCTTGTCCAGCTCCATTGCTCATCATGTTGAGTAGGTTGCTCAAAGCCATGTCTCATTGGGTTTCGAGTATCTCTAAAGACAGAGACCACAACTTCTCTGGGTGACCCATTGCAGTATTGATGACCCTTACAGTAAAAAAGTGTGTTGGTTTTGTTTGGGGTTTTTGTTTTTTGAGTTATACATAACTCATACATAAACTATTTTTCAACTTGTGTGTTGTAGTGTGCACAAGACGACGTGTGCAGGAGGTTGCACTCCTTCAGCTTTGCTTTTCTAAGTAAGGCAAGGGGATGTATTTCTTAAGTAAACTGCTGCATTTTGTCCCAAAGTGAATTTATTGTACAGGCATAGTGAAAGACCTGGTGGGCAAAACTTCTGCGTCCTGTTCAGACTTGGCTCAAAGGCCGCCAGGTTTTCTTCCTTGTCTTGATTCAATCTTGTTTGACACAAACTGTTTTCTAGCTCTGTCATTCCCCATTGCGGCTGGATGCAAAGCACCCTATAACGTAACGTTACACTTAATAAGTGCTTCAGTGCAGAGGTTGTGTCCAGTGCTGCAGAACTCTACCTTGGTGGTGTTTGTGCAAAGCATTTGACAGGTGCTCATCGCTTGCGATGTTATCTGGACTGTTTAACGTGTATAATAATTCCACGAGGCTGTTGACTAAAATATTGCAGGTCTTTGATGCACCAGCACCAACTTGTCTGCTGTGAATTCATACACTAAAGTCAAAATTGCTTCTAAAATAGTAAACATGAACTTTGGCCATTTCATGCTCTGGGATAATTCTAGAATGGGTTCCTTGGTGTGCTGTGCACAAAGTGCCTTTTTGTAACCTGCAACTGTGTCTGCTCATCGGGACAGTGTGCAATATGCTTCTGACAAGCTATATTAAATAAATAATACGTGGAATTGAGTATCTAAGCTTCAGTCAGGACTGATCCTGCCTTGACTGTCCTGCATCACGCAGTGATCTAGGACTACACTGCAGTTTTCTGCAGATTGCTTTTGGCAGCTTCAGGGGCCAACAAACTGAAGATCTTGCAAAATACATTCTTTAGCATAAAAAAAGTGTACTGGAATTACTGGAAGAGTTTACTTCAGAGGCACCTTCTAGGGTAAAATGAAGTGTAGTGATTAAATAGCAATCTTGAATGACGCTGTCACTGGCAAGTAAGAGTCCAGTGCTATGGCATGCCATAGCAGTCTTACTTGATTCGCTCGGTGTCACACAGCAATGAACGTGTGCTGACTATCGAGTCTCCAGCTTGTATTTTCTGAGCCTGCATTCGTTTCTCTGTACTGTCAAGCTCTGACATGTTTGGGTAAGTGGAGTTGACTGGCAATAGCAAAACATCAAGTATTGAAAATAAACCATGTTTACTGCTCCAGACTTTGTTCCTTCTGCATTTCCAATAACTATTGAGAAATAAGCAGAAAGTGAAGGGTGCTTTCCCAGAATAGCGCTTTTTGGGGAAGAGACTTGAGATTGCTCATTGTTCGGAGCTTCTAGATGGCAAACCTGAGACCCAGTAGGCTCAATGGTCCTTCTTACTTTAAGCTTACAGATGAGGCCGATGATGTGTTTATGCAGTCCTTTCGAGCCTCTCATATAAATGAGAGTGACTTTGGGTGGTAAATGGTGTGCAGCAATATCTGCGCTCCCAGGGTGCTGTAAGGCTTAGTTAGCCGTTAGGTGCCTCGGTGACAAAATCAATACCGGTTAAATGCTGGGTGTTGCCAGATCTTGACGATAGTTTTTGCCTTCACCCGTGCCTGGAGTGAGAGTTCTTTTACCCCATCGCTTCTGTTTGTCTCCCCCCGTTTATTCGAAGGCTCAGTGGTGTGCACAAGGCAGGTGGGGGCAGAGCTCTGGGCACCTGCTGCCAAGGCCATCTCAAAACCCCGCTTGAGTATTGCACTGCACATGCAGGGTTCGGGAGCAGGAGGAGTCCTGTCCTCCGTCATCTGGGTAAAACGTGGGATCCTGGGAGGTCTCGCTGCGTGAGCTGCTGCTTGAATAAAGCTGTTGGGGCAGTTTAACTCTGCAATGCTTAACTTCAATTAAGTTGTCAAGTTTAGCATTGCTTTAGGCGTTAATAGAGTTTTACTCTCACTTAAAAATCTGGTTTAGTAATTAACCTCCATTTTATTCTGGAGTTCAGAAGGTGCTCGTTTAGTGCAGCAAATTTAATGTCATGTGAATTAAAACATGAAAGATATTCAGTAATGAGAAAGTGGAACAGGGTAGTGCAGAAATTGGATTATATGCAGTTTACAGAGAGCTGTGCTAGATGCTGAGATCTTAATGACAAGCATTTTGAAGGCACTGCCTTACCTCTCTGCATTTCCATGGTTAAGGCATGTTCTGAATTAAATGGGGACTTAGTAATGGAGCTGGGATTTCTGTTGTTGCACACTGACTTTTTATTGCACTTCGGTTTATTGTACAGCCCTTTCTGAAATCTGGACATTGGATGGCTATGACAGTACAACTGCCAGAAGGTGTGAGGCATTCACGGAGGCTGGGAGAAAAGGTGGAGGGACCCCTAGTTCAACTGGGTGCGATGGACCGATGGTTGAGATCCCCTTCTCTGTTGTAACTAAAGACTGAACCCAAGCTCCAGCATATTCTGATGAATTTATTGTTGGAGGGAGGCTACATGGAAGGAGAATTATACCTGCAGGCAGCACAGTCGCTTCACAGAAATTGCCCTGGCCTTTGTGATTTATCCGGTAGCGTTCTTCCTACTGCTGTGCCTGTATTTTACATCCTACCACAGCCGTTACTGCTACAAAGAAGAAGTGGTCCCCAGTTTTCCTGGCAAGAGGACTGTTTAACTGCTCCCAGCATTGGAGTATAGCTGCGTACTGCTGCTCCCCTCTGCAAGAGCAGAGCTGCTATGCAAAGGGAAAGAGGCTGAGTTTTCCTAGAATTGTCAGGTTTGTGGCGTGTACGTGTGGAGTGTGTGCCAGCTGGGAAGTCCCATGCTTTTCAGGACTGGGCTGCTGGCATCACATCAGTTGATATGGGCTGACTTGCCTTTGGATATCGGGTGTGGGCCTTCAGACCGCCTCAGACTGCGCCAGTTTTGCTGCCCAGAGTTTTTGGGTGACTGCAGGGAGAAGAGGCAGCTTTTCTCATTTCTAGAGAACATGGCATGCGCAAAATGTGGTTTTGTGCATCTTTTTTTGATCTGGTTATCAGGGACTGTGTCAGAGGGCCAGTTTGGACCAGGAACACAAAGTATTGCTCTGCGGATGCCTGCCTACCAAGCTTTCGCTCTGTGATGTGCGTTCTCACATTAAAGCGCACTTCTGGCAGCTCTTTGGTGTTGTCTACTCCAGCAGATTCCAGAGGCAGATGCAGGAGGCTCAGTGTTCCCACAGCCATCTCCTCTATAGCTGAGATACATGAAATCAGACGCTTTGTCTTTTCTGTCATTTGAGTGATTTAAGGGAAAAAATAACCTCTTATCACTTGCTTAACTACTTTATTTCCAAGGCAGGAATGTGGGGTGAAAGTTCACCTTGTGAAGGCCGCAGAAGGACTATGCACTGCGCGGGGCGTGGTTTTGTGCTGGGCCTGATCTCCTCTGGCTTCAGCTGCTGCTGGAGGATACGGCTGTGCCCATCCGTGCCTTCAGCCTGCACCCCGTGATGGAGCTGGCTGCTGAATGGCTGCAGGGAGAGTTGGTTTCGCTCACTGATTCAATGGGAAAGGACTGCACATGCTCAAAAAAAAGAAAAAAAAAAAAGAAAAGTTTTCCCTCTGCTTAGAGCTGGCTTGTGCTACGGCCACACAGCTGCAAGACCCAACCAAGGGGAGGGTTGGGAACCAGGGCTGTGGGAAGGCAGGACTCCTCCTTCCGTAGCAGCTTGCGGTTATGTTGGGTTAGTTGGAACATAAAGTCTTACTGCTGACCTTAGAAAAACATGGTAAAAGTGATGTGTGAGTTGTATGGTTGCTGGTCTGTGGTTGGTTTTCTGTATGCGGCTGAATTTTGCTGTATCAAAAACAGCATTCCAGTAGAAAGTGTGACAAGTACCATGCTTACAGTCAGTGACATCTTTACCAATGAGTCCAGTCTGATGACTTTATATGACTGATTCTTAACGTACTGAATCTATGGAATGGATGAGCAGTAGTGGCAGTGGTCTGGTAACCTGCCAGGACTCTCTTCTTCAGCTTTATGCTTACTCCATAGGAACCACATCCCAAACATACTTGCTCGCTGAGCTAATCGCCTTATGGCTCAAGCACAGTTTAGTTAATTCTGTGTAATAATTTACTGATGTCAGCTATACTGCAGTAGTTATCTGTGTGCAAAGTCCTGGTTCATAGCAAATATGATGTAATGCAGTTAATGCTAACCTCTTTGACCGTAGACTGAGCTAAGCTGTCTTAGTACATGTTGGCTGTGGCCTAATAGCACATGTGGCTGCTCTTACTATTCAGCTGCTGGATGGTAACTTGTTAAGCCAAGGTATTCTGATGGGCTGCTGGAGTCCTCCTGCCACCAGTGAGACCTGGAATCACTTGTGCTGACTGCAGCTGTAACATCCAAGTCGTCCTGTGTTAATGTGTTTTCCATGGGAGACAGAAAAGGCTGATAATGGATGAAAGAGCATTAAATTCTTCCAGTGTGTAGCTGCTGCTGGTGACTGTGGACTAGTTTGATGGGGTTCACATCTGTGTTAACTTTTAGAAGACAACATGAAGCTATTATGCAGTTACTACCCACTCCAGGATCTGCACATCAATTAGGAGAGGCTGCTTACTCATGCTCCTCAAAAGTTGTGCCAAAATAGCTATTACATTATGTCAGAGCCCATATTTTCATCCTGAGCAATTAATCAGAATATAAACCTTGTTTCTCCTCGGCAGCATTGTATATGGACCTAGGACTTTGGTACAGGGTACTTTAGAGCTGTACTGGTTCAAGAGGGCTCCTCTGTCGTTGGCACATGTCAGGGAAGTTATTGTGAAACATGACATTAGTTTTCCAGCAGTATATCTGGGGAGCTCCAACAACAAAGTCCTCTGTAAACAGCTTTTGTTCTTCATGTTAGGACTTGTTCTACTATAACACTTAGGATCCCTGCTCGGGACCCAGCATCCCGTGCTGCTGGTAGGTGCTATGTGAGCATGAAGGAAGGTGGTGGGATGCTTCACAGCAGATCTGCAATCTGAGAATAAGACACGAGAAGCAGATGGCTACAGGGGGAAACAATGAGGCAGAGCTGTCAGCGTGATGGGAAGGAGTCCTAGGACACCCACTGCCTCACTGCTGTCAAAACCCTGGTCGGCGTCCTGCCTGGGATCGAGCTCTTGAGACAGACGTGATGGAGGCTGGCAGGGCAAGTACACTTGGAGGTACCTCTGAGGACCTTTCTTTGTAAATGGGAGAAGGTGCTGAGCAGACGTTGTTGGAGAAATGTGGCGTTGTTGGTGAGCCGCTTGCAGCTTTTCTTCTCGAGCATCAGGAACCTGTGGTTCTGGATCCCAGCCCTGTCTGCTTGGGGTAACTGGTGGTGGTTCGCTATGGCCCGGAGATTCATGGCAGCAGAGCCTTGGATGGCTGTAGGGTCCCGGTTAAGATGTGACATGCCAAGGAAGCAGGGTCTGTGGAGAAGTGGCAAAACTTGTAAGGAAAATGGAGAAATGTTGGCTTTACTGACCAGTAGTCTCCTGACTTTCCAGGCTGTTCTCATGTAAGAACTGCCTGATAGTGCTATACAGGAGCTTCTTTTTCCAAAGCAGAGAAAAGGCTCAAATATAATTGCGTGAAGTATTCGTACTGTGCAACACACAACTTGAATGAGGATTCTGTGGAGAAAATGTACCGTCACACCGATGGGAAGGCTAAGGTCTGTTCTGTAATTCCTGATCCTAATTCACGATTTTCTGTCTGTTTTGCCAAATACCTTGTAATGCAGGGAAAACGATAACTCAGAAAAGATGTTGTGTAATAAAAATAGAAGCGCTTTCTCCAATTTCTCCATATGTTAATGGCTGGATTTTCAGGCAAGAGATTCCAGTAAGGTGTGCCAGCAGTCTGAATACCTGCTTGTGCTGCGGCCCTCTTTCCATGAAAAAGCTGTTTGGGTTAGAGACAAGGATGAAGTCATTGGGAGTGTCTGGTATCTCTGTGAATTGGATCCAGTTCTGTGTGATTTTATAAGAAGAAATGAAGTATTGTAATTCCTGAGGTACTAGCAAGGTTCTTGCTTTAGAAATCCGGTCTCGCTTCCATTTATTTCTTCCCTATTGGAAAATTCATGTCGAGTGAGTAAATTCATCGCGTTGGAGGCCATCTGGAAATAGCTAGAGCAGGCTAAATTATACATTAGATTTGATAAAAACTTTTCAAAGACACTTTCTCTGGGGAAGGGTAGGATGGAAGTCTGAAAAAGGTTTGATAGGAAAAGCAGACAAAGAGGTTAGGGTTCAATGAACAGGAAATTATGGTAATGTTTTAATTCAAAAAAAGAACATAAACAGAGAAGTTAGATGAAGATTGAATACGAATGCTGAACCATCAAAGTGGTACCTAGCTGATGGCTGTTCTCTTGGCTTCTCTCTTCTACCAGTTAATGTGTATGACTTCAAGATGCAGACCACTTTTCCATCATTTGACAAGATAACTACCTGTGTTAAAATAAAAGTAAATACACAAAAAGCAGTAATATAGGTTTGTAGAAAAAGAAGAAAGTTTAAGCAGGTAGTTAACTTATGGATTTGATTGCTGCAGGAGGCTGTGGAGGTGGATGGTACTGGTAGGTTCAAAAAGAGATGAGGCAGTTTAGTGGAGAAACCAGACACTTAAAAGAAACTGGACTGGGGTTGCTCTATCCATTAGTTAATGACTATGGATGCTGGAGGGTTACAGAGGGAGCAGAGCGTAGGTAGGTGCTGGGCTCGTGTGCTTTCCCATTGCAGACAGGGTGCTGAGCTGGATGGACCATGAGGCTGCTTATTCCCTGCATTTGCCCAGCACCTGGAATTTGGGTACCAATGAGCTGAGTTCTGACAGGTTGGATGTCTACTTCCTTCTTTAGTTATTCCAAACCCAGGAACAACTCGTCAAAGTCTGGGCTAGTGAATCATTGCAAATGCTTAATGTGTTGGCAGCTACGTGCCACCCAGCTTCACACTCTGTTCTCCTGCCATAATTTTAAGAAACCATTGGAACAGTGCCTTCTCCCCCCCAAAAAAGTATATCCAAGGATCTGGGAACTAATGTATGCAATCCTCCCCCAGTTTATTTGTACCAAGCTGTTTGGGTAGGCCTTGGTATTGGTTCTAGCTGCAGAGCAGGTTTTAGTCAAGAAATCAAAAGCTTGGATATCATTTACTCAGAGATAACTGAGCCAGTTAACGCAGAATTGATGAAAAAAGTTCATCGGAGTGGGGAGAACTCAGTCAAAGACATCAAAATCTCCCAAGTCTGTAAGAAAGAGCTATATGGTGCTTTGCATTAAATGGGGTATTAGTCATTATCCAGTCAGTCATGTTTGTTAGTTTGATTTGGTGTTTGTTTAGAGGTCTCTCGTGCCAAACTGTGTTCTTTGCATGTACAGGAGCCTGGTTCGTTCTCCTAATGTATTAGTTCAGTTGTTAGATTAACTGATAGCTGTACTTCCATCAACTACTTGTCATATTTCATTTGACTTGCAAAGTCCATGTCATGATGTACTTCAATGTCCATGCTTAAACAACTTAGTCCAGTGCTTCTAAAAGGCTGCCTGTCTTTGGGGGAGCCTTGTGAGGGTGATGTGCTCCCCTCAGTTTGGCTGAGGGGTTGGGAGGTGATGTTTGTGCTTTCAGCAGAGAAGAAATGGGGAGTTATGAAAGTGAGTGGTCCTCTCCTGATCGGGTACTTGATGGACCTTTGATTTTTCACCCCCCATCCCTGCAACAGCTTGACCCTTTGCTTTCTGAAGCAGACCCCAAGTCACATCACAGGTGAGCCTGGCCAGAGGAAGAGTTTCCATTTTACGGAGGGGTGAAGTCAGGGACAGTGGTTTAGCTGGAAGTTGTGAATCAGACCAGATCCAGAGGAACAGTCCGCTTCTCCAAGAACCTCAAACCTTTTCCAGTATTTGAAAAGTTGCCTGCTTGCCTGTGCTAGCGCTCCTGCCTTTTTCTCCATTTCTGCAGTGTCAGGAAGAGAAAATAAATCTGTAATCTAAGTAATATTCTAAATATAGAAGTGCTGGTGTACAAATGAGAAATCTTTCTGATGGATTCAAAATGGGTTTTGTAATAAAAGGAAATGTATTTGACACTGCCAGAATTTACAGTCCCACCAGAGGCTTGTGAAATAACTGCTATACCAAACATCCTGGGCTGTAATGGAGCTTGTTGACACGTACGGGTTACTGGAGGGTATTTCTGGCTGTTGCCATGAAGATGGGTTAGCAGGAAAAAATACATCCACTGCGACTGCTGTAGGGCCCTGTCTGTACCATCAGCTTCTAAAAAGAGCGTTTTAATAAAAGGTGGTTAAAGAGGGGAGGCTGTCTTTCAAAACAGGTACCAGAATATGGCCCCTGAGAGCCAGGAGGAAGAGGCTATGAGTAAGTCTGTTGTAAGTTGTACAGACTAATACTGCTTTTGGCAGTTTAACCGACTAGAAAATTGTTTTGCTGGAGTCCCTGCAGCTTGCAGGGTTGGCTTTTTATTCCCCCCCCCCCCCCCCCCGCCTGTTTCTCCAAAATCCTCTCAGGCTTTGACCTCTCTACACTTACTTTGCCAGTAAAAGTCCCAATTATTCCCAGCTGGGATAACAGCTTTTTCATGTGGTGACTTATAAAATAAGTGTTGTAGGAAGGCATCGTGGCGGTCTTCAGGTGATGTCAAACACGGAGACTACTCTCAGCCATTTGGTGAGGTGAAGTTTCAGCTATGAACTTGAGGTAACTATGAGGTAAAGTTTTCCCTGCTTGCTATTTCAGTTTTTCGGTAGGACTCAGCCCGGTGCTGTGTGAATGGTCTCATTGCCTTTGACAGTGCTTCATTTGTAGCAAATATTTATAGATGCATCTAGGGGTCCAGTTCTGTTTGGTACATAGAGGCATAACCATAAAGAAGTTACATTAGAAAGAATGTACTTTGCCATTAATTCTGCTTGGTCTGACTTGAATCACTGAAGATGTATCAGGGAGAGAGGGAGCTTCTGCCCAGCTGCTTAGAGTGTCCAAGAAGAAAATGCTATGGGAGGACTTGAAAAACAAAAACAAACATAAAAAGGCTGATGCTAGAAAGAAAAAAGTGTCTGTAATGAACTTTTCCCCTACTGAAAATTAGTTTTCAGATTGAAATAAGACAGTTAAAAGAAGTACTGAAGTTTGATCAGTAAAATTATCTATTAAAATGGGAAACTGAGGCTCTTGTGCTTCATTCTGTCTTCAGACCAAGCTTCCTATCTCATTCACTGCTACACACATGAGGCTTGCACTGATTATTTTCATCTGCAGGTCTCTGAAGGGTTTTACTGCTTGTCTGTGAGTCTTGCGTTGCCTGCATGAGGGGATCAGGAAGCTGAACTCCATGGTACACTGAACATTAAGGATTCGCTTAAATGTTTTGCTGAAGATGAGTTCCCTGTGCTGGCTGACAGTGGTTTAGCCAGCAAAAACCTGGTTTTAAAGCCATGGTTTTCAGCCACGTTTAGGCCTGTGATTCTGTGTAACCTGTTTCTGTGGGAGATGGGGCTTTGCTCTGGCTTTTGCTGTGCTTTTAACTTGTAGGCTTCTGGTGCCCACACACCCCTGACGAGTCCTGCGCTGGGGACCACTGCTCCAGGCTCCGCTCCTTCTCTGTACACGATGCAAACATCTCCACGAGCTCTCAGAGATGTTTCAGGTTACATAAAACAGAATTTAAAATAGTGTCTTTTTCACAACATTCGGAGCACGTGTTTGTGAATATAAATTTTCAGCGCAGTGCCAGCAGAGTTAGCTTAACAGATGCAGAACTCTGTTACTAAGAATAGTTTCTGCAGTTATCTCCCCACACAAATTTTCTCCTTGGGCATTTGCAATGTGCTTATCAACACTGCAGAAGATCATATGCATGTTCGGTTTTTGCAGAAAATAGTCTGCAAGCTTTCTGCTTTCAGAAGCTATTGAAAGCATGCTCTTCTGAAGCCACGCTGAGTTTCAACTGATGAATCAGAATTCTGCATGGAAGGATTTGGGTACAAACAGAATAAAGACATTTAGCAATATCTTTTTTTATCCTTTTTTTCGTTCTTGCGTTGCCTTGGTAAACAGCAACACTTGCTGGCAAGAATGGGAATAACAGATCAATCTGCTTATTTTCGGTCACTGGATTCATGTTTGTTAGTCATCCGTCTCTTTTGTGGCTGTTACCCAGTGGAGAGTATACCTGGTGGGGAGGAAGATACGATGTCTTGGCACAAGATGCAGACTCCTTGCTAACGACATTAAGACCATAAGAGCACCTGAAGTCAAATCAGGAGTTCATTTGTTTGAATGAAAGCTGAATTTTCAGAGTTTTCCTACTAAAAGAAACAAAGTGCTCTCATGAGTTAGACAAACAGCATTTGGCCTCCAGTTAGTGCACAAAATTCTGTTTAAACAAGAAAGAAAGAGTTAATTGAGGGTTGCCTGTTCCTCATTTGCTAAGCAGCAGAACTTTTATGGGGTGTGAAACTGTGGTTATTAACCATAGGTAATGGGGATTGTCTCATTCATAACCCACAGTTACTCTTAACAGTGTATGGTAATGCTCTGTGCCAGCAATGCTGCCTTTGCCAGTGTTGTCAGGAGATTTGCTTCATTTAAAAAACCACAAAGAGCTGGGCTTGGCCTATTAGTAGTCACTGAAGGTAAATGTAAAGGGAATACAATAGGAACAACATACTGAAAAGAAACACATTTTTTAAGGTAGTTGAGTGCTTAACTTGTTTGATAACAAAAGGAATGAAGTTTTACTGTAAAACTAGGGCCTGAAGAAAAGAAAGAATGAAAACTAGCAAAAAGACTTTGGGTCTGCAAGAGTAGAGCCAGAACGGGGAAAAAATGGGGGGGGGGAGAAGAAACAAATACAAACTAACTGATTTCAGTGGAGGTTAGGGGAGCTATCTGGATTTGCCCCGATGTCCTTTCTGGGTCCCATCACATCTGGCAGGTGGCAATAGAATGTGGAGGTTCTGCATCAGGTGTGAACGCTGCAGAATTATTTGTCTTCTGCCTGCTTTGATGTCCAGTAACTTATCAATGGATAGAGTTTTAAGTAAATATTGGTGTTGTGGTTTTGTGTCTTTGTTAGTTTGTGCATATTTTAGGTTACATTGTTAGACTGCATTTTTTTCTTGTGCATGGGACAACACAATCCTAAATCTTTGGCTGATTTTTTTTTTTTTTAAAGTGGTAGTTTCTGTAAAAGTATATGGAATAATGTCTGTTACTTTGCTCAGGAGAAAGAACCTTTTGCATGTGGCGTAATTCTCCTGTAAATGTCACTGCTGCTGCATTGATGCTATGGGATTGGCAGAGCTGGATGAGGTTGGAGAACTCTGAGGCAAGAGAGCATCTGCTAGAGTGAATGCAGCTCTCCGTGCTTCGGGAATAGCAGGGAATAAGCTTCCCTACTAACTGGCTGCTGTAATGCCTTTTAAGGTACTTGATAACAGCTGTTGGGAGGGATGGTGGCATGGACGGTGTGGTCTGTAGTGGCAGTTCTCGTCTTCCTAATCCAGGGTTCGGCTTGTTGGCATCGCCATCCATGGTGTGTCCAGCCTCCGGGGTCTCATCACCTCTCCGCCCCAGTGCTTTCACTGACGTCTGGGCTTTTCAGCAGCTTGAAGCTTTTAGCAAAGGTGGCATTTCTGTTACTCGGCTTTTACAGTTTGCAACAACATTTGTGGTGCAAACAGCGTTTCTTAAAAAAGATGCGTGTGGGGGAAATCTGTGCTGGAGTATTTAGGAGATTCCCTAAACTTGGAGCTACCGCTCCCAAGTCTGGCTCCAAGTATTACGGCCTCTTTCCTCACCTAACGACGACCGATGTGCAAATCCACCTCTCCAGCCTCGATTTGTCCCCTAAAGTCATTTTAGAAACTGGTGTTGGGAGAAGACAATGTAGCCGGGCCAAGGAGCCTGGAGCCTGCTGTCGCATACTTTGCTTGTCCGTAGCTGGGAGCAAAACAGATCCCTGAAGTTCTGTAGGACTTTCCTCTTGAAACAGGGAGTAGGAATACAGGAAGGCAAAGGAAAGCTTGGGATTTTCCATATTCTTGTGCTTAATTTAAAACAGTGATTCAGGCAGCCAAGGGAGACGGTTTATCTGTTCAGCTATGGCATAGGTGTTGCCTCTGCTTCTGCCAGATGCCTTTGAGGATGGGAAGAGTCAACATGGACCGTCTCAAAACCTGGGAAGAGTTTTGGTGGCTAAAAAGAAATAAAATAAAAATTTTCTGGATTTTGAGTCTACTGAGCCTGTGCTGTCATTTGGACCTAGTAGAAGAAATTAGGGATTATAATCGAGGGGGGGAAAAAGACCTTTAATCAATGACTATGTTATAGTTTAAGGATAGCTTTTCTGTTATTTCTGACTGATCTGGGTAGTTTGGTGCTTTCTGTCTCCTGGAGCAGGCTACTGTGCATGGTTTTGTCCTGCCGGCTGCGGTAGCCTGTGATGATAGAGCTGTGTGCTGTAGGTCTGAGATAAGTGCTGGAAATCTGCGTGTTTATTTCTCAAACACGATACAAATGTAATAACTTCTGGCAATCAGCTATAGATTAGCAAATACTTGGTGAGTCATACCTTCCCCTCGCTGCTTTTTTTCTTTAGCATGTCATAAGCATTTTGGGAAGCTCATTCATCCCAGATAGGTGTGAAACCGATCTTTGATGCATAGGGCTGTGACTCAGGGAGTGGAAACAAAAAGGCCACTTGGTGTAATGTCTGCTGCTGGGCTCTTGCCAAACGCCTTGAGCAGAGGGGGAGATCTCCTCTGCTGTAGTTTGTTTGGAAGATGCTTTGAAGATTATGGATCTCTTCCATATAGCGTACACCAATTAAACGTGATTAGGAGTGTTGTAGGTAATAGCTCTGCTATGAGGATGAAAAGAAGATGAGAAAGATGAATAGCACAGGATATGAAGGTATTGGCTGGATATGCGAGGGAAGGCAATGGGATATTTGGAGTCTCGTTCCGAGAGGAACCGGGCGGCAGGGCAGTGTGGGACAGTCCGGCCCGGCAGGAGCTGCGTCCAGAGGGTTTCTGGGGCAGGCGTCAGCAGCTGGCTGCGAGCTGACACCGAGGTGAGTTTCAGCTTCATCTCCGTGTGCTGTCTTGGGTCCCTGTCTTTGTTGTATGTGTGCCTTTGGCCTTTTGTGTAGTCAGTGGGACTGCATCTCTAGAAGACTGTTCAGTCTGTTATGTAGCAGAAAGGGGAACTCGGAGCCCTGGGGCTCCGTCTCTTGCCTGCTCTTTCTTGCTTGAAATTAAGTATGTGGAATACATCCTTAGCCATGAGAACTTGCCTTATCCTTTCACATCCATCTTCCTTCCCCCAGAACCTATCAGTTCCACCAGGCTCCCCAGCCCTTGCTTCCCATACTTGCTCTTCCATCCTGGCCAGGTTTCTGTGTGGTAAAGTTAACTGGCTGCCATAATATTGTACGTGTCCTTCACCTTCTCCCCTTCCCACCCTGGAGGCCACTGTTGTAGACTTGTCTTGTGTTACAGCACTTCTGCTGCTCCTTGGTGAAGCTTTTGCTGTGTGCTCCTCCACCTTGTCCAACAGGGCTGTTTCACGACCCTCCTCCTCGTGAGCTTTTTAAAATGTTCTTATTAATGAACTGCGCTCTAAGTTGAGAGACTGGCAGGGAGTTGGCGGCGTGTTTTTGGGGCTGTCTCGGTGGCACACAGGAACCTCTGCGGTGTTCCCAGTGGATGCCACCTACTCCGGAGCTTGTTGTCGCAGGGACAGGTTATGAGCAGCCCCTGGCACCCTGGCAGGGTAAGGCTATGGAGCAGTGTTCAGGGCACTCCTGCGTGCTGTGTGTGTTTGAGCGGTGCTGATGTTCCTGTAATTTGCACTGGGTGGACAAACAGGCTGCTTATTGCTCCTGTGATTGCCCAGGAAATGTCCCATCAGCTCCACCCTTTTTTCCTGATGGGCAGCTCTTCCCGCTGGTCCAGTGTCAGCTAAGCTGGAGAGGGGACCAGAGAACTGGGTGAGTCATCTCGAACAGCTTTTGCAGCAGGTGTCTTGCTGCGGCTGCTCACCTTCTTGCCTTTCTCTTGCAGTCTTTTTCTGCCCCATCACTTCAGTTTCTTTGGGTTGCTCTTTGATGAGGTGCTCTTAATGGAAACAAGCCTTGTTAGCTTGTTTTTTCCATCTGTCTTCCATTCTTTTCCCTCGAGATCTTCGTCTTGCGACACAGGGGTTAAATTGGCAGGTAAAGATGATCTCGAGATGCTTTCTGCTGCAACACTTCCTACGGCAGCATTACATAAAATCAACTATGCTCATAGGAAAGGAAGGGGAAGGTTCGGCAGAGCAGCGCCTGGGGAGGAAGGAGAGGGAAGGCTACCAGCTACGCTGCTGTTTACGAGTAAAAGCTGTGTTGGCCTTGTCACATCAAAATGAGTTGACCATTAACTTTAGTATGGAAAAAAATATTCCTCCTTCCTGACTATTTCTCCTTCCTTCAAAGGGAAGAAGGGATGCGTGGCAGGAATTTGGTGTTTTTTTATTATCCTTATTTAAACAATGACAAACAAACCCCTTTAGCCACTATTGTAAGGACTGCTGCTGTCTCCTGGCACGCTTTTGTCTCCCCTCACTTTACTTATGTTTCTGTCTTCTATAACAAGTTCTTCAGGACACAAGTGGTCATGTTCGCTATTTGTGTAGGGCTGTTTGTACGAGATGCTGATGGGCATTGACTGCTCCTGTCTGCTGTGGCAGTGCAAACAAATAATTAAGTAGCTTGTGTGTGGCAGAGAGAGACTTGGTGTATATATGAGTGAATGTCCACAAAACCTATGATAGGTAGTACGTGGGGAGGAGGGAGATGTATAAAAAGCTTAAGTTTTGTGACTTTGGCAAATAAGCTGTGTTCAGGTAGGGGGACAGAGCAATCCCACCCGCGGTGGGTAAAATACCCAATATGCTCAAGGGAATATAGCAAAATAGAAGCCTTTGAGTATGGGTTACTGTCTGTCAGAACTGTGGAAGCAAGTCATTCAGCAGCTGGTTTGTTTAATACTTTCAAATGTAATTGTAACTTTTAATGCAGATGGACAAAACCTTTACCTACTTAATTTCATTCAAATGTGTATAGTAGAGTAAATGAATGCTTTTGATTGTCGTTAATTTTTTACCTAGTCTGAAAGAAGAAAGCTGTAAGAAGAGAGGTCTCCAGTAAGTCCATTTTGACTTGGGCCACTCTTCAGCTCCTCCATCACTGGGAGAAATGTTGTATGGTTTCTTTTTACAACATAAATATTTAAGGAGAACATAACTTCTTGGTGGAAACTGTCGAATTAAAAGTAATAAGAGCTGTGTTTATTTATAACATGTATGAATAATTATTACTCAAAGTCTGAGTATTATTTTCTTGGGAAGTCCCTCATTAGAAACTCTGCATCATCAAGGGTGAACCGTACTGTTACTTAACTAGTTTCGGTTCGCATCTGGGCAGGCGTAAGGAAGAACTGCAGGGGCAAATGCAACGCGCCGTGAATAAGAAAACAAATCTTCCAGTGTCCTGGATACTTCTCATAATTATTTTTCCTTGTTGTCTGGAACTTAAGCACAGCCGATGCTCAGCTGCTTGCACAGTGAAACGTTACGTACATGGAGTGTTGTTCTGGGAGGGAGAGTGAAGTTGGGGAAGGGTGTGTGTGCTTCCTCCCCACCTAATGCTGGTGCTGCTGGGCATCTCCAGGCCTACCATGGACCTTCTACCAGACCACATTCCCTCAGCGTAGCTCTGCTCGGGTTAGACATCCAAGTATTTGGCCTCTCTCCATTTTCTTTAGAACAGGGACCATTGTTTGTGCCTGGACAACAGTGGCTGTGTTTTCCAGTTCAAAAAACGCCTTGTAGAAGAGGCCTTTATCATCATTCCTGCTCTGCAAATGGGGGCATAGAAGCAGAAAAGGGAGCATCTTCCCCTCAGGTGCTGTAGATGAGCGGCAGTCAGGAACAGAGCCCTTGTCCTTGCCAAGTCCTGTAGTTATTTCATCTGATGTTAGTATCACCAAGCAAAACTCTCCTGTGAGCTTCTGAAAGTAAGAGTTCATTACAAAATACTGCCGAACATAAACAACCCTTCCCTCTGTGCAGCCAGAGCTAGTGTAGTTGCAGTTGCTGATAGTCATGGCCTGAAGCTCCTGGCAGTGACGTTCTTTGACAGGTAGGAATAGCTCAGCAGTCAGTGCTGGTGCTGTGGGGTTGGACAGCCGTGGCAGACAATAAGAAGACGGAGCAGGCTGCTTGTCACCCCGTGGGTTCCTGGTGAAGGAAGTTCCCGCGCTGTCGACTCAGGACTGGGAAGTGCTCTCCTGCGTGGCCCCATGAGCGGAGCGTGAACTCTGACCAGCTCGCTTCTTGAAGCTGTCCTTCAGTTTTGGTTACGCAACACTTGTAGCTTTGACCTTTACTTAAACAGAGCAAAGCCAACAGCCTTTGGGGTTTCTTGTTCTTATTTCTCAACTCTTCAATAGTCTTTTTTTTTTTTTCCTTTTCTAAGAGCTGATGCTGTTCTTCTTGAACCTGTAATTATGCATCTCTTGCCCCATTTGTCTTTCTCCTTGTACACCCTGACTCCATCCTTACTACGATGATACTCAGTCGCTCTCTCCACACTTCTCTGGCCCTGTCTTTCGTGTTGCTTACCTCACCCTGGCTCCTACCTTCGTGCTGTGGTCTGTGCCTGTGCCACATCCCTCAGGGCTGTTCCTGGCACGCCGACTGTTGTCCTGGCAGCTTCTCCCCTGCATCGCTGTTTTTTCTTGCATTTTCCTGTGTCCCTTTTTCCTCAAGGAGAAGACCTCTTGTACTGCATCCTTTCTTTTGATGTGAAGTCTTCCACTTTATTCTCACCTCTGTCCTCTCCCTGTACTGTTGAAGACTAAATCAATTTTCTGTAGCTGCATGCCTAATAGCCAGATCTTGTTTCTTTGTGTTTTCACAGTGGAAGGGAATCCCAGCCTATACCTCTCTACGTCAGAGTGTTTTGCATGGCACAAACCTAAGGATGATCCCCAGAACTGTTGTTTTGTGAATTTATTTAATCTGGGGTGCAAAGGGTAGGAAAGTAACTACGACAGAAACAAAGAATGGTGGTAATAGTTACAAATTGAGCCTGCAGGACAAGGAGAGGCTACTTTCTGTATCAGAGAGCTTTTTTCTTAACATCACAAGTGGAAGAAACTGTCAGGACTTTGCTAACTGGCCATTTCTGAGACCAGGCTAGGACGGGAGAGCATGCGTTTGTGGCAGGACATTAGTTTGGTTTGCATTTGGGAGGGGATGAGGAGTGATTCTGACCTCTCTGCCACTTTTTTCTTTTATCCTCTGTTTCACTATCCTATAATCCTTATGTCCACGACCCAAACTAGCCATAATGGGTGCGCTGTAGCTTACATCTTGCTGTGATTTATTTTTGCCTGTTTACTCGGAGTTCTTTGCTTTTGTGGCTCGTAGTGGGCTAACTAGGATTCAGCGTGAAGGCTGTCCTGCGTGGCGTTGGTGATGTTAAAGCCTCGCTATGCCCCTGCCATGGAAGGGGAGGAATTCAGCTGTGGTGACTTGCTTTAGCATGTTCTCATCATACAGTAAAGGAAAGCTTGATAATTGAGTCGCAGGTGATGGCTTGATTGCGTTAGGATTTTTCTTTTCTGTTCATAAATGATTAATTATTTCCTGTCTCCCCACTCCCCTCCTCCCCAAAACTAATCAAATTTAAGCGGAGTTGGCTTTGCATCTAAGAACTGGGCTTCTACAAAATGTAGCGAAAAAGCATCAGTTAACGTTTTTATGGTTAAATTCATAAGAAATCTCAGTTGTTCCACAATAGCAGCATTTTTCTTGGTTTATGCAACCAATGGCACGTGAAAATTCTCTGTGTTGCTAATGATGATCCATCTGTTGACATGCTAGTGGAACAGCAGTGCACTTCATGGTATTTTAGATTTGGTCAACCATTAAGCAAGTGTTTTCTTATAGTTTGGTAGTTCTCTTTAATTGTGTGAGAAAGTAGATACTGGAACTGGTAAAACTGGAATATAACTGTGCTGACCTCACAGGGGAGAAGTGGCTTTGTCCAGTGGTCTGTCATTCTTCTTGCCCTGCTTCTGTCTTGTGTGAGAAATACCAAAACAAAATGGTGTATTTTGGAGCTTGGTGGTGGTCTGACCGGTGCTAGGTGTGAGCACCTGGAAGCCTTATGAAGAATCTGTCTACTGTTTCTTTTGACTTAATGAGGTATTCTTCTTATCAACTCTTGAATTGCTCGTATCCTGTGATCATCATGGCTGCAAGAACATAACTTTTTGTTACTACAAGAATATAACTTTTGGCGTTCCAGGCAAATGGATTTGTTCATCAGCCACAAGTACTTTGCAGATGCATCCTGCAGTCATCTGTCCTGGTTTCTTTTATATTTAGGGAAGGTAAAGGAGCTATACTGAAGACTGTTAGGACAGAGAGTCTCTGAGTTCTGGCCCAAGACCTTTATACAAAGGCGCTTCTGTGTGGACGCCTGAGTCCAGCTCATGTTATCTGCGTCCTGTCATCCTAAGCTGGGGATGAGGGCTAAGAAAGACGAAGCTGGAAGAAGAAAATGGAAGAAGAGAGGAGGACAGGCAACTTCCCGTCTTGAAACTTGTAGCCTGATGTAGGGAGATAGTGAGGGAAGTGGGGGCTTCTATCCGATTTTCGGAAACCGGTCACACTGACCCTTCCGAGGAGGGAGGTGGTGACTAAGATCTGCTTACTGAACCCATCAATGTAGCTAGCCTGGTGTCCTTGTGTGTTGGGGGTGGCTTTCCCTGAAGGCCTCCAGAAACACAAAGTGTTTGCGGCATCTCGGTGGAGCACCAAAAGGGAGTGCTGGCCCTGGCAGGGCTGAATCGTGGTCCCACATCGTGCATGACGTGTCTCATGAGAAGCTGAAAGAAAGCATCTCCTACAGACCAGGTGCTCAGCCTTACATTTGAGGATAGGGTGGACACAGAAACAGAAAGGGGTGGTTTCTGCATCTCTGGCATATTTGAAAACTAATGCAGTGGGACCTCTCCTGCAGCAATTTCAGGTGGCTCCTGCCGGGGGCAGACGTCTTCTTTTGGATCTCCCAGATATAATATTATTTCACCAAATGTGAAGCTGGGTTTTTTTGTTTTGTGGGTTGTTTTTTTTTTTTTTTTGTGTGTGTGTGTGTGTGTGTGAAATGTCCCAAACTGTTAGCTAGGCTCCTTCTCGGAATACTTTGAATTTGGTAATTTTGGCCCTGTGGCCTTGTGATGGGCTTATTTTTTCCTGGTAAGGTTTAGAAATAAAACAAATTATTTGCATGGGTATTATTTCTTTACCACTTTTTGGTCTATTTGAAATGACTTTAAACAAGCCTTGGTAACACGATACTTTTATTTGTTAGAAAATAATAAGCAGATTTACTCCAGGTCTGACTTCGCCTGCCTGAGGTAATGTTGCCCTGAAATGGATGAGCCCCTCTCTGAGTGCAAGCACCATACTTTAATTGTCCATAAAGCTAGACTGCTGCTACTGGAAGGTGTTACTTGTTGCAGGAATAGCCATCCTTTGGGAGCATTCTCTTCTGTCTTCATCAGAAGTTCAACTTGTGTTTCCACCTGAAATTTGAACCCTTGGTAATAACGTGGTGAACGTCCTTTTGTTTTGGAGTGTGTGTTGGCTGCAAGAAGAATGCTGCAAGTGAAGTATTTTGTGTGACAGTGCACCATAAGTAGAGATCAAGCAGCTAAACTGAAGTCATCCATTCTTTATTTTCCAACATATGGGCACTATTTATTATTTCTGTCCTAAGTCTTGCTGTCTTGTCTCTGTTTTTTAACTAGAAATTAATACTTGGATTCTCAGCAGCAGCAATGCAGCTGAAATGGGAGGCAAGTGCTGGGGCCCTGGTGTCTCCCCTGTCCCCACCGTCACTCTGTGCAGTGTGTTCAGCAGTAACCAGAGAGGTGGTGAATGATTTCTTCGGAGGTTTGGGAAAGCCTGGTCGGGATGTATGTGTTGCAGTGCCCGATGGCTCGAATGACACGGCCAGATGGACGGTGTGCTCGAGTGGCTCTGACCGCTGGCTGGGTCACCGCATGTCTAAAGGCTTAGTCACCTACTAGAGGAACTTTTGGAAATAATTCTTTCATTTAGTTTACCAAACAAGGCTCACTAAATTCTTCTAAAACCTATTGAACGTTGTTTGTTCTTAGTCCAATAGAAACAGTTACTTCAAAAATGTTTGTAAAAGTATTCCTCAATGTATGCTTTGCTCTTTCTGTTGACCTGCAGTTGCTTATGAACGTGGTGATCCACCAAGGCTGCTCTCTGGAGTAGATAATCTAATACACCCTCTGCTACTCTGCTCAGTCAGTGCCTGTGTTTCCTTTAAAATGCTACAAGAAGCACAAATATAGCTGGAACACCTAGTCTGGAGTCAGGGACAAAAATAAACATGACATTAGTATATTAGACTTGAACACAGTTCTAACTGGTGGTGTGCTTTGATAATTTTGACATCTCATATTTTTAAGCAGACTTGAAGATTCATAGGATTTTCTAGCTTGGCGGCTAAGCCTTTCTCAGTCCAGTTTTTTTCTGTGAGGTTCCTGGTTTGGTGTTTGTGTGCTTCTCGGAAGTCTGCTATTACAGAAAGCCACGGTTGTGCTTTTCCCTGGCCATACGAAAGCTGCAGTTAGACACGATGCCCCAGCTGCCAACTGCAAATGCTTTCTGGCTTTTTGTACCGCAAGGTCAAAATCGCACAGATTTGCAGTCAGCTCGCTCTCTAACCGTTACCGTACTGAAGCACTTCTGTAGCTCTCTTACCTCCCTTCATGCACTGAAACTCCTAAATTTAGTAATGCTGAAGCCGGAGGGTTAGAACTGTGCCGTGAATTTGCCACAACTCATTTTGTTTGCATTATGCCCATTCAAACAGTGAAACGGCTGTTCCCTTTCTTCTCCTTGGGTTTTAGGGAGCCGCCAGCAGCTTGCCAGAAGAGCTTGGCCGCGGGGCTGCTCTGGGTCTGTGTCACTGCTATTACTCCCACCGCTATACCGATAGCTGTATTTATATCTGCAGTATCACCAGCTACAGGCCTTTCTATTTTAAGTACCGCCGGCATGCTGCAGCCTTTCCAGAACATGATTTGCACTTAGGGAAAATGAAAGGTGCATCCAACAGAAAGCAGCAAGCTTGCAGAAGTTTGGATGTACATCAAGTTTCCTTGAGGCGTACCTTAAGAGAAATGACGGCTGGTTATGAATTATGACTGCTAGAAGGTTTCTATCACTTGTAAAAGCACGAACAAGGAGAGATTCTGATTCTGCTTAATTTTTTCCAATGCATGTACTTGGTAAAGTACTTCTGTTTTCAATGCTGAATAGCCATTAACTCAAAGCTTTAAATGCAGCGTGTCAATAATGTGGAGTTGTCACTGACAGTAGCATTTGGTGAAGATGCTCTGCCATGCTCCTCCAACCTATCATCTTTTCCTAAACTCACTGAAGGTTAGTAAAGCTGACCTTGGGCACTGGCACTATTGCAGAATAGCAGTGTGCTAAACAACCTCTGTGTGTTCACGCGTTGGATTTGAGCAGGGAAAATGCTGAGGGCTGACTCGCCAGCGTGTTGTTGTGGGGCAAGGAGGGGGCTTCAGCTGCTCACCGTTCCCTTAGTCAGTTTAGATCCATCCATGTGTTACGAAGGTAGATAGGGACATTTGGTGTCTCCACGTGGCGCTCTGTACTTGGCATGCTTGATGGGGAGATGAGAACGTGTAAGGGTTCAATGGTTTCTTGGTTCAGCTAACAATTTTAGTAGTTGTCAACATTGTTAAAGGCTTACATGAAATCTCTAATTCTATTAAAACGGTTTGGCTGATAGGAACATTCCAGCTCTAAATGTCTGAAAACTACAGTAGTTCGACAAACTTACTTCTATGGATTAATAAAGAATGTAACAACAAAGGCCCTGTGAGTAAATGGCTTGTGTGGAGCAATACCTGCACAGAGCAGTTGTTGAAGAGTTGCAGTTGCAGCAAGACCTTTGCAAATGTTCTTGTGTATCTTTCCAAGCGGTGACGCAGGCTTGGGCTACATGATTCTTGATACCATCTGCCATAGATGAAACCTTTCTAACTTCTGTTTTTCCATGCTTTTAAGTATACGATCAGTAATTTAAAAGACAAAGACTAAACTTCAGTGTTTCTGGACCAAAGATAATTTGGGTTGGAAGGGATCCATGGTCCAACTCCATGGCTCAGTGTTCAAGTTTGAAGCTGGACAAGGCTCTGAGCAGCCTTGTCTAGTCAAGCATTGCTTACCTCCCAAGGATCACGAATGAAAATGTTTAACAATGCTGATACCACTATTGATTACCCACCCCCCCAGGTCTGCTGCTGCTGTTAACCACCCTCCCGATGTGGGCTGACCTGCTGGCCACTGCCAGTAGAGCCAGGCAGTCTGTCCAGAGTTCCTCACACCTTGTCAGCTAAAGAGCAGTCGCCACTCTGCGGTTTGGTCCACTGAGCAAGCCATCTCGCCGCAGAAGGCAGTCAGTTTGGTGAGGCACCGTTTGCCTGGCACGGGAGCCGTGCCATCACCTGCCCCCGATCCTAGGGTAGATTAGACCAGTGTCTGACCCGTTTGCTTTGCCCTCTTACTAATAGCCTGAGACCTAAATGATCTTTGCAGCTAGCAGCCAGTCAAGTACCAAGGTAGAGCAGAGGACCATTGATTTCTGATGTATTTTCTGTTTATCAGAGAGCTTAGCAATGCTTACGTTTGCAGAATGACCTTAAAGACCAGGGCTGCGTGGCCATTGGCATTCCTTCCAGCTGCCAGTGCCGAGCGCTTCCCAATGGGTTTCACTGCCTGGATCCTCCCAGTTTCAGAACAACCTCAGCTGTACCGACAGGTACATTGAGGGTGGGAAGAGTTTATTTCCTTTTGAAGAAATTAATTGCTGGTAACTTTCCACATTCTTCCTTCTCGGTTTTGTCACTGAATATTTTCCAGGACCTGTTTTTTTTTCCTGTAACAGTTTTGGCTGGAAAAACTATAGGCTGGTTTTCGGTGCAGTTCAGTCAGGAGCAGCTAATATTAAGAGGAAAAACTCCATTTGCACTTTCAGAACTTGTGGATGATTAAGTTTTCAGTAACAGAGATTATTTTTTGTCTCTAAGTGCTAACAAAATATGTGTATGTACAAAAGCTGTGTTTGAGTGCACAGAGATTAAGCCAGCTATAAATAGCATCTTCCATGACCCTGCTGGAATTTTCTTTAAGCTTGGAAACACTGAAGTGTGTGTTTTGTCAGATTTGAATCATGAACCCTGAAGAAGAGCTAATGAGTTCTTATTTCTCACCCCTAATCTCCAACTAGAGTGTTCTTTATATGAACAGCAGATCAGTCTGAAACTGTAGCTCAGGCTTCAGTTGCCTTATTTAACTTTTTATTTGCTTTGTTCATTGTGAGATTTTTTCCTGCTCCAGTTAGTGTGTTTATGAAAATTAATTTCAACCCATATTATCAAACCCATGCAAGCTGTGCAATTGTTGCTGTGGCTGTTTACAAAATCTACTTTATTTCCTGTTGCACTGAAACCCAAGATTCTCCTCTTGTTGTAACGCTTACCCTCATGAAATGCGTGGCTTTCCCTGTTATTCTGTCTGGTTTTCCTGGCAGCTGAATGAAGAAGCTGGGACTACAGGACCCACTCTTGCGACAAAAGCCGTGTTCTCTGCTACCTGTCCTGGTGGGTCTGGCTGTGGGCAATCAGTGGCAAAGCACTCGTTTGCTTTCGGGGCTGAGATTTGGTTCTGGTCGTTGAAAGCATTCCCTGGCTGTGCTGCACCCAAACTGGCTGGGCTGCAATTAACACAACTGTTAATTGTGTTTTGCCAGCAAAACAATAAAAAGTGATTGAAACCCCCCAGTTTGGTTGAAATTGAAATGTTTTGTTGGAATGCATCAACTTCGACATTTTTGGTAGGAAATGATCAGAATGCTTTTCATGTGCTTTTTGGATGCAGAATTTCTCTCAGCATGTATTAGTATTTAAGCTTTAATAGATGTTTTGGTAATTGCTTGAATCCCTGCTTCATAAACCTTTTGTTTAAATTTGTCTTCTGTTTCTGTATAGAACAGAATTGTAAAACATAAATTCCAGTGCTTGACTAGCTGTTGTTTGGCATGAAGTCCTAGAGCACTTAAAATTCCTCGTACAAGAGCTTTAACTGCTTGCTAATCTTGCCTAAAGATTGGCTGAGCATGTCAGCTCCGTTCTCCTGTTGCTGATTTTCAGTAGCATAGACTGCAGGTGCTTGGAGAAAAGGTACTGGCAGTATTTACTGTAGAATGTGGGTAAAGGGGGATGGAAACTCTTGCCTAGAGGTCAAACTGTTGACATTTAGCTTGTTGGCTATTGATCTGTGTCACTAGTCTGGCAGATGTATAGCTTTTGTAGAATGAGTTAATAATTTCTTGGTGTAATGCAAAACCATCAGCCAGTTGACCCGAGGAAGGAGATGGTGTGCGATGCTGGTCCCAGCGCTGCCGCTCCGCTCCATGGAGCCTTCCTTGCCGAACGGCTCTTTTGGGCAAAGACAGACCGATAGCCGTGCCTTCCTCTTTCCTTTCTACGTTGTGTTGAGCTTTGATGAAGGCGTTGGTACTCATGCTGTTGGCTGTTCCCGTTTTTTAGAAACAAATCTTACCCGCAGTAACTCTGTGTCCAGGGTGAGTAACGGAGGAATCATTGCTCGTTAATGATTCACTTACAGGTTCCCGTATTGCTGTTGTTCAGTCGCTTGTGTTGCTGTTATCTACAGAAGTGTTGCTCAGACGAGCACTTAGACCTGATTTTCATAGTTTCAGTAGGATTACTGTAATGACAGGATGGCGGGTGTCTGCCTTGGGTTACTGAGCATCTGGCCCAAAGGATGTCACTCCAGAGCTGGTCCCAGCGATGCTCTCAGCAGGCTTGTGGGAATCTCTGCCTTTGAACTTTGCAACCAAAATAATGTTGGTGCTACTTAAAGACCACTTTTAACAGTTATGTTTTGTTGGTTTGCAAAAGCTATGCTTAAAGACTAACTCACGATTTACCTGTCCTGCTGTGTATACTTCTTGTACACTAAAAAAGATTAAATGCAAAGCTTTGCTTTTCCATTTTGAAACTTATTTTCAGGTAAGGTTCTCATCCCAGCCTCTCCCAAGTGTTTGCTTTCTGCATGCACGCTTGGTGATCCGCTTTCTTGGGAAGCGCGTGGCTGCCACGGTGATAGGAACAGCGCATCTCGTCAGCGAGCAAAAGCAAACTGCAGCTCGGGAGCAACTCAGCTGCAGAAACCGAGTCCCCAGAGAGATGCCGGGGGTCACCGAGTGCCACCCTTTGTCTTCGTCCTGCCTGTCACATCCTCCCCAGGCTGATTGTGTTACGCAGATGGAGCTTGCCTAATAATTCAGCTTCCTATTTTGTAACAGCCATTATTGTAAACTGTTTCATGGTGCCATTGTTCAAATAAACTGGAAAAAAAACAAGGGCTCGCACAAGAACAAGGGGATGCTTGCGCTGCTTCTGGCTTGCTTACTTCCTCTGCAAAAACCCTCGCCACGCGATGCTCGAGGTTACTCAGCAACAGTCGACTCAAGAATAGAAGTTAATAAGTTGAAAAGCACTGGAAGCTTCAGGATGTTAACAAGAGGAAAACGCTGTGGCCTGACTTTTAGACATTCAAAAATATATATTTTTTTTTTTTTTTATTTCCCCCCCTCCCCCCCTTGATGTCTGCTCGCCTTCCAAGCACGGGTGGCCAGAGCCCAGCGGCTCGGAGCCGTTTCTGAGGAACGTCGTGCTGGCTAACGGCATCCCTGGGCTTGGCGATGCCGTGGTCTGATCCGAGGTCGGCGTGAGACCCTGTGTGCCAGAGCGGGGAAGCCAAGAGGCACAGCCTCCGCTCGGGCGTGAGGCTGTGGCAGGTCCTGGGCCAAGGGGGATGTGCCGCGTAGCTCTGGGTCAGGCAGGAGCGCGGCAGAATATCTGATAAAAAGGGGTGGTTTGCAAGCCAGTTATGTTTGTTGCTTTTAGGAGTTCCTGTAATTGATTAAGTTCTGAGGAGAAAAATCTGATTTTTTTTTTAACAAAAGTATTTTTGTGGTGGTTTTTCTGCCCCCCCTTTTTTTTTTTTCCCCCTCTCCGTATCAGTGGTGAAGCAGGTCAGGGTTTCTGCGAGGGAAGGCTTTCTTCTCCTCATCCTCCCGCTGTCACTTTGCAGCCGTGGCTTCGTACCGTCTCCATTTTCTTCCTCTCGCGTCGCCCTTCTCTGCTTTCTCTCCCCGCACGCTGCCCTTGCCCTGCCGTCCCACCTCGCTGCTCCGGGAGCGGCGGCGTGCCGGTGTGCCGGCGGGGAGCCGGGAGCTCGGCCGGCCGAAGCACCTCGGCCTTGCTGAGTCCATGAGCTCCGCAGCGCCGCGTAACAGAGAGCGCAGGTCTGCGCTGGAGTTGAAGTTTGTGCAAAAAGTGGGAATGTCTCTCTTCAGGTTGGATTTTTTGTTTTTAATTTCAACTGAACTCTTCATATCTAAAGTGAAGGAGCACAAAACTTGATTATTTTAATTTTTTTGTGAGGGATGTCCCTTCAAAAAGCCGGAGATTGCTCTGCGTCGTGTTGATCCACATAAATTGTTCGAGAGACCTGGGCCTAAGCTCGTCCGGGAAACGGCGCCGGATCAATGAAAGAAACCACTCAGCAACGTGCATTTTATACAAGCATTGAAACTTTTTTTTTTTTTTGGTTTTGTTTAGTAATAAAAGGAACAAAGCTATTATTAGTGACCATGGGCTTGGGAGTTTGCTAAAGCAGCAATAGTTACTCATCTGTTTTCATTTGCAGAAGTATTCTAACAAAGGCAGCCGCAAATGCAGCGGCGGGGTTAGGAGGTGGATGGTAGGAGTGGAAGTGCAGTTTCTGGAAGCCGGGGCTTACCAAGACCTTTCTGTCTAGTCTTGGGTTTGCGGCCATCAGCAGCACAGTTCCTAGGGAGCTCTTGCCTTGCTGGATTGAAACGTGAAAGCATGAATTCCCCGGGTAAGTTCTGGGTCCTTTTTCTTCTCGGAGCCGCAGGAGTCGTGCAGAGCGATGGGCGCTTGTGGTGCCAGCGTTTGCACGTCGGCTCCGGCAGCTGCCTTGCAGGAGCTGGAGAACAAGTAGTGTGGTAGGATTTTTTCCCCCCCCCCCCCCCCCCTGCCCCCTCCCCTCCTGGCCAAGGTAGGAATAAAATGAAGAAATTACCTGACTTACAACAACAAAAAAATCCAAACCCACACAGGGTGGGAAATATTTCCTTGCTCGTTTCTTTTTCTTCTGCGAACCAGCCTGACAGGCAGGCGCAGGAGCTCTGTGGGCGCTTTGATGTTCAGCCAGCTGGTTCATGGGTCGCTCGGCTGCGAGCGCCGTGGCCTGCAGAGCCGACGCTGCCTTGCGATTGCCGTTTCGGGGCAGTTTCTGCAGGTGCAGTAAGGGCAGGTGAGTTTTTGTCTGAAAAATGCTGTAGTCAAATACCACCTGCGCCAAAAGTCCATGGGAAGTGAGAATGAAATAGTCCTATTGATTTCCTCAGGTTTGGGGCCATGTCCCAGCGGAATGTGGTTACGAAGCACTGAATTTATGCTTGAATTTAATGTTGTAATTAAATGCTTAGTGAAAGTTTGCTGTCTAATAATCTCATTAAAGTCAGCCTCTCTTTCTCCCCAGTCCTGCAGCAGCTAAGAGTCTGACCTTGCACTTTGAGTTTAAATCCTAAGGCTTCTAGGAAAAATATCACCAGAAATATCTTGAATAAGTAACATAAACTTTCTGAAGTCATTTTCAGAAATTGCTGTTTGCTGAGATGTCTGTGTGCTGAAGCTGGGGACCTAGAACCATGGAAATGCAGAAAGCCTGAATGGAAGACAAGGGTGGAGGAGGAGAACTTTTGTTTGCGCCTAGAGATCCGTTGGGGAGACTGAGCCACGGTGTAGAAAGTTCCAAGTATTTTTCTAGTGTCTGAAATGATATTGTCTGTGGTTTTTAGATAACAGATAAGGAAGGGAGGAGTAATGGGGCTGCTTTATCAGGCTGCTTACAGAAACTTGAGATTTAGCATGATAGTTGAATAAAAGTTCTTATCTGTATTTATGATTGTTAATGGTCAGAAACTGCCATTTAAGAGTATAGATTAAATAATTTGTGTTTTACTTTTATTAAAATTGTAAACACATCTTTTTCCTGGATTTCATACAAACGTTTTTTCAAAAAACATGCCATCTCTCTGAGCTACGTGAAATAATATTTTGCTTTCAGATGCCAGCCTTTTGGGAGTAGGCTGATAGAGCAGAAAGAATGTTGCACTTAGAGTTACACAGGTCAGTTAGCGGGGTTTTTAGTATTTTTAGGAGTGGGGTTTTTAAATTTTTAATCTTCCAGTTTTTTGTCTGGTGTTTTTTTTTTCCCCAAAGGTTTTGCAAGCACAATAAAATGTGTAGACAGAAAAGTTTGAAATGACCTGGCACTGAGGGAAACAAACCTTCACGCTCTCGATTCTGCGCATAGAACTTCAGTTTGCTTGGTTTTCCTCCATGGCAAACAGATTTCTGAAGTTTACTTTGGCAGTAATTCATACCGCCATGATGTTAGAGGAGCGGAAGGATGTTTCCAAGCAGCATGTTGTTTTATTGCTATGCAGAAATGCAGTTTAAAATCTATTTTCTGTAGGTACTTTGATTTGGGTGGTGTGTTTTGTTTTTTTTCCTGGCTTTCTTTGCATGCATCTATGGATTCCCAGACCCATTGGAAATAGTTATATTCACCTTTGTCATTGAAATGAAGAAAGTATATGATTTGGCCACTCTGGCTTGAAACTCATTGTTTAAATTTTTATGCATGTGAAATGTTAAATAATATAAAAATGCGTGCAGGGTGGGTCCACAATATTTGATTTATTGGTTCCAAAGAGTTATATGGCATTTAATCTCAAATGAAAAATTAAGATGGACTTTGGTACAGAAAACTTTAGCCATTTTCTGTCAATATAAATTTTTTTTTCTGCTCTAGTTATGCTGAAAAACATTATTACAGAAAAGCTGTTGGATATTGCTTCTTGGAGGGTAGTACTTGGACAGTTGATAAAATGATGCTGCTGTTGAATAATGCAGTGAGAAAATTAAAAATCGCTTAGAAACTGGGGTTTTAAGCTGCTGCAGCTAAATTTAAAACATACCGGCCAATTTGAAACAAACCTGACTTCTTTGAGGTTTTCCGGAGCACGGTCTCTGTGTACCTGTTACCCCAAGACTGGGGGGTGCCCCTTTTTCTGCCAGGCGAGAGTTATCAGCGCAGGAGAATGATGTTGGAAAATGGGTCTTATCCGTGAGTTACCCCTGTAGTCATATGTCCTTACATTAATACATTAGGAGTTGCCATGGTTCAGCGCATGGTTTGGGGATTTTTGTGGCTGAGTTGTGTTTTGAGGGCACTGCTGTCAGCTTCTTTCCGTTGGGCTGTGTTGGAAGGGCCCTGGGCTTCTCCTGGGGTGACTCAGACCGCTCCTACTGACCTCAGTCTGTTCCTCGCACATGCACGGGGAGGGCTTGTCCCCCTCTCCAGCTACGATCTGCTGCGTTCCCTGCAATCACAGGGGTCTTTTATTGCCCTTTTTTATGGCAGTATATCGAGGTTTTCCTTAAATAAGGAAAGATACAACTTACCTGAAGTAATAACTGTAAGGCTGGCTTATTGCTTGTAAGACCGTTGGTATCGGAGTCTCGAGTGCCTCCCTTGCTGGAGCTTGCTAGCGCTTCTTTTCCAGTCCTTTTCCAGGCCACTACAGTACCAAGATGTTTGACCTGTTCAGAAACAACCCCCTCTGGCCTGGGAGGGGCCATTATTCTGGCTGATTTTGCAATCCCCAGTTTACCTGGTGCTGGTTGTGTAGAGGTGTGTGGTGGGTTGGGTGGTGACCATTGATTATTATTTTTTTTTTCCCCTTTCTTTTTCCCCTCAGAGCTTTTTCTGCATATGTTTCAGTGAATTTTTGAATCTCAGTCTGGATAGATTTAACGTGCTGGCTTTTTAGTGGTACTAAACACTTGTTTGATTTTTAAAAAGTCATACATAGGCATTCAAATAATACATTTACGTTTCAAACAACTTGTGTATGAACTTAATTATTAGAACATGTTACCTAATGCATTTGATCTGCCTTCCCCCCACCCCTCCAATGGAACATTTTCAGCTTAACATTGTTGTGTGTTTTGTAGGTTGTCTCTGCTTTCCCCCAATTATAAAAAAAAAAAAAAATTAGCAGCATGAACTAATAGAAGTGTCTTAAAGTGCTTGCTGTGCTAGACAGGAGGGTGTTTTTCAGGTTGTGTACTTTGGTTTTGTGTATTTAATTACTACTTTTTTCAGAATAAATTAGACTGTATTAAAAGAGCACCGTTCCCAGGCTGGAAGTAAGATGGCCAGGGAAGGTGTTTTCATCCCGCTCTGCTTTTGAACTTGAGTGGAAATTTTGAACGGCAAGTCCAGGATGTTGAACTGTAACGGGATGCTGAGGGTTTGGGTTTTTACGGTTTTCTAACAGACTGAAAGGGTGGTTCTCTGCTAAACTTGAAAGTAGGTGTTGCAAGAGCCTGGCACGTTCACCTTCAGTTACGTCTTGTGTTGCTTGTCAGTGTCGGGTAGGATGAATCAAGACGCATGACTGTTGGCTGCAGGCGATGGATGATACTGGGATTTAGAGGTGTGGTTTCAAGTCCTGTCTTCACTGCCCAGGCTGTGTGTCCCCAAGTAAGTCCTCTAAGAGGCTCTGCTGAAAATCCTGGTGTTGAAAGTCACTACGGGTGATGCATGGCTGTGAAACCCTTCAGCTGCTGTCACATCTCTGAAAGGTGTCCCTCTTAAATCTGATCCGGATTAAATGTCTTTCTCTGCATGCCTTCTGTCTATTTGTTGTTTTTATGTTTGTGTTGGGGAGCACCCTTAATCTTTGGATTATCAGATTTTGATTGGGAGAGGAAGGGCAGGTGAGCTTCTCTAGATTAGCCTGTGTGGCCTGGTAGCTTAAACCGTGTGAGCTCCAGCTTTCCAGGATGGCAGAAGTTGGTGGGCAAATGAAGGTGTGGTGTTAAGGCTCCTGAAGGTAAACTGGCTTAGTTCTCCTTGCAGAGCAAACTCCCTGGAAGGGGATGCAAGTTTTCTTCCTCTATCAAAGTCTGCTGTGAGTTATATTCGTGTTATGAACATGTTGACCTGAAAAAATAATTAATTTGACCGACCAGTTTTGGCTGTCCAGGCTGGACTGGTAGAGGTACCCCCAGGCTGGTCAGAAAGCCTGGAAACCAGGGGAGGCTGCCTAGGAGAAGACAATATGGCAAGTGTGCCTTTTATTTGTTTATTTGTTTCCTTATTTGTTTCCTTATTTTGTTTCTCAACTGAAGAAAGAAGCAAATATTTTTGCCCAAAACTGGTGACATACTTGAACGTTTGATTTGGGCAAAACTTCTTGACGTTAACTCTGTGGGCCAGTTAAACTGAATAACGTGGTGTGGTCAACAGAAAGAAAATAGGGACCGAGGCAGATTGTTCTGATGTGAACAGATAACAGCTTCTCCTTTTCATCACCTGCTCCCACAGTTTTCTAACTCTAGCTTGCTTTCTGCGCTATTATGTCAGTTATTTGTACTGCTTGATGGGAGTGTTTGCCTGTTTGAGAAATACTGACTTGGAGGAACTTTTGCATGATAAACATGTCCTTTTTCTGGAGCCTATTTTCAGGCTTTTTCCTAATGTTAGTACTTGAAATTAGTCTTATCCATTGTCTTACTCCGTTTGAATGTGTGACTGCCCCAAATGAAGGAAGCACTGGACCCCTCTGGACTCTGCGTGGTTCAGTGCGGAAATCTGGGGGGTAGCATAGCACCCAGACACGAAAGGTGGGCTCAGCTGAACTGAAGGCACTTGCTAAGTGGGGACATAGGCAGTCCAGTTATTTCTAAATTAGTTAGAAAGGAGGGGGTCGCATTTTTGAGGTGTTATTTACTGATTGAGTTCAACACTCCTGAACTCTGGCTCACTCAGCTCGGCTAACGTAGGAGAGGATGTGGGCAATGGCATCCTCAGGAGGTGGGGATGAAGGGGAGAGAGGACTGCCAAGAAGCTGCAGCACGATGACTGCTGATGCTCGCTTTCTAGCTGACCCAGCACGCCGGACGATGAGGAATGTTTTGTTAGGGTCCAGACAGGCGGGTAGCTCTAGAAGAGCATCTTGTTTTGGTAGGACCCGCTGAGAAGTCTGTTCAAGTTGGCATGCTCACCTTCCAGAAGGATTGCATTTGGCCATGCTGATGGATGAGAAGGCAACAGTGTGGTGTTGTTTGCAGTGCTATACTCCAGCACTGCTCCAGGTCTGTATGCTCTGCCAAAGAGTTTGCGGTGTCCTGCATCTGTCCTGATGGAGTTTTTGGCTGGAGGGCATCTTCTGTGGCCCGTAATTCGTTACTGGCTGCTGTGTTCCACAGTGACCTACTTTGATTAGGCAACGAGTCTTTATCTGAAAAGAAGCAAGTTGTTCCTTCGGCAGTCCTCCAGTTGGAAATGGTTTCGGGACTGGACTTCTCAGAATGAGGCTGTTGGTACCAATTTAATCTAGTTCATAGCTGGTTCATATCGCTTGGTGAAATGCCAGCGTTGTTCTCTCCTGGGTGTTTGTTTCTCTGCTGTATTTATAGACAGCAACACTCATCTCCATCAGCCTCCATTTTGTGCGATTGAAATGCCAAACTTTTTCTTAGCTTCCCACTATGAAGTGGGCTCTCATTTCTCTCATCACTTCAATTTCAACTCCTTGCTCTTGAGCAGAGGTGCCCAGGCAGGAGCCCTTGCCCACAAGGTCTTATGCAGATGTCTTCTGCTGCTGACACTGGTGCTTCTCCATCCTGTGGTATTGCCCTGTCTGATACAGCCCGAGGCTGCTGCTTTTTAGGCTTTTGGTGCAGCACTGGCCACCTGTGACATTTGGAGTGACTCATTCCCCTGGATCCTCTCTGTCCCACTGAGTTTAAGTTCATCATAGAAATACCGATGATGGACCATATCCTGTTGTGCTTTGAGGCATCCTACTGGAGATGTGGCAGCTCACCAGAAGGATGAGCCGCGTCTGCTGAACCTGTTCTGAAGCCATACAGACCAAATCCAGCAGATACCAGCCAGGGGAATTGTACTCTAATTGATGAGTTGTTTCCCAGAAGTGTCAGCAGATCCAAGCCTGGAGCCTTAGCAGAGGCATTAGGTACAGATGTTTCAGGTTGTTAGAGAGGAGACTGAAGAGCTTATTTTGAAAGAAAAGAAGTGGGGAATATGAAGAAGGATCCAGGAAAGCCCCTGATCAATTCAGATGTGCCATCTGGTAATAAACCTAAATGCTGTCCCTTTATAAGGGAGAAGCAGCAATGTAATTTTAGTGTGGTGGGAACTCGAGGCAGTGCCTCATGGCCACGGCAAAGGCTGGTAGAAGTTGCAGCGTGGTTTGGGATTTGGAGTTGTTGAAATCTTCGATTCTCTGAAAATGACAGAACAGCACTGGAATGAGGGACTGGTGGGAGTGGGACTGGGGAGGGGGCGGTGGGAGGCCAGATGCTCGCCTGGCACCGTGTCGGGCCGTCCCTGGAGCCGTAGGGTGCACCCTGGTTGTCCGGGGTGAGCTCCATGCTTCACCCTTTGCCTCTTTACCCGTTTTCTCCCCAGCTGAGGCCAGGGCCAGGCAGGGGACAATGCTCCATCTAGTGTAGAAAGGAAGCTGGCTGGGAGCTGGCAGATGAAGAAATCCTACGGGAGATGGCTTTCCCTAGTCCGGGCATGGCATTTAGGGGGGGTTTGGTAACTTGTGAGTAGGATTGCAAGCGTTTCGACTGCGCGAGTGTTAATTGTGTAACATTGGCATCCTGACAGCTGATGCTCATTTTCTGTACCCTGGTGTGTGTAGAGGTTAATACTGGCTTTACTACAGTTTTAAGTAGTCAAATATAGGCAAAACCAAACGTATGTCCTTCTATTAAGATTAGGAATTGTATAGCCAGGTTATAGCTCTGGGAAGAGAAGGGGCACATAAGTAAAATAATATATAAAGTTAACACTTTTAAGGTAGAATATCGTTTGAATCTTCCTGAGTGATTTGTACAATCTTAAACTGCAGTAAGTGGTAGATAGTGCAAGTATAAATGGACAAGACGTTTTATTATCGGCTTTTAAAAACAAATCAAGAATAATAAATTATCTTGTTTGTTCTGGAGGTTGCTAAAACAAAGTGGTTTTTTTGTTTTTTTTCTATTCCGCCCCACCCCGAGTACTTGGAAAACCAATTGCAGTTCCTGAATGTGGCTTTGCAGCAGCCTCTCTAAAAGGATGGGAAAATACTTTGTGTATTGGGCACATATTGGCCACTCAATATCAGGCAACTACTAAATTTATGAATTTAGGAAATGGTTGTATGGCAAAACCAGGCTACTACGATTTAATCCAGATTTATTTTCTGTGGATAGTGAAGGAAATGTTTGTTTTTTTTTAATTTTCCTTAATGCACTTGTGATGTCCCATTCTTATCCAAAAATACACAGCTTGTCCTTGTACCTGTAGTACCTCTTCTGCAGTTCAGTGCCAAAGACCACTTGGCAGAATCTGTCCCCGCCTGAAGTGGTAGCTCTTTGCAATCTGTGGGAAGTTGGGATCAAGCACCTGCCTGGGTTTTTGTTGTGATTTTGGGGCTTTTCATAGTTTCCAGCATATTGGGAGTGTTGGGGATTCTTCCTGCTGGAGGAGGATCAGGAGGAATGGAAGAAGGTGAGTGAAGAGAAGGTAAAGTTTCCATCCAAAGCAATAGGTCGAGGTGAGGGGATGGCTTCTAGTGCTGACCTTTCTCAACCACGAAGCTAAAGAAACGGGAGGGTCATTTTGCTCCCAGCAGCGTATTTGCCAAGCATTTCTGAAAAAGAAATGTGCAGCTGCTACCAAGTCCAGCTGAGAGCTGTTATAATACAGTTTTTTTTAAGTACAGCAATACTGTTGGCTGCTGGGCTTCAGCAAGTTTGGAACTGTACATCAGATCCAGGTGACTTTGGTGCAAGTTTATAAACCTGGTTGACTAATGTAGCGCTGTGTAGTCGGCTGCTGTAGCCTAAAATAACAGGAGGTGTGAATTGCTGCTCCCTATATTGGTGGGTGCTCTTGCAGGTACTTTGCCAAGGTCATGAATGCTAAATAAACCAGATTAAACAAAACCCTGTTGCGAGAATTCATGATTAACTGTAGTCTTTGCAGGATTTACTGGTTATAAACTAAAGCGCTTGCCTTTATTTTTTTTTTTTTGTCCTTGTAACTAAGGCAGATGTGAACTTCAAGTCCAGTGAAACATTTTTTGGCTCTTGCCTCTGTTTACATGATTCAGGAGTTTGCAGTAGTTCCACAACAAATATAGCTTTGAACAGAAATAGCCATTCAAGTGCTATGCTTCTGGCAGTGCAGAAGAGTTTAAGAAGGTCTAACAAAAAGGCTTGTAAATAGTTTTGAGTTGGCTGCTTTTTTTCAAAAATAAACCAATAGCTGTAATGTATTTTGAAAAGTAAGAAGTCATGTTCCTGCTGCAAGTTACACAGACGGCACGTCTCAGTTGTCATTAAACGGGGCAAAACATGGATCATGCTGGGCAGTTTTGCTTTAAAATAGTCTCTTTCTAGAACTGCAGTGGCTGTATTAATTTTTCAGATTTTATTTGGTTGCATAAAGTCATTGCTGAGGATTTTTCCCAATGTCTCCTCTTTGAGAAGATGCTTTTTAGATGCAGAATAAGAAAGATGCAGAACAAAAGGGTGATGGCAGAATGGAATGAAGGCTGTGCATTAGCAGGGCTGTATTTGAGATGTTAAGGAAAGACTTGTGCATAGATTAAGGAGGATCTTTCTGTATGTATTTTGACACTCTGAAATCAGAAAGTACAAATGTTGCTTGCATATTTTGATTTTGAATGAGACTTCATCCTGTGTCACATTTTTGATTTGGTATTTCTTTCATGTAAGCGCGACCCCAAGTTTAAGTAATTATTTCCCTCTTTCCCTGTTTCTGGCTAGAAACAAGGTGCAAAATTTTTTTTAACAGGGGTGGACGGGGAATTACCAGAACAGTCCCTGGAAATGCCAGTTCCCTGGTACTCCAGGCTTTAAGTCAAGACTACGTATTTCTGTGGAAGACTGCAGTTCACGTAAATGTCAGAACTTAAAATAGAATTTACGGCTGTTGGGTGATGGGTGAAGAGATCCTTGAATCGACACTGACCTGGCCCAGCCGTGCAGAGCAGCCCCCGAGGTGTTCTGACATGGCCCACAGCGTACACCTAAAGGTTGCAAGCATGCAGAAACCGTCCCCATCTAGGGAAATCCCTGCACTGGGAGTGGTTGGGATTTGGGATAGGCACCTGGGGACAGTGGGATCTTACTGCTGGATGTGGCTGTACTGAGGATGCTGCTGGATCCCATGGTAGCATGGCTACCCGATGGATGGCTGGGGTTTGCTTGCTCCAGAAGCCTTGGTGTGGGTTTGTTGTAGGTCACGCTGAATGGCCTAAGCAAGGGAGTTGAAGGCCATCTCTTCTGTGGTCGTTTGTAGTTGGGCAATTCCGCCAGTGATCCACTGTCATTTTGCTTGGCCTCGATTAGCAAGCTTGTAAACGTTGCTAACGCTTTCTTACATGGACAGCTGGAGCTTATCCCACCTTCCTGTCTGTGCTGTGAATACCCAAGGCAGCAAGGCTGGTACATCTGTCCTGCAGTCGCAAAGTGCAGTTGTGGAGTAAATATCCAAGTAGTTCGTAAAGTAACTTGTTGCTGAATAAAGGCTTTTTCCTCCCCCCCAGTCATGCAGCCTGCACAGTAAAACAATCCTCCTTGCCCCAATAACTCTTCCACAAATAGCCAAAAATGTAGAACTATGAGCAATGCTGAAGGACTCTAAAATAGAAATTTGTTTACAATGTGTGGATGCCGAGGAATTGGTTTGTGCAGTCTGGAGAGTTGCTTTGTTATAAAGAAAAGTTGCTGAAGATCCCTGATCTGATCAGTTCCCGCAGTGAACATCTAGCGCTGTGGCTAGAGGCTGAAGTGAGGGTTTGCGTAAGATCTGTCCCAGATTATTTTAATGTTAGAGTTGTTGCAGTAAAGTGTGAGGGGATGATTTTTTTTTCCCCTTGCCCGTACTGTTCACTGTAACGAGCAAGTCTTACACGCTGATAACACAGACCCATCGCATACCAAGCCCCAAATTCACTTTGTGGTTTTCGTTAGGACTGTTTGGGCTTCGTAATCACTTAAAGCAAATCTTCCGTAAACACTTTCCCTTTTGCTTCTGAAGATCCTGTTTGCTCAACATACCAGAGCGAGGATGTCATCGGCGCGAGATGAGGCTTCGAGCTGCCTCGCCGTCTTTGGAGCGCGTCTAACAGCAGAGTCAATAAGCAGAAAACCTCAGGAGCGGAAGGGTTTAGGCTGGGAGTTGCTGGGTCACTGTAAGCCTCGAGCAGCGCGCTGGCTTTTTGGCTGCGAGGGACTCTGAGCATGTGAAGGATGGGTACAAGCTGTGAACACAACACGGCCGAGTCCTGTTTTCTGCAGGGCTGTCTGTGAATAAACTTGTGAGCCAACTGTGTGAACTGATAGATCCTTTCTAAACCAAAATATGGTGGAGAGGTGATGTGGAGTCAGACCTGGGCGCTATGTAGTTGTGAAGTATCAAGAAGTGTCGTCGTCCTACGTCATCTTCCCTCTCGGCGACGGTGTTATCTGCTCTGTTTACCCAGATAAAGGAAGGTGAATTCTATATTACAAAATCAAGAACTACAGAGCTTGTTAGAGGAGTGTTATCTTCTCGCTTTTTCTTTTATCACCTCTTAGTTGTTTTAGCTATCTGGCTTTTTGTTTTGCAAATGTACGTAGAGCTCTTGAGAGAGGGAAGTACTCATAGATGTGGTGTCTGAAAAATGGTTCAAAAAGCCTTTGACAAGGTGACTGGTCAGGCTTTCAAGTGACAGACAAATCCACCTCACGCTTATTTGCCTTTTTGTTTCCCTTTTTTTTTTTTTTTTTTAAATATCCTCTCTAAGTTTGTGATGGCTTGCTTTGAGGAAGAGCACCAAATCAATATTGGCTAATGCAGTCGGCTACATTTTAAATTCCTTTAGCCCCTCATGGAACATTTTTGGGAGCTTGAGGTATTTCTGTGTGTGGGTGTCTTCACCTGTCCGAGGGATTCAGCCTGTCTGAGCAGAGGTGGGGCTAGGGAAACTGTGTACGCCGTCCCATCGAGTCTCCGTACCGTTACAGATGCATACGTAGCTCTTGTGAGATGCACCTCCCGTGGTTCCTGCATGGAGATTCACCCAGGTGACCCTCTAATGTGAAGGAGTTATGTCCCAGAACACCAATTTGTCTTGCACCCACCCTTTCCCGGTGTCTTTTTGGCGATAAAGATCGTGAGAAAACTGTGCCGCTACAGACAGCCCTTATCCGCTCCTCTGATGGCATTAATGGCCTGATCACACCCCTTTTAATTAATGAATGGGCGCAGCGCTTTCGGATCCGCATCAGGGTGTCCGTCCTCAGGCGTGCAGCGCCGGGCATCGATCTGGGCCGTCTCCATCAGGAGTTCGTGCGATGCTCTCGTGCAGGTGAGGCGAGATGCTGGCTCTGAACCTCTGGGGTCTTTCGGAGTCCTTCCGTGACACCCGAAGACCTTGTGCATGGTGGCTTCACCCCTCTTCTCACCTCCTGGGTAGGTGCTGGGTTGCGTTGGTCAGCAGATCTGTGGGGATCGGGGTTGCCGGATCCTTATCATGAGCCATCCCTAGCGACGCGGCCAGCTGGGACGCTGCTGGGCTTGCACCCAAGCGTGCTCAGCAAAAGCCTCGGGACACAAGGGTGGGGGAAAGATGGAAGCTGTTAGAGTTCAGATGTTTGTGCTCTGCTCCTTTGACAGCTTCCGTCTGTAAGTGGTGCTTCCCTGGAGCAACGGCACCGCGAGCAGGTTGCGACCGATGTGTTGTGACGGAGATTCTGTTCTGGGAGTTAAAAATACCGTGCTTGGGAGCTGGCCCCTGCCTTCTGTGGAGCCACAGGAGCTGTGGCTGACCACCTGAGATAATGATGGTGGCTTTCAGAAGAGGAAGGCTTATAAAATACTCAATGTTTAAAAAAAAAAATTCTAAGTATATGTACACATATGTATCTCCTTCTGAAACTTCATGTCAGACACACATTTGGGCTAACAGAGGTTCAGTTTAGGCGTGAGAAGATTCAGTGCGTTATGGTGATGATTATATGGAAGTCTTTGAGGATACTCTAGGTTTGCACTTATTCATCTCCCTTTTAGCAGCAATGGTAGTAAAGGATTGTAAAATGTGACCTTTGCAGCTTCTGGATTGAATCTCTTTAGTTTTACCTTGTTCCTTAATCTGCTGGTGATCAGGCGTTCCAAGCTACACTGCAAGCTGTGTCCCCAAGTAAATGGGCATTCAAGCAGATCAACTTACGGCATTTTATTAAGTCAACACTCATGCAAAAGCCACCTCTAGAGCTTAATAATTATTTACTGAGTGCTCCTGGGTCATGAGAGAGGTTTTCATTAAGTTCAGAAAGCATTATGTTCAGCAGCTTGTGAAGGTGTGTTTTAAAGACAGGAAGAAAAATGGAAAACTACTAAATGGTGTACAGCTACCTCAAAAAAAATCTTAGCTAAGGATTAAATATTTTGTTTGTGTGGTTGGCTTTTGTTGGTGTGTGGGGTTTTTTTTTTGGTTTTTTTGGTCCCCCCCCTCAGAAGACAAGTGTATCCACGGAATTCATTCAATTTGTAATTCAGCCCTTAGCTCCTGGTAGCAGATCTGCATCATGGATGTTTGAGGGTTTTCTCTTCCTTCCTCTGCTGACCGGGTGCACTTAGGTGGATGGATGGGTGGGTGGGTGGATGCCCGTCGGGCTCTGAGTCGCTCTGCGGGTGCAGCCCGGGGTGTAGGGTGAGCGGCGCTGCTGCCGGAGAGCTGCTCTGAGCTGCTTCGTTCGGGGTAAGAAAGCACTGGAGGGACAGAAAAGCGTTCACCTTGATGATGGAGCTGATGGACCAGCAGACAGCGTGTCTTGTTAAACACGTAACCTTCAAACGTGGAAACAGTCTTTCGTAGAGAGGCCTGAAACATAGTCTTTGCTTTATGATAAAGGTCTCCACACCGTTTATGTAATTGCTGTGTCCTTGGCAAGTAAGGACGTGTGAAGGTGCCAACTGTTGGGTTGGTTTTTTTGGTGTGGTGTTTGTTTTTTGTTTTTTGGGTTTTTTTTCTTTTTTTTTTTTTTTTAATTGATCCTTTAAGCAATGCCAGGGAGTTGGTGTGGTAGCGGGGCGTCACTGTAACCCACAATCAATTATTAAATTTTAGGAATGAAGTATAAAGTGTTCCAGGGAAAATGCCCTAATAGTTTTCTTGTACTTAAAACCCCTCGCCTTGGCTGAAGATAGGGGAGAAGAGATTGTGTGGGGTTTTTTGTTGCTTGTGTTGTTTTTTTTTTGTTTTGTTTTGGTGGGTTTTTTAAAATTAGTATTTATATGGTAATCTTGTGCTCTCTTTTGCCTGCTCTTTTTGTATCGTTCCCTCTCCTGTTACCCCTCTCTGGCAAGCAATGATGCTGGCCGGCAGGTTCGATGCGGCTGCAAGTGTTGCTTCAGCCACATACGTAGTACTGGCCACAGAAAGTTTCTTGAGGTTTCACTGAATGGTAGAGAGACTGAAAACAGAATCTGCACACACAAGCTCAGTTTTGAGGAGGAGCCAGTGGTCATTGAACAGGAGGGGTGTTGGAAGGGGAGCTCTCTGCTGGTGATGCCTTCTGGAGGTCAAGCTGAGTGTTTGAGGTGTAACATTGGCAACTTCTCACCCGCTTGCTTTAAAGATCCAGATACTTCTATGCTAATATCAGATACTTGAATGTGGATGCCTTTCTTTTCTGTATCAATAACTATGAATGGGATGAGGGTAAGGCATGAAACACAAGCGTTTAAATCCTGTGTTATTTCTTACCTCTGACCTCTGAGATCTGGTGCAGCTCAGTGGATTTCTTGAGGTGCTAAATCTGTTTTTCTTGGCTGGTTTCTCTGTGGACTAACCCGTTAACAGACAGTTGGCGTGAACCGAGGAGGGCACCAGCCATCCGCTTGTGTGCCATTTCTCTGCTGATCGCAGGGCAGTCAATCCTGGAAAGCTCTTTTTTTAAATTTTTGTTTGTTTGTTTTGGTTTTTTTTGATGCATTTTATTTGATTCTTGCTCATCTCTGAGGAAACTTTGGGTTTCAGGAGTTGGTCTGTGTTTTTAGTTATTGTAGTAATTTGTCTAAGCAACTTTACATTGGAGGCTTTTATTTTTTCTTTAAAATAATATAAACATTCTAAAACAGTGATTAAAAAGCAAAGCCGAGTTAAATAGTATTTTCCAGTTCAAAATCTCCAGAGAAGTTTCTTAATGAATACATAGTTAGTGCAAAATAGTGTTTGTAAACCAGACAACGCACATAAATAATGCATGGGAACCAGAGAAATGGTTTGATCAGTTTATGAGAATCTGGAAACAAAACTGACCAACAAAAGACTGGTTTGTCTTTTGCCCAAGGAGACAGAGATAAAATAATCAGTACCTATCTGGGAAGGTAGATTAGGCCTTGAAAGGTATGGTCTCTGTAATCTCTTGAGTTGGTGGCAACAAAATCAAACTTGGTTTCAGTCCGATCAGTTGCTTGCTATTATGCAACAGCCATCTGCATTAGGACTTATGTGGGCAGTAACTAACACTTCCCAGGCGTCTGCGCAAAGGATATGTAATTTAAGCTTATTTAATAAAACGTTATCACTTCGTGATTAATTGGATTGGCACATGGCACTCGTAACTAATAACTCTCAGTCTGTATTACACTATGCTTATTAAACCTGTTAGCCATTAGCAGTCTAATCATCTGTCAATTAAAAGGATGAGTCGGTTTCATTTGTTGCGATTAAATGGTACCCATCAGCCGTGTTTGCAGGAAGCACCTGAATCGTCTCGTGTATCAGTTGTGTGTGTGGGTGCTGCTACCGGCTCTGCCTAATCCCGGGGTGAATCAGTTCACGTCCCAGAGGCTGGGTCCCACGTGTCCGGGTCTGGCTCGTACTGCGGCACGCGGGAGTAGAGGGCGTGAGGGATGAGGGAGATCCTCATCCATGGGAGAGGATCTGCCCGTGCGGCGGCACGGCAAGGTCACAAAGCTTTAAAAATAGGAGCTTTTCAAAACTCTCTGAAGCCTTTGACATGAAAAGTTTTCAATTGCTTTTTTGATTGGAAAACTGAGTTTCTGACGAACGTTCTGTTTGCTCTCACGAGGGTACGTGGTGATGAAACCCAAACCATCTTCATTCCACCTCGGAGCTTTGTGGGGAGCGTCCTGCGGTTGGGAGGAGGAGCGGACATGGTGGGGCAGGGCAGCCGGGCGGGAGGACGGTCCGTGTGGCACATGGGACGAGATACCAAAGTTTCAAACAGTTTTCCACACTGGATGGGTGCTGCTGGTGGTGAGTGGAAGGAATGCTGGTGTGGCGAGGCCACCCTGCCCACAGGAGGAGAAATAACGGGAGATCTGCGTGGCAGGAGCTGGCTTGGGTCTGTCCAGGTCCCTTTGCCGTGCTCGTGGCGGGAGCATCGGGTCAGGCAGGTGTTGTGCAGCAGCTTTTATCCCAGCTAAAAGCATCATGTGAACTGCGACGCGTCGACGGCAGTGGCTGCGGTCTGGCAGCGCCCTGCTGCCTGCGTTCCGGGCTTGTGCGTCTCTGTGCTGCGTAAAATTATAACGTGCACGAGTAAGAGAAGGATGTGTCTGCTGAGCTTGTGGCTCTGGTGCAGCTGTGCTGGTTTCTGGTTTCTCCTTTGGATTAAGGATGAGCAGGACGTTCAGTAATCGCCTCTCAAGCTTTTTCTTCCCGCTTTTCTGGCCGCTGAAATCTGGTGGTCTGGGTGTGAATGAGATCGGACTCTTCTTCCCCTTGCCGGTGTCTGTTCTTCTTGTGGTGTTTGTTTAAAAAGCACATTTCCCAACCTTGCCCTGCCTACCTAATTACATCTAAGCCATTTTTTCCGGTGAGTAATTAAAATATTGAGCAGAATTGCAAATGGAATAAAACCTGGAGGAGTCTCTGCCCTTTGGAGAAGAATTTGGCAGAACAGCATTTTCTGGGACTATTGTTTCTTTTAAAGATACAGTGCTTGAAACTTTTGATGACAATTTTCAATCAGTAGTAGACCCCTGAATCGCCTGCAGGCAGCTGTAAGGACAGTCGCTGGGTTGTTGGTGTGAGTAGCTGCAGGAATTGCGTGAGCAAGGTGAGGTTCCTGGCAGGGGCTGTTGGAAATGCCGTGGAAATCAATGCTCCTTCCTTCTCCCTCATGTTCCCTGAAATTTGAGTATATGGGAAGGTTCTTCTGAGATGGTTTTCAGCACGCTTGGCTTTGGTAGGCGGAGAAACAGTTCAAAATGAAAGAAGGTGGGAGGAACTGCTGGCTTACCGATTTTGCAGCGTTAAATATCTATTAAAAAATGACAGCAGCACACAAATGAGAATCCTTCCTTAAAAGCAGCATTTGTGTGCCTTTTTTTGCTCATCTATTACAGCGGTCTCCAAAGTGGGGTGCGCAATATTGCTGGTGGATGGGAAGAAAATATTAGAGCTTCAGTAATACATGTATATAATTCATAAATAAATAAATATACATATATTGGGAGTGCATGCTCAAACACTTTTTTTTTTTTTTCCTAGCAGGGGTGCATGATCAAAAAAATTGGGAGACCACTAATCTATAACTCTCCCGGTCATGGAAATAAAGCATCTCCTCGATTTGGACATGCGCAAGTGGTTCAGAGGTGCAGCCAGGAAACAGGCTTCTGGGTTCAGATGTGAGAATGCTTCACCCTTAATTGAAAGGGTGGTGGTTTTTTTACAAGTATCACAGTCAATGACTTGTCTTGAGCGGCTAATTAGTGCGATTATTCCACAGCTGCATTAGTTTCACCACAAAGGTTTTCTCTTGTTTTATCAAAAGGATCAGTGTCTCTGTGAATGTCTCAACCTGACAGGTCTTAAATAGCAAGATGGTCCCCAGCCTCCCTGCCCCCAGAATGTGTGCTCTGGAAAAGCGGAGTTTGATCTCTGGGGGGAGTAAGTGTTCTCCATTTCTACTCTGAACTGTTTTCAGCATTGGTCTCAAACAAAGCCAGAAAACTTCTGGCAGCGCTGGCTCCAGAAGCACGAGTAGCTCTCGGTGCCCGCTGCCTCCGGGTGCGACCTGGAAGGGATGCTGGCTCCCGGGCTCATGTGCGAGCTGTCCTCTCGACATCCTGCGCAGGAGCAGGAGGTGGGACTCCCAAAAGCAGTCTCCTCCTAGAGCCAGAGGGTTACTGCTGCCTTCCCCAGGCATGGCCCGGCATGCTTATAGACTAAAGAGACCTTTACTTCCATGGGCTGGTGGCAATCGGCTGCAGCAGTCAGGATCAGACCCAAATATCCCAAATTGTACACGCTGTAGCTCTTTCTCATATGGGTATATGGAGTCACGTGTTCCTACCTGCTTCCAACGTCCTTCCCTCGAAGGATGCGCGGGTTGGTATTTACCTGCCCTAATTGTTCTGCGTTATTGATGCTAGAGAAATGTCTTAAAAACGGACTCTTACTTCTGAGAGCTGACCAAATGATGGGCTGCTGCCGAAGGTGTCCCTGCAGCCCAGGGCCAAGTCCTCGGTGCATGTGCTGCTGTCTGGTGGGAAGCTCGGCTTGCTGATGGCTTAGAATTAGCTCGTAGCTGGTGAAGCAGTGTGGTGTGACTGAAAATACAGCCGTTATTGCTCTTTATTCTGCCTGTTCTCATGCCTTACTGTACTTGGAAGATGCTGGTAGGCCTGAAGTGGGAGTTGGGTTGTTTTGAGTCTGGTTTCTAGCTAGGAAGAATGTTGCCACCAGCAAATCCAACCCCGAGGTAGTATTTTGCAGAAAATAACTGAACTTTGTTATGTTCTACTTTGATGGGAGAGGTAGATTAATTTTATTTATTTGTTTATTTTTAAGCTAGATTTATTTTTAAGCTCTTGCAACGAGCCTCCATAATCCTTTTTTGCTTGAAGGACTTGTTTGCTATTAGTAGCGTTGGATTCCTTGTCCTACTGGAAACTGTAGGAGCTTGTTAAAAATCCCTCTGTCTTGGACTATTATCTATATCTATCATTAGACTTGATACAGCCCTTGATTACTTTTTAAAGAAAAGGATATGAGTCCCTGCTGCTATCTGTAAAAGCATTTGTTTTTTCTCATGGATGGTTGCTGTAAAAATTGAAACAGCAAATAATTCTTTACAGCTGGATATTGGCATTCGGAAACGGTTAGCTGCAGTCAGGTTAAGGCAGCCTAATGTGGCTGCTAAATACCTGAAGTAGGTGGGCTCCGGATTCCCCCTCTCGTGGTGCAGCGTATCCTCACCCATCCCGCCCCACGTTCCGCTGTAATTCTGCAAGCTCCAATCTCTGAAGCTGCGATCCCGCTTGTGGAAGCTGAGCTGTCTTTCTTTTGGTCTTCCCACAGCAATTCCGAGCATCCTGGCGCTTCCAAGCCTCCCTTAAGCTCCTCCAGCATGACCTCACGGATCCTGCTACGCCAGCAGCTCATGCGTGAGCAGATGCAGGAGCAGGAGCGTCGGGAGCAGCAGCAGAAGCAGCAAGCAGCCCAGTTCATGCAGCAGCGCGTGCCCGTCAGCCAGACACCGGCCATCAACGTCAGCGTCCCCACCAGCCTGCCCCCTGCCACCCAGGTACCCATGGAGGTCCTCAAGGTACGCCCGACTCGCTGCCCTCCGTTCAGGGGCTCTCGCTCACCTAAACGTACTTTATTTAACAGGGACGTGGTTATAGGGATTTTCGGCAATGAAGTTTTGCAAGTAAGCCGTGCTCTGGCTTGATTTGCAGCTTGGTTTTGGCGTCCTGGTAGCGAAGAACGGAAAACCTTTTTTCAAAAGTTTGTGCGACTTTTGTTTTCTTTAAACTTTGAGATCTCAGGAGGGAGGTTTTGTTGCAAAACTAGTGTTCTGTCGTTTTCCCTTTGGAAAACACTTCTCTCTTTTTGGGGTAGTTATTTATTAAGAGATATTCAAATCAATATTTTGGTTTTTCAAAGAAAACAAGGAAATATTTTTTGTCAAATGGAGTCAAAACTTATTACAAAAGAGCTCCTCAGAAAGCCTTAATCTGAAATACGGGTGAGTTTCCAGCCTCTTGCAACGAGCCTCCGTAATCCTTTTTTGCTTAAATGACTTGTTTGCTATTAGTAGCTTTGGATTCCTTGTCCTACTGGAAACTGTAGGGGCTTGTTAGAATCCCTCTGTCAAAGGGGTTGTAGCTTGCTAATTACTTGGGGGGGGAAAACGTGAACAGCTGTAAGAAAAGAGATAATTTCATGCACTGGGTAAGTCCAAGTAGAGCAAAGCAACGTGAAATGTGTGAGTAAAAGAATGCAGAAAGTCTTGGAGACATTTGCAGACATATTTAATGAAAATTTAATTTTCATTAGTTTTGAAGAGTTCCCTATTTGCTCTATGTTATTGCTAAATCTTTTTATTACAGTCTGATGTTTAGTAACCGCGTTCAGTCGGTAAGCGTATTCTTACCAGTTAAGTTGGTTACAGTACGCTGGTAGTTTGCTCATGGCTGTGACGTATCAACTATATGTATTCAAAGATTTAGTTTTAAAATAGACTTGCAGGCTCAGGATTTCGAGGCAGTCTGTGTGACAGCTTTATGGAGGAAACGTAGGGTGCTTTTATTTATTGAGCCTGCATTACGGTATCCTGTTGACAGTGCAAAACTAATACTTAATTGGGGCATGAGAGTCGTACTCAAGTATGGCCTACAAAATAGGAGTGAAAAGGAGGCAGTTGAATTTTGGATTTTATATATGTATCTCCATTAAAAATTAAATATGATATACTTTGAGCGTGTGTGCATGTGCATATAGTAAGGAGTCCAAAATTGGCTGGGAAGAGCTATTTTGTCTAATGTGTGTGCGTTACGCACAGTGTTTGTGTGTAACAGTTTGTTAAATTTGCTTCCAGGTTATGACACCATAGTTGTAACTCAGATCTAGCAGGTGTGTAGGTGCTATGAAATAGGTCTTTTTGTTTGTAATGCACATAGTTAAATAAACACGTTAGATTTTTACATCCTTTCATCCCAATATGTTATGATGTGAATTTTAGTTTTTTTTTTTTTTTAAACCTCTCTGAAAACTTGTAGGAAAATGTTTATTTTTCTGATGATGTTTTACCGTTAAGGAAGGACTATAACATCTTGAAGAGGCATTAGCAGTTGTCTATATTGTTCATTTTACAATTGCCTCTTTGTGTGGGAGAGGAGGGGAGGCAGCCCTTTGTTCCTGAGGGACAAACTACGGAAGGTGCTGCAGCCGGAAGGTGATGCTCGGTTATTCCAAACGCGGTTACTGGGAGCTGGCTTGTAGGATTTGCATGTGGATCTGGAACATGCTGGAGCGTTGCTACGGAACTTCACGCAAAGGACTTGAACCTGAATCCTCATCCTTCAGGACTGCAAATGACGTGTCTGTCCTCGATTGCCTCCTGATGGAGGAGGGTCTCCTGGAAAGTGGGAGGACACCTCCCCTGCGCTCACCTTCAGCCCAAATGGCAACGTGCGTGACCCTGTAGAGCAAAAAAACGAAGCGAATGCATCCTTAACTGGCTTGTAAACTAAGAGTAATACTTGGCAACAAATGCCACAGAGAATTGTGCATTGAGGGTGATGGTTGTGGAAACGTGAGCTACCTGCTGGAACAGAACGATGCCTGTTTTCCCGTCACCCGCGTTTACAGATGTACCAGTCCAAAGCAGCAAAACCAACTCCTCCTGGTCTCTCTGCACGTGAGAGGAGAGAGACTGCATTGCATTGTTTTGCTGCTTGCGGTTTTGGGGGAGGGGGAAGCAGCTAAAGATTCATCCTTTTATCCTTACTGATAAAAGTGGACCATTTCTACACAAAAGAAAAAATAGTACAAAATACCAGGCGTGAAGTCAAGATCTTGCTGAAAATTTACCACTAATGCTTTAGCAGGAGTAGGAGTTCACTGGAAGTCTGCATAATTTTGTTTTGTTTTGTTTTTTTAAATAGGCTGTTTGGCTCGAAAGATGAGATCAATGATAAATCAGCATCTTCCTGGTGCCGGGGTGCTGACAGCTGGCCCTGCCTGCAGTGACGATGCCTGAGTGACATCATGTCCCTGCAGCTGCTTTTTATACTTCTGTTGGTTTTTAGCTGCAGACAAATTATCCATATGAGCTGTACAGAAGTTTTAATTAGATAAATAGGGAACTAAGTTGGTAACTTCATTATCCAGATGGTCTGGATGCAGTGACCTTAAAGAAGGAGACAGACAATAAGGGGATTTCTACACTTTGAAAAATGTAAATCTGCAAGGCAACCTTCTTTATAAGTGATCTCTCTGAATATTACTTCACAAACAAATAAGACCAAATGTAGTAGCTGTTTTTGTTGTTGGTTTTGTTTGTTTTGGAGCTTAGCAGCAAAAAACCCCACTCCAAGCCTGATGAATTTGTCAGTGTATTGTGTTTTTAGTTACGTTGTGTGAGTTGCCCTTTCTTCCAGATCTCTCAGTGTGAGAAGAAGAATAATACATGTCTGAGGATGGGAGTTTGGAGTAACTAGTTTAAAAAGAAACCAAAGTTGTTAATGAGCTTGGAGTTTGTATTTGTTTTCAAGTTAAGATGTTCATTTAGAAACAATACAGACAGAAAGAGAAATACATAAAAATCCATGTCACATTGCATAGGAATCTCCAAATTATGTCATGTGATATGCTCTAGGCCATATGAACAAATAGAATTTCATTTTCTTGAGTAATGACTCCTTATTGCATCACTTCTCTGCCAAGTAATGTCGCTTGGCAAGGTAGGGAATGACCTGTTGGAATTCAAATGTTGTGTTGCTTTGAGCAGCCTAATTAAGAGGTGGACTAGGAGTAGGTCTAATGCATTTGAAACAGTATCTCTTTAAAAAGAAGATTTGTTACAGCTTTCAATTACCCTTCTGCAGAGCTGATGTTAGCTTTGCAGGTGTACAGGCTGGTTTATCCTTAAGCACCTTCTCATCCGTCTCGTGCTGGTAGTTGAGGGTTAATGGTGCAGAGAGATGTCACAAGAGTTTCTTTGCTTCTGCTGCTGTTCAGCGTCTTGCTCTGCCTTGGGAACAGGAGCATATAACTTAAAATGTTGATCGTTGCAGTAGTTCCTATCAATGTTGGATCAAGATCCATTCCTGAGGTACAGAGTAAGTTTATATTTTTTTATTTAAAAAAGTTAACTTCTTTGCCAAGAGTTCATCTTAAGACGCCTTCAGTGGGTTGTTTTATGGAGCAGCTTCTTCCATACGGGTGTAGTTTAGTTTTGTATACTTAATTGGTATTAAGAAGCTGGTTTTTGTTGTTGTGGTTGATTGCAGTTATTCTCTTGTCTGGCAGGAGGCCTTATCAGTTGGGAGCTGAAGCCCCACTGCAGATCTCAGCTTCAGTATTCCAGAGCTGATCTCGGGGAACTGGTTGCTGTGCTTCTGTAAGCGGGGTTAGCCCAGGCTTTGAGGAGGTCATGCATCAGGTCCCTCTCTGGTCACCGAGAGCTGATGATAGGTTACTCCTTTTGCTCCTCAGTCATGTGTTTGCAAAACAATACTGCTGTAAATCCCATACCTTGTGGAGTTAAATCTGTTACAGGTGGTGAAATCCTTGGCTATTAGAAAGCGAGAGAATACGCTCTTGGTTTGTAGTGAACCTGGTCTGTTAATCAGCTTCCCCATAGCTGTCTTGGACTACGTCTCATGCTGTCTTCCCGCTTGATACCACGGAATTAGCTTTTCTCCAGCAGTCCTAGCAGCTGTCTGCTGACAGTTATTTAGGGAGCATCTCCTGTTGCTGTGATATAGTTGCTGGGTTCTGTTTTTTATGTCTTTTGTGCCCCTCCTCGCCCTCTCCTAGCAGGTAGCTTCCTTTCCTACCAAGCACCTTGCAGGATTCTTGTGAAGTGAGTGAGTACAGTGAGTAACTGCTGAGTTACCGGCAGCAGTAGGACAAGTCCTGGCCTTTCTGACGGGCAGTGGTACCCTAGCCTCGTTCATAGGATAGTTTTCAGTCTTCTGTGTCAGTATAGGCAGCTGGGTTTAGGATTTTTTTGTTCAGGAGGCAGAAACGCTGACTTGTATGACCAGAGTTTTACATAATGTCCCTCTGGCATCTTCACCAAAGTTGCACTGTAGCAGCGTGGGTGTGGGGCTCACCACCTTTTACATGTTTTTAAGAGACAGAAGGAAAAGGTTCTCCTTCTTGTAAAACACATAAAACATCCAGGGGAAAAAACCTGAAGAATGACTCTAAAAGCTGGAATTGCTAGCCATTGTGCCTTATTCCCACCAGCAAGGCTTGCGAGATCCTCTACTTGTTTTTTGGATTAGTCTTTGAGAAGCTCTGCTGATAGGAGTAGTCTGTCTGCTGAGATGTTGATTAACGCTTGCCTTTGAAGATTGCTCTTTTTTTTTTTTTTTTTTTTTTAATGCACTTGTCTCAAAGTAGTCTTTTTTTACAGAATTTGCAGTGGTCCAGAAAGTAAACTTAGTGCAGAAATTCAGAGGAGTGGGGTGGGGGAGGAGTGGGGACTCACCTATTTGCTCATTGACACATGAGGAAGGTTGAATTGTAGCTGTGCTGTACGGGTTGTATTGTCTTGCCTGATTTCTGGATAGAGTTTACTGTTCAGAACAGGTCTTGAGTACTTTGGACCTGCCTGCCCAGAGCACAGTGTGGCATTGCCGAGACTCCACCTAGCGTGAGCAGGCTTGTGTCCTCAATGGGAGGAGAAGCACTGGAGCATCCTCAGGAGTCAGGAGAGGAGGCTCAGGGCCAGAACTGACCCACAGAATTGCAAATTGGTTCCTTTGAAAACAGTACCAGTTCTTGCAGGACTGAAAACATGACCGGTGGGCAGCTGACATCCAGCCCTCTGCATGTCTCACTAGGCAGATGGAGGGTGGAAAACTGAGGATGAAGATTTCTTCCCTCTGCCCCCGCCATGTTAACTTGTTGGCCTTCCTCAGTTGGCGCATTTTTAATGCGATGCACTAACCCACCGCACAAGGGTTGATGGAAGCCTGAACTGGATGGGTTGTGGTGAAATGGTGTGGTTCTTGTCCCAGTTTGTCGCCACTGCTGCGTGCCAGCGCTCCCGAGGATGCAGCTGGTTTACCTCCCCTTCCTCCTGAGCGTTGTCACACCAAGCGAACAGCGCGATAAGAAATCTGCTGGGCTTCTCATGTCTCTTCCTCCCTCTTTGTCTGCCATTGGGGATTTACGAATGTGACTTCTCCTTGGCACCGGCGCTGAGGTGGGAGATGCTTGCCTGGGAGTGCCACGCTGGGTGCTGCTGCGGCGTACGGCCTCGAGGGCTGGGGTGGGAACCCGCAGCGGGGGTTTGCTGCGTGAGCTGGCGTGTTCCCGCAGTGGTGCTGGTGTCTTCCAGACACTGCCGAAATGCTTTGCGGGTAAAAACGTAGAAGCAGGTCTCCCGACCAGCAGATGCTATAACCCTTTCACGATGCTAATGTCCCCTTCATCCTCATGTCTGGAGGGTGACCAAGCAGTTCCCTTGCTCCAGGGGATCTGGACGAGCAGGTCCTGCTTTGGTGACTGCAGTTTGAGAGCTCTCCTCTCTGGCCATAGAATCTGCGCTCCCGCAGAGCGCCTGCCCTTGCGAACGGGGCGTTTCACCCCAAAATGCAACATGTATATAGAAACATAGGCTACAAAAAAAAATTGAGTGTTAGTTGTTAACAGATTATTAATAGTATATTTGCATACAATAATGATTGTAATATGCTGGATATTTAAAAATTTGTCTGCCGCTAAGGACCCTGCTCAGGATTTCCCCTGCTGCACTGCCATGGTAGATGCTAACTGCTCTTTTGGTGCTAGAATTCCAGCTCTCTATGGCTATGTCTTGTTGCTTTCATCTTTCACCTGGGCTCCTAAACAAGCCAAAACCTCTTCTCAAAGCCTAGAACCAGGTGCTGTTTACCGGGTTTCCTCCCTCCTTGCTTTATTATTGCAAGAGCCGTTGCCCATCTCGTGTTGTGGGCTGGTCATTGCTGATACCAGAGCGGTTCTGTTCGTCTGTGCCTTCACGCCATGCCAGCCCCTGCCGTGGCTCACGCTCATCTTTCCCCTCGGAGCAGCCTTTTCCATGTTGACAGGAGTGCAGCGCGCTGCTCGGGATGATGCAGGCGACCAGGCTGGCCTCTTGCCTTCACCCTCGCGTCGTTGTTCATTCAGACTTTAAATGTGCCACCGCAATAAGCTCTTTGCATCAGATACCCTGTATTTCTTCGTTTTTGAAATGCCAAGCGTGCCTTCTGAGTGATGTTAATGACTATGGACACATATCAGAAAAATATCTCTTCCTTGTCCTTTTCCAGTGTGCTTATTACAGAGTGTGACCTGCGGTGGTAACGCAGCCCTGCTGAGAAGGGGAGGCTGTGCAGTTAGCAGTAGTGTTCTTGGTGTAATAATTACCATAAAACTTCATTGTATGGGGGACTTATCTCACGGTTCTGAAGAACAGGAACAATGGGATGTCAAGATAAATGTGTGGTAGCATCTGCTGCAGCAAATGTGTGTTTGTGGACACATTTATCTGATTAAAAGTTAATTTAATCTAACCTGACAATGGTATATAGTAATGTGTGCCGGAGTGTTGAGTAAGCGTGGCATGTGTTTGCAATTGAGGACTTAGACAAGTGATTTGCCAGACCGAGTCGTGGTGAGCTACAGAGAGAACATTCAAACTAAGGTTGCTTACGCTCGGTGACTCTGGTGTACGTAACTTCAGCCTACAGAAGATTCTTCAACTTGCATTGAACTACGGAACAACTAAAACCTGCCTTGTCTGCTAAGTCTTCATGTAAGTAAAAGTATCTCTTAGGCCCTAAGTCTTTTGCTTGCTTAGTGGGTTGAAAGCTATTCCAAAACAAGCACTAGTGCTAGATATTTGTGGTTGGTAATAGAGCTAAAATGTAAACTCTTGCTCAACACCTAGGTTATTAGACATTAAAAATGCATGGAATTCCAGGGGGCAACATGCTTCGGCGTACAAGTATCTGACTGCTTGACCAATAGTGCAAACCACTGCTTTCACCTTTTGTCCCAAATGTCCTTTTCCTAGGGATGCAAATAAGTGCATAGCCTAGCTCTTGAGAGAAACGCCGGTGCTGATGAAGATGTCTCATCTTTCCATCTTGGCTCTTCAGCCGTGGTCACTGTGGCACAAAACACAGTGCCCAAAGGTGTTAGACAAACCATGCTGCTGCTGGATTGTGCTGCTGGGGGCGAGGGTGGTTGCTGGGCAAGTGGTGCTGTGAGCTGAGCGGGAAGGTGGTGGAAGAACTGCTCCTCCTCGTAGTGCTCTTGCCCTGCAAATAGACAGTAGGTGTCTCGTAGTTCAAAGTAACGTTTTTGACAAAGAGGAATAAGGATATAATTGCACAAAATGGTATGGGAGGTCGGAGCTCTGATTGCCGTTTAGAAGGTTTGTGCAGCCAGGGTTTTTGGTGGTTTGTAATGTAGCTGGTGGTCTTGAGGACTCGCTGTCTTCCTGCTGGCGTGGTAACATCCACAAAGTTAAGGAGAGCTTGCAAAGTTTGTTCTGTTACAGCTTCAAAGCACTTTTTTATGTTGTGTGTGGTTTTTTTTTTTGTTTTTTTTTTTCTCTTGGTCTAGCCATATTATCTGATGGCTGAGTTACCAGACCTTGGGAAAATGGTGGTTCACCACGTGTCTGTCCGTGGCTGTTTCGGAGCTGCAGAAGATGAGTTCATCTTCCCAAAGATTTGTAGGCGCCCATAGTTGTGGGTATTAAAAGCACTGATGAGGCTCCGCAGCCCACCAGGTAACACGTTTTAACAGTATTAAGTCCTTTTTCAGTCAACATTAATTTAAAAAACACCTTATTGTGCTTTCGTGGTTGAGCCAGGGACGTGTGAAGAGGGTGAGTGCTGGGCACTGCAGTTGTGTTTGTCGAGTCCACGGCTTCGTTTGGCAGAAAGCAGCGCCCGGAGCCCGGCGTGGTGCTGGAGAGCCGGGGGTCGGGAGGAGGGCTGGGGGGCCTCTCCTCCCACCTCTGATAGGCGTTCAGTTTTCAATGTGAAAATTTAGATCTGCTTAAAGTAATCTTTTGGCATTATGTGCACTCGCAAATATTTCAGTTCTTCGGCTAGTTTGGCAGCATTATTCTTCGAGACGCTGAACCTGTGTAGTGAATGAATGCAAAGTGACAAGCTGGAGACATTCCTGCCATTCAAGAGAGGCTTAAGGAATTTCTTATTGGCTAAATTACAAATATGTAGCATTTTGCCCAGCACTGCGTGGCAATTTCAACCTGCCTGACCGTGACAAGATTAGCACTTTTCCTCCCCCTCCACAGCAGTAATTTTTATTTTTTTTTTTAAATTAGATTAAGAAGTACCAGGCAGAGATGCAAAAGCTTGAAAGAGTAAAAACCAGCCTTACCTTGAATGATTCTGTCTGTCATTGGATTGGTTCCTTAATTAGCCCCATGTCCTTTAACCTCTTGAGAAATAAGTAAGGGATAAATTTGGGGATAAAGACAAAGACGCCCAGAGATTTACCACACACCGCTAGGTAATTCATCAAGGAATGTTGGTAATTAGCCCTGCCTCTTTCCTTTCTGGCTCATTTAATAAAACTGGTAGATTTAAAATAATGCCTGCTGGTTCATTATCAACTACTTTAAGAGCCAAGTTACGAACTTGAAACAAAAAACAGTATTGTGTTGTCTGTAAAGGATCTCGCAAATGTGTTTTATTTTGAAAAAAATAAATTATTCAGCCCTGTCGTCGATCTCCCCAACTTGATAGTTAAATATTACTTTGTTTGGATTACATTTGGCTTTTGGGGTGTATTTATTTCTGGTGTCTACTACTGAGAGGCAGAGAGGAGGAAAAAAATCCAGGATCTTGAAGAGGTACATGTCGGATTGTGTTAAGAAAGCATGGCCTGATGGAATTCAACTGAGTATGGACTTTACAATAGTAGTAGTCATCCAGCTGAGGCAATGGGTAACTGCTTTAACCCTTTATCTCTCGGAAATGAGTGCTAACTTCATGTCTTGTTCTTTGAGCAAAATGATTCATTTTAGGTATGCATCTCTTTAGTGCTTATAGTGGAAATTGTCCCTGAGTTGAAGACAGAACTCATCTGGTTTGTATTTGCTTAGGAAAATATTCATGCCACATTCTTTGTTTTTCTTGATAGGTATGAATAGCATTACTCAGAAATTAAATGGGAGGATCGGGCTAGAACTGGATCAATACGCTGCTGCCTTTGCACTTTTCTGGGAGAATGTCTCTGTATGGCAGCATCCAGTTTGAATTTGTTACCTCAGTGGTTGCTGGCCGGTGGATCTGGTTAGGTCAGTCTGTCTGACCATTCTTTAAATTATGATTAGTGTAAATCTGCCTTTAATAATTATCGTCAGACTTGGATTGCAACACTTCTGAAAGTGTAGTGGGCTAGAGGAAAAGCAGGCTGCACTAGCTTTCTGCTTATGGTAGGCTCGCCAGGTCTTGAATCTTTTGGAAGACTTTTTCTGAACCTCTTCTAACTCATCAGTATCATCTGGGGCAGAATTGGATATAGTGTTTCAGCGCAAATAAGAAAAAACATCCTCCTCACTCATCTTCCATACATCCCCTGGGACAGCGCATGTTCTGGCGGAGCTTGTGTTTATTCCTTGCTGCTGTGACCCAGGAAAGCTGCATGTCTGCTTTTCTAGAAATGCTTGGCAGGTTGGTATATTTAAAAAAAAAACAAAAAACAAAACCATACACAAAGTGATGGCCTTTGTGGAAGTATTACTCCGCCAATCTTTATTTCTCAGCAATTTTTTTGTTGCCAACCGCCAAAATGTCTTGCTGCCTCCAAACACTCGCAGAGAGTGCGCCGGGATATTGGGGTGACAGCTCAACCCTGCAGGCTGGCACTAGAAAGACTTCCACTGGATGCCACTTACCCACTTCTTTATTATTTTGAGAATTGTTAATAAACTTTTATAGTTTAGATTGACTTAGATCTTAGGTACATTTTTTCCAGCTTGTAATGATGTGGAGCAGAAAATTGAATATATTTCTTTATAAAAACAAAAAAAAACCCCAAACAAACCCCAAAAAAACCCACCCCAAAAAATGCACCAACCAAACAAAAAACCAACAAACATAACTCTATTTAATAGCAGTATTCTTGCAAAGTTAGAGTGTACACGCCAAATTAATAGTTTGGGGTTGCCACATCATATTCCTATCTCTCTAACATACTGGAACAATATTTTGTTACGGATCTCTGTGACTTAGTGTCCTCGACTGACTCAATATCAGTAGTTGAGGTTCCAGCTAGTTCTTTGAAAATTCTTGGGTAATTTATACAATTCAAATAGATTTTGGTGTGGTTTTTTTTTCGCTTTTTGAACTTGATCACAAGCAGCGTGCATTTGAACATCAATATTCCAGTAATTAAGCCAGCACACGAGATGCTGGGGAGCCCCGAGCACTCGTTCAGGGATGTCCCTCATTGCGCTGCACTTTCGTAAGCTCTCAGCAGATGGCATTCGGGCTTACAGGAGCGTGTGTGCCGCTTGCGAAAGCGCTCAGCTGCTGGCGAAGTTGGCTTTCCAAACTGTTCCTTTCTCTGATGAGGGCTAATACTCAGGTGTTAAAAACTGTTTGGACCCGTTATTCGAATTGTGTTGTTTGCTTGTGTTGTTGTATTTTATTTTCACCAGCTCGTGTCCCAGAGGGACCCTGAAGCCATTAACCAGTGAAATGCTTTATGTAATAGTTATTACATGCAAAAAGGAATCCCTGCTAGAAAGTCTGTGAAAGGCAGGCTGCCTCTTTTAAATAAACCTGGTACTGGTGTCCAGTAGAATTAATAAACCTGTTCAGCAAGGAAGACCAGAGAGCTAAAAAAGCTGAAGCGATGAAAATGGAGCACGTTTTCCGTTGAACTTTCCTGATCCTCAAAGCTAAATGAGACACAGCTGTAGTGTGTTAAATGCTGTCCCCCTTCCTGCTTTGTGTTACAGATCCTGGTTTTTGGAGGCAGTGTGAGCTAGTGAAAGAAAAATAATTTTAAGTATTTGATGGCTTTCTGGAAAATAGTAGTAAATATTACTGTATTTCTGAAGGAATGTGGCTTACACAACCCAGAAGCCATGAGCTGTTTTCAGACAGCCCACCTGCCTGAAGCCCTGGCTTCTGAAAACGGTGGTTTTGTAACTGACTTGGCTGGAATCTCTGTCTTGTCTCCAAATGAACACACCAGCATCAGCAGGAACGTGTCTTGTATGTTTAAAGAAACCACTGTGTTCAAAGAGCTGTTTTTCTGTCTCGGAGCAATGTACTCCTTGTATCTAGCTACAGAAAGCGTCACAGGCCGTGAGTGCTGCGGCTGCTGGGTGTACGGCAGTGCTGGGAGCCGTCGCCGGAGCTGAGCGTGGAGTCTCGGCGGCAGTCAAGCACCTAAGCACATCGAAAAGGTCTAAGGGTTCATTGCTGCAAGCTCCAGAAAACCTGAAGAGTGAGCTTCAGAGTCTCTTTCCCTCCTTATCCAACGCCGGTGTTTCTTTTTCTTTCCTGGTTACAGTGAACAGCCTTGCCAGTGAACTGCTGTATTAAAGTATTCTGGGAGTGGTAGCGAACCAGAGGTTATTCTGACCTGGAAGCAAAAATAATTTTCAGATTTGAGAGGCAGTTTGTATGTCAAGGGAGGTGAATCAGAGCTTGGATTTCAGGCTTGCTTCCTAAAAATCACCAGGAAATTCCTGGTTGAAACCATCAAAATTCAGTTTATGGACTTAATGGCTGGCTGTGAGTTAAAACTTTCTGTTGTTTTCATAGGAAAATACAATCAGGCAACTAATAGAAATTCTCTTTTTAAAAAAAATGCTCCCTTCCTTGAAATGAACCCATTTCAAGACTGTGGTGTAGCAAACTGCCTGTCTGCCTCTCACAGGGCTTTACAGAGGTCCTGCCAAGGACCTGTAGGCAGCCAGCTAAACCTTGTCTTTGAGAAGATTTCTCCTAGCGGTCCAAGGCTCTGATTTCTCGCTGCTTGTGTTTTTTATTTAGTCATGTGGGGTTTTTGTTTCTTCTGGGTTTTGGGAGCCCTTGTCTGAGGGGGGGATGATGTTCTCAGGAAAGACTTATTCCAGTTTACCAGTGTCGGTGATCCAGAGAGCCGTTGCCCTTAACCAGCATCGCTGTCCTGGTAGCAGCTGCCTGATAAACCTGCTTTTGGCGAGACAGCTTGCCTTTGCTGGGGGCACAGAGCTGCCTTCGTGCTGCTCCGGCCTCTTGCCAAGTAGGGCTGTTCTGCTGAAGTAATGTAGTGCTGGGCTCGCTTTTCGGGAACTGCTTTAAAGTTAATTCCTGCCTTGTTAAACAATGCTTGAAAGTCAGTTCTTGTTAATGAGAAAATTCTGGGAAGTGAGACAGTGTTTTTAAAAAAATAGGCAATCATCTCTATGATCATAACTTACTAATTGAAAAGTCTTCCTTTGAGCAGTCTAATGCTATTTTACTACACTATTGACTTGGCGATTTTGAAATTCTGCTTCCTGACTCCCACCGAAACTATACTCTGCTGAAATACCACGATAGCCTGGGCCTCAAAGAAACAGTTTGTTCAGGGAAGGAGTAAAATGGCCTTGAATGAGTCAGCACTGGTGTGTAGCAATCGTAAGCTTTCTATCCTCTTTGCTTTCTAAAAGGAAACGAATCCTGGACCACAGGCACCATTCATTGCACGGCAGTTAATGGGCTCCATTCACAGGAAAGTTCATATATTCCTTAAGGGTGCAGCCCTGTATGGTTTGCTGTGTAAAAGGGAAAATAGTATTTAATCATGCTACTGTGGCTTTTCAAAAGAGTTTATCCTTTTCTAATGTACATTGGCTTTTTGAGGGAAGAAAAGTGGTGCCTTCTGCTTGGTAAGTGGCTGCTCCGTGCGAAGTGCCGCTTCCTACGTGGGTCGTGGTTCAGAGCTGCCTCCCGCCCTTGCCTGTGATCTTTAATGTAAGTAACGAGGAGAAAGCTTCCAGCCACAGCTTCTGCCTGTTCCCAGGACTTATCCTTACCAAATCTTTTTCTCTGAGCTTGCACTTTTCCCAAGAAAATTTATTAATTCTATTTATCTGCGTTGGTTAAAGGCTGTGAGGCCTGAGTCAGTTCTTGATGGCTCTGTGTGATGCGGGCACACGGTGTTCAGAGGCTCCGCTTTGGATGCGGAGCGCAGAGTGTGCCGACTGCTGCAGGACCCAGGGAATAATGGCAGATAACTATTAAAGGAACCCAGTTAATCCAACTTTACATCTTCTTCTCTAGTAGCTGCAATTCCAGATAACGTGCCTAAATAACTGTTGCTGTCAGCTGTAGATAAGCAATAGGCCACCAGATGGGGTAAGGCGGAAGCATCTTTGGCTGTTGCTCAGTCAATTCCTCATTTGTGCCCATTTTTATTTTTTGGGTACAGTTCTATGCTACGTTGACCATGGCAGCAAAGGTGGCTGATGATGTCTTCTGCAGCCCTGATAGCTGCTGCCCCATAGTTGTGCCAATATGTGCATTTGTGGGGCCGTGCTAAAAATTACGTGGGACTACTGAGGCAGTTCGAGACTTAAAAAAAGGCCTGGTTTTGGAAAGATGACTTTTTTTTTAATTACCTTAGTGGTTTTGCTTGCCTGGGTCAGTGTAGCCCTGCAAACAGCTCTACCTGCATAACCGAGGGGTAAGAGCAGCGAGCTGACGTGGCAGGGCGAGAACAAGCAGCTGGACATCGGCACCCACACCTTCTCGGGCCAGCTCTGCCTGTGGCGTAGAGCAGCAGTGCGATTTTTGAAGTAAATTCCCAATGGTCTCCACTTAATTACGACGTGTTATCTCATTTTTACCCAGTCCTGTTGATGAGTACTAATTAGATTCTTGGCAGAGGGAATTAAACACGAAGACCGTGTGTTCTCCAGCCACTACTCGGTCTGTGGGAGCAGACTGGAGCCGGTCTGACCTCAACGCCTTGAAGTGCAAATCGTGTCCGGAGCCGTTCCCCTGAGGGCACTCAGCTTGCTGTGGTGTCCTTGGGACCCGCCACAGCTGCATCTGCGACTGTCAAACCCAACTGGGTGCTGTCGTGGATGTACTGGCATCTCCTCTGGCTCCTAGCAAATGTTAAAAAACTCTGAACTTTTACTTTTCCTCTGTTCAAACTTTATTTCCTTTAAAACGAACTACATCGGTGTGAACTTATTTTCATTTTTGAAGCACTGAGATCTCTAAAAATATTTATTCTATCGTGTTAAGTGGTGATATGCTGAAATGGGATTATACTTGCGGTGTAAAAAAGGGTCAGGAAGGTGGGGAGGGCTGACTTCAGATCTAGCCAATCCACATCTAATCTCTGATTACATCCCTCTAACTCTGGCACCTGCTTGCCTTGAATTGGGTGATGTTCCCTTGCTGTTTCTTGGGTAGCTAAAACTTTGTGTATGTTCCCGATCAGTGATGAGAGGTGTGTTCTCAAATACATGTCATGTTGTTTGGTTTTTTTTCAGTGTTAAGAGGAGGTGCGTGATTTTTTACATAAATAAATATGACTTTACTGGAAGATACGATGCCTGTTTCCCCTTGTGAACGCACGTCTGTTCTCTAATAGCGTTTGAAGGGTTACATTAGTGTGGGTCAAGTGCGGTTTAAAATAGGATTCTTCTGAGACCAAGCCTGGAGGCCCAAAATTTCTTTCTCAAAAGATGTTTTGATCTTCTGGAAATTCTATCACTTCTGATTTTCTTGGTGATTCTTATTTGCAACTAACCTTTGGAGAGCTGGAGTGATCACACGCACTCTTTGTGTTTTGTGAATGTGCCTCTCCTGGTGAGTTGTTGGCTTGTGCTTTTTTGAAGTTCAGATGAAACCATTGAAAAGTTGTTTTTTTTTCTCTAAGGCATTTGGGAAGGTGGAATGTGTCTGGTGTCAGGTAATAAAATGTGATTCCAGTCCTGCAGAAAGAGCCCTGACCTTGAGCTTGGTAGGTTTCTGCGCAGTAGTGGACCAAGAGCTTGCAGTCCCTCGCAGGCTGGAGGTCTTGGATGTGCCCACACACTGCAAGGGCTGCTGTGCTGGGGTGTGTGCATGTGCGAGGAGAGCATCGTGGCAGGGGTGCTGACCAGCTTTTTACACAACCTAGTTTTCACAGTAAGGAACATGCTCATGCAATATCTGTTCAAGTAATGATCCTGACCGCTGTTTTCTTGTTGTGACTGCAATATCAGCAGGGCTACTGACAGCGAACTCATCTTTTGTCGAAAGATGTCGCTGGTTCAGGTGGTGGTGCTGCAAGTGCCCCATCCTCTGGCCTGGTCAAGGGTCACTTACATGGACAAGGAGCCTCTCGTTTCACAGCATAACTAATTATTTGCCTGCCATATGTGAAATAACATGAGGAGAAGGGTTTTCAACAGCTCGTCTCTGGAAGACATGGAGGGGCAGGTGTGGGGAAGGTTACCAAAATGGCCGAGTGGCTGGACGTTGTTTTTGTGAGCGTAAAATAGATCATGATGCTACGTCTCTATGTATGTAAGGCCCGAGATCTTAAAAGGGCTGAATTGCTGGCATCCTTGTTTAATAAAGGAACCGATGGTAGTCTTGTTTTTTCTCGGAGCCAGACGATAGCTACTGTCTGACTCTTGTGGGAATAAGAACGTGGGGTGTAGGGGTGAGGTCATGCAGCCTAATGGCTATTTGCCTTAAATATGTCTTTGTGTTACAGAAGTATTATGGCAGCATTCCTTTAGCTAAGAAATAACTAAAACACTGAGTTTCATTGTGGTTTCTGGGTTTAAAATTAGAGTGGAATAAGCATACTTAATTTCTCACCGTTGTTACCTGTAATCTCTTGTGGCTGCTGTGATGTCTGCTGTAGCACCTACTTTGCGAGTGAGATGTCAGGAAATAAAAGATGTAATGTTGCTTAATGGAAGTGTGGGACATCAGCACTCTAGTCCTGAGGAAGAGCCAGCACCGTTCAAAAGTAACCCTGACAGTGCTGGCTTTCGGTTTTGATGCTCCGTGGCATCGATTTGGCCGCCTGGGTTAATTCTCCTCCGGAGCGGTGGCTTGCCACCCTGTGCGAGGAGCGTACCCACCTTTGTGGCCTGCCAAAGGCCCCCCCCCAAATCCCAATTCTGGTATTTAGCAGAATGCTTCACATTGTAGCCAGTTGAGTTTGCATGAAGGTGACTTGGATTATCTTACATTAGAGAACATGATGATCAAGCACTCTGGGGTACTGAAACTGTTTTATTACAACTCAGTAGGTTTTAATACAGTCATAAATAACATCACAGCTCGTTGAGCAGAAGGATAAAAATCAAGCAGTTCGGTGGTAAGCCAGCTTGCATTTCCTTCACTTAAATGAAGTCAGCGATTTATTATTATTTTAGGCTGTGTCTAATGATCATATTAGTAGTGTGAATAAAATGGATGTATCCAGACTGCTTTATTCTTCTGCTTATTCAAGCCTTCCATATTGAGACTGACATGAGACATCATCAGCTGTAGGCAAAGGGGTGCAGAACCCAGCTAAATCTGTCTAATTCTTTATTAACTGTGACGTGTGGAAGCTTAGGGCATGTTAACAGCGTAAAAACGTTTTGAATTAACAGAATCTTCATTCTCTTGCTAACTTCTTCTCATGGTGCTGGGTGTTTGTCGTGAAGCAGAGAGCCTCGAAACAGGCGTGGGCGAGAACAAGTGCCCTTTGTGCTGCGTGGACGGTGCGTTGCCAAGCGGTTTGTTAAAATAAACGGTCCTTTCGACAGTGTTTTCGCTCTTGTTTTTGGACGCTGCTTTAAAAGTTTCACTAGGAGAAAAGTTTCGGCAGATGCACAGGCCAAGCTGTCGCAGCACGCGCTGCCTGGCACCGTTTGGGTTTGGTGTGTGTGTTTTCTGTTGTCGCAGCTGGGCGGTGACCGGTGGCACGTTCTCGATTTGTGCTTTGTAGGTGACCTTGAGAGCCCGCTGCCAACCTTGCCGTCCCCGTGGCGTTGTCTGAGCAGTCGGCGGAGCAGTCTTTCACCTCAATCCTGTTTAGACCAGCATGCAACAAGTGTAGATGTCCTTCTGATGGGCTGTGTGCCTCCAAAGTGGGGTGTTTTTTGAATGTAATAATCCAACAGCTGCACTGGAGTTTATGAATAGCTTTTATTTTAGAAAGAGGAGGATACAACTGTTTCTGTTTGTGGCTTTTGGGTGGTGGATATGTATCAATCTGGTGCCATCTTTAGATCTCTCTATCTTATGTTTCAGTGCTGAATGTTGAAATTTTGTGGATAAATACTTCAGTAGCCCACAGGCAATACTCTGAACACCAGCTCTTTCTCACAAGCTAGCGCTGTGGGTTTGAAGGACTTTTAAATCAAACTCGCTTCTTGCTCAGCCCCATAGTGCTGAAGATTGTATTCCTCAGCATTTGAAGTTATCTTGGCTCAGAACTGTGTCTTGCATGCTATAAAACTGATCAACTTTTCACAAACCTCATAATGACAAATGAGACCAATGTTGAGGGTATGCATTTTTAAAATTTATGAAGGTGACGGGTAGGGGTTTTTTTACTTTCATAGGCTATTTTGCCCAAACTGTAAATAAAAAGTATTTTTTAGCTAAAATTTCACCTCTGAGAATTCAGTGTTGCATGACACACATTCAGACAAGTCCATGCAAGGGCAAAGTAGGTTTACTGCATTAAATCTGCTTTTGGCATGGAGACTTGAAGCTTTTTGTATTTTATTTATTAAAGTCTGGACAAGCAAACATCCTGTCCCGTTCTGTGTGTGGGTACCTCCATGTCTCTAGGAAGCTGGTGATAAGGATTTTTATTTTAAAATCAGCGTGTGCTGTCTCGGTTTAAGCTTAGCTCTGGTAACATCTTACTCAACAGCTTGTATAAAACTCAGTTCTTTTTTCTCCTTTGTTCATCTTCCATGAAAGATGCCATCACTTTTACCCAGTCCCACTTGCATTCTTCATGTTTGACCAATGAGCAACGATGAGCAGCAACCTGAGCAGAACCGGGTGTGGAGAAGGATGCCTCTTCTCATCTGTGGAAACTGCATCCTCAGGGCATTGCAGGACTGGAGGAGAAACTCATGTTTCTCCTTTTTTTTTGTATAGCAGAGTGCATGCTCTCTTGGGTGTGGGCTCTAGAAGTATACCCAGAATCTCTAAATCCTTTGCACATGCAAAGGTTGATGTGATTTAAGTCGTAGTCTGACCTGTCAAGGCCCCACTGGGGAGAAGGATCAGTATTCTGCACCTCTTCCCTGCCATGGGAGGTGCAGTAAAGTCATCAAAGACACCAGTTTTTCCAGTGGGCTCATGGTGAACCGGAGACCTGGAAGAGAAATACTCTGTCGTGTGGGTCTAGCAGGGGTTACTGAGGGCTGGAACAGTGGCTGGATCAGTAACCCCTGTGAAATGTAACTGATAGTCTTGCTCAGGCTCGAAGTATGTGACCGCAAGTCAAAGCTGGCACTGACTAACCCTGTGCTTGGCAGACCTGGGGGGAAGATAAGGTTGGGCAAATACTTTAACCTCTAATGTGACTCTTTCGGGTCAATAGTGAACTGTGTTGGGGTGGCCTGGTAAATCTCGTGTTGGTGTTGCTTGGGCTGTAGGAAGGGTGGATGGTTGTGCTTGGGCTATGAAAGGCTTTGGAAGGGAAAGCTGGGAGCAGAGATGGCTTCGGACCGTCTGTACCGGCGTTGGGCTCTTGGGCAGCTGCAATACCTGTAGTCCTACGACTCTGCTTCCTCTTGAGTTCACATCTCTACACCAGGTCCTGCAAGAGAGCTTTTTGGAAGCAACTTTATGTGTGTCTTTGACAGTTCATGTAAGAGGAGTCTTCGTGCCCTACTGTGAGCAGTCCCAAACCCTCTAGGGCCGATGAAAGCGCTGCCGAGCTTCCTCGTGAGAGAGGAGGGTGGCAGAAGTGGGTGTAAATATGAAGTGCTTGAATTAAGCTTTTCACCATGGCGGTACCGTAATTCAAAGTTGCCTGTCAGATGCTGTTGTGTGGCTGATATTTTTGCCTTTTAGTCATAAAATATTTACGCTCTGAAGCCCCCAGGGTAGGTGAAATCGTAGCGAAAGATTTGTGTCTGACATTTTATGGAGTCAATTACTTGTCTGTCCTAAAATGTTGCAATGCTTTTTGGTATCCTCTCAGTAACTGTATAAAATAAAAATTTATGGCATGTGTGTTAGGAAGTAAACAGCTGAAATGCTGGGTTCCTGACAAAAAAAAAATGCAAGAGTTCAAAGGACTGAATCTTGTCTGAAAGCCACACTTGTGGAATGGCAGCTAGCACGCCACTAACCTGCATATTACATCAATTCCTGTCGCCTTAAGCAAATTTGGCTAACCTCTCTCCAGTTTCCTTAGATGCTGTTGTCATGTGCTTCTACAACTAAAGTGCAGTTTTTAAATGCTAATCCACAAAAACTTTGTTCTTTTTGTCTGCTTCATGTCTTTCCCTTGAATAAGAAGTCACGTTACACAGAGGAATTTTTGGTGATGGGCAAAACAACCCCTAGTTGTATAAATGATGTTCACTCTGTACAATGTGCCTTTTCTTTTTCATAACTATTTGTGCTGGAAGATGACTGTTGGATCCGGTTAGACAGCAATCATGATGCCAGATCTTAAATAACTTTCTCTTACCTGCCATGGTTTTCAAGTTCAGAGGGTTTTTTGGACGAGTTAAGTAACTAGGGCGTTTTGTTGTGCTAGCGGGTGTCGTTTCCTTGCTTTAGCTATGTCCTGTGGTAAAATGCTGGCATCAGCTCATCCTGCCTGGCATTGCCTGGTCAATGCAAGCAGCTCAACATTTTTCCTGTTTTTGGGCTTTCTGGTCAGTGTTCTTCTGGCCACTCTTCCTGGGTTATGGATTAAAAGAAAGTGGAGGAAATATCATCCGGAAAAGATGGAGGGAAGGGGAGAATGGCAGTCAGTCAAGTTATTGATTAGATTTATATATTACTAATTTCACAGTGGCCCTAGGGGGAATGATCTCTCGCAACCCAATCAACTTAATTTTGATTACACTTCAGATGAGGTAGCTGCTCCATCTTGGAGGACTAGACAGGCTTCAGAAAGCAAGAGGACTGAACTTCTCATGCAAAGCCACGTCAGGCCACTGTTGTCCTTAGGGGGAAAAATGTGACGCCGTTGCTTGATGTTTGAATGCTGCATGTGGGAAAATGTCTTTGAGAAAGAGTCAAACCGCTGTCCGGCTGGCTGTTTGGATCGCTCCGAGTTGGGTGGTAGAAGGGCTCTTCCTGGCATTGCAGTGAAACCTGTGATCAATGTTTTAATGAAATAAGTGAAGGTTTTGTTGGGTTTTTTTTATGGTCTTTAGGATTTTCAGGCTTAGTTGGTCAAGCTGTGGTGGATATGGCTTGCAGAATCTTAAACCTGGATTAGAAAACTTAAGGAGAATAAACCACTCTTAATGCAAGAGGCACTCATTATCTTTCTCATATGTCATTCTCCTCAGATTTTTTTTTTTTCCCCCTCCCCTAGCCTGAAAGGGTAGGCACCTGTTCATACAGCTTTCTGGTTTTATTCGAAGTCCTATAAAACAATTTGTTGCTGCTGCTGCTGTTGGGTTTTTTGTCCTTGAAACTGATGGTTTGAAGCAGCTCTACAAAGCAGCTTTGAAGCCCTGGGCTGGTGTGTTGAACAGGCTTTCCAGTGTAGTGGACCCAGCTGAAGCCTGTAGCCCTTGCAAAACACTGCAGTGGATGTGGTTTTGTATCGTTTTTCTTTGGGTACCATTAATTGTTAAATGACACAGAATTTTAACCTTTCTTAAAAATCCCATGACATTTAGCTATCTGAGCAACAAAAAGTTCTATTGAACCAAGAAAACTGACCGAAAAAGTATTTTATTTGTAATTATAAACTGTAAGTCCTAAGGCAACTTACTTGAAACAAATGGTCTTTTTAATTAAAAAAAAAAAAAAAAAAAAAAACGAACAGTGGGGGTGGGGGCAAAAGTTTTCCTCCCCCCCCCCTTGTTTATCTGTCCTCTGAATCTGTGGCAGGTCCCTGTGCCCAAACTTATCTCGGCTGAAGTGAAGCATGAAGTATTATGGCTTTACTTTCACAGGAAGGTTCGGTGATGTTCTTCGTGAGATGGCTCTCCTGCCGTGTGGTTTGGGGAATGGGAACGTGCTCCGTCCCAGCTCGGGGGCCGGAGCGGCGAGGCAGCCCAGCGCAGCGGGCATCGCCATGGCCTCTCGTCGCTTGTGTTGCACCAACAGAGGATCTGGGGCATCTTCAGCCTGGTGTGCGCAGGCGTGAGGTCACCACTGCTGAACTCCGTGTCCTGGTTCTTAGCAATTTGCTTTTTGCTAGGAAACGGGTGCTGTGTCCTGTAAGCTCAATCAGGAGGAGGAAGGCAGCCGGGGAAGCTGTTCTGGCACCACAAATGGCTCCCACCTGAGCGTGGCAGAGGCCGAGCACGACCCACGGCGAGTCCCTGGCAGAGATGGCCAGGGCTCTGAAGTCGCGGTGGCCTTTGCCAGAGGGGCTGAGCGAGATGGGGCTGCAATATCTGCCGTGAGAAGAGGGGGAGATCAAGAGGCAGCAGAGGAGGCCTGGGGTCAGGAGCCGGGACGCGATCGCTGTCCTCGGGATGGACAAGTCCTGCTCCAACATCTGCGCTTCAAGTGTGGCTAGTTCAGAACTGGCTTTGTTCTCCTCAAATTCATTTATGGTTTGTTCCTGATAGTGCTCGGCCTGGTTGCCTTTTCTTCATGTCATGCGAATGTCGTGGGAACGTGAGTAAACCGGTAGTAGTATGGATAGATGCAGAAGTTTTGGTGATGACATTGCATGTGAAATTTTTCAGTAGTTACAGGAAGGATCACAAGTGAGTAAAACAACTATTAGTGCTTCATAGTTGTATAACTTCAGTATTATTATTTTTCTTTCCATAATGCCACACCTAAGGCAGTTCGTACAAAACTCTTCTGTGATCACACTGAAACAGATAATTTTTTTTCTTATTTCTCACTAGATGGTAAATGAAGTTTGAAAGCAGTGGTACTTGGAGATGTGACAAGTAAGACAATGGGATTTTAAGTAGTAATTGAGATGGCAAAGTCAATAAACAGCATTCCACCTCGAGGAAATACTCTCAATGCAAGATATACTGGGTTTGTGCTTGCTTCCTGCAGTTACCCAGTTCACACAAGTCAAACCCTTGCATGGACAAAGCCATGAGTGTATAAGTAACACAGGCCAGCTGACTTGGACTAGTTACCTTCATCCAGAAGTAACAGTGGGTTGCAGCTTGATCCTGCAGCAGTTAATGAACTTGGAGTTTTCCTAGAGGATGATTGGTAGTAAAATCACAGCTAATTACTGATTTTTATATTATTATTATTGTTATTATTCTGGTATAAGTTCCCCATTATTTTACTCATCAGCCATTAACTTTCTGGGTTACACTCTGCAAAACGCATTGGCCAAGCGGACAGGCTTCCTTGCCCTGTGCCTGCCCAAGAGGGAACTCTCCTGTGTTCCTCTACAAAAGGGGTTTGGTCCTTGCGTGTCCACGGGGAGTGGGAGTGCATTGCTCTGTTGCCACGTAGGACTGCTCCAAGTTCTTGCTGTCATTAGCAAGTTATTCAATCCGAGAGATTCCCAGCAAGACTTGACAGGAGGAGCAAGTATCAGAAGTATTGTTTCAGTGGCTGGTGTTGGCTTCATACAGAGGAACTATTTGAGCCGTATGCTTTGTGTTTAAGCATGGGGCAATGCTTTGTATTTAAATTCCTGTGCCCCTGATCACCTTAACGGGAAATATTTTTAGTTTTTCAAGTTGAAGGAGGTATGTGGGTCTACTCAGGAGTCCTGTCTCTGGTGTGTAAGATAATACAAGGATTTTGAAGAATGTAGTCTGAAGTATACGTAGAATGCCCACTGATATGGTGTGCATGCTTAAAGCTAGTGAAAACCATTGATAAAATGTTTGCTTGATTGAAGCAAACAGCAGGCTGGGAAAAATCTGCTCTGTCTATGTTCTTTGATGTGGAAGAAAATAGGCACTTTCTCAGGAACTGTTTTTCCCCAGCTCGGATAACTTGAACTGGACGTATGCACTGGAATTAGCAGTCAGATGTTGAGATCAGTGAAGGTGTGAGAAAGCCTGTCCCCTGCTTGAGATAACATTGTTCTGCAGGATACCCTGAAGAGCGAGCGACAAGTGCGGAGTAATTAATGTGGCCCCATGCAGAACTTATTCAGCCCAGCTCAGCCTAGTAGGGCCTGAGTTGTGTGGTTACACATGGGTACAGTCAAGCTGATTTCTTCATACTGCTTTTCTCAGTCCTTCAGCTCAAGAAAAAACATACTAGCTGAGTGTCAGCGTGGCAGGAATGGATGGAGCTTGACTCACAGACCCATGAGACTCGTAGTGCAGGAGTACCTGGTGCAGTGATAGGGCATGGAGCCAGCCCGTGGAGATGCTGCTGAGCTGGCGCTGGAGGCTGTTCTAGCATGAAACCAGTTCTGGGCCTCTACTTTTAAAGCAGTGTTGTTCTGCTACCCGTGTGAGCAGTACCTTGATAACTGTGCAAGTTGAAAATGGACCTGAATACGCATTGAAAGTACACTCTTCTTCCAGGTGTTTCTGGGCTGAATCCAGGCTGTAGGCTGCCACTTGGCCATCCTCAATCTGTAGTTCCCTGTAGCCAAATTCTACTGTTACTATGGTGTGACAAATTTAGATGATTTTGCCCTCTTGTGTTAAATAACTTCCAAAGATCTGCAGATGATACTTCCATTACTTCTTTCCATTACTTCTTCCTTGCCAGTACCAAAATGTCCAAAAAACAATGTTCTCTTCAGTTTAGGAATGTTACAGCAAAGCTTGGGTTGAGATTCCTGGAGACGGAGGGTTGGAGGTCCCGAGGACAGTTTCAAGTTGTTCCATTTTTCTTGCACGTCCCCATTCAGACGCATTTCTTAAGGAGTGTATCCAAACCAATAAATTGTCATCTTCTTGCACTCTGTGTCTCATGAATTTGGAAGAACAACAAGAACTGTTCTTCACCCTAAAGGCAAGAAGGGGCTGAGGACCAAAATTAGATATCAAATAAGTCAAAGCTTTTATTCATGGTTTCAAACTGGGGGTAGTGGAATTTAGTTTTACGGTTTGTTTTGCAGCTCTTTGCTTGTCAGCTATTTTGTTGATAAGTAAGACTGCTTTATGGCTCATCTGTAGGCTGACCATGACTGATACATCTTGGGACATCTGCCCAGTGAGGCACATTTGGGCTGTCTTTGATGTGGAGACTGCAGAAAAGGATACTTTAGGCCAAAGGTTAAGGTGCTCAGCTCCTTCTTGCCTTTAATGAGTCAATCTCAACAAAAGCATTGAGTTCATAAAGGTAGTCCCCACCAGATTTCATCGATGGAGCTCATAAGGCAGCTCAGGAGGGCGGTAAGTGACGGTGGGCAGAGTTAGGTCGCTTTCTTCTCCATTCGGAGGATAATTGTGTGTTCTTGTATTCAAATGTGAAAGTATGCTTGACCAGCTGTGGATTAAAAGCAAACGTTCAGTCCCTGAATCTCTCCTTTGTCTTGTTTTGGAGCGATTTAATGACAGAAAAGGCAGTTCTGTGTTCTTCGGTTCACTACCGGACTTGTGTGAGAAGGTGACACGTCCTTGGAGAACTGTGCATGTCTAGTGTATAATGACTATCGTTCTTCTCATAGATTTTTTCTGCAAAGGCAATAGAGCATCTTCTCCGTTGCCGCTGAGTTGAAGCCAGAATACCTGACAGTAAATGAATTTCCGCAGAGTCACTTGTTGCCCATGTGTGGCAAGAGTTGACTCTACATGAAAACGTGGTCTACTGGATAGCTCTGTTCAGAATGCTTCCCGAAGGATACACCTCTCTCTGTGAGCCAAAGTGACCGTGTGGTGTGTCAGGAATTAAACTGGCTACGTTGCAATTTGCCTTTGCAGGTTATGCTGCACACAAATAGGCGGTTGCATTCACTGTAAGGGTGGGCAGAGAAAGAAAGATTCCCCTCCCCCTGGCAAAAAAAGAAAGAAAAGAAAAAAGCAGACAGTAGCTTCTGAACTGCAGCTGGAATCTGTTGCCCTGTACCAAAGACGATGCTCTTCTCGGCAAGATTAAAATTCTCAGAGAATATTTACACTGCTGTAGTAAGTAGAAATCTCCAACTTAAGTGTGAGAAGGAGTGCAGCTCCATTGTATAAGGTTCACAACTTTTTTTCTTTAGCCTTCGCTGGCATACCAAGGGTAGCACAGCCCATTTAAAAAAAAAAAAAAAAATTATGGAGTAACAAAATAGCAGAAACTATTCTAAAGTAGGATAATACAACAGAATCTTAGGGAAAGTGTGTTCTTGTGCAAGAAGTATGTGTTTTGCCAACAAGAATCCTGTGTCAAGTAGGCAGTGTTTGTTGCAAAAGTTGGCATGTAGTAGTCAGTTCAGTGTATTGGTAGATATTAAAAAGAATATAATATTTGGTGATGCACAGTTGAGATGTGGATCTTGGAATTTTGCTGGTCCCTCTCCTGGGAGCGTGGAGGGTGGGCAGGAGGTGGGTGCGGAGAGGAGAGGCTTCGCTCCGTCCCGTCGGTCCCATCGCCCTGGCAGGGTCGAGGGAGAGCAGCCGTGGTATCCGATGCCTGTGGAGGAAAAGGAATGTGCAAATTCTGTCAGACAAGCCGGGCTTGTTTTTAAAATGACATATTCAAGGATAAGTGTTAGGAAAATAAATCATTTACTGATAACTTTATCTACTGAAGATGAAAATTTAAGTGAAAAATAGACTTCGCTGGGTAGCATAACTCTTACCACTGGTGATAAGAAAATTGTTAACACAGTTTGGGACTGGCAAAGCAAGTGTTGAACTTATCACAGCAGACTTCTGCGTTGTGTTGTCTTCAGTTCAGTGCAACAAATCAGATTAAACTCTCTAGAAATGCTGTCTTAAGCGTGCTGCCCTGTGCGGCAGAGGCTGTGGAAAATCATGCAAGCTGAGCAGCATTTGATGCCTGTGCTTGAGTACAAGCTGTTGCAAAGGAGTTGGTTAGAAGGAAGGCAGTAAGTTCTGGCAGGTGTAGGGACTGTGCGCAGTACCGTGCCTGTGTACAAGTGCAGAGGAGAGCGTTTGGGACGTGCCTTAGCCCGCTGTCAACCGTTCCCGAATGGGAAAACTTCTTCCAGCTGTAGACCGAGACAGAACTAATGGGCTCTACAGCACCAGGGAGGCTGAGGACGTGGTGGAGCTTTTTCAAATCCCTTGTGCTTGGCTGCAGGTCCTGGGTGGACGGGCGGCTGCGTGGAGCAGGGCGGTGGTCTGCTGCGGTGGGAGCCGAGGAGGGGACGCGGAGTCCCGCAGGGTTTTTCCGGTGCACCCCGCTGCTGGGGGACAGGCGTGAGGCTCGCAGGGCGTTTGCCGACTTATTTCTTACTCTGTACTTAAAAACTTTTAACCTTACTGCTGAAGAAAAATACCATTGTCCATTAGTACGACTGGAATGAAAGATGAATAGCGAATTAGCCTTGAGCGAACTGTCAATATGACTTTGATAGCCCATCACTTGAAAGGTCCTTTCATGTTTATGAAAAAGCATGACGTCAAAGCCAGGGGAAAAAAAATAATACCAATACCGAGGGCTAAACTTGTATAGCTCGCAAGAAGAGCCCCTGTGTGAACTGTTGGTTTCTCTACATGCATGGCTAATTAGCGTAGGTTACTTTAAGTCTGAGCAGTGGCACTCGAGTTTCTTCTGCTGTTTTGGGGGGAGCTCGTTTATGGTGCTTCCATGTGCGAGTCCCTCCAACCGGAGTAGCGGAGAGCAGAGGACGTTGCAGTCGCTTCTCTTGCAACCTAGAAGTAGTATGCTGGAAATGCTTGAGTATAATCATTATCAGGTGAGTGGTTATTGCAGACTTATTTAAAAACCTGTTGCTAAGAAAGCTTACAGTATGCAGAAAATTCTTTTGCGCTGGTAGCTAGTACGCCTTATTTAATTTCTTCCACAAAAATAAGCAGGGGACATACTTGGTGACTTAAAACACTTCCTTTAAAGTGACTTTAGCTGTTACGAAATAAAAAAAACTTCTGAGAGTATTATTACATTTCTGTTTGTTTTCTACCTTCTGATGAAAACAATAATGATCAAAGAAAGGTGACAAAGAGTTTCCAGGATATGGTGAAAATTTTGCGTGGAAGAAAATTGCCTGCCTTCTCTTGCTTATCGAGGGAGCGCGAGAATAGTTCAGTATGAGGTTTTTCGTATTCAGTATGTTAAAAAATTCTAAGTACTGAAAAGCTTATCATAAATACAAAAATAGCTGTTGCTGGGGACAGTGATTGATCTGAACGGAAACACTTCTTTTCTTGCATCTTATTTGCATAATGTGTTTATAAACAAGCTGTCTTATTTGTATATGGTTTAGGCCATAGATCTGAGATACAAATAACTTGTAGGCAAAAAAAAAATGCTGTATTCCTCTTTTTTTTTTTTTTTTTTTTTTTTTAACCAGTGTGTTACTTTTTTAAAAAATCCAAAAACCCCAAAACAAACCTTTTTGATCTCTCTGGTACCTGACATCTGATAAAGGATAGCAATCCATGCTGTTTGGTTTTAATTGGGAGCTGCTAACCAGCAAAAGAAGTCCCACAGGGCGACTTGTTTCTCCATATTTTAGTGAAAATCAATGTCGCATAGCTGAAGGTCTGAACAGAGAACCATCTGCTTTGAAGTATCTGTATATACAAACTGGAAAACCAGAGCATTGGTCTTAAGTGAGAAATCCCGTGCTGCAGAAAAATAAGTGGAACTTCTTGGTTTACCGTTAATAAGTCAGTTATTGAAACACTAGGTCGTAAACTGATTTCTTGCCACTATGTGTGAAGTAGTGAAGCGCTCTTGACTTCCCTGGAGCTGCACAGGTTTGTACCTTGAATCAAATGCTTAGCTGGTATATGTATCACAAATGTACAGCTCAAATCGGTAGCACGTGTAATGATGTTGTAAAACAATAAAGCACTTCTTCAATTGTGTCCCACAGGTGCAGACTCACCTTGAGAACCCGACCAAGTACCATATTCAGCAAGCCCAGCGGCAGCAGGTAAAGCAGTACCTCTCTACCACTCTAGCAAATAAACATGCCAACCAAGCCCTGAGCTTGCCGTGTCCAAACCAGCCCGGTGATCATGTCATGCCGCCTGGAACTGGGAGCAGCGCGCCCAACAGCCCAATGGCTATGCTTACCCTCAACTCCAACTGTGAAAAAGAGGTAGGTACGCTCTCGCTGTGCGTGTTCTTCAGCAGAACGGAACTGCGGTCTGCTCGCTTTCTGCTTTAAACCGTGTTTGCTCGTTGTGAAGATGTTACGTTTATCTCCTTTTCTGAACTGTTCACTCTGAAAATGCAACTTACTACTTCTGTGTCTGCCCGATGAATATGTGTTTGCATAGAACATTTTGGCGAAAAAAGCAGTGTTCCTCTGACTTCCTCTTTTTGAACTATTTTAGCTAGTTTACGCTTATTAAAACTACGTTGTGTTTTTTTGTTTTCCTGCCCTTGCTTCATGCACGCAGTGAATAATTGACCTTTGGAGAGTACAAAGCAGTTTTGTAAGCTGTAGCTTTCTGGAATAATGTTATTTATGGCTCATTCAGTGTAGAAAGAGCAAAGAGCATAGCAAAAACAACTGAAAAACACAAAGCTTTTTGAGATATTTAGATATTTTTACAGTAGAATTTGAATAAGTTTCTTGCTTAGCTGGAAGGCCAGATTATCCCAGCTAATATACCCTAAAATGTTACTTATTGCTGTTTCATGATGAGCTCACTGCTGCAGATACAAAACTTCACTAGCCTGTGCCTAGAGGTCCTTTGCAACCTTGTCTTAATCTTTGCTGGCAAGAACTTGGTTGGATGGTACGTGTGTGCTCAGGTGCCGAAGGAAGGTGATTTGAAAGATGTTAACAAGCGTGAGGGTCACGTCCGTAATTTTGTAACTTGACAAATGGGAGACAATCGTAGAGCTCCCTGTGTCCCACCCATCCTCCCCCCTCAAGCCTTTGTCAGTTTTTTAATACAGATGCACTCTGTGAGGAAAGCATTATGCAAGTTTGAGAAATGGTTATTGCAGAACATGTTTTGCGCATGCAAGAGAAATTACTTGTGCTCCATAGCTTCAAAAGAAATCAAAATCAAATGGTCCCATCCTATCATCCCAGCTGTACCCCAATCTTTTTTTCCCTGCAAGATATTTACAGCTTCACTTTGCTGTGTCATCAGGCACATGTGTGCATGACACTGTTTCATTCATGCTTTTTTTGGGACTGAGACTGTGCCATGAACTCAGATCCATGCTTTGCTTTTTCTTTTTTTTTTTTTTTTTTCTTTCTTTTTTTCCTTTTTATTTCTGCAGGGGTTTTATAAATTTGAAGAGCAAAGCAGGGTTGAGAGTGAGTGCCCGGCTCTGAATACACACTCACGAGCGTCATGCATGCAGGTACTGGATGACACAGGAGCTGGAGCACAGGTCCCCTTTCTAATGAGCATGTTTCTCTGAAGTTATGTTGAAGAATAAACTTGCCCCATAGTGTCTTTAAGAAACTGAATGTAAGATGTATTTAAGGAACAAAACAACAACGTTGTTAAATTGCACTGATGCCCACAGTGCATTAAGACAGCTGAAGAGGGTTAGTGCTCTTCTAGCACTGTAACGCTGTAGCAGAAGAACATGTTAGCCATGCTTGAAGGTCTCGTTTCAGGAAACCTTTTCTGATCCAGTTTTCCCAAGAATGCATGTATGTGTTCTTGTCCTGATGGTTTCTAAGACCAAGTTTCTATGCAGGTCACACTTGCATTTAAAAAAAATTGTGGGAGAAGGCTTTAATCTATCCATGGTAATTCATCCTCAGTAGTCATCTTTTTTTTTTTTTTTTCTTTTTTTTTTTTAAACTGAGGGGTTTTTATTTCTAGTAACAAGACTTCAGATATGGGCTGTAATTGCTGGTTCCTTTCTTGCCCTCACTTTCAGTGTAATTCATTCTGATCACACTTTCTTGAGCTGATACACAAATCGCATGCACTGCCATTTCTGCCACCAACTTTATGCATTGGTTTTGTAGGTGGCTTTCATTTAAGCTCCTTTTTTAGAGTGAGCAAAAAGAAAATAGTCAATCCTGCAGGACGGTGCGGAGTGCCTGTGCGGGTGCTTTGGAGGGCTCTGTTTCTCCCCACCGTGCAGGAGCTTACAGAGGCACCTTCCAGCCCAGCCCCAGGAAGAAGATGGCTACCACCCAAGGTGGTGCCTCCTGGGAGGGTGCACGAGGACTGAGAACCCAGCAGGTTCTGTTGTTGAGGGTGGACAGCCTGTCACCCAGCAGCGAGCCTTTGTTCCCAGCTGTCTGGCGCTCGGGCGTTGCTGCCTGTACGCAGGTTTTGACCCCACGACTCGAGGAGGGACGTGGCGGGGAGGCAGGCAGTGCTGCATGGGGTAGAGGGACGCGCGTCGTTAGCGTAGCTTGTTCTGCGGGGAGCTCTCTCCACGATTCCTAGGAGGAGCGGTGTCTCCATGGGCAGGTCGTGCAGGGTGGCTGCTGGTGGGAGGAGTGGGCTACATCGTGCAACTTCGGCTTCGTCATGGCCTGGCTGAAAAGCGGGAGTCACGGCTGAGGTATTGGGTTTGGAGCATGACAAAACCACCCAGACACCTTGGCTTGGGCCCGTGCTGCGGAGAGCCCGTGTGTGGCTGAAGTGCTTTGTCAGGCCTCTGGACCGTGGTAAATGTTTTGTTTTTCTTTGTCTACTTTTTCTGCTGCAGATGGATGATGTGATCGATGACATAATTAGTCTGGAGTCAAGTTACAACGAAGAAATCCTTGGCTTGATGGACCCAGCCCTGCAAATGGCAAATACGGTACAGCGGTCCTTTCCATTTGGTTTCCCTGTGAAGTCTAATTGTCCTTCCTCGAGAGAATGCGAAACTGTAGCATGACTTCTTCTCCGAGCAATTAAGCAGTTACTGTATTGTCCCAGAGAGGACATTTAGGTTTTCTTTGAAGAGTTTAAGGTATACAGCTGCAATGAAAAATGTGCATTTAAAAATCACAGGCTGGAGTCAGATCGAGGGAATATAAAAGACAATTTTACTTATTTCAAAAGTCAAGTTAGTCAGTGGGAGGATTGTAACAGGGGAGTGAACTGAACTAACAGGAGTGAGCTCATACCCATTGATATTAAAGATCACCATGGACATTATACTTGACTTCAGAAAGCCTAGAAGGAACCTCTGGCACCCCAGGTTCCTCTGTCTTGTAACATTCAAGTAAGACATTGTATGCCACACATAAACGTGTGTTAGCATTCCTGCCCAAAGCTGCTCTAGCTTAACTGGTAGCTCTAACACCATACCTTTAGCTTAACTGATTGCAAGTGGAGAGAAGTCCCCAGCTAGACGACAACAAACATGGTACAAAATCTAAAAATCAAAACAATCCCTCAAAAGAAACAAAAGATGAAGGTATAAAGAAGCTTAAAAGCTGACCATGAGGAAGGGGACATAGGCAGCCTGTGACAAAAGACAAGAACACCGAGATGCGAAAGCTGGTGAGTGAGGGAAGGCACAGGTTACCTCCAAGTTGCTGTTTCTGTTTGCTGGTTCACATTGCTGTGAGCATTAATATAATCGTACTTCTGGCATAATCTTATTTTGATCTTTTGTGGAGGGTAGCTCCAGTGAATTTTTTGCCTTAGGCTTAAGCGCTGTTAGATCTGGCCAAGTAGATGTCTGCCAGTGCTGGCATCTGTTTCTTTTTTATCTAGTGCCAAAATTTACAACTTACTGCGTAGCATCGATTCTGTAGCATAGGTTTACATTTGCTGACAATATTCATCTGATGTCGTGTTAACCCAGTCCCACGCTCCCACAGATTCCCACAGCCCTCCCGGAGATGCGGTGCACGCCGCAGGAAGCGGCCCGCCAGCATCCCTCGCTAAATAGTGCCCTTGGAGTAGACAGAGAAAGAACTGCAGAGCCCTGCCGGAAAGAAGGAACTTTCCTTTAATCTGAGATGGCTTGAAAAATCCGTTTGTCTGGAGTTTGAGAGGAAAACTTAGAAACCCGTGAAAAGATAGTTTTCAAGATAGTGACTCTTTTTTTTTTTTTTTTTTTTTTTTCTTCTTTCTTTCTCTCTTATTGAGGGTTCAGGTTCTTCTGGAGTCCCTCCTCTGAATTTCTGTTGGATTGGGACACATTAAATAAGAGGGGACTTGGATTTCTTTGTGCTTTTCTCCCTCTTCCGTTTCACAGGGACCCCAGCAGTGGCTCTTTGCTTCCAGTCAAGCACATAGTGTTACCCTGGGCTATTTTGGTGCAAGGATTCCATGTAATCGATCTTTAGGGTAGTCTGCATCCTTTCTGCTTGCTGCATGAGAGCAGACCTTGTAAGGACTGCCTGATCCACGTTTGCTGTGAAATTTCAGAAATTACCCACTGTATGTGGTGAAGTCTGTAAAACAAGGATATGAAATCGTACCATTCAGACAACTTTATTAATACAGTTAAATTGCTGGAGGCAGAAAGCATATTTCAGTCTCTGAATTAACTTGATACTGGTCCTGAAGAGGTGGAAATTGAACCATGTTTCCAAACAATTCATTTGGAAAAAAAAATGAACCTAATGTAACAGACACTTTTCTTTTGGAACAAGACTTAGCTCCTAAAACACACAACATTTTTCTAATAAGGAATTAATGCCTGTAGACTGAGCTGAGTAGCAGTGGAAGAACTCAAGAGAGGAAATGGTCCCTAAAGAGACACAACCTATAAATAGCCATGCTGAGACAACGACGACAAAGGCTGCCATTGTTCCATAACCAACAAAGAACAACAGGACCAGTCTGTTACTTTTGGTAACAGTACTTAGTTGATAAGCAAAGTCAGAGATTTCTGCGTAGGGCGGGCTAACGGACGTTTCCAAGTACCCCTTAATTGAAAAGGGCTCATTGCAATCAACCACTTGTGGAAGTGTTTGTAAACTGCGTTGGGTCACAAGTTAACTGGCTTTGCTTCGGTGGTGAAAGGTGTCACAAAACGGTCCCTGGTTTACCGAGAGGGTTTTGTGCGTAGGTGTGACCTAGTGATTGAATTTGTAGGTACTGTGTAAACTCCCCTTGCATGCCAAGTTGAGATGACAGCTAACTCCTCCAAGTAATCGACTTCTAGCAAGACTCTGACATGGAAAGCCATGTGGGTACATGCAGCTCCGCTTCTAAACGTGACTTTCCTGTGGAAGTTAAACTCCAGAAGCAGAGAGGAGTCTTATTTCAGGGACTGTTGCCGAGTGTGTGCTTGTAGGTAAGGGAACAACATAGTATGTTGTAGGCTGCGTGAGCCGGGGAACAGAATCCATTCCAGGGTGTGCCGATACCTCCGCAACAGCCGTGTTGATCACGCAGCTGATGTATACAGAGCCCAAATGACCTGAATGTGGGTGCTTGTTTTGTTGGAGTAGTGGAGGAGAAAGGAAAGCCTCAGACTCCCCTGAAAGTACACTATGATGAGTCTGCAGTAAGAATTAACGTATTTTAAACCTGTGTTATATAAAAGCAGTAATTTATTTGTGCACCTTGTGAAGCTGAGGCCTAGAAATATGAAATCTCACACATGAAGGCTCTTTAGACCGTGCTGTTCCAATGAAGGTAACAAGCTAAGCCTGGCATAAGCCATGCTTCCTTCGTTTACTTTTTGGGAGAGTAAAGGTAGATGATCTGAATGATGCTGTGTTTAAATTTCTTAGCCAGAGGTAGCTAGCAGAGCCTTAAGGGAAATATATTTAAGTTGGAAAGATGCTAGAGTTTGGTGAAGGCAGGAAAGGAGCCTTTGCAGCACCAGAAATAGAACATGAAATTCCATGTCTTTCTCAATTCTGAGACTTGCATCTTCCCAGTGAAATGGCTGTGGGAGTTTTGAACGTTTTCCCATTGCTTTGAACTTGGGGAAAGGGATGAAAAGCTCGACTGTCTTCATAGGTTAGAGCTGAAACGTTCTCAAACAATGTTTAATTTTTTCCAGTTTCTTCCAGTAGGAAGGCTGTGAAATAAATGCCTTGGTGTTGCTGCATTGTGCACATTGTAAGCCTCTTCTGGGTGGTTTTTTTCCCCATTTTAGCCTCGTGGCTGTGTTTATCTGCTCACAGCACTACCGTCTTTCCCATCTCAAACCAGTGCCCTCAACGTAGGGGTCCTCTCCCCTTTCCGGTTCCCTGAGCTCTCCACTAACAGTTATTGGGTCTTACCTTACAAGTCAACCAATTTTATTTCTCTGGGACCTGGAATAAAATTGTGAGCAGAGGGTGTGCCTCAATTTTAACATAATCTTTAACTGCAGGTATTTTAGTCATGTGAGAAGAGCTGAAGTGTTGTGTGCTCTTTATATTTTTCACTTGAAAGGGATTATACAAAGATTTGACTTGCAGCTGTCCTGGAGAAGAGGCCTCTGGGACTCGTACTGAGTGTGGACCATACATGTGGTCACATTCATAGTGGGAAGTTAAAACTGAAGCTGTGACCTGTGGGGTTCAGCTCGCTGAGAAAAGTAGTCAAAGAAAGAAGCTGATCAGTCTCTTTGTTTATGGATCGTTGATTGATTTAAACTGGGCTTGTTGGCATTTACATTTAACGTGAATTTCCCACTTAAGCATTCATGTGTACATACAAACCTGCAGCTTTTATCAGCTGTGCAAATTTTGCCCTTCATCTTGCTTTATTTAGCTAACGCTGCGTCAGCAGTGCTGGTGCTTTGGTTGTTGCACAGCTCTTGGTTGGGCTCTTCTGGTGCTTACAACTTCTGCAGGACTTCAGTGTGCACATTCAGCAGCCGCTGCCTGTGTCACTGTCGCCTTTTGTGGTGATTCTTACACAGGTCCTGTTTATTTGCATGGAAATCTGGCACCTTTGGGGAAAAAAAAAATAACAAAAATCACAAACTTGTTGTAACAAGCAGGGTCCATCTTGCAGTAAAGAAGCAGCTTGGTGACTTTAACTGTTCTCGATGTTTCGTTATAACCTGGCTGCTTTACCCAGGCTTTGAGATGCTAGTTTCTAGATATAAATTTTTTAATTCCCTGAAATTACTAATTAGATTTCACATGTCTGGTTTTGAACTTCAAGTCCCTGGGCTACAAACAAAGTCTTTGTGCTCTCCCCATGCTTAGGAGCATGAATAGAAAAAGCGCATCCAAGTCAGAAGGGTGCGTGACTGTTGCTGTGCCTGTGTCATGGATGCGTTTGAGGGGCCAAAAGGTGCAAGGGTCAGCCTTGTAGAGCAGTGAGAGAGAGTGGTCACTGTGACATTAATGTGGATACATCACAACTTGGACCATAGTCTGTGATGGACAGATGTGACCTTGGATTTATTATAGATGTTTTTGTTTGTTTGTTTGTGTTTTTTTGCATTCAAGAGCTAAGAGGAAGATGAGGAATTGTAAGGCTTAATCTTGGTGAGAATTCAGACACATTTTTCCTCTGTCACTTAAAGATTGCGTCATGGGGCTTCATTTTTGTTGTTGGCCACAGTCTGTTCAAGACACATCTCGGCATGGCTTCTAGCTGGTGGCACTTCAATGGGTAGTTGCCTACTTTGTTTCTTTTGGCAGCTCCAGAGGGCAGAGAAGTCTCCTTAGGTCTTAGTCTGGCAAGGACCATCAGTAGGAGTTTAATACTCCAGGCCATGAATCACTCCATTGTATTCAACGGTATTATTTACATGGGTGTAAAGTTGATAGTTACTCTAATCTCGGCAGGATCAGTGTCTTGGAGGGATTGGTTTTCCTTGCAGCAATGATGATAAGAAGTATTGCTACTCAGATAAGATACCGAAGTGTTTTATACCTGTCTTGTCAAAACCTAGTTTGAAAACAAAAAAAGAGATGGGTAAAATAATCCACTCAGGATAAACTTCTTCAAATACCTTTCAATTCAAAGGGATAGCATTGATCAGTCTTGTTGGGATACTGTGCTATTTCTGTATAAATCTCCTTGCTTAAACATACCTAAATAAGAATAGCAGAATGAACAAGTAATTGAGAAAACTTAATGTCAAAATAATCTTCCTCCTACTGGTGTGTGTTCTTGTTACGTAAGGCAAAAAAAAGAAGTTAAAATAAACTTAAATTTGTTTTCCGTGTAGGTAGCTTTCACATCACGTGAAAAATGTGATTGATTAATACAGTGTTCTCCCTCAAGCCTGTGACAACTTGCTAAGTACTTGCACTGACGCATTCCCAGCAGAACGGGGGCTTCCTCCAGGAGGGTTCTGTAGGCTCTTTCAGATTTCCTGAGTGAGAGAAGTGATGGGGGTGCAGATGCAATAGTTTCACTGAAAAGTGAGCAGCGTCAATACAGCTAGATTGTCAGCGCGTTACCTCTTCTGCATATCCTCTGCCTGCCTATTCTTGAGGAGAGAGGACAGAGTTTTCCCAATGTAGGTGTTTTGTTTCTTGTGCCTGTGCGTATCTGTGACTTTTGCTGACCTTATTGCAGGCTCTGTTTGCACATGGAAAAGAGCGCAGATTCTTTAGCAGATCCTAACTCTGTTCTTCTGTACAAAGCCTGCCATAAGGGCAAACCAAATGATCCTTCTCCTTGTTTATCTTTTCCAGTTGCCTGTGTCTGGCAATTTGATTGACCTTTATGGCAACCAAAGCATGCCTCCTCCAGGACTAAACATCAGCAACTCGTGTCCAGCTAATCTTCCTAATATAAAAAGGGAGCTCACAGGTAAATATGTCTAAAATACCGCCTTGGAGCAGTAATACAATTGTTTTGAGTTCAGGTGATATTGGACATAATTTCTGTTATGAGAAAGAATATATGGATGAATAGTTATTTTTTGCTTTGTGGACTATTTTCTAGCTGGCGTATTAGCCCGCAGTGCAGTTGTGTTCATGTGTGGGCATGTGTGCGTTCACGGTGACAAGGTAAAGTCCCTAGCTGTTATAGTCAAATCTGCACATTGAAAACATTGTGACACAGGAGGCTTCCGTGCATCTCTTGCAGAGCTGTTTTCTAGTTTGGGCTGATCATTTGCTCTATCAACGCTGAACTTCAGTAACTCATCTGGAGTCTCTGTGGGAGTCATGTCGTGGAGTGCTACATATTGAGGCTTTACTCTAGTAGGGGAGGGCATTAATGAACAAATAAACTGTTATAATATGGAATCTGGACACCTAGATCCTATAGAATGTAAAACTAGGCACTCTAGAGAGAATACGCATCTCTTAAGATGAAAATGAAGTATCTGGTAAATTCTGTGTCGTGTTGGTTCCTCCAGCAGTGCTCTGAATAAGCCGTGGGAGGCAGGGGAGGGAAGGGGGACGTTAAAAGCCGCTTTCTCAAGCACACGTGTACAGAAGCTAAATAATTTGAAGGAGGAAATAAGAAGTTTCATATTCTCAAGCATGTTTTATTTTTGCTGTTCTACTTCACTTGAAAGGATATAACCATATGTAGGGTATGGTATACGAGGCAAGCTTCTCCACAGGATGAGATCCATTCTAGAACTGCTGACAATATCTCCTTATTACCCAGAAATGGCAGTTCTTAAGCCCAACAGGGAGCCATACTGTATGTGGTGTGGTAGAGGCATAGTTTCTTTCTCATCTGTCATCTTTCTGGGTTTCTGTTGTGAAAACTCCCAGGCTGACTCAGTTGCAAAGCAGGTTCTGGGCAGGAATTAGTTTAAGTAGAGCAGTTTTAATAGCGCAGGAGTCAGCTCCTGAGGAGGAAATGCCACGGCTCTGAGCAGGAGGGTATTTGCATTTGTAGGACTGCACAAAATTGGAGTTCAGCAGCAAATGAAGATGCACAAACTGCACAATGGTTTGTGGCTGCTAGAAACAGCAAAGCTTGTACAGCAATGGAACTGTGTTAAGAGAGGGGTGGAAGGGGATGAGAATTACTCAAAGTCCTGCATTACAGTTTCATTGCCCCGATTATAGAAAGTTAAAGGTGGCTGTAGGCTGCAAACTAAACATCCAACTTGTTGGGTGTCCATATTGGAGGATTCACTGTAGGTGGTTGTGTAAGACTTCAGGCAAAGAAGGCAGAAAGAGAGGGGAAAGCAGTGAATGAAGTGGCCTTAAGGAAGTCCTCAGTACAACAAAATAGACCTGTAGTAAGTTAAATGCCTATATGCTACATTCAGCTGTACGCAGACACAATGTGAGTGCTTTTTCTGTCCAAAACACATGCTAGCAGATTGCATTTAATTTAGGAGAGGTTTAGGAATTAAACTCAAATTTAACAGCAGTCACTTGGACGTTGATGTGGCCAGGGACTGTTGATGGTGTTTTCTGACAGCCAGTGATTTTAAAATCAGCGTGGTATTGCGGGCAGGAGTCCTGGTTCTCCATTTCCTGACTTTGCTTTTGGAGCTAGGCTGGAGAGAGCTTGTGATATTTAAATCTAGCATTTGTCAGAAACTTTGTCAGAAACTTTTCTTCATCCTACTGTGTAAACATCAAAATGATGAAGAATCCCCCCAAAAAATCTCTAATCTGTTCTCCCTGCATCTGGTGTTGATGATGGTTGTGAGTTCTCGGCTGTAGTTACTGAAGCATTAAATGGGAATCCTGCTCACCCAGGAGTGCAATTTCTACCAATTTTGCCTTCCAAACCTCATATCTGTTTCATAAGGCAATGTCAGATTAAGCCCGAATTTCATTAAGACACACAACGACCTTTGGAACTTTTTTGGGAATCCCTTGGGAGCCTAGCACAGAGAAGGATATGTCTTGTTGTACTGCGTATGATACTGGGGTAGCTCCGTATTCTAAGCAATGAAGTAGTAAGCTTCCAGTACTCCAAGGGAAACCCGTATCACCTGTTACTTTGGATTGGGTGGGACATAATCCATATTCCTTAAAACAAACAAACAAACAAAAAACCCCCCAAAAAACCCAACAACAAAAAAACAGGAAAGAAACTTGTTGAGGAATCAGTGAGGGGGGTTTTGTTTCTGTAATGGAATGTGATAATAGTTGCTACACTCATTCCTCCTCACTGACTTGCTGGGAAACTAAGCAATGCTTGCTGGTTTTGAGATTCAAATGCAACAGGGCAAGGAGTGATGACCTCACCTCTTTCAAAAATTAAAAGGGGTAGAGCAAACATGAAAATACTTAAAATTGCTTGAGAAAATGTAAGATCCAATGAGAACTGAAAATAACAAATTTGGTTTTTTAGTTAGCAAAAAATGCTTTTGCCTGAGCAATTGCGTGCTGAAGTCCGATCATAAAGGTGTGGAGCAAGGTTAAGAGCAGGTCTGAGCTGAGGAGACAACTGATGGAAGGAGTTTGTAGTGAGGCAGGTTTTGGTCTCTTCTGCCAACTAACTAGCGATCGGACGAGAGGCAATGGTCTCAAGTGCTGTCAGGGGAGGTTTAGATTAGATATTACGAAAAATTTCTTTACTGAAAGAGTGGTCAGGCCTTGGGACAGGCTACCCAGGGAGGTGGTTGAGTCCCCATCCCTGGAGGTGTTCAAAAAATGTGTAGATGTGGCACTTCAGGACATAGTTTAGTAGGCATGGTGGTGTTGAGTGGGTGGTTGGACGCAATGATCTTAGGTCTTTTCCAACCTATGATTCCATGTGCAGCATGGTTGTAATTATTTTATTTTTTGCTTTTCCTGAAGCAAGGACCGTTGTTTTCTAACACTGCTAATAAAGGTGTTGAATTTTTAATCTTATTTTCATATAATGAGAACAGTTAGCGTAGCTGGAACATACAGTATTTTTAATAGGTCGCCTAAGTTATACTTTGAGTGTTGTGGTGCTGTGCCTGCACGTGCCACGGAAGGATGGAGCCTTCATTCCGATGAGTGGAGTCTCTGACTCCTGGCTGCTTCACATCCTGCGCGGGTAGCAATGCGCGAAGCATGCTGTTCCTCTGGTTCGGCTTCTGCGCGGCGCGTAAGCGTGCCGGCTGCCTGTAAACATAGGAGAAGGTATGTTGGATTTCAGCAGTTTGTTGTCCTCAAATACCTTGCTGACTCAGGGCCTCCGTGGGAAATGTTCTCATCAAGAAAAGTCAGTGTGGGAAGTGTGGGAAGAGGTGCTCCACAGGGCTGAAGTTCCCCACCAGCGCTGTGTTTTGGCAGTCACAGCTCACTGCACGGGCCCTTCTCACTCCTTGGAATGGGTATAGTAGTTGGTTTGACAAATATCAATCAGGCTTCCTGCGCAGATGTTTCACAGACTGAAACGTTGTGTTTGAATTACTTTAATTCTAATTACTTCATTCACATGCACAGCATGTATTTTTCCTACAGAGTCAGAAGCGAGAGCGTTGGCTAAGGAGAGGCAAAAGAAAGATAATCACAATCTGAGTAAGTTTTGGTTCTCCACATTTTGCACCAACTCTAGTAATCACTGCAGCTGTTAAGTGTTCGAATCCTGGTGTTTTAAATTTGAATGAGACACTGCATGTAGTATGTAGTAGCAGTTCATTGTGTTATGCCCATAGATCAAATATCTTGAATTCTTGTGAAATGTGTGCTTGAATCTACTACTGAATTTTAAACTCTTTTCTATTTCTTTTCAATAAGCCAAGTGAAAAGGTGGTTGTTATCAATGGAATTGCTGGGAACAACATATGATCCAGTTGCTTCTAACAAATCCACCTTGCACAATTTCACCTCTTTTTTTTTTTTTTTTTTTTTTTAAATTAATCTGAAATCTTAGATATGTGGTCAATTTGTGACTTTAAAAATTAGTGCATGTCCTCGGAGTGGCAATTTTATAAATTCAGTTTTTGAAGGGAATGCGTATTTCCAAGGTGGAAAAAACACTTAAAAATAATGAGCATCTTATGACTTAAAGGATCCTTAAATTGTCTTTTTACACTTTGTATTGCTAGAAAAAAAGGAACAGTTTCATGCCTTGAGCTATTCAGAGGCCTTTTCCATAGCATGAAAAGCTAATGCAGGGGAAAAAAAAAAAAGCTAATGCAGGAAACTTCTGTCTTGGTGTGTCCCTGTGTAGGAGAGCAAAATAAATTACCCTGTCGCTAGATTTTAAGCTTCAGGAGAACATTTCAAAGGCGCTGAAAGAAATCTTTGATGAAACACTTTAGATGTTTCAATTAAGTGTGAATATGACCTGTAACATTTGTGCTGTTTTTTTCTTAAAGTTGAACGAAGAAGAAGATTTAATATTAATGATCGTATAAAAGAACTAGGCACTTTGATACCCAAGTCGAATGACCCGTAAGTACAATGTGCCCGAGGAGACCATGGGAGGGAAGTGTTAAAAGAAAAAAAAAAAAAAAAAATTAGAGGAAGGAAATAATTTACAAAAAAAAATCCTGGGTGTTCTTACATGATTTTGGCACTCCCCAGCCATAGAAATGCTTGAAGATGCCATTATAATTTTTTGAAGATTGTTATGGCTTTTTTTTTTTTTTTTTGAACTTGCTAAGTTTATATAAATTTGATGATCTTTGTCACAAAACAGTCACCGTACCGTTGTGCAGCAGCTCCGCATCGGGCAGGACCCGGTGCTTTGGCAGGGCTGGGGTTGGTGCTGGGAATGACTGCCTGGCCAGAGGCAGAGTTGTCGGGAAGTGAAACCTTAGTCTAGTCTCGCTGCTTAGCTCCCTGTCTGGCTGCTTGTCTTGCTAAAAGATTCTTTGAATTTATTAGATGTCATAGTTCAGCAAGACAGAACCAATCCCTCTGTCTTGAAAATGGAGGGCAGTTCCTCTGGGAAGCCATCATAGTCCCCTTCCCTCCAAGAAAAAAGAAAAATACAGAGTGTAGCTATGTGTCTCTTCACTGATTATTTGTCAGTGTTTGTGGTAGCTTCCCAGTAGATCTTTTAGGTAATTTTACTGTTACTAACTTGTCTTAACTTTACCCAATGCTGATTCAATAGCAAGGAACACCCCTTGCTCTGGAGCTTGAAAGTCTCACTTAAATGTGAATCAAAGCCCCATGATGCTTTTGGGGAGAGTTTCCATTATTTTAAGGCGGTTGCTGATGGAGCGACTCACAGCTACTCTTCTGAGAGAAGCTTGAGCTTCTGCTAAGGCTGGCAAGGCAATATTGCACGGCAATATTGCACGGTGTCAACCCACAGCACAGGTGGATCTTTGGTCTGATAGTCTGTAGTAAACTTTTGTTTTTTTAATTTAAACAAAGTAAGATGATGTGAGGGAGAAGACGATGCAGGCAGCCACTCGCTGAAGCGAGTGTGGGAGGAATCATGTGGGAGAGTCAATACGGGAGCCACATACCCCTGGCTGGAGGACCATCACCCTTAGGCTGCAGTGTAGCATTTGTATTTTGGATTATATATTATAGTATATATAAATATATATATTATAGATAAATATATGTATGTTATATATAACTATATATTATATTATTATATAATGTATGTTATATATATTTACTTTAGATATATAATTATAAAAATATATATTATATCTAATATATAATGATATATTATATTATTATATAAATACATCTAATAATTTGTATGTTTAGTTTATATATAAAGTTTAAAGCACCTGGATATGCTACTGTATTGGGCCCTTCTCTTCGTGCCATAACACAGCTGTGACGCAGTGCCACCGGGACTATTGCTTGCTGCTTCTTGGGAGCTGAAGGGCCTTGCGTCTTTCTCCCACAGAAGCACCAGGTCCTATATGGTCCTTTAATTCCCCAGCTGAAATCGGGCATCACCCAGAGACAGCAGCCCTACCATGTATGAGAAGTGGATTGTGGGTATGGTGGTGGTGGTGTCTTGCAGCCTTGCCACAAGGCAACGAAAGGAGCCCCCGGTCTTCAGCTGCCCTGCACAGTGCCGGTGCCGAGCGGTGCAGAAGGCAGGGGCTTGGCCCTGGGGCAGCGCCTGGGCTCGGTGCCCTTCGCCCAGGTTGGGGCTGGCTGCTGCCTGCCACCCAACAGCTGGGCTCTGCCCCCTCTTCTGCAGCTCAGATGCCTTCTGCAGCCATAAACTCGGAATAAATATTAGCCAGGTGTTACATATATATGAGATGCAATCATAGCTGCCGATGTGGAGAGCCCTAACTCTTCCTTTTTTATTGATTTCCAAGGGATATGCGCTGGAATAAGGGAACTATTCTAAAAGCGTCAGTGGACTACATCCGTAAGCTGCAAAGAGAACAGCAACGCACGAAAGAGCTGGAGAACAGACAGAAGAAATTGGAACATGCCAACAGGCACCTGCTGCTCAGAATACAGGTTTGCTGATAAATAAGCTGGAAATGCTCGTGACATCGCAGTGCGTGACTGCAAATAACGGTAACGGAAGCTTGGTTGTAGGAGTGTGCATTAGAAGGAACCACCATTTTAATTAATGGTGACCAATGCTGAGATATCTGCAGAGATTTTTCCAGGAAAAAAACCCAGGATACATTAGTTTAAAACAAACAAACAAACAAACAACACCTCTAGTAAAGCACTTAGGGCTGGTCTATTTTTGTTCTACTATGGCCAACATAAGTTGCGAACTGTACTAAAAGATTTATATGGTAGTTTTTTTGAGGGGGTGCCAGACCTAAGGATTTGGGGCTTCATATATGATTTATTTATTAATAGTGATCAAATTCAGTTCAACTATTTGGGAGGATGTTCACTTTAGTTGTCTTGTTTGTGGAGTTTTTCTGACCTGTAGCTTCAGTGCTTGTTTTCTTTTCTTCTGAAGTAGTTTCGAATGAATGGCAATAAATGAAATCTTTTTGTCTTGCTTGTGGGTGTTCTAAATTGTGTGTGGACCAGTCTAGGCCCTGTCTGTCAGAGAAGCTCTGCAGATTGCAGTCTTCTACATCTGATCTCTTCTTCTCCCTGATGCTCTGCAGGAATCTGTCCTCCGCTTTCTGGTAGAGGGCAAACACTGCTCGCAGGGGACAGTGGGCAGGGAGGGCAGAGTTGGTGACAGACACTGCAGCACCGTATCTTGAGTTCCCTGTAGGTGTCTTGAGGACCAGCAGCTCTCTTTAATGTTCAGGCTGCCCTGACTTCTCTGAGAGCAGTTGCAGAGAAGCAAATATGAGGGCTTCAAGAGTTTTTGCAGTGAGACAGCCAAGAGCTATGGATGCTGAGCTGCTTTCTTTGAGGAGCTATAGTTGGTTGTTGTCTTCATTCCTCGAGGTCTGTGGGACTGTAAGACAGTTCTTTTCGGTACTGGGAAGCAGTAGGTGGCACAAATATGTTTTCTCCATGGGTTGTTGCCTTGTTAGATGCACCCAGGTTCCCAATAGCCTGTATTACACAGGGATTTAGGGGTGAGAACTCCATTTCTCTACTTCCTTTGCCTTAAGCTCAAGCTGGATAGGAAACCTTAGACTTGCAGCCTCCACAGCTTTTGTTGTCAACTGTCTTCTCCAGCTGGGCAAAGATAGCTGGATATCCACCGCTCTCCATAGAAGGGTAATTAAAGAAGTATATCTAGAACTGGGTGTAAGAACAGCGAACACGGAGACAGCGAAGGAGCACTCCAACACGCCTGTCTGTGCATCCCAGATATTTTCGTGTTGCTGCTCACCTGCGGTGCCAGCAGCTGAACTCCGCGTGCAGGCTGCAGTGTGCCAGGCTGGCTGCTGCGTCGGGAGAATCAGAATCGTAGGTTGGAAAAGACCTCTAAGATCATCGAGTCCAACCATTCACCCAACACCACCATTCCTACTAAACCATATCCTGAAGTGCCACATCTACACGTTTTTTACACCATCCAGGAATGGTGATTCCACCACCTCATTGGGCAGCCTGTTCCAATGCCTGACCGCTCTTCTGTGAAGAAATTTTTCTTAATATATAATGTAAATCTCCCCTGATGCAACTTGAGGCCATTGCCTCTTGTCCGATTGCTAGTTAGATGGCAGAAGAGACCAACACCCACCTCACTACACCCACCTTTCAGGTAGCTGTAGAGAGCAATAAGGTCCCCCCTCAGCGTCCTCTTCTCCAGACTGAACAGCCCCTGTTCCCTCAGCTGCTCCTCATCAGACTTCTTCTCCAGACCCCTCACCAGCCTCACTGCCCTTCTCTGGACACGCTCCAGCCCCTCAATGTCCTTCTTGGAGTGAGGGGCCCAAAGCTGAACACAGCACTCAAGGTGCGGCCTCACCAGTGCCGAGTACAGGGGCACGGTCACCTCCCTGCTCCTGTGGCCACACCATTCCTGGTACAAGCCAGGATGCCACTGGCCGCCTTGGCCACCTGGGCACGCTGCTGGCTCATGGTCAGCTGGATGTCGACCAGCACCCCCAGGCCTGTTTTCTGCCAGGCAAAGCCCCAAACCACAGCACAGCTAATCCACAAAGTTAGATAATGAAGCTAGAAATACCAGAGAGTCCAGTGTGGCAGTAAACGGCTTTAAAATAGAGCAGGCTGGGGTGAGCTTCACCGCAGTTTTTGTACTTTGTTGAGCAATCTGTTTGCGAGAGTGAGATGATAAAGGCGTGTGACCCTTCTGCAGAGCAGCATCAAGCAGTGGTACAGCAAAGCTAAGTCAGATCACTTTCTAAGCATCTCTCATCTTCCTTTGCATTATCCATCTGTTCTGGCTCCTTCAATCAAAACAACATAAAAACTAGACCCTTGAATAATGGGCAATACATCTGGCAGCAAATAACCTGAAGTCTGTAATTTTCCCTTTTTATGTTGATTCTGATTAAGCGCAGAATAAGGAACTCCTGATTTTGGCACGTTAGCTGATGGAAGAAGTGCTGCCTTGTTCCACCTTTTCTGTTGATCTTGCCGTGTACCATTACAAGCTTGTTGTCTTAGTTTGAAAACGGAAAAAATGCTGTTAATCAGCCTCACTGACAGGAATATCCAGAAACAGTACAATTGCAGCAGTGATTGTGATTGCCTAATAAAATGCAGAAATAGAAGCAAAACATCTCTCTTACTGCTGCATGTGAGAAAGGACACTAAAGTGATTTCTGTTATGTGTCTTCAGTCAAGTGCGTCTATATGATTGAATGTGAAGGTGGAATTTAAACTTTTCGTGAAGATTCGAAGAATCCTGGCTGTGTCTGAAGTCTAAAGCCTTCCTATGACTTGCCTATGACTTTTCAGTGCAGGAACAGTGTTGCTCAGCGTTGGCTGACCTCTTTACTTCAGCTGTACCAGACTTGTAGGATGAGAAGTGTCCCTTCCAGTGTCTCAGCAGGAAATGACAGGCATCTCATAGATATGCTATGCCTTCACATATGACTTTTTAAAAAATTCTAAGCACATGCTTCTGCTATTTTTCTTTTTTTTTTTTCCAACTTTTAAATGCTTTCCTCACCTGACGTGATGCCAAACTTGCCTACTGTGGCACTGGTTTGAGAACGAGCCCAGGGGGAAACATGTCTGTTCTTCAGGGCACTGGGTTTTGGCTCTGGAATAGGTTCTGAGGAGAAGCGTGAAGGACCTGTGTGTGGTGGTGTTCACACCCCTCTTGAAGACAATAGTGTTCAGGTAAAGATCTGCAGGGCAGAAGTGTACGAGGTGCAAGCACTTGTCGCTGTTGCGAAGGGAGGAGATGGTTTGTGACCAACAGAAGGAGGCTGCAAGTCGCAGTACACAGGCTCATAAGATGACAGATTTTGCTTTCAGATATTTTCAATTTGTCTCTTATCCTGCTTTTCAGGAACTTGAGATGCAAGCCCGGGCACACGGACTGTCCCTCGTTCCGTCTACAGGCCTTTGCTCCCCTGATATGGTCAACAGGGTCATCAAACAAGAACCTGTGCTGGACAACTGCAACCAAGACATCATGCCGCACCACACAGACCTGTCTTGCACCACCACCCTCGATCTCACTGACGGTACCATCACCTTCAGTGACAACCTCGGAAATGTGACTGAACCGACCGGCACTTACAGCGTTCCTGCAAAAATGGGATCCAAACTGGAAGATATCTTGATGGACGATACCCTCTCCCCTGTGGGAGTGACTGACCCGCTACTTTCCTCTGTGTCCCCTGGAGCATCGAAGACGAGTAGCAGGCGGAGCAGCGTGAGCATGGAGGACACCGATCATGCTTGTTAGCATACGCTCGGCACACCTTTCATAAACTGCTTTGGTTCTTGATCAGTAGATGAAATAATTTACCTTTTGTAGAATTTTTTGATTTCTTCTTTTTTTTTTTCCCTTGTGCTTCATCAGTAGCCCGGTGTGTGTGCGTGAGTGTATATATTATATATATAGGATTTTTTTTAGAATTTTTGTGAAGAAACTTGTATATTCTATTTTAAAACTACCAATGCCTCCAAAATATTGTACAGTAGATGTACAGTATCTGTGAACTGGATTCGCCAAGAACTTTGAACTGGTCAAATCTACTCAAAGCAATAGAATTACAAATGAAGAGTCTGTTTCTACTGGGGGGGAGGAGGGGGATCATAGAATTGTAAATGCAACCTATTTACTTGGAAACACAATGTAAAGTTAAAGAATGTAAAGAAACCAAAAAAAAAAGTCCAATTTGTAATTGTATTAATCGAATAGTGCTGCCTTAAAGATACAGTGTCCCTCAAACGTTGGTTTTTACATGACAAGTGTTTCGGGGAGAATACCCACCCCGCTCCACTCGGAATACAAACGGGGGAGAAAAAAACAGGCGTTGAGACATCGTGATTGTGCTGACTGTGATATAAAATGCTGTTGCTGAAAATGGCAGGGAGATGCGAGTCTCTTTCTCAGAGTGCCGTTTAATTTTACTCTGAGCTGATTTGGGGTTTCCTTTTTGATCATGGTTCAAGTTTTTCTCTTAGGTTTTTATTTTGTCGTGTGTCACGCGTTGATGGCTGGCCAGCAGTACACCGAGCAGGAGCACTGTGAGTTGGTATAGGCTCTTTGGACAAAACAAAAATTGATACGTTTTATCAGCTGGGCACGTTACGTTGTACATATCTAATTGGCTTTTTTTAAATTGCATTGTACAGTTTATTTTGATTTGCATGGATTCCTTAGTTACCCTCAACTTTTTGTTTTACATATATTTGTATTTCATTTGTAAGATTTTTTGCCTCTTAATATTGCAACAATTTTTTGACATTTTTAAAACTCATTGGAAGTTTTCTGCGTTCTTTGTAAACACTTGAAAGGAAGCTTTTATGCAGGGTTCTGTGTTTTAAGAGAGATTTTGAGAATATTTTGTATATTACAGTCTCACTTTGAAAATGTTTTTAAACACATCTAAGGTAGAGTACAAATTTAGATTAGGTAATAAAACAACTCTGTAGAGAAACTGAACTTACATATTTATTTTTAGTGATACAGAAAGAAGTAGTAATATGCTTGGAAACATAACTATGTAGTTAATATGCCCGTTATAGTAATTTGTGTTTTATTTCAGCACTGGGGCTGACATAAGGAAAAAAAAAACAAAAACAAACAAAAAAAACAAACAAAAAAAAGAGTAAATTACTGTATCTGCAAATAACTGTTACTTGATAACAATGTTATTAATTTTTAACATGCAACAATGTTGTAAAAGTAGTTGGGTGCATTATCTACTCAAGTGTAGTCCTATGCAATAACGGTAGTCATACTCGTGTTCTATCAAGCCTAGGTGTTTTCCAGAGGTGGCGTGGCGTTACCAGCTAGACGGGTGGAACGGATTTCTCCATCGCAGCCCACAGCTGACTCGCGGGCGGCCGGCGAGCGCATCCCGTTCGGAATGAAGTGCCTTAAACTCTAGTTGTAGTCTTCCTCGACTAGCACTGACTGAAGTGTGGCGTAGGAGAGAGCTTTAGGGCGGCGGCTCGTAGGGCGTTGAAGTGCAGCGTGGTGCCTACGTACAGTGAACCAGAGCCTCCCGTTCTCCTTTGCGCTACACTGGAAATTACGCAGGGCAAGTGAAGCGGTTGGTGACTGGAGCGCCGGTTTGGCGGGCTTGGTGAGGACACTTCGGTCGCAGCAGTTAGTGTTCAGACGTCAAATGTGAACCGGGCGGCGATGGGACAGCCGAGGACGACGTCGGGAGCTCCTGCGGCGCGGCCCGCTGAGCGTTCACCCAAACGTTTCCCCACGGAAGGGTTGGTGAAGGGTTCCCTGCCTGGCACCGCTGCTCCCGGCGCTGACGGCGAGGGGCGCGGGGCTCGGTGGGGACACCGCTTGCCGTCGCGCTGCTCCGGGGTCTGCGTTCACGTCGCTCTTTCTGTGGCTGTTGCTGGCCATGTCCGGCCGTCTCCCTTTCTGCTTGAGCAGCGAGCTAGGTGTTGGCATCGATGCAACCACTGGGTTGTGGCGCTATTTTTTTATTTTTAATTTTTTTAATGTTTTTTTTTTTGAAGGAGGAGCTGGAGCTAGATTATAATGATGCCTCTCCCCCCCACCCCAGACAGCTTTTAGGAATGTGTCTTTCCTAGGGTAGCGAAGCCCTGGCCCAGGGCAGAACCCGGGAGCCTGCGGGATGCGCTGCAGCCGTCGTGGTCCTCGGGCAGGGAAGCGCTCCCGGTCTCCCGTTCCCCGCAGGGCAGCTGTGCCGGCGTTCGCTCCAAGTCGGGCGTGCGGGCGCAGGCTGCTGGTGCTGCTGTTCGATAACGGTGACAGGTAAGGAAAATCAGGGCTGTGAAATGCTCGTGGCTGTAACGCAGGGCTGTGTTAGGCTTCCCCATTGAAATGGGACAGCTCTGCAGCTTCGTACTACAGAATCAGGGCGTGCACGCTGGAGTGTAGTAACAGAAACCACTGAATATATCGAATCAGGCTTTTGGTTTGATGCCCATGCTGGGCATTCAGAAATTGAAGTCTAGACTGTGGTGTATAAGTATTTTTCAAGCTTACGTGAAACCACTGGTACTCGCCAACAGCCATGACTGCCGACTTTTGGCTGCGTGCTGTGTGGAGATGAGTTAGGATTCAACGAAAGCCGTGGTATCAAGAGCTGGATTTCTTGATACAAGTCTCTGTGGGCCCAGCGGCTGTGCTGTGTGTTCCCCGTACGTTGTGTTGCTCTGGGGTAACATACGGCTCGGCTGTGCCCTGCTTGCTCTTCACCCCGTGTTCCCTTGGGCTGCGGCCCTCCGCCGAGCTTGCCCACCCGTTGAACCGAAGCGTGTGGATGCTGTGGTGGGGATGTCTCGAGGAGACTGGGACCTCCAGGCGGGTGCGCACTGGAGATGTCTTTGCCTGTTTGCGCATCGTGGAACGTCCGGCTGTGACGTTTTACAGGGGATCAGTGGCAGAGGACAGAGACTGCAGTTAGAGGCAGGGTGTGGCGTGAACTAGGTGGAGTGAGATGGACAGAAGTTGTTGCCCAGTCTGATGATGGTGTCTTGTGTGGCACTGGGCCGGCGGTGACTTCCCTGAGCGCGTGGACAGGATACCTACCCAATCTCACTTTGCCAAAGCCATGCAACAAGCAGGAACGTGCAGAGTACCATGTATTTCTTCCTTAACTGCTTTTGGCCTATAAAGCAATATTTAACTCCTACAACCTGTAAAAGCAAAAAGAAGGTACGTAAGGAAAGCACAAAGCACAAAATAATGCACTTACATTTATGTTGTTTGACATAAAATGCACTGGGGGGGAAGCTGATGTTGATAATAGTATAAATACCTATATTTCTTGAAAAAGTGACATTAATTACTGCCTCTTGCTATGATGCTTGGTACTGTAATGTTGATATTCATCTGCTGTTGACTGCAGCAATAATTTGTGTATGGTCCATAGCACTGTAAATTATGGATCAATATTAATGTATCCAATGAAATAATTTGAACTGTTGTTCTTGACAGATGGATTAAAGCATTTGGTTTTTCACATACGTCCGTGTAAGCCACTCGTTTTCCATGTAAGTGAATCTCGTTTTTCTGTGCGTTTGAAGTCCCGGCAGTGCTCCCGTGTTTGTGACTTGGCGGAGGATGTGGCCGTGTGCCTGCCCTGGTGTCAGTCAGCAGCGCTGGCTGTACCGGAGCTGCCGGCAGTGTTGTACTGCAGCAGCACGCTGGGGACGGAGTCGCGGGTCAGGCCCCACCTGGGCTTTGCAGCGACACACCGAAGCAGATGGAGCCAAAGCTTCACGGTCCAGCACAACGAACAAAACAGGTGGACATGGAAAAATGTCGTCGTGTCCCCTCCGGGGGGCTTTTGCCGTTCGCCTCCCTCCCTTCTCAAAGGGGCATCTGCCAAAACCAAGATTACCAAGATCAAGAACTGGCCCATTCTATCCTCAGTATTGTTCAGTGTGGGAAAAGATGTTTCCTTGGCAGTTCTTTGTTCTTTCAGATTTACGTGGCATTCCTTTTTTCTTCTGCTAGTTGACTGGCACACGATTTCCCACTTTCTATCACTAGTTGTTACAAATTTATCATTTAGCCCCCTTTATTCGTGAAGTCATCTAGAGTCCTACTTTTCCCAGCGTCCTCTCAATTTTTTTCCACAGGACAGTTCTGATTATTGCCTTTCATGAAATTATTAGTATTTGTAAGTTCAACATACCAACTTACGATCCAGTACCGTTTGACGATGGTTGGACTGGATGACCCACAGAGGTCCCTTCCAACCCCTACCATTCTGTGATTGAAAACCACAGGGCGCTGCCCTGTGCCCGGCAGGGGCTCGGCGAGGCCCCGGGGTCCCTACACCTCCTTGCTGTGCTGGCGCTCCGGCGAGGTCACCTACCCACGCAGGGGCACCTGGCCACCTGCTCCAGCTGACCCGGGCGCGGGGAGGTGGCAGTCCTCTCTCTGCTCACCCTGAGTCGCTCCCCCAGACCCTCTGCTCACCCAGAACACAGACGTCCGCTCCTGGGTTGTGCCGAGCGCTGCAGGTAGCGCCGGGCAGGAGCCAGCCGGGGTCTTGTTCTGTCTTCCCACCTCCTGCGTTTCTCCCTGTCTCCCTGTTGCGTTCATCCCTTCTGGCCTTGTGACTCTCCCGGCGGGGAGTCCTCGCCGTCTCTGTGGATGTTGCTGCAGCAGCAGTGGTGGTTGATGTGTGGTATCTCATGGGGTTTGAAGCCCAGAATACAAACAACAGAAGCTTTGAATTTGGCCTGGCTTGAAAATCTGATGCCTATGAGGAGCAGAAAATACTTAATTCTGTTGCAGTTAAAAAGAAGTGCCTGTCCTGCATCACCCAGTTTAAAAACCAACCAAACAAAAAATGCTGGGCAAAGCCACCTGACTCTGCTGAGAACAGAGTAGAAAAGCCCTGCGCCCTCTTCGTAGAAGGTGTGAGAGCTGAAGCTTGTCAGAGTTTCCAGCAGGCTTTGTAATGCTGTTTCTTTAGAAATCCAGCACAGTGTTAGCACGTGGCACTGTAGTACAGCAGTAGGAAATGTATCGGCAGACTAGGAGATAATTTCTAATTGAAGTTTGGGTTTTCAGATGTATTTTCACCTTCCTTTGATGGTCTGTTTTGCCAGTGCTGTGTTTTGGGGGTGAATTTCTCGCTGTCGGTGGAAGCGGCTCCGGGTTTCGGCTGTGTATCCAAACCCAGGAGGAGCAGGATGAAAACCCGTCATGGGGGTAATGGCTGTAAGCAGTGGCTCAGTGTTTGTCACCAAAGAGGTGGCAGCAGGTCTGCCGAGAAGCCTTTTAGTTCCTTCAGAGAAGCCTGAAAATGCTCTGTGCAGGGTGGGAAAGTGGGCGTTAAAAACCAGGCTGCTGATGCCAGGTGGGGTCTGGTTTGCCGGACAGCCCCGTGGCCAGGCTGCGGGGTGCTGCGGGGGGCGGTAGCACGGGGGGACCCTGCCACCGCGTCGGGAGGAGACCCACCGGGGAGCTCGGCAGCTCCCGATGCCAGGAAGCAAGGAGACGGTGGTTGCGCTGCCTCGGCGGGGTCGGCCGCTGCCGCTCCTTTTGCTGCCGCAGCTGGGGGTGGTCCCGGCGCTGAAGGGTGGGCAGACTCCCTGTTCCTCCAGCTCCTTTGGAATGCCATACTTGCTTCAAATTGCAGGGGAATGGCTGGAAGAAGTGTCCCTGGCTTACTGATGTCGGTAAGGCTTCATAGGATGCTGGCTTGCAGGTCAAGGGCACGTGCACTGACCACCGCCGTTGTCTTTGCCTGTGACCCGCAGTGCACCCTGACTTGAAACCGCTCCATTTTTAATGAAGTTTTTGCGAGCAACTCTCTTAACGGGCGTGTGTGGAGGCTCGTGGCTGCACCAAGGACTGAAGCTGCGCTTTCTTCCTTTTTTACGATTTTCTCACCTCGGATGTAATGGAACAAGAAGGCTTCTGTCGAACCCCAGCAGTGCTGACTACAGACGGATGCTCTCTCGTTTGCGATTCCCCGGAGAGAAGGTAGCTCCCAGCCCCTCACGCTGCCACGCGCTGCGCTTCGCGGGGCTGAGGCACCGTTGTCCTCTATGGTCCTAGCGGGAAACGATGGTTCCTGTGACAGACCTCTATGCTAAATGCTGTCCAAGAGCTCTGCGAGGCAACGAGAAGGTTGCTGCAGTCAGTAGGACGAGCCTGGGCATGCAAAACAGCTAAATATTGATTGCTCTTTTAATCTGTTTATAAAAATCACTGTGGGGTTGATGTACACGGTTACACGTTGTGGATGCTGTCTCAAAGGAGCAATGGGAGAAATTCCGAATGCCCCGGTGCATGGTCTGCGGAGAGGGGAGGCCAGGGGAGCTGCAGGATGCCGGCAGAGGCTCTGCCCGTGGCCGCCTCGCTGGAGCCATCGGTGGGGCAGCCGCCGTTGTTCGGGAGGAGGGCCAGCGCCCGGCTCCAGCGCCAGGCACGGCATCCGAGCATGGTGCTCGTCCCCGGGGCTGGCCGGGGTGCGCCGGGCCCTGGGGTGTGATTGAGGTTCGGTGGATGGGGCACACAGCTCCGGGGGCTCTGGTCTTGCCTGAGTGCTTTGCCCTCTTTCTTGCCCTTCAGCATTGCCCCTCCAGAGCTCCCCGCTGCCGCTGGCTTCCCTCTCTTCCACCTTTGATGGCAGCAGGAGTTAGACATGAATTAAAAAAGCGGGGAACAGCACACTCCTGCGGGGCTGCGTCTTTTCCAGCCGCCTGCGAAGCTTCGATGGTAGCAGGTTTCCCGCGGTGGGCACAGACCCCGTCGCGGTGACCATTTCGGCCGCGTCCCGGCGCTCCAGCCCGGCACAGGCCAGCGAACGCGCCTTGCTCTGAGGCGAGCTGTGGTTCCGTACCATCTTTACTCTGAACATTGCGTGGAATTTGTGCCATGGGTAGCGGCTCCAGACAGACCCGCACAGGATGGTCGAGCACGCGTTGCGTTGCACCAGGAGCAGGGCGGCTGCTGTGATGTTCAGAGCTGTTTGTTTAGCCACTTCAAATATGTTTAGTCAAAGATCTTTTAGTGTCTTCAAGACCTGTGGCCTGATTCTCATTTTATGTTGGGTACGTTGAATGCTGTTGTTAACTGAACATAGGGAAGAACTGCTTAGATACTCCGTTATTAAAAAATATCAGAGCTCATAATCTTTCTTTTTTTTCCTCCTGCTGAGAAGCAGTTTCTAGAGCAGGTCATTGCAAAAGAAATTATTTCAGAACATGTAAATAAAAAAATCATTTCTTATTCTCTGACTACTAAAGTAATTTTGTTCAAACCAACCCATGAAGAACTTGCGCTGCAGGGAACCCAGCTGGGTCCCGTACAGCTTTCCACTTTTCTCTTTGGAGTAACACGTCATTGAAGGTAATACGGAAATAAGCAACGATTTTGGGTCTAATGATAATAGTTCCATTTAAAAAAGCAGGAATTAAATCAAAGCTGAATAAATGGAAAAGAATTAAATTCATGCTAGACATTAAACAAAAATGCACTGCAAACAATGAGGTGTATTTTAAAAAGTCATCTTTTTATTAATAATACTTTCCACCTCCTTCCCTTGATCTTTCGATGACAAGCCTGGCAGAGGCACTCTATCAGACACTGAGGCAGTTTAGCTGCTGTCATGTGCCTTTCTTGATATACACGTATTAGTCATGCAGCAGTTTTATGCTCTTTAGCATATTTTAGTATATAATTAAAAATGTGGCTGTCTGCTACTAAGCAACCAAGCATGCCAGGGGTTGATTGTATTCTGTCACCCACAGCAGAAGGGAGGGTAAAAAATAATAATCATGTGTTCACTTTTCAGTCTTAATTGCGCTCCAGTTCCTTTGATAAGTTGCTACACACACACCCCGGCTCTTGAAGATGGAGGCAAAGCCAACGTGTGGGAACGGCTGGCAGGTGACCCTCAGTCAGGTCACTGTCACCAACAGCACGTCAGCCCTACGTGGTGGGGTTCTGGTAGGCGCGTGTGGTTTTGTGGCTCTTCTGGGTTCTGTTTGGCTGGACCCTGCTAAGCTGCTGTTTGGCTTTGCATGGGACTGGAGTGCTAAATGCCTTTGGGCTCCTGAGGGTCTTTCTCTGGATGTTTAAAATAAGAAACTCAAATTGGTTTTTGTCTTCTACATCCTCCATGTAGGCAGACAGGAGTAGGACTGCTGCGCTGAAGGACATTGACTGTTGGGCAGCCGATAATCCTGCGCTTCACTCATTTCTAGATTATCTGATGCGAACAGTGGCCCATCCAGCTCCTCGAGAGGAGGAAAACCACTCGCAAGCGTACCCAGGTGATCACCCTGAAGTGTGGGAGAGGAGCACCAGAGCTGCAGGCCTCCGGTCGCAGATCATCTGCGAGACATGACCAGCACCAGATGGGGCAGAGACAGCACACCCCCTCCTGCCTGGAGGCTCTCGGCACGGCGTCCCTCCGCACTGCTGTCCCTGGGGCTCTTGCGTGCTCCTGAAAAGCACGGATCCTCATCTGGTCTCGTGCTGCCCTGTCCCGTTCTGTTCTAGCAAAAGGCTGATGGTGCGGGTGGCTTCCCCACGAGGAGGAGCGATGCTTTCCCTGCTCGGTGGCTGCTGTCGGGAACCGGCTGAATGAGCCTGTATTTGATGGTCTGAAAAAGGACAAAATTTCATTGACACCCCCAGCAACAGGCTTATTTAGCTCAAGGCATCAGGGGATTATTTCTATGGGAAGATGTGGCTCTGAGGATGTCCTCTTCTGCTGTTTGCTGCAGCAGGTCTGCCTGGTAAGGTGGCACCGTCTGTGTGAAAGCCCGTCCTGAAGCGAGAGAAATGCGCGGCTCTGGAGAGGGGCTGGGGAAGGCTCTCGGGTACCTCCAGGCACACGTTCTCTGGGCTCAGGAGGAAAAGGGATTTATTATGTCAGCACAGTTCCTCACTCCTCCAGTGTCTTTCTTGAGCAGGTACAAATGTACACAGGGGTGCACTGTGTGCAGTGATGGAATCATTATTTTAAAAGTTTTCTGGTTTTCATAACTTTTATTAGTTCAGCAAAACAGAAGCCAGCACATCAGCACAAACTGGTATGACATAAGGAAAAAACCAACCAAAGCAAGCTGTAAATAATTCAAAGGCTGTCTGTTGATGGTGATTCCTTTGATTCAGCCACCAGGGAGAAGGATGACATTGCCTTTACGTTTTTCACTGTCAGCATCTGATATATAATCTCCTCTGAGTCTGCTGCGATCCTGAGCCACGACGCTGAGGCTGCTTGAAGATGAGAAACTCACTTGGAGTCCCCCGATTTCTCCCGGCCTTCCCCAGCTGACCTTACCTACGCAGAAAGCGCCGCGATGGGGAGGGAGCCCCGGCCAGCCAGGTACGAGGAGACCCATGGCAGACGCTCCGTGGGGATGTCCGGGGGGTTCTGCAGTGTGGCCTGGGGCTCAGCTTGGTTCGTAGGCAGCAGTGGTGCAGATCGTAGCGTATTTGTCACACCGGTGGCTCGTAGGGGTTGCACAGTAAACCCACAGCTCTACGTTTTGGCAGCAAGATGAGTCTTGCCAGCATGTCCTCAGCACCTGGGAGTCCCAAGACACAGGGTTGCCGTGCTGCCAAGATAGAGCTCCCGTCGTGCCTCACAGCGGCGATGTCTGCTGATCTGCGGCTACGTGATGGTGCCTGAAATCGGAGTGTGTCGTTCCCTGACACTGGGAGCAAAGGCTGGCAGCTAAGTTTCTTTTTTTTGCTAGTTTGAAAGAGCTGAGAAAATGAGAACAACTCAGAATGCCAAAACCAGTGAAGGAGATATCCCACTTCAAAGATCTCATAGAGCATGGAGGTTTCATGTGGTGCTGTCAAGATGCCCCACTTCTTTCACGTGGTCTATGAGCCAGATGCACCTACTGACATCAGAGGTCCAGCGACAAGCAATGGTGGGACAGCGCTGGGCAAGGCTGTGGCAGCCCCCAGACTGGATTAACCAAATGGAGCAATAAATGCTTTCCCCCACAGGAGACAGCCTGCTGTGAGCTACACTATGGGCACTTGGTGCTTTCACTTCGGAGCAGTCGCTTTTGGAGCACTACATGGGTCTAATGAATTCCCTTTCAAACAGGGCAGTTGAAAGAGGTAAACTGAGTCAAATGCTGATATTCTTCTTGTTCCGTGCAGCTCTGGCGTGTACCTGGTTTCACAGGCGCTTCTTGATTTATCCTGTTTAAAATTCAGCCCTGCCCACTAACTTACGATGTCGAACAACTCCACGCGTGGGGCAGGACCATCGGCCCGGGCTCCAGCCCTCAGAGAGCAGCTGGCTCTTCTTCCAGCACCGTCTTGCAGTCCCTGACCCACAGCTTGTACGCTCGTTCCAGGGTCTCTTCACTGGTGTCATTGAATATCTCTGTAAAAGAAGACTTGCGGTTAATGGGACATCCAGAGAAGGTTCTGCTGCTTGCGTACACGAACTCACTAGAGGGGAGAGTAGCTCCTCCAAGGAGTTTGAGAGTCTGTTTTCTTCTGAGTGTGTAGAGACTGAGCTGGATGGAAAGAGTCTGGATGGATGCTGATACAAGCGATCACAACCTGGTCTCCTGTGTTGCTTCTGTGTTAGGGTTTGGCGTTTTTTTTAGTCTTGTAAGGAAGAATGTTTCACCCTAGATATCGAATAGATGCTGTTTAGTTTTCAAGTGTTAGTTCTAGGCACAGTAATACCTTAAACTCCTTTAGCTGAGGATATTTAACAAGTATTTTCAGGTAGAACGGAGGAGTTGTTTTTCCCTTGTGACCTAGCTGGCTTGTCTGGCAGAGCTCTGCGTTCAGACTGTTGGTGCAAACAAGTCTGCAAAGCAAATTGGTGTATCATAATGCAACTAATCAGACCTCAGTCCTCAACGGAGTTCTGGGGGCTACACAGGAGAGAAGGTTCTTGTCTCTTGGTGGGTTTATGGAGACGTTAAGAAAAGCACAAGTAAAACCAGAAGCATAGAACTGCAGGGGCTGTTTTCCAGCACGTCAGCGTGCCAGGCTGCCCGCCGCCCCCCGTACCTGCTACGCCGAGACCGGTGGGGAGAGGCATCCGGGGCTGTCCCCCGCTGTGTTTCAGGCGCTCCATCAGGGCTCTCTTGATGAGGGGCCAGCTGCAGCCGCCGTGCCAGACCGGCAGCTCCAGGCCCCTCATGCACTGGATGATCTGCTCCTTCTCCTCGGTGGTGATGAGCCCCCGCGCGTGGGCGACGTACGTCATGAAGGCCATGTCGATGTTCACAGCTTCTCCGTGCATCAGCGATGGCAAAACCCTCTGAAATGGAGCAAAGGCAGGTGGGAGAAAAGATTTGAGTTGACAAATGGTAAACAAGTAGGTTTTTTCCTAAAAGTACTCCTGAAAATTGATGTTTGATTCACAGCAGTAGAAGTACTGAGTTGCTGGGTGTTAGCATCTTGTGATTTATGGGTTGCAGGGGATGATCTGTTTTACACATGATTAATTGCACGTAAAATCTCCCATAGGGATCAGGATCTAATTCTCCTCCCATTCAAAATGGGATGGAGGGAAGAGCTCTGAATCGTGCATAAGCTCTAGTCCTCCCTTCTCATTCCTCAGTAGCGATTTCTGCCCAGTAATACCAGTAATGGTTCCCATGCCTTTGAAGTGTTATAGCTCATGTTGGCGATTTCTAGTGGCATCACTGAAATCTGGTCATCCTTGTGCTGTGGTAAATGCCTGGTAAGAAGCAGTAACTTCCCTGCGGTCTGAGCAGGGAACATGGGTGGAAGTGGGGGGGAAACGGGGCTGGGAAAGGGGTCTCTGTGCAACAGGACCAGGCTGGGTGTGCTGGGCGATATGAGGTAACATGCAAATCTGGAGTTTATCTCAGCTTCTTTTGCACAAAGTTTTCATTCTGCTGATTGAAAACTGTTTCTTTTTTTTTTTTAAATGGACGTTGCAATGTAAAGTTTGTCACTCACCATTTCCAGCTCTGGGCTTATAAGGTGACCAAAATCAACCAGTCTGTCCAGATCATCCTCCCAGAGGTTGGGAGCCAGCTCTTCCAACATGGTTTCAATGGCTATCCTGGTAGTCTGCAGTGCAGCGTCCCCGTGGTTGGCGGAGCCGCTGTAGGACTGGAACTTGGTGTCCAGCAGGTACTTCCCGTGGCTCTTGAGCAGGTCAAACAGGCCTTTGTGTTTCATGAGTGCCATCTAGGACAAAGAACAGAAGAGGTAAGATAGTTATGGGATCCTTGTATGTGCTGTTGAAGACCTGAGTATTTCAATAGACTGGACTATAATATCATATTATACTCTCTGAAAGAAATATCTGCACACTTGCCAAATGGCAGAGATGATGGGAGCACTGGTGGGCAAGTTCCCTTGCTACTGGGCAGCTCTGCTACATGCTCCAGTAGCCCAGCAGACAGTTTGTAACAAACTTTGGCTGTTTGTGTGCCTGGCAGGAAACTCAAGACCGTCTCAGCTGAATAGCAGCCATCCCTGTGAGAGGGACTGGAGAGCGGACATCCCCAGGAGAACTCTCATCTAATCTTTGAGATTGCTCTTTGGGCAAGGGAAGGTGGGAAAGCACTGCAGTGTGGGGAATATGAAGGTTTGGAAGCAGTTTTGTTGTTACAAGTAAATGCTTTTTTATCCTCTGATATGGGCATTAGTCCACTTCTGCAGTAGGGACCGGTGACCTGCGGGCTTCCCTGTGCCTGCCAGAAACCTCCAGATCTCCTGGGGATGCCCCATTGTGCAAGCACTGAAAAATGCTGCTGATTAACTCCCCACTCATAAACTTTAATAGCCTGAACTCTGCTTTATCAAAAGTTTTCAGAGCTCTTCAGGCATAAAACCATTTACTGTGCACTTCCCAGGTAATTTTAGAGGTAGAATTTGTCTCTCAGGAGATTGATTGACCGCACTCGACATACTCCGTGAGGTAGGAGGGAATGATCTTGCAGATTATTAATCCCCAGTAAAATGAGCCTCAAATTCTCTGGCAGCAGTTCATTTTAGAGTGTTATGGATCAGCGTCAATGGGAAGATGCTTTCTTCCCTGGTTTTGCCATGTCTGTGTCTGGCCTTCAGTTTTGGAGTTTACTCCGCAGGGTTAGCACTGGGCACTGCGCGTAAGGGATATTCTAACAAGTTGAGCAGCTCTAAAAATACATATATCTTCAATGAGAGTTAAAAGTCCCCATGCAGCCTTGGTGGCCCACCCTTGTTTCTATAAGGCAGTTTATATGATGCCATGGATGCCAATGGACATCTTACCAGTATTGCAGCCTTTTCTGTATTAAAGGGGACTGGTAAGAAAGATGGAGATACACGTTTTAGCAGGGCCTGTTGTGATAGGACAAGGGGCAATGATTTTAAGCTAAGAGAGGATAGATTCAGACTAGGTACAAGGAAGAAATTTTTTATACTGAGGGTGGTGAAAGCCTGGCACAGGTTGCCCGGAGAGGTGGTACACACCCCATCCCTGGAAATATTCAAGGTCAGGTTGGACGGGGCTCTGAGCAGCCTGATCTGGTTGAAGATGTCCCTGCTCATTGCAGGGGGCTTGGGCTAGACGGCCTTTAGAGGTCCCTTCCAACCCAGACTACTACAAAAACTATGATTCTATGACTTCAGTTTTGAAAACTGCAGTTGCAAAAGTTCATACCTTCAAAATTTCACCAAGGCCGTTGGAGATGTGCCGCCGAGGAATGCTCTGAATGAAGGATCTATCCAGGAAACTGGCTACCGGGGGGGTGTAGCCCCCGAGCTTGTTCTTACACTGTAGGAAATTCACCCCGTTCTTCGCTCCCACGCTGGCATCAACGTAAGAGAGGAGGGTTGTTGGAACCCGAATGTAAGGGGTACGTCTTCTATAAAGCGATGCAGCGAGTCCCACGATGTCCAGGCAGACGCCTCCTCCGATGGCGATGATGGGCTCAGTTCGCCGGTCGATGCTGAACTTCTGTACTTCTTGCAAGATGTTCAAGACCAGGTCCATGGATTTCGTTTCTTCAGTGGTAGGCAGAGCGAGGATTTTGTGCTGAACGTTATTCTCTTCAAAGTATTCTCTGACTTTGGAGCCGTAAAGTTCATCAACAACTTCATCTATGACAATAAAGCGCCTCAGCTTCCTTTTGCCGCTAGTGGCTAGCTCTAGTTGCTGGGGGTCAGTAATGTGACCCCAGAGCAGAGTAGTGTTGGAAGGATCCAGAATATTGTATGTTTCTACCACTTTGTAGCAAAAATAGATGGGAGCTTCAATTGTCCAGGAAATCCCACCTTCGGAGACACATTCACCTCTGGCAAGGATCAGAAAACATGTTTTGAAATCATTATATTCCTCTTTTGTACTTTTCATGTCTGAACTAGTTTAAGGACATAGCTGGGGGGTGGGGAATGTGGAGTCTCCTGCCCGTGCACTGCAAAAGTGTGGGGCTGCAAGGCTGGGATGGCTCTCCTGGGTGTCAGGGCTCAATTGCTTTGGCACAAGAGAAACCCTCCCATATCTTGAAGAGTCAAATGGCTCAACTTCTACTTGGTAATGATAAAAAAAAAAAAAGAGTAAGGAGGTTTGGAGCATGTTATTCATGCTGGAAGTTGAAAACCTCATCAGAAACCCCCAGACCAATCATTTCAGCTTCCTAGAAGGGAATGAGGAAGACATTGTCACAATTTTCCGAAGTATTCATGGAGGAAACGTTCTCTGCCCACTATGTCTGGGTGATAAGAGTTGATTTATTCCTGTTTATCTACACACAGCCACACACCCTCATAAAAAATAACATCTCTACAATGCTCCAGTTGAAACAGTGGATCTCTTTAGCTCAAAACAGGTATGATAGAAATAGAAACTGCTCCCAGGTAGTAAAAGAAAATGATCTGAGAGTTGGGAAAGATTTCCATATTGGAGTTTCAAAGGATAAATAAAATCCTACAAAGCCGGCATGTAGTACCCACCTGAACCAGTGAAGAACACAGCCCAGCAACCCAGTTATTACTTCTGTGGGGCAGGGGGAGCCAGGGGAAAAGTAAGCGGCTTTTATTGTTGGGAATCAAGAAAGAAAAGGGGCGAAAAAAAAAACACCATGAAACGGCAAAATGTGTTTTATATAAGACCTCTTCTTGAGCTGCTGTTGGGTAACAACTGAAAGTTTCCATGAATCTCTGTTTTGCTTATTCAGTGGGCAGATGGCTCATTGGATAATCAGATTTCCATACATGCCCAATTTCTTTCCACGTGCCTGAATTCTTCTTATAGGTCTAAACAGATGCTTCTCTGCTTTCTTTACCAAATTGCCTCTAATATTTGCCCTAACATTTTTAAGCGTTAAAGAAAAACAGTGAACATTTAAACCTTCCAGGAAATTTCTCTGGGCTTTTAAAATGTAGTATTAAAAAAAACCCTAAACCATCATTGTGTATATTTTAATGCATCAAATATATACCTTATAGCTGTACCTTAACTGTGCATCCATCGCTGGCATGTGACCCTTCTAAGAGACAGGGTGGTTGTGAATGGTGGTTGGTGGAATCGGCCTTCGGTGCCGTATGGCACTGCTAGCACCCACTGCAACCCCTCTGCTGTCTGACAACAGTAGTGAATTTGAGCCTGACCATACCCTTGTTGCAGCATATGTCAGCTGAGGATTTTTTGGGTGTGCTCTGAGCCCTCGGTTCATCCTGCTGTTGACTGAGGTCCAGCAGACCGCCTTTGGGTCTGCTAGAGTCCTGTTCTCCCTGCTGCAGCCCTGTCTGAGCAAGCCAGCGCTGGCAAAGAGCCCCCTGAGCTGACTGAGAGCAGACTCGTGACATTAAAACCTGAGCATCACAAACACTAGAAAACTTCCGACATGCAAAATGCAGCTGTATTAAGGAAGACTTGCACCACAAACCTCCCATCTACAAAAATTCAGGCTGTTGACAAAATTCCCTCTATAACTTAGCCAAGTCATGCCAAGGAGACCAGCAAATACCTGTGCTGCCACATTGCACGTGTTTTGAAGCCCACTTTTGTAGAGATGTACGCATGATGGTGGATTTAAGCTGCAAGGGCACACGAGATGGTTTTTCCATCTGACATGCATCCCAGCAGGGAGACCCCACAGTTTGGCTAGCCAGAGCCATCCAGCGCAGTCACCAGTGAGCAAGGTAGGCTCCTGTACTTACATTTTTGCTTCAGAGAGAGTTATCTTGTCCTCGTAGTTGGAAAGGGCTTCTCCTTTCTTGATCCGGTACCATGTGCTCTTGACTCTCACCAGCTGGAAGTCTGTCTGCTGGGGCTCCTGGGGCATGGTGGCTAGGGCTGCCGGAGCAAAGGTCTCTTCCGACACGGGCATGGTTCCAGAAGGTAAAATCTCCCTGTTAAGAGATCTCCCCTACCTGGGTGCCTTTGGGGTGCTTTTTAAAGGCTTCAGGTGGCCAGGTGTTGGAAGGGGAGGTCTTGTCTCCGCAGGGGAGACCGATTACAAAACTAAGATTATCTAATCTGGGATGCACGTTAGGGGTGGTTAGGAGCATTTGAAGACACGTGTGAGTACCAGGATGGGGTTGTATAAGCTGCTAGTTTTATAATGCGTAAGAAATACAATAGGAGTGAGCACATTAACATCCAGCATGATGCCCTACAGCAAATTTTAAGTTATGAAAGGCAATTTGTGTGATTCTCCATGATGTTCACAAACCTCCTTTGCTGTGTGGAGCCTCTGATCTGGCTGTGGCTCTAACCTGCTCTTACAAGGCCACATAGGAGCACGAGCACGGGGACAGGATCGACACAGGCTGTTTAAACCTCTTTTGAACTCACATTCCCGGATTCTTTTGCATTGAGAAAGGGACTGATTTTTTTTTTTTTTGTGGTTGGTTTTTAGCTTTTATGGTGGGTTTAAAAAAAAAATAATCAGAGAAGGTTCGTCCCCTGAAGGGCTGGCTTGTGGCTGAGCTGAGTTCTGATTCATTTTGCCAGCTGCCTGTGGGACTCTGAGATGCTGAGGTTCCGCTGCAGTGGAGTCTCTTCAGATCAGCAGTGTGGTCCAGGCAATGGGATCCCAGCCCCTCCCTTCCCTTTGGATCCTGCAATTGTCACCTATTTGTCATTTTCAGACTATGCCAGATCCAGCCCCAAGTACCGGGAGACCCCCATCTCCCTGACCTGAAGGCATGTTGATTCTGTGGGATGGGCTCAGCCGGAAGGATGGATTCTCCTTCTCTAGGAAGCGATGGCATGATGGGGGCCGGCGGCCGGGACCCTGCTCCCCACATGACCGAAGGATGCACAATTCAGCTTTCCATCTGACCTTCCTGTTGGGGCTTTCGGAGGGCCCTGAGCTCAGCTTGCCACACCAAGCACTGCCTTGGCATGCAGCTCTGTGTCCTGAGCACAGGCGAAGAGCTTCCTTTGATTTCACCAGCAGTGCCTGAAGGTATGAACCCATCTTTGACTTCTCCTTGGCCATGTTTCTGAAAGCTGTCGTTGTTCAGGAACAAAGATCAAGAAAACCAAAAACCATAAAAGGAGAGGCTGGAAAAAATTGTTCTTCAAGAGTCCATTGGACAAGAGCGAGCTCTCATTGCATTGAAGCCTTAATTGCAGCCAAACCCACTTAAGAACCTACATTTGTCTCAAAGCTGTGAAAAAGCTGTAAGAATAAACTCCAAAGCCATGTAGCCCTGCTCCAGGAAGGGTAGTAATAAGCTCCTAACACCTAGCTCTCACTGCTGGCTTCATCTCCAGATAGCAAAGCGCTTTGCAAAGAGGACAGACTGTTATCCCCATTTGACAGAAATGGAAAATAGAGTGACCAGACGAGGAGCAATTTGCCCAAAGTCACCTCCAAAGCTGTCGGGGGGTGGATTAGATGGCATACTAAAGCTCTTAGCCTGTTTACCAAATACTCATCTGAAATTTTAACTCATAATTCAAACGCTGTTTGGATTGCTCTCCACAGGGCCTGCAGATCTAATGCAGCTTGTTATTTGCCGAATCCTAAAATGGAATAATCTTAGGTATGCAAGGAGGTCTGTCCTCTTCAACTTGTTTATTTGTTTTGATTAATATAAATCCACTGAGCACTGGGACTTATTTTATGTGCTTTTCTTTTACTCTTTTGTTCTGTGTGTTTACTTATTTTCCATTTATACTTCCCTGTTCTATTCTGGGGGCATTGATGTGCCTTCTGTTTCATTTTAGAAGTTTACAAATTGAGTTTCCAACCTCTGTCTGTTTGCCATAGCCAATGACTGCCATGTACTCGTACCGTCCGTCCTGCAGAGGGGCTGCCAAGAGTGTTGCAGGGAAGATCTGCTCCCCCCAGCCTCTTCATCCTCTCTGCCCAGCCCCGGGCTCTCTGGGCACGCTTTGCAGGTGGGTTGAGTCGGTCCTGGACTGAACTAGCCCAGGGTGATACAACTCAGATGTGAAAGATGCTGTTCTGGTTGTGGGGTTGTCCACATTTCCTCATTAACTTCAGTTTGTGTTTCATCTGCACGAAGAGGAGACGGCCAGCTGACCTCAGCTCCGTCACATGCTCTTTAATTACTTTGCTTTAATTCCTCACCAGCCTTTTCTGCTCCAGCTCTGATGTGGGCCAGCTTAGGCTTTCGGATGCCTTGGATGTTCCCAGTGGTTTCTCCTGACGCGTCTGCCAGCCAGTGCATTGCTGGGACCCTTTCTGGGTGTGCATCACCACTGGTACCGCTGTGACGCAACCTCCTCCAGCCCATGCAGAGACCTGGCCTCTGAGCTGGACCCAAGAGCAGCAGGTGCTCCGATGTTGGGCTGCATGGGGCAACAGGTGACCTCGTAGCTATGGACTACTAGTAGATAATCTGAGGTTCAAAGTCCTGGGACTTTTTTGGCCTCATACCTGCTGGTTGAGCTGGGACGCATGTCTGTGCTATGTAACCAGAAGGTTATGAAATTGCCAATTATCTCCTTGAGAGGCAGCTGCTTCCCAAGGTCAGGATGAGAACATTGCTCTTACATAAAGCCAAGGCATTGAAAGTCAGCTTTTTTTTTTTTTTTCTTTTTTGGTGTCCAATGCTGTTGGATCTCACCCGTTGCCTGTGTGCTGGGTGGGGGCAGGTGGGTGAGCTGGAGCGGGTGCAGCCTCAGCCCGGGGCCATCCTCGCTGCGCAGCCTCTGCCCAGGTGATCGTGAGTGGAGAAGCCGCGTCCCCTCGACGGACGCCTGAGCACCGACGTGCTGCTCTGCAGAGGCAACAAACCCAAAGCAGCATCCTCTGAGGCTGGGGGACAAGAAGAAACATGCATAGTCCTGCAGGTAAACTCCGTGTGGTGTGGGGAGCTCCAGGAGAGATGTTGTGACAGGAAGGGACACCGTGTGATGTCCCAGTCCTGGGTCCCCCGGTGCCCCACAGAGATGTGACCTATGGTCTCTGTGGCTTGGCAGAAAGGAGCAGAGGAAGGGTTTATTGGGGACAGGAGTTCGAGGCTGAGCAGGGGAGGTGGGTCTGCAGGAACCAGAAGTGGAGCGGGGAGGAGAACGCTCCCAGGAGAAAGGGATGGGTGGGGAGGTGGACACTCGTAATGCCAAGAGAGCTTTAGCTGTGACTAATTTCTGATGGATTGAGGTGTTTGTTTTATAAATATTTTTTTCTGCAGCTTTAACCTTGCTTTGGTGCTTTCTGTGGTAGCCATGTACATCTGACGTGGCACACACAGTGAGGTGTTTGCTGCATTTTTTTGGCCATTTTCTAAAATCATCAGCTGATTGTGGGAATGCAGGCTGCTCTGAACGGAGAGACTTTGCTCTCTCACAGCCTGGTCCAAAGCCCGTTGAAGCTGTCAAGAGATTCCTCTCGACTGCTGTAGGTTTTGGATCCCGCTGTCAGTAAGTCCGCTTACCCTTGCCACACCCAGTGTCTTTATTATGTATGAAAATAAATGTATACTTTGCATACTCTCTGCCAGTGACTCCAGAGCCTCCCTAGTGCAAGCAGAGGAGCACTGGGGAGCATACAGTTTTCCTATTTCTTTTCCAGCCGTAGAGCCCGTAGAAAACGTGTCAGCCGGCATATGTTTTCCTTGCCTTCACCTGAAGTTCAGGCAGAGTTTAGTACCCTGGTTCCTGCCGTGAACTGGCTTCTTCCTCCCCCTCTTCCTCCTCATGCTCCCACTCCACCCCTAAGCCACTGTCTCTGCCTGTGCCATCACTGCTGACTTGGCTTCAGGCTCTGGTACTACTGATGCTGAGGTGAAGCATCAGCTAAGCTCTGCTCAGGGTCCCCAGCAACGTTTAATGGCCAGGCTGTTAGGTTGGGCCCATGCTGCCAGCCCGCTCTTGGCTCCATGTGGGCTCCGCATGCCTGTGCCCCAGCTCATGGCCCTGCCCGGGCTCATGGGTGGTGGGTTTGGAGCCACCGAGCAGCCCTGCAAGTGCCACAGCTGTACTCCTGCTCCCCTCTGCTGCAGCTCCATCCATACATGTGGGCATACATCACAGCTGGGTTTAACGTATTTGGGTCAAGAAGTAGCACAGGGTCTCCTAAGAGGCCACAGTTTTGTGTGCAGTGTTCTGGTGGGGTAAAGAAATAGCTCAAGCATTGCATTTTGTTCCCCATAAACAAGATTGCCTGGTAAAATGCAATGGCTGAGGCGTATTTGCGTGCTAAAATGAAGTGGTGAGCGTTGTGATAAGCTGTTGATGCCTGAGGTGCCTTGGTGGGTGAATACATGGCTGGAACTGTTTGGGATGGTTTTATCAGACTGGATTCCCAAGCGTTTAGCACGGAGCAGCTCCTGCCAAAGCACTTGGCACCCAAGCGCCGAGCCATCTGGCAGCACGGTGTTGGGGTGGATCAGGTTCAATGCTCTGCCCTGGCTGGGCAGGAGAGCTCTTCTGGAAGTCGTTGCTGGGGCTAAAAAATAGATCTGGAGGCTGGAAGATGAGATGAGGATAGCCCAAAAACTGGAACCAAAGGTCTGGTCCCGCTTCTTTGGATGTGGCATCTTTGGATGTGGCATCTTTGGATGTGGCATCTTTGGATGTGGCATCTTTGGATGTGGCATATTTGCTTCGGTTTTGCCAAATCCAGACTGCCTTGATGTGTGCTGGTCCCCGTGCCTTCTCCTGGGCAGCCCCCCGCAAACAGCACAGTGTCCTCCTCTCTCCTGGCTGAGCTCCCCCCACCCAAAAAGTCCCATCTAAGCCCAAGCTACAGAGTTTGATTTCGCTTCTGGGGCAACGTGTCCCTCCGTGGTGACGCACTGCCTGCCTGCTCAGGGAACACTCACATCCCCATATACAACCTCCGCCCCGCCTGCAATCCTGGCTTTAGGACGAACCAAAAGTGCCTGATTTCAGAAAAAGTAGAAATCTGCAGTCTACCGCAGAGATCTGTAGTCTATTATTCAGCTTAGCTGTAAAACAGGCTGCCTGCGCTCTCAGCATCTACTGAGGAAGGTGTTGGGAACCATCCTGGTGGCAACTGTGGTCCGTGCTACCAACTGTCGCCTTATCTTTTTTATGAAGCTGCTGGAGGCTTAAAGCAGCCCTTTCCTGCTCTTGCGTGGTAGGGCTTGAACTCCTCTGCTTTGCACCTGGCAGCATTTTCCTTCTCTGAGTGAGGTTTTTCTTTTTCCGCTGCTATGTATGAAGATAATGCACAACTAGATGGGAAAGGGATGTCTGTGTGTAGATAGAGCTGTGGGGAGGCAACCAGGCAATCAAGTTTAGTGCTTAATATAGTCCAGCAGCCTTGCCTTTTCCAGGAGTAATGTTAAAAGCAAAAAGTACTTCCATAAATTTTCACTCACCTTAGTGCCGAGAGCCTTAAGTGCAGCCGGGCCGGGCAGCCAGCCCTGAGCTCTGCTCTGACTTTTGGGTGCTTGCATAAACGAAGGCAATTCTGTCCTCTGCTGTTGGCCCAGAGCATCATCAGGCTGTGAAAAATCACAGCGCTCTCTGAAAAGCTTGTGTATTCTCAGCTACGGAGTTGGCCTGGGCACGCACTGCCTGCTCCCCTCCTCGGCAGCCCTGCTCGGCGCTTGCGGTGGGTGTTACAACACAGGGTGCGAAGCACCCGGAGGTGAAGATGGTTTTCCCCCCTCCTTGAGTGACGGGGGATCCTTGTCTGTTACTCTTCCATTAGTGTAACATGATGATTACTAAAACCTGACATGGATTTTAAACGTGGTTTTCACCCCTATATTAACAAAGGGCTCAGAGTGCTTGGCAGGGAGGATGAGCCGACCCCGACCTCCAGCGTCCTGCAGCCGTACGGCGGGAGCCCCGAGATGCTCACCTTTTAACACTACATTGGTGTTACGAGGTTTTATTCCCTGATTTTCGGTGACAATGCAGTGGTGAAAATGCTGCACAGACAATGTGTCTTCACGATACGTGTAGCTGGGCTGAGGGATTTGCTGAAGTCAACAAGCTAACATGGTCTGGCAAGGGAGTTTCCCAGTACTTCTGCACTTGCAGTGAGTTATAAACGTGCCGAAAGAGCTAAAAGCTACCCCTATGGCGAGAGATCGGCATGAGGTGTAAATCAGGAGCTGCTACAGTCAGCCTAAATCTACCTTCCTTGTACGTCACGTTGGGCTACTGCCCTGAGCATGATCCTCCAAGTCTGGTCCAGGCTGGCCATTCCCATGTAAAATGCACATATATTTTATGTTCCTTGTCTGCTTTAATATTTTTTTGTAATTTGGTTACTGAAAATCAGTGAAGTTGTCTCAAAAAACAACAGAGTTATCATGTTAGTAGCTACAGAATGCTGAGAAACGCTGCTCTGAGAAGCAGCCCTTCGGGGAGGTTGGGGCCTTTCCCCATTCCCAGAGACAGGAGGTGATTCCTGTGGTGCCCCTTGGTACCAGGGGAAGGAGCGTACAAGCTTTCTCAGCAGTGGGCTACACGAGGTGATGCTCTGATGGTCTCAGTAGCTTCAAGCCAAAGCTGTGCTGGCCGCCTGTGGGGCGGCTGGATGCCTTCTGCGGTGTCCAAGACCCTGCCAGAAACCTGTCCTGGGGTGGGGACGTGGTGCCTGCAGCAACAGCAGTTCCACGTGGCCAGGACACTGCTCTACAGCTGCTGGGCTGGTCTGGGCCAGTCCCCCAGAGGAAGCATGTCCTCTCTTCACCCGCTTCACTTACCTGCAGCTTTTTTATCGTAGGGAATAAAACCCTGCCGGGGGCAATCTGCCCCACCCCACTCCTACTCCCAGCCTGCTTGCCCCGTGCCTCTGAAATCCGGTCTCACTGGCGCTTTCGTAACCAGGCACGTGCTCTTACACTTGAGAGGTGGGGCAGTTTTTCTGAACCATGTCTCGCTCTGTGGGGCCACAGCTCGCAAGGGCCTGCTGCTGCATAGCTGCCATGTGAAGATACAGGTTTTCTGGGGTCTCAGGGCGAGTTTGGTGCCACAGGCAACATTGCTTTTGCCTCCAGGACAGGCTGTCTTGATCCTAGAGGTGTTCTTGGAGAGTTTGAAATGGTGGCATGTTGTTGAGTTTGCGCATAACTGTTTCTCTCTTCACCTGAATAGTCAGCTTTTGGTAGGGTCTGGCTTGTGAGAAGATGCTGGGAAATTTGCCACATGGTGCTGATGCGTTCAAGCGTGGTTTTTGTGACCTGAGAAACAGAGGGTTCAGGACGGCGTGTAACCACTGCTAGCTGTTGTGGCGGGTTGGAGGCAGCGAGGAAGGGTTAGGAGATTGCGTTCCTTCCAGGGTGATTGCTACATCTCCTGCTTAAAACCATCAGTTGAAGAGTGTCTCTGATTTTATGCCGTCATGGATTTGGCACAACAGTTTTTGACTGGAGTGTTTGTCAGTTTGGCTGCATTAGGACAGGTGCAACTGGCTTCTGGACGGGAGCCTCCTGGGTTGCTCTGCAGACTGCGCACAGCAGAGAATGCAGGAGGGAAAAATGTATTAGAAGTATAATATTTTTTTCAATTTGAAAAAGTTTCAAAATTCCTTCAAAAACCTGTATTTCATATGGAAAAAAAAGTGCACTTGTTTTTTTTTTGGTCTAAATTCCTTTTCTGCTGAGCTAAGCAGTTACAAAATCATTCTTTTTCCTTTCATTTTTCCATTTCAGAAACCCCAGCTGGACTCATTGCTGAGAACCTCCTCAAAGCCAAAGAAATAGCCCTCAATGACTCTCGTGTTCCTGAACAGCTCAAGAATTACTTACAAAAAGCTCTTGATGTTGCTCTTGGACTAGACCCTTACCTGGATGCAATGGCAACTTCAGAGAGGTATGAATCCTCCTTTGTGACCTTGTGCTTTATTCCTGTGATTGTATGAATATGTTCTTATATCTTCTGTTTAGCATATGCTATAAACATTGGGGGCAGTGGAAAGCGGAAGAATGAGCGTTAGCTGCCTCCAAATACAGAGCAAAGTGTGCACAGACTTGTGTGCCTCTGTACACCCATGGCCTTGAGGGGAGGAGGTGAGAACAAAAAGTCTTCACTCTGAATTTTGGAAGATATGCTGCCAATGGACTGTTGGCTATGGCCATGTCTGTGCTGGACCGTATCCTGTGAGAAATCAGCAAGCCAGCCTCCGCGCAGTGCCCGCCGACAGGCTCAGAGAATGAGCCCCTGGCTCCGATAGGTGCTGGGATAAGTAAAGAATGAAGAAAACCTGCACCTCTGGATCCGCCCTGTAATAACAGCCTTTATATGCAGCTTTTATCTCCAAGCACTCAACAAACATTAATTAATCTGCTAACTAAATTACTCTAGTAACTAGACTAATTAATTAAACTAATTTAAGGTATCATTAATTCAGAAGTCCAACTGATACCCTCATTATTCTTTTTTGAGCTACAGTATATTACCCAGCCATGTGGGGTCTGCTAAACAATTCCCATTTATCAGTGTACGCTTTGATATGTGGAAAAACCCCGTTCTTTCTAAAATTGACAATGTGTAAACTGTTCCAGGCTGTGGATTACGGGAACGCTGAGCTTTCGTTCTGTTGCTGAAATAATAGCTGATAGTTGTTTGACTTACGCTTGCTGTACGATAATAGCTATACATTATCTTATTAAAGTTGTTAAAGCATTTGTGAGGGGCAGAAAAGAGGTTATATGAAATGTTCTACTCTTCAAGTCTTGGATTATCTGAGTGTGGCTGACACGGGTTATGAATTCTTTCTCATTTTACCGAGGAGTAGTGGGGGGAGCTGGGGGAAAAAAAAAGAGCTGAAAAGGCTCTAAATTCTGGCCCACAGAAGCATCACCAGCCATTTCTGGTGGTTACTTTCTTCAGATAGGGTAATCTAATCTGTCTGGAGGCTATGGACTTCTTCCAGTCATCTATTCTCTTCTCTTTGTAATAGGTAGCATCTCACTTCATCCAGAGATGTTGTCACAGTCCTGGCTTCTGTGAAATAGCATCCGGAGATACCCTACTTTACTCAGCATTTTGGAAAGAAAACCATTTTATTCCTGTCTTGCAAAAAATTGCAGGTTTTACATCTTTTCCCCTATTCTGAGATGAAACTTTTTTTTTTTTTTTTCCCTGAAAAAAAGACCACCCTAGAGCTGAACAAAACCTGGCCAGGGTAGCTGGAGCCATTTACTCCCAACAAGCAGACAGACAGACACCTGTCTGGGACCAGTTGGAAATGGGAAAGATTTGGGTTTGAACAGTGGGGAATGCTTTCCTTTTGTCCCACAACCGCTTCTTCCCAAGCCCCTGTGGCTGGAGCAGCTGCCAGCACCGAGACAGGCCTGTTGCCAAGCCAGCTCCTCTTCGGAATGTAATTTAGGGATATTCGTGATGCTTTTGGGTGGATTTTTCATGCTCATGCACAAATGGACCTTTTCCAGGAGCTGTCTCCTGGTTGCTGCTTTTTATGCAGGATGCTCAGATTTTGGTTGTTACCATAACATTGAAATTTCTTTCTTTTTCCAGAAATATTTCACCTGACCACGGCCCAGGGGACACTGGAGGAGTCAGGCTGCAGGAAGAACATGCCCCTGGCTCTTTGAATGGCAAGTTGGTCAACCAAGAAGATTAAATTGCACTAGACTGGTGTAAAGCTTATCACTGAAGTTCATCGTCCTCTACTCCGTCTTGAGTGGGGAAAGGATGACTACCATAGAAATGCTCAGAAAATGTGGAAAATGACTTAAAAAGAAAGATATGGACTTCCTGTAGGCTTCGATCTTCCTTTTGCATGAATTTTCCCTGTCCCCCATCTCCCATGCCCTTGTGCGCACCCACATGTGCCCATGCACACGCTTGTGAGTGCTTTAATTCTCACGGCCACCCCATCCCTTAATGAGCAGCAGAGAGAGCATCATCCTCACTGGAAGGAGAAGGACAGGAAAAATCCTGTTGGTTTGGGCTTGGGAGTGTCTGATAGAGGTTTTCGTGCTTTTGCGGTGGAGGTGGCCTGTGGCCAAGCACTGTACCTTTTCAGGTAGCAATGCCCAGGCTTGTACCCCCATACAAAGCCTATTACACTAAATCTATTCCCAGATTCATTCTTCCCAGATGTTCCCATCTTTTGAGTAATAGATCATCGCAGTGAAGTACTCTTATAATGTATTACACTAATACATTGTTCGAAGGACACCACTGATGATAAATTTCTTAAATGATGGTGCTGTCTAGGGATAATGACTCTAAGAGCAAATGCAAGGTAATGTAGTGATTTTTTTTTTTTAACCGGGTTCCAGAAAGAATATGGAGACATCTTAAAGCCATTTTCATATGGGTGGAATGTTAAAATATGCAATATTTCAAGCACTATTTAACAAGCACTTGAACAATAGCAGCATTGATGATAAAGGTTCTGCATTTAAAACCAGTCCCTTTATTCTGTTGTCTTTTAGCTGCATTTTAGATGAAATTTTGTCAGATTCTGTTGTTAAACCCTTATTTGAAAGTGGTTTAAGATTAGATTTTTTTTAATGATCACTTAAAATGTACATCTAATTTTCATTGTGAACAGGGTACAGTTTTTTCCTATGGTTTTATTTTTAAATTTTCATTCTTGTCTTTCAACAGGCCCAGTTTTTAGGATGTTTGTTCATATGATCAGAGCCAGAAAGATTTTATTAATTGGCAAGCTTAAAGGTTACAGTATCCTTGCTATCGCAGAAGAATTGCCAGATGATGGCAAAATCTTTGCATGTGCAGAAGCGCCGTATCTCGGAGTGAACAGCCAAGAAGCATTTGATTATTCTTCAGACGGTAAAAAGATAAGCATGCGAGTGGGCCCAATGGCAGACACTTTGGAGGTAAAGTCGGTCGGAAGGGGAGTTTGGGAGCTCTTGTGCAGAGCAGATGAAAGAGTTTTGGGCAGGTCCGATTTCCTGCCCACAAAATGGTGGACGGCGACCCTAGTTTGCTTGCAAATATGTGAATACACTCTTGCACTGGAGTTATTCCTTGATCATGACAGTGTATGGTGGGACAACTCTGTCACACAAGATAGGGTTTTTTTTTTGCCTGTTTAACTGAAATACTGCAGCTTTTTGATCAGAGGAATCACAAGCTTTAAATGTAGGTCAATAGGCTTCAATGGCAGAGTTTTACTTGACATGGCTAGGCTTTGTTTCAGAGTCTCTAATTCCAAATATAACAAGCTGGAAGACTGTATCTGTGTCTTGCTGAGCCAGCTCTTGAGAAGGCCAACTTACCCCAATATTCACAAGAATTAGGGAAGTCCTGAAGAAGTTTGTAATTCAGCCACAACCTCTGACTATTTTCCCCCACTGAAAACACTGCGGACAATTAGACCACCAGTCTCTCACTTCCAGAGCAACGCGATAAGCTTCAGACAAGCAAATGTCTTAGCTATATTTGTTTCATTCTAATAACTTTGTCCCAAGAAAAAGAAGAGCTTATGATTGCCAGCAGGAGGTTTGCTAGGAGTCTCGTGTTTAATTCCCGTTTATGGATCTGCAGGACATTGCTGGAGGTCCAGCACGGTAACAGGTGATGGCCATGCCAGGTTCATTAAATACATAGCCTTTCTACAATTAGTGCAGACCAATTTGATCTGATTCCATTTTCAATCTGGATGTGTCAGTGTGAGCTTGATTGTAGATTTATTTGCATTAACAGGTACCATATTTGTTTCTAAAATGAAATGGCCAGTATCCTTCTGACCTCTGGCTTTCATGACCTCCAAGTTTGATAAGAAAGAAACGAAGAGCTTTGCCAAGTATATGAATAAACGAAATGTTATAGATCACCTGCAATGTGCAGCATTTAAAATCCCAGCTCCCCGCAGTGAGTGTGAAATTAATTGAATTGCTGTTGCTCTCTAGTGCCCATTCTGTGCAACTGACTTACTGTGACTGAATTAAAATACCTAGAGGCAGGCAGAGTACATGCTGTGTAGACATTAAAGAAGGGAGTAAAGACATGAAAATTAAATCCTTAAAACAGAATGTTGCAATTGATTTTTATATCCTCCGACTGCAACATGATGGCACGTCCTGACCCCAGTTCTGCAGGTACTCAGGGCTTCAAACAGATCCTGGAGCTGATGGGAGTGGAGATTCTCATGTTTGGCAGGAGAGATCCCCGCACTGGGGACACCTCTCTACACAGGATTTCTGCACTGGGCTCTGAACTTTTCTTGCTGGCAGATATTTTGTCATTGGTATCAGGACAATCAGGATTGTCCTACAGATCTTAATCCACAATGGCTGTAAACGATGAAGCAACGCATTTGGTGGCCTCTCTGGTGCCTTTGTATTTTGGGCTTATTGAGGTTTGCCCAGCTGGAGTGGGGCAGCTGAGTGGGAACACACTGGGAGGCGTGGAAGAGGCTCAGGCTGTGAACAGCGCGCTGCCTTTTACCTCCTAGAGAAGACCAGTTTAGGTTGGAGGTCAAGCAGGCTTCCTCCACTGCCACATGAGCACGATGAAAGGCAGGAGGACGAGGCAGTCACAGGCAGGAGATGGGTTGGGGATGGCACAGCCAAGCCCTCACAGCTCAGCTTCGTGGAGGAGGTGGAGAACAACAGTGTTTCTGTCCCTCTTCGTCTGCAGGGAGGCTGGTCTAGAGCAGAGCTGGCCAACAGTTGTTGAAAAGCATGGTGAGATTCAGGAGAGCTGGAACAAACTCTAGCAAGGGTTGTCTTTGTTGTCTTTGGTGTCTGCAGCCCTAGGTTTCATTCTTGTCCCTCTAGAGAAATTAGATAGCAGAGATCACTGCCATTAGATGGTCACTCACCACTTGCTCTTTGGAGGTGCCTGCTTGTTGTGGTAACTATGGACGAATTTTACTTCCAAACTGCGTGCAATAGGGCAGGATTTCTGCTTATCTGCTGCTCCTCCAATTCTGCAGCAGTGCAGGCTCCTGGGAGCAGAGGATTTGCCTCGCTGCACTGTCTCTTTCAAAGCACGGAAATGTCATATGGTATCTAAATAACACTACCTGGCAGGGAAGTCCTTTTCTGATGCATGATGCTATGATTCAGAAAGTCCAAACTGCCAGAAGGTGTATGATGTACTCTCACTTCTGGCGTAAAACTAGTCCACCCGGGAGTTACATCCTAGCCTCTGCTAGAAGGTGCCATCCAAATGCTGCAAGAGGTGTCCAGCACTGCATCCACATCTGCTGTTGATGCCCTTTACGAGGAAAGCTGCCAGATGTTGCAGCAGTAGCCATGAGGATGCGACACATCTGTGCCTGTGCACCTCAGACAACAGGGCCTTTGTGGGACCCAGGTGGCTCTGGCTCTTCCACCTACAACCGTGGCTCAGCAGGGCTGTGAGCGGGTGGAGAGCAGTGCAAAGGCAGTACGTGGGTCTGTAGCAGCACCTTGACCAGGGTTTCCAAAGTCTCCTACCACTCCTTTGCATTAGCACACAGAGTTGGTGGGGATGGCCAGGTTCCCTGTCTCTTCTCTTCATGCGTGAGGGACAGGCTGCCAAGCTAGGTTAGGTCCCCACCAGAGCATGCAGCTCACATACACCATGGCACAAGCCTCCGTGCCCAATGACCTCAGTAATTTTTACATAATATTTTGAAATGTGGACTGAGGGGAAGCCTTTCCCTGGGTTCAGTCTTTGGTACAGGTGCTGTCAGTGGGAATTAGCTGCCTTTTCAACGTGTGCTGGGCCAGGGTTTAAAAACCTTTCCCAACAAGCTCCTTCAGCCTCACGTCGGTCGTGCTGAGCCTGAATAACCTGCCTTGCCACGCGTCAGCTGTGAGCAGGAGGCCTGATCCTGCACAAAGAGCTTCCTTGAATTCCCAGTGGACTTCTGGTTGAACAATGGATGCAGGATTGAGTCCGGAGGGAATGCAAACTACCAGGAAATTATTCCCATCCGTGATTTTGATACTTCCATTTTAAAACTGAAAGCACAACACGAAAAATACCGCCGTGTTTGCAGCAGATTCTGCTGATGGCGAGGCATTGTATAAGCATGTCGGGGTTTTCTTTTTTCTTTTTTCCCTCCTTTTACTAGACAGAGTAGGTGAAGAGGTTGAGCTGCAGATCTCATTTCTCCTGTTTTGCTGCTTGTGAAGTCTGCCAACAGAATCCACCTTGACAAAGTCAAGGACTCTGCGTTTAATGTTGAACTGAGTGAATAAATTATGCATGAAATTGTGTCGGAGTCTCTAGTGTGCGGAATTGCTCCTTTTGATATGAAAGGTTAATTCAGAAAGGAGTCCAAAATAGCTGGAAATTGTGGGGATAAGTGGATAGTATTCACTGTTGTGAGCTGTTATTACTAGAAATTGCATTCCCTCTCTAGCTTCCCTAGAGATTTAGCTTTGCCGGTGAATATAAACTGTACTCAATAGAATAGCATTTAGGAGTAACAAGAGTGTATGTCCACATACAGTAAAATATTCTAATGGTGTTTTAAAAGGAAGCTGTACTTTTTCATGTATTCTATGTACCCTCAGGATGGATAGCTATTACTTTTAGGTCAAGAACAAGGCAGATGGAAGGTAATAAGTTTTGTGTACATCTTTATTACAAATATGCTGACTGCATGATCCATATCAAAGGAACTGGACAGTCATTTTCTTCTGATTGAGTTTGTATGTGCCTTATGAGACAGTGTTGTCTCTGATCAGGACTCCAACCAGGTTTTGTCTCAGCTTTGGCAGAAGATTCATTCGTGTTTTTATTTGGATGTCCTCTCCCTGATCTTTTGCCGTATTCGTCAACAGTGCCGCTGTGCCCTTTCTTGTGCTCGCTTTTGGTGCATCTTCTCTATGTGAAGCAGTGCTATAAGTTGGTTTCTTCTTTTTCTTTTTTAATCCCAAAGGAAGTTAATGACTCACTGTAAGCAAAAGCATTAATTTTAGCCAAGTTTGCTCTGAATTAAGACACTTCTTGTTGCCATCTGTTACCATCTATGATGCCTCTGTAGCAAGAAGCTGGGATTGCACTGTAAACATTCAGGAAATTAGTTTCAGCGGGATATTTTGCAGGCAGATTATTTCCTTCTGGATCTCAGCTTTCCTCACAGTTGGAGACGTTTGGGCTCTGCCTCTCCCCTAGCAAAGGACAAAGACATCTCCAGCGTGCTGTGAGGTCCCAGGCAGGTCCTGGCCCAGTCTACTCTGGGAGGAGAAGGGTAGTCAATCCCTCCTCTTCAACCCCTCATCCATTTTGAAAGGGAAAGCAGCAAGCACTCATCTCCATCATTTCACCAACATTTCCGGTCATTAGCTCCACAGTCAGAGCTGCCGGTAGGGCAGCTTTTTCTTTTTGGCTCTCTTCGTTCAGCAGCAGGTGCTGGCAGTCAGGAAGCCCTCTCCAGTGTGGTACCCTGGCCACAGTGACCACCTGTCCAGTGCTTGATAGCCACGGAGCTCCAGAAAACAGAGCACTTTTCCCATTCCTGTGGCTGTTCTCCTTTTGTGTAGAGGCTGCTCCAGAGGCAAAGCTGGTTCAAGGAATTTCATGGATTCCTCTTACAGGCTTGGAGATGTTTCCAACTAAACATGGAAAACCCAACAGCAGTCTTGGACCTGTGGAACCAAGAAGCTCAAATGATGGCAAAGTTGCAGTATAAACTCCAAGGCAGTGATTCAGGAATTTCCATATAGGTGTCTAGTACTAGGTATCCAGAAAAATGAAGGGTGCCCAACTGACCTTCATGCTTGGCCATTCAGGACTTGATGAACTGGCAGAAGAGAAATGCTTTCCAAATGGTGGCCTTGTACACCCAGGCAGTGCAAGGACAAAGTGCAAGGACAAAACAGGCATGTGCTGGATACTCATACAACACAGGCACCCTCCTGGGATGAAAGCTGTGAAGTTAAAAGGTGGTTTATGTGTATCAGAAGACAGATAAGGAGATAAGCTGTCAGCAGGCAGACAGTACAGAAAGAGGGCTGAAATGAGAAGTCCAGCTAATGTCCAAAGAGCTACACAACTCCATATGGACCTAATGAAGTCAATGCATAAAAGTTAGATTCTTTTTCATTAGGGAGCCATACCAAGAAGCAGTAGCAACATATGTTCAGAGATGGCCACATCTGCTTCTGAATGTCTGTCCCCCACCTCCTCCACCCGGGAAAGTTACAAGATAGAAAGTAGCAATAAGTCATGATAATTTCTTGAATTTGGCTTTGGCTCTTCTCTCCAGGGAATGAGACCTATAACCTCTCTTCTCGATAGAGTCCTCCTTCCAGTTTTCATCTTTTGACCCTTCCTGAGGTATCTACATTGGATGGACTGGCTGGGTTGCAACCCGATATAAGATGATGCGTTGGGGCTGGCTGAGAAGTAGTCAGTTTTCCCCATAACAGCCCTCATATTGCTGTGCTTTGTATTGGTAGCTAGAAAGGTGTTCCTAACACACCAGTGTTTCGGCTCCTGCTGAGCAGTGCTCGCACAGTATTGAGGCTGCTTCTCCGACATTCCCCTTCACCAATAGGCTGGGGGTGGGCAAGACCTTGGGAGCGAAGATAGCCAGGACAGCTGACCCAAACTGACCAAAGGGATAGCCCATGTGACATGTGCTCAGCAATAAAAGCTGAGAGAAAGGCAGGTGGGGCATTTGTCATTATGACATTTGTCTTATGGAGCAACTGCCAAGTGTACTGAAACCCTACTTCCTGGGAAGTGGCTGGACATCGCCTGCTGATGGGAAGTAAGCAGATATCTTTCATTTTCCTTTGCTTCCATGCACAGCCTTTTCTTTTGCTTTATTGGACTACCTTTATGTTGACCCACAAGTTTTTTCCATCTTTTTTTCTCCCCTCCCTGTCCTGCTGAGCAGGGGATTGATGGAGCGGCTTGATGGGCACCTGGCATCCAGCCAAGGTCAACCCGCCACAGATACTCTTCCACAGTAGCAAAAATGTTCTTGATGCGTCCCCCAGTACAGCTCAAGAAGTAACCAGGGAAAAAAATTCTTACTGGTCATGAAATTAAAAGATGAATGCCAGGAAACCAGATGTCCCATTTTCTGCTACGTTTATCATAAACAAGCATATATTTGGTCTTAAGGTCTTCTTTCATTATAGTGTAGTACCTGAATGTGGATTCACGAATGCTTTTGGCAGAGCTGCTGTGCTATCAAGAATCTGCAGTTAAGTGTGACTATCCAGGCTCTCAAGCAGGCTTAATTTCTTAACCACTTAACAACCTCACAATGACACCAGTTTGCACAATAGAGTAATTCAGAGCTTGAATGTTCCAGTGCCTGCTATTTCCTCATCTGAGTGACGGGCTCTCTGCTTCAGAAAGGCTCCTGAAATCTCTGTTTGGGAGCCATCAACCTCACTCCCGAAAACAAATTAGTTTTTCACGTTCTCTTGCCATTTGTTATTGATGCTTTCTCTCGTATATCTCAGGGGATCGCTCATCACTCATTGTGCACAATGTCTCCAAACACAAAAGGGAAATCTGGACGCAAGAAGTGCTGTTAAAAGTTGTGGTAGAAACAGTGAGTTCTGGAAAACATAATTGTTTCTCTTTTCACTTGAAATGCCAAGACTTGAAAGCATTTCTGCTTGCCGAGATAGGTGGATGAGCCGTTGTTTCATTCAACTGCACACAGATGCAGTTAAATACTCCCAGATGGAATCTGAAATATTCCATAGCAGCCTCTTGGGCAGCGAGTGCATTAACTGCCACAGGAGAAGGCTGTAAAGGCTCCCATCTGGTCATCCATCAACACTTTTATACATTATCATCAGCAGCCTGCTTGGAGGGAAGGTGTGCCACATTTCTGAAAATCCAATTAGATGAGAGCAGCCAGTTCTCTTTTATCCTCTCTGTTGCTGAGCCATCCAAAGCATTTTTTTAGATTAAAGAAACATCATTTTCCTTCATAGGAGCTGTGCTGCTTTATCTCTATCATGACCTGTTCTTTTATGTTCTTTATAATTCTATTATTAATTGGGATTTCAACCATTTGCCTGCTACTGAAGTGGGACTCACTAGTTTGCAATTCCCAGGATCAGCCTTCTGCCTCTTTTTTTCCCAAAGATTGATATAATTGCCACTCTTCAGTTTGCTGATAGTTACTCTTTTGAGAAGAGATAACTTATTGCAGCACCTCAGCCGCAGGGTTTGATGCCAGTCCTCTCCGTTACCCTGATGGATCCATTCCCTTTGACTCTAGATATGCAGATGTTACTGCTGTGAGTCTCAACACCACAAGCTGGGATGAGCCATCTTCTTTTATGCCCTGATTTTCTTTGAGGCGTTCGGAGTTTTGGGCACCAGTGTTGCTGAAGAATTATTTGCAAAGCATGGAAACCTCCCAAGATCTCCAGAACTAGTTCTTGCAACGTCACTTTAGAAGAACAGGGTTTCCTCTGGTTTGGGGTTTGTATGAAGGACAATTTAGTGGCAAGACTTTAAGTTTGCAGGTAAATAATTAGTGTTTTCTCCAACATATTTTTTTCCAGGCATTGCATGCTGAGGACGAGCACTTTGATGTAGTCTTTATTGATGCTGATCAAAGAAATGCTGTTAACTACTACAGCTTTGTGATGGATAACCACTTGCTGAGAATGGATGGAGTGATCTGTGTAGAGAATACACTCATGAAAGGACAAGTCTACCTGGAGAACATATCTGATGAAAATGTACTAGCTGTCAGAAAATTGAATACAGTGATTAATTCAGATCCTCGTGTTCAGCAGGTTTGTGCAATGCAATTGTTTAAGGTGCCCGTGGTATGGTATCTATGGAATTTGCAAAGTACTCTTTAAAATGTTTCTTTTGTTGGTGCCATTATCCAGGGGACCTAAAATGAACTCAAATTTTATTATAATTCACCTCACTTGAGCTCTGTGTATGACTTTCTATATTCAGAAATGGTCCCTACTCTCTGTCTACATCATGCACAGTGTTAAAGGAAAGATAAAAGTGGAGCACTTAAGAGTGAATAATCAGCTCTACAGCACAACCAAGGAACTGCCGCTCTGCTTTAAAGGCTTCGGAGGCCGTAGAGCATCACCAGCCCAACAGCAGTCAACAAAGTCCTACTCCAGCAGGAGGAAAAAAAATTGTAATAGGATGCATAAACTATATGCTGTGGTTTTAGAGGCACAATTAGACAAATATCCTCCACGGCTTTAAAAGCAGGTGTGAATGGCTCTTCCCCGGGGCAGCAGCCACCAGCTTGTGAAGCTCGTTCTCATGCCAGGGCTGCGCTGGGGTGGCAGAGGGACTGCTGTGGCTGGGAGAGCCACCGAGGATGGCCGGACCTCCGCCTGCCCTCTTGCATCACCAGGCCAGTGCTGTGGTGGGACAGGCGAGGTCTGCTACCTCCCTGCCATAGCTCCTGCCCAGGAGGTTTTGGTATGTGCCACAGAGGCTTAAGGTCCTTGTCTATCTGCAGCTCAGATGGCCTCTCAAGGTGCCTCCTGTGACTCTGTATTTATTCTGTCATCAACGTATCAGTAGCAACAGCTTTTCTTTGTAGAAGAGGATAAATTAATGACAATTTTCCATGTCCTGAATCTTCCTGTTAGCTATTCAGTGCAAGTAAACAGCATGTTATTTCCACATCTAATGTTCTAATGTTTTGATATTGGTGTTGAATCTCCAACAGCTTTCACTAAAGTGTGATAATGGTATCAGAGAAGGTAGGTGGCAAAACCCCCTGACGTTCAGCCATGGGTGCAGGACAGATGTTCTATCAAATGCTGAAGAACACCGAAGTGTTGCTATTACAGTTTGCTGAGCTCCAAGAAGAAGACAGGAATAGCCTCATGACAGCATTAGCCAGGCAATGGAAACCCAGGAACCTCAGCAGCTGGCATTGATTTAGAAAGAGACAAAATTGCATTTTTTCCTGGCATTTGTGGAAGCCGTGAGTTTGGAAGAGGCATGTGAACAAATACAAATGCCTGACATATTTGTGTTGGAAGGAATTTCAGCGAAAAAATAGGAGTAGGAGAAAAACTGCCATGGACGAAGGAAGGAAGGACGGACTGTCCTTCAGATCAGTGGAACCTGGGTGATGGAAAGCCAGGGACAAAGCAGTTGAGAAGGATGTGTGTATGTGTTCCGTTTGCAGATAATTTTACCTGTGCACAGTGGACTGAGCATCATTCGAAGGAACCCTGCACCTCCAGACGCAGTGATTGAATCCAAGGTGTGTATTTTCTCTCTGTGAGCAATTCTGGGAAAATTTTGTCTGTACTGAGCACAGTGACAAAATTATTTCCAGGGGTTTGGTGGCGAGAGCCCAAACTCTCATTCTGTCATGCCATGATGCTGTGCAGCATGGATTTACCAGCTTAGGGCTAGGCACGTATTAGCCTCACTAGTCCACGGCTACACTAAAGCTGTTCAATGCTGACTCCTTGCAAAGCCTTTTGCATCAGCCATGCTGGTGCTGTGATAAATTCCCGGAGCGGCTGGTGTGCTGCTCGCCGGGTATCTGCCTGCGCAGCGGAGCTGGGGCCCAGCTGTAATGAACCACAGTATTTCTGAAGTAGCTCTATTTTTGCCCAAAGGCAGCACGTGATGCCCTCCTGTGCTCTCTGAGTTGAATATTTTCATGGCCCTAGATTTCACTGGTCCTGCAGAAAAGATGGTGCTTTTATTTTTCTCCATTTTATGTGGTGGGCATCATCCAGCTGTAATGAAATTCCCATCTGGAATCATAATTGCCGAACTCGGTAAATCCAGACCCAAACACCTTGATTGTTTTGCAGTTTCTGAGTGCTCCCGAAGCTATACCCACTGGCAATTCCTGGCATTTCAAACCAAATATTTTAAACATCTTGTATTTTCCACTTTGATTCCAGTCAGGGGGAAGTGATGTATGGCAGCTGATCAGATGACAGCTTGGTTTAAGTTATTGGCTGATATCTTTATTTGTGCACCAGCCTTGTGAAGATATTTTGATTGCACTCCACTCGAGCCAAATCCTTCCTTTGGAAACTTGCTTTCAGCCTCTGTGCCTTCCTGGAGCCGGTCGAGCCTGAAGGCAGGATTGGGCCCTGGGGGTGAAATAACTGGAAGACTTAATCAGTCATCATCTAAGACATTGTACTAGACCCATCTCTTCTGGGAAGCAGGGTCAGGAAATACCATACCCTGCTCGTATGTGAGTGGAGTGGCCAGTGCATCTCCCCAAACCACAGCCCTTCTTCTCTGTTGCCTTGCACCTTAGTGCTTCTATTGAGACTGATATCTGTGGGAATCAGGGTGCTTTTTGGCTTGAATTAGTCATAGCTTTTGTATTAAATAATAGGCCAAGATGACACGGATCTCACGTTCACCTCATGCTTACAGACAGAGTCCTTCATAGCTATCACGTTACTGAGCTTCGCACCTTATTGTGTAATGTGTATATGTGTTTGTTTTAGAAGGAAGTGGTGAGGGATGACGTCTTCTGGGGTCACAACAGGCGCCGCATCCTTGACCGGCTGTGTTTGGATGGCAAGGTGGCCTATGTCACAGGCGGAGGGCAGGGAATTGGAAGAGCCTTTGCTCATGCGCTGGGGGAAGCCGGTGCTAAAGTAGCCGTTGTGGATCTGGTCCTTGGAAAGGCAGAAGCAGTGGTGTGTGAGCTCAGCCTCAAAGGTAAGCACGGGATTGACCTGCAGGTCCTGCTGTACAAGACATGGTGATGAGTGCTCTAAAGGGCTGCTTTCCTTGTTCAAACCTGACCCTTTCTCTGCAGTACAATTCTCTTTCATCCAGCCCTGATGTTCCTCAGACTAGATTGTGCAGCAGCCAAGGCACCTCAGGCTTTACTAAGGTTTGATGACAGACATGGCCTACAAACTCGTTAGCGCATACTGCCTCCCTGGCACCTCTTCCATACCTAACGTCTGGACCAGGAGCCGGAACACCAAAACAGGGTGGAGGTATTGTCCACCTAAATCTCTCATTGTGCCCTCAAACTGAAGCAAAGTCATTTTTGAAACCCTCAGCTATAGTTCTTTCAAACATGCAAGATCAGATATAGGAACAAAATACTAATAGGCATAATCACTAAAATCCCAAATAAGAGGTAAAATCCTCTACAAGCCACTTCTATTTTAGCAGTAAAAACAGAAAAGGTAACATAAAATTGAATTTCCCCCTAGAGTCATTCTAAACTGCAATTGTAAAGGGGAAAAAGAAAACTGGAAATATAATTTTAATGAGAAAAGAAAGGAAGTGTTACTCACTTTATAATTCTTTTTGTGAGATTACAGAAGAGCCTTCTTCAAAGTTCAGTACTTCATTGCCCCTAAAGACAGAGCTTTACCCAGGAAATTTTCCCATTCCCATTTGGATAAAGTCACCAGTATTTGTTTCCACTCTGACTTCAGAAAGGGCCATTGGAAACCATATTCTCCAGCACAACCAGCCCCTGCAGATCTATTTCTATCGCCCAGTCTCAATCAACTTCCTGAGGAAGGGGCAAGGAATGGTTCAGTGTTGGTTTTAAGACCATCCTGAGCCTCCACAGAGAAGAGCTTAAACAAAAAGTCTCAGTCTGTACCATCCCAGCTCTAGTAAGCAAGACACAAGTTGCACTGCGTGTCAGTGTAATGGTTGAAGTTTGATTGCTGGTCTGATCCCAGGTAACATGCAGTTCCTATTACAAATTCTTGAGTCATCCAGTCCCTCCTTCCCTGAAGCTTTTCATTCTCTTATGCACTGAAGCCATATGGTCTTGGCATAAAGTAGCTGTGCCCTGCAAGTTGACTGCCTTTTGGACATTGTTTTCACAGTGAGATCCTGCATATCAAGTAGAGCTATTCAGACAGAAATGGGGTACTTGATAGAGCCAGGAGACTTTGGATGCCAACAGCCTATTTGAAAGCTAACTTAACTTATCTCCAGGGCATTTTCAGTAGGAGTTTGATCATCCATCCTTCAATGGCTGCCCTACATCTCTGCTCCTTTACCAGTGGGCTGCAAGCCCGGAGGAGGTGGGAAAGTGTTACAAAATGCAGTAGAAGAGGTCATGAGGCATAGCAAATATTATTGCAGGCTACAGTAAAGAAAATCTCGCTTGTCAGTCTTTACACATCTATATCCTTTGAGGTCAAGTGTTCTCTATCAACTTGACCAGTGCAGCTGGTCAGGGCACATCTATTCCACCTCATGGTGGTTTTTGAGCTTTCAAATTTATTGTCATTCCTTGTTGGAACAAACCCCAAACTTTGTAATGCTTTTATGAAAGGGAGTTATATCCAAATGCCTGTTTTTGGAAAGGATCTGCAAAGGTCAGGTTTTCAATCTCTTTCTCTCCAGAGGTAACCAGAGAGTCTAGCCTGGACCTCAGAAGCTTTCCCTTGAAAACTTTTGTTGAAATCAATATGTTTCTATGAAACATTTTGGCTTCAAAGAAGTAACATACTCTGTTGGAAATAAATTTTGACAAAAAGGTTCAGCTAGCTTTACTCTCAAAATGTTCACATGAGTAAATTGAAGCAATCGTAGTATTACTAGATATTTTTCCTGCTATAATAAGCACAAAGAAGATGTGGGTTTTTTTTTTCTCCTCTTTGCCTGTGGATCTCTAACCGAAAGATGGAAACGCAGTGCCCAAAGTCATTCCCATAATGATACTTTTTCAAAACGTCTTACTTCTCTTTCTTAAACCTACTTTGCTTCTTATACCAAGGAGCCCTTTACTGTCTTTTGGGATGGTGCCATCATTTCATGATGAGTTTTAAACATCAGAACCTCTGTGATCTCAGTTTCAGCATTGTTAGACAGCTCTGGTTTATCTCCCTTGGCTACAGGAGTCTTTGTTTTTAGATCCTGCATGAATACCTTTTTCAACAGTTGCTAATGGAGCCTGACAGAACAACCAAAACTGATGAAACGTAACCAAAAAATCCTAAGGGTTACCTTCCGCTACATACCCCTCTGTCTTCAGGGGGAATTACTGCCTGTACCTTAAGGCAAGAATTAGTCTGATGGGATTTTTAAAATGTGCATTTTCACCATAAACTATGCAAATGTCTTCCCCACAATGTCACTTCTGATCTGCTTGTCTATATGCAATGTATTACTTCCACTTATACTGAGAGACCAGAGACGAAGCCCGTGGCAGGGGGGCAGTGTGCATGTCCGCTGTAGAAGGGCACCTTGGGCAGATTCGGCACATTGATGTCTCTCCAGCATGGAGCCACTGGGCTCCTCTCCTGCCACCCTCACCACAAAACTCCCTCCATGAGCACCACATCACTAAACTGAGGACTGTAGAGATGCGCTGGCACCGTCATGCATGTAGCAGTGTGGACATGTGTTGGGTGTCTTACCTGTGGTTGGGACTACAGATTTCAAGCTATTTTTCCATAGTTTATTTTAATTTTTATTTTAATTTTTATTTATTTTTTAACAGACGGTTTGGGGGAACAGTAGAGAGGGAGAAAGTGGTTTTTCTTCCCTTTCTCAGAGTGCATGGTTATCAGCTGAATTGATTAAGGTGAAGTATGGGACTCTGGTTTGAAGTAAGCATGCCTTCACTGCTTCTTCGCTAGACACTCACACGTGGCACCTTTTGTCTTGTTTTTATGAACTATTGTAGAAGATGAAGCCATAATTGAGGTGAGAGGTGGCGGGCAGGTGAAGAGCTTCACTCTGTTACCATTAGTAACATGCTTGCACCCATTTTGTCTGTAAATTGAATAAAAAAGATTGCAGCCACTCCCTGTGCGTTACACATCTTGATAACAATTAGGAGGAGCAACTGGGGCTGTCTGGCTATTTGTATTCTTTCAGCATATTTAGCATAAAACCTGCAATAAAATAAGAGGTCCTGTTTTGTGGCAGAATGTGCATTGATTTTTGTAGTTGGATGGGTTATGGGTCTGCCCTTTTCTCTGCCGTGGAAAGCAAGGGGACCGTGGCATAGCAGAAGGCCAGAGGGGACATCCTCATGACCTGGCACTCCAGACCAGCATCACCTCAGGGAGTGTTCTCTTGCAGGTTCCTCGAAGCACTGGAGATCAAGAGGAGCCTTTCTATTCAAAAGCCTCTTTCCTGTCATTTTCTGCAGGCATCACTGGGCAGTTGTTATTTTGCCTTGCTTTCCTAAAAGTCTCCATCTCAAAGCTTCATTTTGGGAGAGTCTTCTCCTAGGATAGGTTTGAGGCTTCTTTTAAATCTTTTATTAGAATGATCTGGAAGAGGGAATGGGGGGTATTTTTTCCGTTTAAATAGAAGTAAAAAAATCATGCTTTAACAGCTGTAGCTTCCTGCCTGCACCCTGTTTGCTTGCAGACTGCTGATCTATGGTCCAACCCCAGTGGCTGCCCCCTCATCGGGAGTTAAGACCCATTTCACCACAGCCTCACTGGGTCCCCTTGTTTGACTTTCAGGATGTGTAGAATCCCATTGGCATCAGGTGCCTCGGTAGGTTCATTTTGTTTAATAATAAGGGTATTTAAAGCTGATTTTGATAGTAAATTAAATGAAGCTATTTACAGATCAGCACTGGTGCAAAAGTCAATGCCTGGATTCTTCTAGGAAAAAAAGTAACTTTTGCACGATTTGAATCCAGTAAACCTCTCTGAAAGTTTTTGTTGTTCTGGCAGTGTGATTTGCAATAAATAAGGCCAGGCACCGTGACTACCATACCTGGGAACCTGCAGACATTCCCAGTTAGCTCCCACCTAAAAGCGGTTTGGTTTTGTCTGAGGCTCCCAGCTGTCGGGATGCTGTAGTTCATTTAGAAAGCACTTTTTGACACATCCTTGGTTTGATTTCTGCGGCGTCTTGGGGGGGACTGGCATAAAAACCAAGTACATCTGAGAAAATGAAAGAGTCTTCTGCTTTCTCGTCTTCCTGAGCTGTAGCCATCCACCCACGAGCCACGCTCCCCGTGGAGCGGCTCCCGGGCGGGGAAGCTGCAGTTGAGGGTTCGGACAGAAGATGGTGCAGTGTTCAAAGCTTCGTCCTGGTGGAGTGGCAAACTCCGCTCTCCTACCTCAGCTTCACGTTTGCCTCCAACAAGCAAACCCCGCACCAGTTAGCAACTTTAATAGCGGTATTACAATAGCAAACACACATTTTGCTATAATTTGTGGAGCACTGAATTAAGGTGGCACATACATATATGCATAAAATACATATATATATGACCTAATAAATAATCATAAGATAGATTTTTTTTTTTTTTCTTCTCCTTTCTCTGGATATACCTGTTCTGACTTTATCACTCTCCTTTTACCGCAGGGATTAAAAGCATCGCCCTGGCAGCAGACGTAAGCAACCCTGAGGATGTGCAAAGGATGGTGGATACAATCGTGGCGCGCTGGGGCACGGTTCATATCGCGTGCAACAATGTGGGGATCAACATGAACTCTGCAAGTGAAGATACTTCCCTAGAAGAATGGGACAAAACTTTCAATGTTAATTTGCGAGGATTATTTTTGTGCTGCCAAGTAAGCGTCAAATGCCGTGCTGATTTGTTTGGCAAATGGGTGATAATTTTCTAAGCATTTCCTTTACCAAGATTTAATAACACTTTATTACTAATTATCACAAGAAAATTGGTCCTAGTTTTGATGGAATGAAGAAGAGGTTTGCGTTATATCAGTTACCGATTTTGGTCAATATTTTCAAAAGCAGCTGGTACTTACTGGCTGCCCAAGCCCAGGCATTGAAGAACGGCCAGATTTTGGGGAGGGTAGCTACACGACAATTCCTGAAAACCAGCAAGCTTTGGGGGGGCCATTCCCAACACCAGTGATTATTTTGAAAAAGTATTGCCAACAATGAAGAGGGTGTGAAATGGCAATGGGATTTTTCCTGCATCAGCCATTTTTATACCAAGTTTTTATATCAAGTGCTTAAAAAAAAATTTCTTCGCACATAAACTCTTCTGAAAAGTGAAGACTAATTTATTATCATGTCATTATTAGCACAATCACAAAAAGGGTCACTGGTCTTTCCTTTAATTTCTGTCACAGGCTGCAGGCCGCATTATGCTGAATCAAGGATATGGGAAGATAATTAACACAGCATCTATGGCAAGTTTAATAGGTGAGTGATGAGAGCTAACAGTTGTGCCTCAGAATCCATATTTTAATTACTACTGATGCTATTTGAATCAATTAAACCTGTATTGGGAAGGAGTAAATCACTGACATTTTGTATTAGAGGAAATGTACTACAAAATTTTTATTGATATCATTTTTCAACATTTATCTGTCCTCTATGTTTTAGAGCACTTATTACTTTTTATAGAAGAGGCGGAGTCACCTTCTCTGACTCTGCTGCACTGATGGCATGGGAGAGGTGCTGGTGTACTCCCCGTTCATCTCGGGCAAACACGTTGGAGTGCAGGAGCCTGTGCCCCTGTGATGTTTACAAGCCACCCGAAAGCTTTTGTGCCGGTCCTTGCCCCGGTATCCGTGGTTTTATTTCGTTATCGTTGCCAACAGGTGTCTCCACCAGCGCTGCTGAATCAGCAGTGTCGTCAAAAGCGCCAATAAACCATTGTAACATATGGAATGAAATCCCTACTGCTGAGCTAATCTGGAAGGCAGTTACATGCTGGTGAACTGAGGCCCATGTAACAAAAATTGATCAATTACACAAATTAAGCATAGCCCTTTAGGAATTTATTTTATTGGTCTGGACATCTGTTGCAGTATTGTCCAAATCCAAAACTCAAATGGTGCCTTGGGTTGCCAAGTTAGGCAAGAAAATCTAGTAGCTATAAAAGTACAACTGAAAACCCCTGTATTAATATCATGTCCATCTGCTGAATGTTACATAAATATGCAGTCTTTTTATTTTCCTTGGGAATAACATTTATTTTTACTGTGCCCAGTTTGACATTCTATGACATTCTGCTCAGTTTATTGCACAGTAACTTTAAATGTTTCTTCAAAAATGCATTTATAATGTTGTTGTTAATCTTTTTTTCAAGTGTCTTTACCAGCTGTTTTACTTCTGCTTAAACACAGGCACTGTTCCTCTGCCCCAGCTTTGTAGAGTTACAAAATCTCCCAAAGAAAAGTAGTTTTGAAAAGAATGTAGAGCTTTAGATTTCAAATGCCCCAGACTTTCATGCTCTCCTCTGCACAGTGGGGCTCTGATCTGAGCTGGGGTTGTCACCATCCACATCATCGTCGCAAAGCAAAATTTATTGGGACGTATTCCACCCTAGAGAAAGTTATGAAGCTCTGGAAATTTGCACCAGCTGGGGGTCTGCTGGTTTGGCACCTCACTTTTGCAGCCCTGAAGTGCTCTCTGCTGCTTAAGGAGAGGCATTTCCCGGCCCCACCGGGCTCTGGCACAGCTCTGCTAAGCTGGGAGGTGATGCCATTCCACCACAGCATCCATCCCAACCCCAGCTGGGGCTACACCTCCTCGGCTGGCACGCCAAGTCCACTGAGACCCACACAGGGATCATGTTTGAGGGCGGTATCCGTCCAGGAGCAGGAATAAATGTTGGGAAGCAACTCTGAGAGCACCCTGGAAGGGTCATCACAAGATGTGTGTAAATGTCATTGAAAGTTAATGCATGCTAGGCCAGAAGTTAAGAGATGAAGAGATGTGTTTACCTTCTGAACCTGTTTCAATCTTGGCATTGAAAAAATCTAGTAGTTATAAAACTACGACTGAAAACCACGATGTTCATATCATGTCCATCTGCTGAATGTTAAATAAATATGTTGGTTGGTTGGTTATTTAAGTATGTTGGCCAACTGGCATAGTATGAAATGTTTCTAGAAATAGTTAGGGGATATTTTTTTGTTGTTGTTGTAGGTTGAGTCCTGCCTCAGAGATACAGGGAAATGAGGAGACACTTAGTAGGATAGGGAGGTTTTTGTTTGTGATTTTTCCAGATACACTGCTCAGAATCAGTTTTAATTAATTGAAGATAAGCTGCATACATTTTGCATATGTGCATTTTGATTCTGGTATTTCACTGGAATTATTCCAGACGTATGCTTCAGCAGCGGAGACCAGGCTGCTGCGGCTCTGCGATTCGCACAGGTGTAACTCAGATCTAATTTTTACAGTCAGTATCTTCAGCGGTAAGTGGTCTGGTCTTTATCTGGGTGCTCCTCTCATTAACATCACCTGGCTACTTCAAGGTCAGGCCAGAAGCCTTATGCACTGAGCAAGGTTGCAAAAACATAGTGGCAGGTGTTTAAGGTGTTTAAAATATAACGCAGCTGATGGTGGCAGCATTTTTATCTGCTTTCCTCCCATCTTCTCCACCTGGAACCGGAGCGAGTATCCTCGCTTCCCAGAAGCCTTACAAATTCAGATTTTTTCGGTGATGCTGCTGAAGGCATAGCTTTATTCACAAGGTCTAGCCTCGGTTTGTTGGAGTTTGGAGGGTTGAAAATTTGCTCTTCAGTCTATAAGAAACTACCTTAGGTAAGGGAAGAGGAGGCGGTGTGGGGTGCTCAGCTGCAGAAAGCCCCCCCAGCGCCAGAGCTTCACAAGGCCCGTTGGCTTCTTCTCGAGCTCTTCCACTTGAGAGGGGGCAAGTGTCTTGGGAGAGAGAAATTCCATCTTCCGTGTTACCTTCCTTAGATATTCTTATGAAGACCAAATCATTTACACAGAAGGACTCTTGAAAACTCTGTTTGAGTACCCACCCCAAATCAGAAAGCTGGTTCTGATAGCTTGCAGCAACTTGCTATTCTCACCCATGTGCGTTAGAGACAGAGCCGGTGCCAAAACTCTTATCCTCTTAGCAAACGCCGAATGATTTATCACAAACAGACATGTTTGGAAAGTTTAGCAAAGAACTGCTTTTGGGAGGTTACAAGGTTAACTACCGAAGTTGTATGTAACTTGGAGCTGATGCATGGCAATTAATCAAGAAATTACGTTCCACATCTTTTAGAGAGCCCACACGGTGCGCTGCATCTCGGGGGCAGCAGGCACACGCGGAGGGCAAAGAAGTTCTGCTGGTCGAAATGCGAGTTATTTCATATTGAACAAAAAATGAGGCAGAATAAGTGCTGGCAGAGGGGTGGACCATGGTGTGAACTGCTCTTTGTAGCAAGCAAAATGCCTCCGAAATCTGAACAAACCTTCAGCACACGAAGAAAAAAAGAAACATTCATTGTTGCTCCCATCAAGTGTGTGCTTTAAATCCATACACAGACGTCTATTTTCAAGGCAAAGGTCTGTATTCACATGCTCAGTAATTTGGAGAAGGTCTTTTGGCTCTTTTAGAGTTTGGATAACTGGATTTGTTACTGTCTTTTCACCCTTTAAATTAACATACTCAAACCCAATAATTTTAGTCCGTAAAAGCAATTGTGGAAATGTTTGGATACCATGGATGGTAGCGATCTAGAACTGATGCACCAGCTGAACTTCATGATTAAGGCCAGTTTCATCCCAACTGCCACTTCCCCTTATGTGCTTTTGTCACAATGCTGTGGTGTTTGCCTGCTGTGCCGTACATGAACGCAGCAATTCATGTGCTTCCAGGGTTCAGCCTTACCTATTGCTCGCCTTTGTGATTGCTGGTATTAGCATTGATTTTCCCCACTCACCCACCCTGAAAGAGTTGGCATCTCAGTGACAGTACCAACCCAGTGCTAATTATGGATCAGTGCTTTGCACTGGATTTATTTAATGAGGTCGTGATAGCGGCTGAAAAATTCCAAGGAGAGACACTTTGCAGGTGTAAATCCCAACAGCTGGACCGCCTTGGTTTGACTCCCGTGGGTTTAAAGCACTTTCCACCCACTGGGGATTTGTCCTTAAGTAGCTTCCCTGGGAATACTGCGAGTGTGAGAGCAGGCGGAGGGGCAGAGCCACGCGAGCACACAGCACTAACAAGCCTGAACATTGTAATTAGCAAGCCGATCATTTTCCCTCTCTGACTGACATGTGACATCTTTGAAACATTTTCAAAAGCTGCAGATTTTGAAAGTGGTGGGTGTTCTGAATCTTTGGGATGCACCTGTGCTCACATCCATACAAACACTAGATAATGCGGTGCGTTTGCTTCAGACTATGGGTAATTTAAAAATTAGGGAGAATAATTTGTTCCAAGAAGCTACAGATAATATAATATGTTATATAAAATATATTATGCACTTATACTATATGGTATTATAGTATCATATTACATTATATAATATTTGGTCATATCGTATTATGTTATATCGTATCCTTATACTTCACTATATTAGTATTACAGCATACAAGTATTTTGTATATAAACATGCATATGTGTATAATATATGAACGTGCATGTGTGTATATGACTATTTATTTTTCTAGGGAGTAGTTAAATATTGCATATGTATGCTTAATACATTGGTTTTGGCTTTGTCCAAATACAGAACCTTTTAAATTTCTTTAATTCTTCTTTCTTTTTTCCTCTATTTTTTTACAGTAACCCAGCTGCTGAGGCGAATATGTTAGATGGCAAAATATACATTTAGAGTTTGGTCTTGTGGGTGGATAAATTCTCATTTCTCCTTGCGTAGTAGCAGGGAAAATGGTTCATCTCAATGCAGGGAGTTGTCCATGTAGTGCCTAAGCCGTCTTCATTTGTGGAGAATAAATAATTTTCTACTTCTGAATCCCTTCTAGTCCCGCACCCGCAGAAGCAGTTGGCGTACAACGCCTCAAAAGCCGGGGTCGTAAAATTAACACAGACATTAGGAACCGAGTGGATTGACAGAGGTGTAAAAGTCAACTGCATTTCCCCGTAAGTAAAATGTAGTCTCATTTTGAAAGTACAAAGAGAATGAAATGTTCTAAAAAGCTCAAATGAACAGTATCTCGGCAAATAAAGTTTCTAATTAGCAGGTGGATTGCATCCCTTTTTATGTTGTCTTTTCCTTAACAAAGGTTTAAATACTTAGAACCAAGCCTGCTCTGTTGCTGTGTATACTCAGGGATTTAAGCAGAGGTTTTAGCATTTGATAATAGGTTTTCCAATAACGTGAAGGGTAGTTTTTAGCATTTCTCTTCCAGATGAAATATTTCCTTAGTCTGTCCAAGCCTTCCGTGGTTAAAGAAAAGGCTTTTGACACTTAATAGACAATACTTCTTTCCCCTTTTTACTTGAGACAAATATATAGGTACTCTAAAAGCCACATTGTACTGCTGTAATTGAGATACTGTTCAGCTCTGACAATCACAGGAGGTCAGGTGTAATTTTGTAAATATATATATGTATTTATTACAAATTACATTTTCCTTATTTTTAGAGTCTTAAAGCTGTATGCTTTATTTTACGGTATTTATTCACACAAAAAAAGTTTTCTGGCCATGTATACTTTTTCTGTCCCTGTTCCTCACACACATGCCCAACACAGTCATTTAATTAAACAATTAACAGTGCTTGATAGTACTCAGCAGAAACCCAAGTGGATAGGGTTAAATGGAAGTGGTCAGATTCCACAGAGCATTGTAATCAGTCAGAGTAAGAAAGAAGGGCAGGATTTTAACCCAGGGGTTAAATTGTAATAATGAAGATATAATGTACATCAAATTAGGAAAAACAAATTCCATATTTAATCCACAAAGTGGAATTAAAAAAAAAAGTATCACAGAGCTCAAAGGCAAGGGCCTCTGTTTTTACTGTTGGTCTGCTCTCCACTTCCTTGTTCTAGCTGTCTTCCTTATGATTATTTATTGCTAATTATACCAATGACTTCAGCCATCGCTCTATGTGATCCACAGATTCTTTAAACAGCATCTTACTTTCTAATCGGATTTTCCTCACGCCAATGCTAGCAGCACTGCAACAGTGCTCTCACAACTAGTGCTAGTGAATTTACACTGGCTTTCGGGAGCCGGGGGAAATGAAGGGAATTAGGGAAGCTCAGCAGGACCTGGCAGGAATTGTGTCTGAAAACAGGCGGGTAATCTGTACCAACAGGGGTGGGATAGCAGTGCCGCATCCACAGCAATCACGGATGAGGAGGCTCTTAGATGAGGAATTGCCCTTTTCTAGGGAGGTTACAAAAATTTTAAAAATATCCACTGAATGACCAAAACTCATTGTTTTGTATGAGTTGGAAGCACACAATTGTATTTGAAGAAGTTATGTTTCTGAAGGCAGTTGTCAGAGCATGGAGAAAAAACAGTCACGCTTCCCTTTTTCTACTTTTCAAGCCAAACTGGGGTTTTATTTTTATCATCTGTACCTGTCTTAAACTCTAGCTCTGAGCTCAAAATCCTGTAACAGGTAGGGGGATTTTTCTTTTTGGAGGAACAGCCAGAAAGAGTCCACAGAGGACAAAAGTTTTTGCTGTCTTGAAGGTGCCCCATTCCAGACAGAGCAGTTCCCCCACCGCAGCTGGGGACCTGGGCTGAGCTTTGCCCCGGGCAGTTCAAAGCTTTGGCCAAGACCCTCACACCGGGGCTGCCCAGGGAGCTCTGGGATGGTGGTTCAGAGGAAGGAGCCTGCAGCCATTTGTCTAGCTCATATCCCTCCTCACCAGAAGCAAAAGCCACCTATGCTTGAGTGAACAAATCTTCACGTTTACCCTTCTGTCTGTATGAGATGCGAACCTGCGTTTCAGTGCAGATTTGGACTCGTAATTAGGACTGTGGACCCCACTGGTCTTGTCTTGTCTCTTGAAGTCATCTTCAGCCCACTTGGGCTTGGGACCCAATGCCTGGCAGCACCCTCAGTGCAGCAAAGCATCTGTTGATGCCATCAGAGTACTTTGCAGGGTTGAAAAATGTCCTGTATGCGCAAGTCTTTCTGAGCGTGGATGTCCAACCTAGCATGTAGCCATCTCATAACAGGAGGGAGTTTTGAGGAGTGTGAGGAGCACAGAGACAGATATTGGGCACGATGGTACCCAAGATAATCTCTGGATAGGTAAAATATTTAAGAGGGTCCATAAGTCCTTTGCTCTTCCCACTCACGGTTGCATTAATGCTTTAAGGCACTCTCAGCGTGCCTCTGGCTGAAGCTCCAAACACTCCAGCCTGGCCTTAAACATTATTTCACCATGCAAACCTTTCGGCCTTTTTTCCTTCTTCCTATCTGGTCACTTTTTATCAACTTAATTTCTTAATGAGTGCATAAAACTTGTGCAGAGCAATGCATAAAAGTTATCAATGCATAAAATGTTATGGCAGAGTCCTTAGGATTATTTATTGCACTTATAAAATTGAAGATTGAGGTTTCTCTTGCTGGCCAGGCAAACCTCATGCCCACGGGGAGAAGGTGGCCGAGACTCCCTGGATGCTTTGGCTGACTTTGCCTGTTGCTCCATGCAGCAGGTAAGCGTCTCTGTGTATGGTGGAAACTGTACTCAGCCCTTCTGCCACCATCCAGCACGACTGCCTTGCAGCCTGTTGCGCACCTGAAGCCGTGCAAAATGAAGAAAGTGCTGGAGTCTTCCCAAGAAGGAGGTGGGGGCCGGGCTGCAGAGGAGACCTGGGCGTGAATAGGGACCTTACCGAGCACTGGCTGGCGGCCAGAGCCTGGCTGCCCATGGTGTGCTCCAGTCCCTTTCCTGTTCCCCGCACGTGCGACGTGTGTTGGGTGTGATGGAGCAGGGGATTTTTTGAGGGACTCTGGTTTTTGGCGCATGCAGTATTGGAATGCTTCATTTTTTGCAGTCATTGCACTGAGTCACTGTCCATTTTTGAGGCTAATTGTGTCTCCCTGCTTGATTTGCAAGGCATAAAATGTCATAACATGATGACCTTTGGGATGGGCAGCTGGAAGCTGATCTTCAGCTCAACCCACAGCTGCAGGCAGGCCAGATTGTTGGGGACCCCATGAAACTTCGCAGTCCCAGGGGAGGAAACGTGTTCCCCACTGCTGGACTTCAGGGATTTGGGTTTGGGCCGAGATGGGCAAAGGGTCTTAACCCCTTCATGCCTGCCCTGCTCCCCTGGGACAGTATGGAGACAGCCATACGGTGCAGTCCCAGGCTTTTACCCGGCGGGTACAAGGAGCTGGAAAGCAGGCAGGGCAGGATCAGTGCAGCTTTTGGGTGTACCCCATCTCAGGGTAAGGAGAGGCAGAGAAGGAGCACCTCAGCATCACCTGAAGGCATCCCAATTAAGCAGCATTACTATCCCTGTTAAACAGCAGTCGTTGCTGGTGAGTATCTTTGGACTTAAATCTAATTCCTTGGGAGATGTCCCAATTAAGTGGATCTCTTGATTAAACACTTCCTGATTAAGTGGAGTGTACTTAACTCATTCAAATTAATAACTCATCTGAAAGAAATCAAGTTACACACAGATGGAATCTTTTTTTTTGCTCTCATTTGGGGATTGAGTGCACGTAACAATTCCAGTTAAGTATCTGGTAAGTGATATTTTTCCTAACGTGTCTCTTGAAGTGGAAATGTTTTAGGCAATTGTTTTCTGTTTTTTGTTGGTTTTTTTTTCCTATAATCTCAAATTGTCCTGTGTATCAATAATGAAATATTGATGCTCATGTCTAACGTTAAGGAACCAGCAGTTTGATATTACATTGACATGCAACAGAAAGTACTGATAGGCTCAGCACTGCATACGAGATGAGGTAGGGAATTAATGCATTGGCAGTTGTCTTTGCTGGAACTGGTTAGAAGCCAACTAAAATCTGCCTAAAAGGGTTCGACAACATTAAATTGCCCAACTTGGCACCAGAGCTTTCCCAGAAGATGTGTAGTATCAATGACATGCCTAATATTTATAGTGCCATCAGTATGTGTGTTTGCAACTTTTAAGTTTTGCGCTACATTTTTTTCTCATTTCTATAACAAAAATTTATAATGGAGTTTTGTTACACATCTAAATTTTTGCTACTTGAAGTGAACCTAAAGAAAGGTCCAGCGAGAGGCGCAGCGCCGTGATTTACAGGTTGCCGTGATCAGACCAAAGATCGTTTTTGCGAACAGCTTGAAAAATGTCCTCTTTTTAGCAAAATCTGTTGTGCTGGAGGACTGTGCGTCCCTAATCTGCATTCACTTGGGGTTAAAACATACACATAAATTGAAAAAAGTATAAAATCATACAGATCTTATTCTGATCTCCGATGGTGTAAAGCCAGAATGATTATGGTGATGGTTTTGTGAGCATGGTGAGAGGCACGTAAGGGACAGGAGCCCAACACATTTCACATCTGCTGCTCAAAGCACTTTCCTCTCCGGAGAAAGCCAGTTCTCAAGGAGTTTGGGAGAGTGAGTGGGGAGAGCAGGGGGCTGTGCTTGGGGGGAAAGAAGTAAACCGTCTGCAGTCCTATACTGGAATGAGTTTGATTTTATTACGTTGCCAGAGCTGAAGCGAGCTACATCGCTCGCTGTTTCAGAACCGCTCTGGTGTTTATTGACAATTACAATAAAAAATAAGGCCGATGTTTAAATCCTGCCCGATTAGGTAAAACAGAAATGTTTGGGGGAAAGTCTGAATTAGTTCCACTTCATAACAGAGTAAACAGCAGATTTCAGCCTTAGTTTAAAACAAAAGGTGAATCTCATACCCAGAATCCAGTGTGTCTCAAAAAATGATTTCCTTGGAAGTATAAATTGGGATGCCGATGAAGTTTCAGAACAAAACGGGTATTTTTATACTTTGTTCATTTCATATTTATCACTAGCTTGTTTGCTAATTTTCATTTGCAAGAGGCAATTCTTCCAGCTAACTGGCTGCCTCAATGGGCCACTGATTTCTTTGAAGTGACAGTCTGTAAATATGCATAAAAAAGAGATGCAATTAGCGTGTGTGTGGTTCAGTGCAGCCTGATTTCATTGGCAAGTTTACCCACAGTGTTGATAAGCTACATTATCTAGAAAATTGGCCGCTGAAAAACAGCACCTCTGATTGCCAGCAAAGGTTCCAGATAACAGGGTGCTGAAGAGAAATATAATTGAGGTTGAATATGTTAACCAAGGTGTCACATGCTCCTTAGAAGCGCTAATTTATCAGCATGTTGGAATTTTTATTAACATTTGGAATGCATTTCTACCACACTAATGAAGTGGAATTGGCAGTTCAGGTTTTAGTTATTGTCATTTCTGAGAAGTTAAATGTAATTTCTCGTTAGACACAGTTATGTAAATATATTTGTTCAGGGGCTGAAAAAATTATACATTTCGCAAAATACAAATATGTTGTTAAGGAGGAGTATGACAAATCAGTCGCAGTTAAAATCATAAAAGCCAGCCAAACGTTCTCCCTGCATTGTGCTTCCCAGAGCATCACTCATTTTTAGGGTGCCTGAAGAAAATGAACTTAGCAGAGTTTTAATAAATGGTGTAGCCACTGATTAATGTAAAAGAGGAGAGACAGGTACACGCAGTGTGGTTTGCTGGAGTATTGGCTTAAGGGGAATTGCACTGGGCGTGCTGTGCTTATCTGTGCCTCTCCTGTTCTGTGTGGAAGGATCTGGTGCCCAGCAGGGCACTGCCTTTTGTTTCCCCCGTGTTTTGACACAGGGAAAGTCGGGCCGTGCTCCGTTTCTGGGCTGTACACAAACACGCTGTGTGACGCTACGCTGCGAGGTGATGAGAAGAGAACTCAGTAGAAGGACAGTAGCTCCCAAGAGCCACGACAGACCCGGCTCCACGCGCTTTCTTTTCCAATGCCATGCTTGTTTTCTGTAAAAAAAATTAAACGAGTGATTACACCGAGTAACCTAAAAGTGAGAGGGTACTGCTACTAGCGAAGGAGTCTGTGCGTACTCACTTTAAAGCAAACCTCTAAGCCTGCCTGTCAGCAGTGAAAGGCAATAGGAAGGAAGCGCTGTTGAAGTTCGTATCATGACTGAGCAGAGGCAGAGCAGATCTGACTCGAGCATCTCCTTTGTGTTACTCCACGGTTTTCCTTCCAAATTAACATCTTGAACACCTGTAAGTGCTGCCTTTCCTACCAGGGAAAACCCTGTCCTAATCTCTGTGTGCGTGTGCTCGTTGCAGGGGCATCGTCGACACGCCGCTCATCCGCTCCAAGGACCTGCGGCCGCTGGTGCGGCGCTGGCTGGCCGACATCCCCGCTGGCAGGCTGGCTCGGGCGACCGACCTGCAGGCTGCCGTCGTCTACCTGGCCTCCGAAGCCTCGGACTACATGACGGGCCATAATCTGGTCATCGAGGGTGGCCAGAGCCTGTGGTGAGGGGTGTCCTCTGGCCTCCCCGCTCAGGGGCACAGTGCGCCATGGACAGTGCCTGCTGGAGTTTAGCTTAGTCCCAGCTTTGGGCTGTGCAGCTCAGTGGCCAGCTAATAAGAAATCATTGTTTTCTTCTTTTGGGTGTTGCTTTGGAGACTCGTATGATGCAAAAAAAAAAAAAAAAAGTAATCCTTCATTTTCAATGTTTTTATGCTTTTCACTATGCATTCAGATTTCTGTTAAATTAGTATTTAATGATATAAAGGCCCATTTACTGCAGTGAGATTTGGCTATTATTTGGTTTAACGGGGGGCATTTTTAAAGCAATCAATATTAGCTGGTCTGTGTAGTATATTGTTCTTAGGCAATTTTTTTATACTCCAGTTGTTCCAGTGGCATCTGTGAGTGGTGAAAAACAGTTGGATGTAATGTTAAAAAAAAATAAATTAGTTCCTTGCATTTGAACCTGAATGTTGCCATTTTATATTACTGGTGTTCTGAGTTTTTGACAGTGTTTTTATACAAACACCCACATAAATGCCCCTGATAGAAAAGTACTGCACTTAATAGAGAATCGTCGTTGGTAATTACAACGGCTCTGATCCAAAGCCCATTGAGGTAAGTCGGGACTGCTCATATACTTGAAGTTAAATGCATGTATATGTGTTGATACAACTGGGTCTTTCTTTTCCTTGACAGGCAGATGTAAGCAAATGTCTTCTTCCAAATTTTTCTTTCCCTCCTGTAAAATTCTGAAGACAACTCTCGGGTGTAAATCAGGGCCAGCTCAAGTGATACCAATACAGTTCTGTTGGCTGAGGAGGTCATTTCAGCAATAGTTCTGGGTGCATGACCTATAGGCAGTAAAATGTGGCACAATAACTCTGCCACTTTGGTAATGCTTTGAGTTTGCACAGACTTCCATCCTGAGGGCCTTTATGCACAAGCTAAGGAGAATTTCCGGGAAGGAATTCGCTTGCAGATCCTCATGTCATTTGTTTTGCATTTGGCAGCTCTTTGTTACCATAACGTAAATAATTGTGGATGAATGTCGTTGCTCTGATTAAGTGCTACAAGCCCATACATTGGCTAGCCATTATTGTGGTGAATTGCTGTAATGGCTTCAGACTTGACATTCACCGCCACATCGTAAGGTATGCATCTCGCTGACGTACTAGCATCGTTATCGTGGGTGAAGTGCAAGAAGATACTTGTCTTCATTAAATTTTCTATTAGACCATTGATAATTAATACATATCTCATGTTTCATCTCGAGCCGTTTTTCTGGGGAGCGTTGCCGTTAAGCGACTCAGGGCTAGAGCTTTTTGGCTTGACATCCCTGCCTTGTGTGCATGATCTAATTTATTGACAATACTCTGCAAACTCACAGGCTTAAGGAGAGCTCAGTTTTGGATAAATCTTCAAGAAAAACAATTAAGGATTTAAACGTTTTATTATTTTTCTGGGCTCGCAAAACCTTGTCTCTCCTAGCTCCCACACTTGCATCATTTTCTGTCATGCTCTGGAGGGCTCGACGGAGTTCTCACATCCCTCTGGCTGGCTTTTCACCCAGAGGTTAATGTTCAAACATTGGTGAACTCATCAGGAGCTCTTCCAAGGCATCCTAGAGGGGCTTGTATACTATCGCTTGAACTGCTGGTGAACGGTCTGTTGCAGCTCCTACCTAAAGTGTAAAAAAACAAACTTCAGCTGATTTGAAACACGAACTGCGGTTGGCACTGGAACTGTGACCAGCGTTCTCACTTTCTCAGCAGAAAGACAGTAGGCTGACCAGGTTGCTGAGGCTGGAGATGGTTGCAGGTTAGCCCCAAAAGGTGCTGGCAGGGTCTTGCGGGAAGCTGAGGTTCATCGCCTTGGTGCAGGGTGTTTCTGGGAAGAAGGTTTTCAGCCAGCAAGGGTCGTGCTGTGACTTTCACAAGCTCCAAATCAGCTTTAAAAACAAAACCCAGACAGAAAAAAAACCCCAGACTTTAAAAAGAAAAAAAAAAAATCAAAATGATCTCTCAGCTAAGCAGCCTCCAGTGTTTGGACTAGAGCTTGTCTCGCTCCGACCTGTTTGCCCCCAGGCTCTGCCTTTGAAGGGCTGAGCGGGCAGAGCAGAGAGGAGCGAGTCTACCTGCACAGGCTGATGTGGAGCTTGGACCTTGTTTGGAGACACTGCCATGCGCCTACATGGCTCTGCCCCTCGTCGGCCCAGAGAGGCTGGTGGAAGAGGCCACCTCTCACTCCATGGTACAGGAGAGGCTCAAGACTAAGCAGCCCGAGCGAGTACGGCACTCAGTGCCAAGCTCCTTGGAGACGGGCAAACAACCATGTTTGGTTTGTGTGGCATCCTCACTTTGGCCAAAGAAATGAATCCTGGAGGAGAGCAGGTATCAGGAGGGAAATGCCTTTCCCCACGCGTGTGTGAGCTGGTCTGTCTCCTCAGGACAGGCTTTCATCTCTCTCCTCCACACGCCTGTACCCAGGGCTTCATCTGTTCAGGGGCTCCAGTAACATCATTGCGGCTTTTCATGGTCTCTCCTGTAATTTCACAGAATCACAGAATGTTCGGGGTTGGAAGGGACCTCTGCGGGTCATCCAGTCCAAACCCCTGCCGAAGCAGGGTCACCCAGAGCAGGCTGCACAGGACCTTGTCCAGGCGGGTCTTGAATATCTCCAGAGCAGGAATTTCCTGCGGGAAAAGGCTGGTTTCCAGTCAAAGGCAGGGCTAACCGTGCGGTGGTGCTTCAGGTCTGACAGGACCAAACCTCGCGTTTGGGTTGGGGTCTGTGCCTTGCTGCACGGCGGCTGCTCCCCGGGCAGTGGGCTCCCGGCCAGGCGCAGGGTCGCACCCTGCCTCGTGCAGAGCGGGGGACTCGCTGTGACTGGCGTGGGGTCACTTCTGGCAACGCAGCCCTAAGGTAAGTGGAAGCAGCGATTTCCCCTTGAGAGGGAAAAGCAGAAGCTCAAGAGGAAAAAGGAATAAAAGCTTTTTTCCACTCTTAGCACAGAAGACCTGAGAAAAAAAAAAGGAAAAAAATGAAAATATTTTGAAAAAGAGCACCTTTCTGTGGGGATAAAAAGCACTTTTCCGGGGGATGCGGGTGAAGCTGCGAAATGGCAGCACCTGCGTTGGGTGAGGGGGTTCCGCGCAGCGCCGGGCGCCCAGCCCCGCGGTGCGGAGCGGTGCGGTGCGGTGCGGGCCGAGGCGCCGTTCCCGGCGGTACCTCTAGGAGGAAACCTCAACCTGCGCTGTGCCTGCGGGAGCCGGGGCTTCCCGGCGCTGCTGTTCAACTTTCATATTGTAGCGAAGTTGGTACTTTTGATATTTCTAAGTTTTTTTTAAACATTTATGTAGAACACCACGTAATTGCAGAAAAGATAATAGTCACATACCCTAGGGCTTGGTGTACATTTATGTTAAAAGTACAGCTTTTATTGGCAACTAAAGTAATAACCTTTCCATGTCAAATTGCTTTAAATTAAACTTAAAAAAAAAAAAAAATGCTGGCTGATACCCACACTTAGTAATTGTTAAACATTAGCATAATGTGGAATACTAAAGCTGCCTAAATCTTAGGTTTAAAAATAATTATTTACTTAGGTAAATTCTCTATTCAAAAGCATAATATTAGATTTTTTTTTTTTTAACGCAGTCTCCTCAATGCGCATGTTAAAATGCAGGCTTAAGCTTGACATGGCAGTGGGCTGGATGCTATTGTGGCCTCTGAGAGAAAAAGGGGGATTTTACACCTTTAGTTCATCCATCTGTCATCGGTTGCCCCGCAAGAAATGTGTTGACACCTCCAAAGGCATAGGTGCTGCGGGTGACGTCTGGTGACCCGAGACCAGTGACCTGGACTACCTGCTGGTTGCAGCCCACGCTGCAGCCCTGAACTGCACACGTAACATTGCTCATGCTGGAGGACATCTGGGAGACGGGTGTCTCGGGTACGTGGGGATGCAAAGCCAAGGGCAGCAGGTCAGCAAAGTGTCTCATACAGGTGCACTTCACTGCTCTGTTTCAGCACATAACTGGGTGAAAAGTGGTACAGGCCATGCAACTTTCTGATGCAGAGCAGGAGAGGAAACTGTGCATGGTGAAACGTGGGTCTCAGGGCTGTGTGCTGCACACGGAGGGAAATGGACCTACCAGGGGCCATAAGGACACAAGTCCTTGCGGTTTTCTGCTTTTTGGGAGGCCCAGGCTCTGAAGTGCCTTGCCGAGGACGTCCATCCCTCTGCTAGGGCTTCCCTATGGAGTCCACCAAGGCACTGTGAGTCCACCAGTTCATTCTCAGAAACATGCCAATGTTTTGTTGGAAGTCCAGCAAAACTGGTTTTGGAACATTTTCTTAAAAAAATCAGCAGTTCCTTTAGGGCAAAAGGTGTTCTGTCAAATTCCTGCACCTTTGGTTAGCAAGGTAGAAAGGGATTGCCTTTCCCACCCCTTTATCGAGCAAGAAGCTCTGGGAGGCTCTTGCTGTCGTTCTGGCCAGCTGATGAAGGAGCAAAAGGGAGCGGCAGCACCTGGAAATAAGAGGTTTTTGATCTTCAAGACAGAGAGTTAAACAGTTGTTGGGAGGGGAAATGCAAGGAGCTGAGGACTGAAAATTGGATACCTTTCCCAGCCTTGTCTAATACCATATGTGTTTTACACTGTGAATATAAATCTGATTATATATTAATATCCACGCTGTTTTAATTCTTTAAAGCAGGGAAGGAAAATATATGCTCTTTCTTGGAGAACCCCAATGCCGTCTTGCAGCATATGCCTTCTCACCAGAACAGGTTGAAATTCTTCAAAACTCTCAAATCACAGTGAGTGTTTGCTGCTAGATTTTCACCTACCCCATGTCTTTTCTCTGTTCAGTACCTCTTTCCTCTTCCCCTGGAGTTATCCCTTCCCCATCCACCCTATCTGACCTCTTTCCCCTGCTCTGCTGCCAGTGCTGCCGCTGTCACCCCATCGCACAAAGGTAAATAGAGAAGAATGCAGATGGACCAAGCAGAATATGTTGACAGTACACATGCGTTACCCAGAAATACCTCTCAGTACCACGGACTGGATTTAGCCTTCATTTACTTGCACCCCACATGGCTCCATCGCAATCCATGAAGCTTCTGGTCCCAGGACTTTCTTGGCGGTAACAAACGTAGGAAGACTCTTGTTCATGGGTGAGTACCAGTAACTCCCACCTCAATCCCTTCCCATCTGATGACATGAATATATTCTTGTATCCAGGAGTGGCCAGAAAATGTATCCAGGCATAAGGGAAGGCTGTAGATCCTATTCCCAATTTTGTTAAAGTCCTTTCCCAAACTGGGGCTCGATGAGGACTAATTCAGCCCTTGCTGGCTTGGGCATGGGGACAATATGCCCTCCCCTGGAAGAAGTCCTTCGGGACACAACCTCACATTGCAGCTGCAACTGCTTTCTGCCATACTCTATTTGCTCCCCTTTCACCAGCATAGCATGTTGTGTACAGACGCAGTTTGTGTCTTTAGGAAGCCTCATTAATTCACAAGATACATATTTTCTCTCTTGACAGTTTGTAGCAGCTTCTTAAATGTGTAAACTAGCATTTTCAGATTTGTATTAAAATATCAGCAAATAGATTCATGTTTCCGCAGGCTACTTCCTAAGTCTGGACAGACTACTGACACTACCTTACATATACAGTTGTTGCATAAATGATATGTTAACGCAAGAGAGAAGCCATTCTTTTGAAACTGTTCAGAATGATTAAGGGCTTTAATTACAGCCCTGATTAAAACAAGGCTTTTGGTAAACAGCAAAATGGCAAATACTATGCTATTCCATTACAAACCTCTCTTGACGTGACTGTGTGGTTTGTCTCCGTTGCTTCTCCTATTGTCATATCACACATCCAATTCTGATGTTCAAATCCCACCTAAGAAATGGTAACAGCTTTACTTTGATGCTTACCTGTGAATAAGGTGTTGGCACAGCGTTGATTTAGTTTTGGTACGCTGCACAGTGCCTATGCTGTAATAGATGAACTAGTTGTGGGACTAGCTTCACTACCGTATATTACTTTTTCCAGGTCTCAGGTAGATGTACTCACCATCTTGCACGAAACTGTGTTAATGCTCTTCAGCAGGATTTCTCAGGGCAGGGAGATCAGTTTGCTTCCCTTTTCAGGAGGCTGTTGCCTCTGGTGGCACAAATGTTGGTTATATTTAGAGCCTCCAAGCAGCACCACACTGAACACAAGCTTCAATGAACTTCTTCATCTTTCTGTCCAAGCATTTCACATGATTCTTAATCTTCTGCATAAGGTTTTTTTCTTTATTTCTAATTTTAAGCAGATCTTTCACTGCAGAAATGTTGGGAAGTCTCTTCTGAGTGATAGAAATGGCTTGAGTGGGTCGCAAGTGCTAGGAAGTTGTCCTCCCTCCTTCTCTTCTCCGGCACTTTCTGGAGTTAGTCTAGTGGTCCTGAACGAAGAAGCAAATCTTATCTCTGCCGAAGCTCCTCATAAATGTGCTTCCAGTTAATACGAGTCCTTTTATATTCTCTCCTTTCAAATTCTTTGGATTAAAACAAATACCGTCTGGTTCTTTTAGCTCTTTTGATTATATATTCAGAACTATTGTGTATCCTGGAAAATGAGTTCTTTTCAGTTTTCACTTTTCTTGACAACAAGCTGAAAAATTTCCCCAAATGAAAATTTTCTGCAAAAGTCTTGGTTTGTTCCAAGACCCATTTTTCAAATAAGTAACGTTTTGATGAAAAAATGCCAACCTGTTCTACTTAACAACTGTTCGTAGAACTGACGAGAGAAAAACAAGGAATTGGAGAAAAAAAATTACCGAGTCTTTTATGTAGAGTTAATCTTTGAATATTCCTGTTGTTTCAGTAACTGACAAGATGTTGGTACGAGCAGATGAATATTTAAACATTAGCATTGACACTGACTTATCTTCTCGATAACGTATTGATCGCGTTCTTTCTGTAGAGATTATTATGGACTTCCCATAGAGTCAGTGAGCATCTTAATGAAGTCACAGGCTGGGTGTTTATATGGGTATTTCCTTCGAGCTTGATTATACAGATGATCTCTGCACTGAATAAGCCCCCACAAAGGCACCTCAAGTGTAAAACCAGTCCACGTTTCTGCCTTTTTATCACTGCTAGCTTGTGTGATTAGGTAGAAAGGTTGGTGTTGTGATGCAGTCTTAGCTTGGTATTTGTTATCCATTGCATTTAAAATGACCAAGAGCTTTTCTCTTTACCAAAGCATCTGGAAGCTGATTTAGGCTGTTCTTCCTATGGAAATAGGTGTTTTTTCAAGTATCAAAATTATGCCTGACAAGTGAGAAAACTCCACAGCCCTTCCCATGGATACTTGGAAATCTGTGTCCACGCCCTTGGGAAGTATCTGAAGGGTGCTGTGCTCACAAGGGTGTCCCAGCACGCCCGAGGGACTGCAGCCCGGGAGCTGGCTGCTGCCCCTGACACCAGGTGAGAGGGGGACAGCCAGGCGGCTGTCACTGCTATGAAATTTGACGGCGATAGAAGTATGCCGCTTGGATTAATACAGGATCTGTGTTATGTTAGTGGCACCAAATGAATTTTGCAGTGGATGGAGATGTATGGAAAGAGAGGTTTTAAAATGAAAAACATATTTAGTGCAGTAGAATATATGCCAGTGTCTTTCAAGAGAACTTTCTTTAAAAAAATGAACAGTACTAGGAAGGAAAAACATAAGTGCGTAATAAATTATGACTCAGAGCAAAACTCTCATCGACTTTAAGAGGAAGGCAGGATTTAATTTTCACTGTAGTTATTAACAAATGCCTCTCACTGACAGAAGATGAGAGGCGTAAGACACTGATCTGTGGGACAGTGAGCAGACGTTAATTCCATCAATATTTAAACTGGACAGTATGTTTGGAGTTATTCTTATAAATAGCTGCTTTTTGCAAGTCTTGCAAAGTCATACAAGTGCTCCAAGATCCTAAAAATCTTCAAAGAATAATTTGTCAGCCTCACGGTTCTCAGCCTATGATTCCCTCTGTACACCTGGATGAAGAAGAGTGTCATACAGGCAAGAGGACTTATCCCAAAAGCTGTTCAGGACAGCAGCAGTTTTGGGCTGTTGAAACTATTTTTGTGTGGAAGGTGCCCCCCTCTAGGTTGGAGGTGTTGACTCTTGGTGGGGTGGGTGTTGCTTTATCTTCATCAGTGTTCTGGGGAACAAGCAGGTGGGTTTTCTGAAGCTAGGTAGTGTGGTCTTCCTTGGCATGCAGAAATGTCTTCTTGCTGATATCCCATGCTGAACACCATCACAAAGTGATATTGGAAACCACCTACTCCCCAGGGCATTTGTGTGCTTCTCTGAGCGTCAGCTTCGGGCAATAGGAGAGACTTTATGTCATGGGATTGCTCTAAATATAGTTAGCCAAATTGTCTAGCTTGGCCGGGTTCCATATAGACGTTTTTAGGTTTCAATCCATGGAGGTTTACCCCTAATTTGAGCTCCAGCCTTGAATGAACCCTACATTTGGAGTCAAACTGGAAAGGTATGATACAATTTTTGATAATACAAGGACCTGAAATTTGGACAGTGCCAGAATAAATGCATATATTGATCCAGGGTTGTTTTAAATTAAACTGGGTTCGCTTAAAATATTCATGAACTGGAAAGGGTCAGTTAAAAGCTTCAAGCTGTAAGATTTATAACAGGCTTATCAAAACAGATGCGTTTTGCATCATTTCTAACTTTTAACTAGTGAGAAGTTTAGATTTTCTTATAAATACATATACATTTTCTCTAGCAAATGTGTGTGTATATTTATACATATATAATTTTTTTTCAAATACATCCCCATATGCACCTCACTCTCAGAACATTTTGCTTTTACCCTCCCTGCGTTTCAGTAACTTGCCTCAGCTGTGCGCCGTGTTGCTTTCCAAATGAAATGCATCATAAATTCGTGATGGTTTGCCAAGCAAAAGAGGGCATTGAGCTTCTTTATGAAGCGGATATTTTTGCAAACAGGACCTCATCGATATCCCAGTGGAATTTTCTGATGCTTCCTTATTACTCCCGTACAAAACTTTTAGGGAGGTATAGATCAGACATCAAAAACAGTAATGAAAGTCCAAATTACTCTTCTTCAATATCTGTCTATGCTTTTCATTAGGGAGCAGAGACATACCTTTCCTCTCCTATAACAGTCAGATCCAACCAGTCAGTTTAATGACCAACCGTCAGTGCTTCTGCTTCTCCGATTTCCAGAGCTGCTTTGTTGGAGGATAATTGCTGATACTGTTGTGTGTTCCATTAGGTGTATGTCATGTAGGTCCCATATACATAGCTGGGTGTTCAAAAATATTTGCACATATACAACTAAGTACAAAAAGCAGTTACTAGGTGAACAGTTTGAGCTTGTGCTTGGAGCCTAGATGCCAGCAGTGGACGTGGGTGTTGCAACTGTGCTGGTACCCATTTACCAAGAGTAGTCACAAGGGACTGGGAAATTCTGAAATGTCTAAAGTAAGCCCTGTCTCTTTCAGGGATGTAATTTTTTATTCAAGCATATTTGGAAAGGTCACAGAGTGAAACAAACCTAAAGGGGCCTGTACGTAGCACTGAGAATCAAGCCCAGTTTTATGCTGGAGGTCTTGGCATTGCTGCAGTTGGCATCGCTGTTCATACCAGCTGTGCTGTGCCACTGTATACACTCCAAACACGTGTCTTGCTCCTACATAGTCTGCTCTTCTCTGCTTATACCACCCCAGGTCACCACCTGATAACCTAATGACAACAACAAGCAGGAGAATGCAGAACAATTCTCCTGGCAAACACATCTCCTTTTTTTTTTTGGGTGCAGGCAGAACCTCACTTCAATTACTGTAACCAGGCACCCAGATGCTTCATCTGGTTTTGAATCTCAAGAAGTTTCTGAGATGCCTGGAGAGAGGAGAAACCTGCCCAAATGGTGGACCTTGTTCCTAGTACTGCTTCAGTGCCTTACAGGAGAAAATCCAGTATGGAAAGGCAATGCAGGTTTGGTAGACCTGACCTCACACATAGGAAGGGATTAGCTGAGTAAGGATCTCACTGACATCTAAAAGCCACTTTTAGCTTCGAGAATGGGACAGGGAAGACCCGATGCAATGCATCACCACAGTGTTATTGGCATTGTTCTCAGAAGAAGGCATGTGATGCTCTGTGGAGACCCTGTGTTTCCCTGCTTCAGGAACCAAGTGAGCCTTTGTCACTGGCAGATGAGAGCTCATACAGCTTACAGCCGAGGAGTTATCATTAGTCAGTGGCCTCTGCTTTAATGACCTCTGATTTAATGTCCTCAAGAGCACAGAAGCTCCTGGATCTCTTGCTGGGATGATGGGCCTTTGGAAAGATCTTGCTCTTCACTGCTATTCAAGCCTTAAAGGGGTAATTATGCTACAACTGACTCACAAGCAAGAGAAAGCTCGTAGGCTTTCAGCTGTCTTTAATTTTACATTAGACAAAAAGCGATAAAGAACTTGTTTTCTGTAATCTATGGATTTAACTTTGAATAGCAGGTGGTAAATGTTCCAACAAATATGTATATATATATCAAATCTGTGAGTGCCCAAATATTTACATCTTCAGCCAAACAAAGGCTGGAGACTCACGTTGCCTGAGGGGAAGATTGTTTTAGCGAAACAGGTTGAAAGGAAATCAAGAACGGGAATTACAAATTTTCTTTCAGAGATGAGTGGTTGTGGTAGGGAGGAATCGTGTTCCTGATAGATCGCTGGCTTTGAGAGATAAGCCGGCTTGCAAAAAGGGGTGTCCTGTTGTCTTTCGAGACATGGTCTTGTTTCTTTGAGTACTGTGCACATTTGAATTGAAGCCTGTACAAGGAGCACGCCAACAGTAGTCAAAGTTTGCACCAGCTTTCCCAGCATGGGGTGTCAATCTGGTTATATGGCAAGGGTGTATGATCTGTAGCTGATGTATGGATCTGTGTTAGATGACAACTCTAGTAAGTCTATCAGTTCTCCATCGCTAGGGTGGGAATCAGCAGGAACAACAGTGGATTTACGGTGTTCCATGAGCCCCAAACTCTGAGAACTCTAACATTTTTAATGTAAAATCCAGCAATAGGAAGATATGAGCTTTTTCTTTCCACACTGGTCTGCCAGTTCAAAATCTAAGAATGGCTAAAATCATGATGTGTCGTGTTTACCAGATGGCTGTTAAGCAGAGCTAGAACTTCTCTGGATAATGAAATTTGTACAAATGTCCAGTCCCTTGAGTCTTGCAAGTTTGTGAACTTCAAGGACTTTCTGTTGTACTTGAGCAAATTGGGAAAATGTGAGTAACTATCATATTTGATTTCCTATCTTTTAATGTTCCCCTTCTGTTTCGAGTCAGGGAGGCCAGAAGGTCCTAGTCAATCTCTATCACCCACTTCTCTTGTATGCCTTTTTCTTTAAGGTGAACAATCCCAGGTAATTTCCAGCTCTTCACGTAAGGATTTGTATCACTCCATCTGTCACCTATGAATCACTTCTGAGTAATACTGGTGTACTAGCCCATAACACACTGGTTCTGGTCTATACACTGGAGCTATAATTCACCAAATTCTGTGGTTTCTTCTCCCATAGATTGCACCAATTACAGGTGCAGAACTTCAGTTGGACTGACGGACCTCAGCGGTGTAAGTCAGCGGTGTATTTTCCCACTGGGAAACTCCCTGTTTTTTCAGCTAGTGTTGCATGTCTCTGTTGCTAGATCACTGCTAGCAGAGGACAAAAAGTTGTGTGTCTGTGCACTAGTAGGAAGTCTTAATCTTCAGGAAGGTTTTCTAGAATGTCAAGAAAAATACCTTTAGTACATAAGGCACAAGGGATGAAGACTACTTTTGACCTTTGCTTGTGGGCTATTTACAACAAGCTGGAACCAGACTTGCACTGCACTGCCTAAGAAGTGCCAAAAAGAAGCCAAGTGTACGAGAAATGCCAGGACAAACAGGTATACCTTGCTATGCTTTTGATGTGTTCAGTGACAGATGCAGAAGCTTGGGGTTTTGCATGGCTATGTGTCAGCTGTCATGAGCTGCAGATAGATCCAGGCCTTTTATAAAGGATTAGGGACATGCAGGCAGGTGCGGTACTCTAAGGCAGAAGGAGGAAAACAGTGAAGAGCCTCGTCCCTACTCTCACCGCGGCTGACGCAGCCTTTCCTGTGCATCAACACATGCTAAATCTCTCTCCTCCAGACTTCCATCATCTTTTATCTCCTTTGCTTTTTACTTCTTTTAGTCTCGTTCACAAGCTGCTGATTTTCCTATTTGAGGCACTTCTTGATCTATCTTGATAAACATGTTCATCGGTGAAATTTCACCATCCTCTCTCCAGTAGGTAGAGGTGGGGCTTTTTTTTGCCGGCTTAGTACAATGCTATAGAGGCTTCCTTGCACGTTCATTGAACGCTCTGTAACAATGTTCAAACCTCATTTGCTTCCTTCAGCTCCTTCTCTTTCTTCCATGCTTGCAAAAATACTTATGGCTGGAATTAGGTGTTACCCACCTATTTCCAAACGAGGATAACTGACACAACACTTACAGTACTGATACCTGGTGCTTCTTGACCAGTATGGTTGAGGTAACAAGGAATGTATTAGTGATCCAGACATAAAAGTAGGAGGTTGTGTCGTATAAAAAAGAAACCTAGGACATAATTTACTGGCCATGTCACATGGGCAGGATTCTGAATAGCTTGGTAGAAGAGAAAAAGTGGATGGAAAAATGAAATGATTAATTGTTGTATGTATCTAAAGTACAGCAAGTAGAATATAACTGTGGAGCTAAAGGGACATTTAATTTTTTTTTTGAATTAGATTCCAATGTATCTGTAACTTCATGAAATGAAAGATAAAAACATTCTGGAATTCAGCTTTTCAGTTTGCTGTATTTTACCATATGATTGAGTTTAAATGTATTGGTGTATTGAATATGTTTTTCCATTTAAAAAGCTCTTGTAAATGAACTATTTATTTACATGAAAGAAAAGGATTCCCAGTGCAGCCCACGATACTTCTCCCTCCAAGCCTGCCTTGAAAGAAGGTTGCTGTTTCATATTTGGCTCTAGCTTTCAATGTTCTCAAAATTAAAAAAAAAAAAAAAGTATTCTTAAAACTAAATAAAACATATATATCAGTATTTCTGGCTGACTGAATGAGCACTTCCCCTGAATAGGCTATTTGAGTGGCTACCCAATGTTCTGTTAGAAAAGTATATTAAAAAGTTGAAACAGCCTGCTGAATGAAGGTGAGGGACAGAAACAAAATATAAAATGTGTCATGTGAAAAAAGAGCCCCTTATCCAAGAAGATCTTGGTAAAACTTTAAATGGAAAAGTGACACTCTTCAAACGATTTCTATATCATCTGCACTGAATAATTTACTTTTGGGTGAGATTCACTAACATCATTGCAGAGGAAGTGTAATTGAAAATTATGAAAGCTATATCTTTATTGTGTATTACAGCACATGCCTTTGATATGGCGTTATGTCTGCCACAGCGAGAAGTGTTTTTCAGAAAATGTAAAATCTCTGGGACAGATTCTCAGTGGTGTAAAGCAGTGTTACTCCACTGAGTGCATCCTATGTGAGCAAGCTGCTGCCTGTACGCCCGGAGTCCCATATCTCTGTAATTACCAGGACAAATTACTGATTAATTTCAGGGAAACTTTGCATGGGTAGAGCTAAGGAAAAGCTCTGCTACTTTGTTTATAATGGACAGATCCAATAGGATTTTAAAATTTCAAGGTCTTCTGCTCAAAGTTTATATAAATATATGTTTTCTCCAAGTGCAGTTAGTCTTGTTAATGATCGCTATACAGTGTCACAGGTCCCCGTGGCACTGCGTACATCCTTCATTTAAGCAGTCTGGTATCTGAGGTCTTGACCATGCTCTGGCTTTGATAGCACAGACCCTTCAGCTTCAAACAGTGCTTCAGAAGTAGGACTCTGAGTAGGAGTCGGTCTGAATACAGAACTGGTGTCTAAATCGATGAAGATATGTTGGCTGAGAACTTGCTAAATGTCTTTTACAGTATAAATGACAAGTCTAATTTACTTTTTTATGCCTCCAAGAGTATCCGAATGGTTAAGGCCCCGTCCCCAGGTGATTTATAGAAATCCACGCCTTGCCAAGAGCTGGCAAAAAGGGGCAATGCTGGTTTAAGGCACTGAAATAATGGTTGAGCAAAGGATTTTAGCCTGGCTGTGTGTGCTGGGGTGAGCTCTGGCTGGGCAGAGCCCCAGTGCTCCAGGAGAACGGCCACCAGCTCTTCCAAGCTCAGCCGTTTCCCAGATGACTTGTGCTGGTGGAGAAAGCCTGCCCAAAGTAGAACACCATGAGTGACATTAGCATTCGGAGAGCATCTGTTCAGCCATCCCCAGTTATCGTATGACTGTCAAACTGAGACACACATCTATTCCCAATCCAACTCCTTAACCCCTGCTTTGCCTAACCCACTGCCACATCTCCCAGGGCCGTTTCTCAAGGGAGAGGCAGGCCAGTGCTGTGCTCGTTGGTAGGCACATGAATTAATTATGAAGGCCCGACTACCTTACTAGCAAACATCTTGTTTGCCAGTGCAAAGACAGTATGCATGAACCCCCTATGGACAGTTCTTTGATGTACCATATATATGCCTTTCTTGGCCATATGCCCTATCCTGTTCAGGGACGTGGTTTTAGTCAACTGGAAGGAGAAGTGGAAATTTTGGCAGCCTTGGTAGCTAGGAGTTATTAACCTTCATGAGTGAAAATGTGTGTGTGGTGTAAAGAGCTGGACCTGATGAGGTGCAGATTTCTTCAGGCGACCCATGGCTAAAGAAAGGCCAACAACCACTCTTGTAGCCATGTGAAACAGTGCCGCAATGGCCTAGGACACAGAATAGCACACCAGCATTTCCAAGATTTACTGGTACTTGTCCACAAAGGGCAATGGCACAAAGCATTTCTTTATGTGGGTTCCCACGTCTCCTTAGTGTAACTTCCATTTTCATAGCTGACAGAAAGCCTAATCTGTCATCCCCTCCCAAAATATATATGTATGTGTGAATAGATAAGTAAAATTTGAATGTTAATCAACACTTGCATAGTACTTCAGAGCTCCCTGTGCAGCAATTGCCTCTTTGGAAGAAATCACAGTATTTTTGTTACTTTTAAAGAGAGGTTGATGGAGAAGAACTTGTCTTGTTGGCTCTGTCGGAGATCTCTTGAGAGTATTCATCATTAAACTGTCGACATTTGCCAAGAGATACTGCATGGTAACCACAGGTTTTGCTGTGCTAACCACCAGGGAATGCTGGTTCCCCCAAGTAGCTCAGTGAAAGACCAGGACCTGTGACATTAATCTAGAGAAGCTTTTGGCTTTTAATATCCTTTCAATGGCAATCATTGCCAGTCCTGTGAGATATGTATCACCCTAGTTCACATCATCACATCACGTGCTTCATCCCTAGGCCAACAAGGATGTTCAATTAGCAGTTGGCCTTGAGGTAGAGTGTGGGATTGAAACCCTCAGGGCTGCAGATTCGCCTAACCAAAGGCCTGCCAGTGTGACCCTGGGCAAATACCTTAATCCCTGTGCTTGTGTGGCCATCTGCAACCTACCCAGATATTTGGGGAGGTTCTGCAACACTTGTGCCTTGATCTTGTTTTGATCTCCTGTGGTGCAACTGTAACATGAATGCCAGTACTTCTAAGGATGCATCACATGCTTTGCTTCTCTTTTAAAGGTAAGAGATTTTGAACTTTCTGTGAGTTCATTTATTTATTAGAACAGAATAGATTTTAATCAAGTGTGCTACTTAAAACTTTGCAAGCAATTAAGTGGGTTTGCTCAACGATGACAAATTACTGTTTTCCAAGACTTGTGAAAAATGCCAGTGTGCTTATATTCCAGCCCCCGAACTGTTAAAAACCCCATTTTCATAGGTGTTTCAAATCTAATGCATTTTCAGATACCATTTATAAATGTCCAGTGGATAGAATTTTATTATTTTTTTTAATTTCCTTCATCTGATCTAGGTCTTTGATAAATACTACAGACAAACTGAGTGCTGTAGGATCAATCTTGACAGTTCTTCAATAAAAGGCTGTGTGGTTCTTCGTCAGTGTCTTCCTTTCAGTGACAGCTGCTTTGTTCTTTTTCAGTCAGATTTTCTAGTTAACACATCAAAAGTGTATCTGTGTACACGCAGTACTGAGAAAACAGTTCAAAGAGGCAGGAGATTCACTTTTAACTCTTCACTGCATCTCCCTGCACTTGTCACAGAAGATAGCTTATACAGAAAGCTTCAGAACAAGGTGAGGAGTTCACCAAGGAGCACTGTGAAGTACAGCACATGTGGATTAGTCGTAAAACACAAATTGGTCAGTCAATCCACTTACTATCCCAAATTAGCTTTCTTTTGAGCAAAGCCATTAAGCGATAAGAAGTTTTCAGGTTTAGGCAGCAAAAGCCTCGCGTCGGACACAGATAAAACCATAGGTTTGATCAAGCACTGAAGTTTTGTCTGATGGCTCTTGCTGTGGTGTCAATACCTTAAAACTAATTAAACTGAGTTCAGTGTTCAGTTTCAACTAATTTCTTTGGAGGGTTGCCATCAGCTTCTAAACCAAGGTAAATAATAAGGACAAGCAACTGCTTTGCATATCACTTCTCTTATCTATTGTGGCTGAAAACTTATTTCTGACTATGTTTTTAATTGCCCATGCTTCACCCACCAGCTCAGCAACGTAGCACACAACTTGGAATGCTTTCTGCTACGTTACGGCTATTGAGCATTGCTCAGGTAAGGAGCCAGATCAGCAGAGTAAAGTGCTAACTCAGGAGCGTATATTCCAAGCATCTTATCCTAGTCCGAGCAAGGTTTCAAACCTGTGCTAAAATCCAGTAATGTTAAATCTTACCAGTTTGTGAGTGCCTGTCCTCCTGAACTGTCTCCTGAACAAGACCAGGGAAAATAGCTGCGATTAGCAGCGATGTAAGCTTTCTGCAGGATATCTGTCAGCCTTATGGCGCTACAACAGTCACGGTTGCAAACTGTTGCTTGTACCCTCAGGTAGCCTTGGCTAACTGGAGAGCCTGTTTGGATGTTGGACTTTGACCCTCAGGCATCAGTGGATGCAGCAGGTTATTTCCAGCAAGCACTTGCGCCTGTCAGGGAGAATCATTCGTCCATCACGATGACCCACTTCAAGCCCCATGGATGGGCTCGATGTGGTCTCCATTTTGGAGGCAGGTGGGGAAGGCAGTGACACCCCGTAACGTGGGCACAACAAAGGAACCCACTTCACAGCTTCATCGTCAATAGCCGTGGAACAAGCACATACCCTGCCAGCTCATGCTTCTCCTTTCTCTTTGTATTGTGCCTTTCATTTCTCCTATTTCTCTGCTTCATTCTTGTTTTAATTGTGCAGCAGTTCAGAGCATCCACGTGCCACCGTAACCAAAAGATATGCTTCATATCTCAAGCAACGTGTCACACGTTGATGGGAAGCAAGAGGAGGTCTCATTGACCCAGCAGTGCCAGGACGCAGGAGGTGAACAGTGACCCCATCCTCCCCTTCCTCCATTCTTCACCCGGTGCTGCTCCACTCCCGTGTGTGGTCTGTGTCTGCAGGTAGGGGCTACAGCATCTGGCAGGGATATTTCCTGTGTTATCCAGACCTTGCCTGTGAAGTGTAAGTTGTTAAATGCGCACAGGAGCTGTATTTGTTCAGATGCGGCTGTGTTCGCCTTAGCTCAGCACTACCCATCAGCTTGCACTGACACGTCCTCTGTTTGACTCCTGCAGATAATAGAGACCAGAAACACGCGTCTTCCTGGAAGGATCTCCACCAGACAAGCTCTCCTCAGGCTGCCCTTGTTGTACCCTCCTGCGGTACGTACATCCTCAGACACGAGGCGACAGAGTGTGTGGGAAGGCAACATCAAAGCCAGCGCTTGTTGCAGACCCTTCCTTGGACCCTGTCATCTCAGGCGTGGGCTGGATATCCCGGTGGCAAAATCACTACATTTCCACAGAACGGGATTTATACAATCTGGGGATTTTGTGTAGCAATTCTGGTAGAAGCCATCAAAGGAAGGACAGCTGGTTACAGGAACTGATAAGGAGGTATGTACCACAGAATAAGGAGTCTTCCAGGAAAACGAGGGGGAGCTGGTGATTTATGTGCGGTGGAAATTAGTCATCATTAAAACAGATGAGTTGGAGGAATGAGAAGGGGAGTTCAATCCTAGGCTGGACTCCTGGGAGGTGGAGAGTAAGTCCACCAGGCACTTGCTCTAGGAGAAGCACAAAACTGTGCTAAGCTCCTCTTGGTTACAAAGCAGGCAGAAAGAGCGCAGGACAGCACTTCTGGACTTTGCCACCTGAGAACATCCAATTGCTCTGCAACCACCAGTGAACGAAGTACCATTGCCTGGCAAGAGTCTTTATCCCAGTTTCCGATGGGACATAGAGTGCAAATAAGGAGGTTGCAGTTGTAGTGGTGAAAATACAGACATCCACGTCTGAAATTTTGTGTGGAAATGTTTTGGTCAGAGAGGAAAAGTAACACAGTGAAAATGGGTACAATTAAAGATAAAAGGTAAAGAAAACACAAATGAATGGGAGCCTCTGGTACATAAGACTTGTTTTCCATTAAAGAGATAATTTCTGACGTTGTTTCTGGAATACCTTCTAGTAGGTGACCAGTAATCATTATTTCTGGAAAAATAAGCTTCTCCCTCTCATCTGTACTGTATCTTCAAATGTTACCTGAAATTTACCTAAACCCAACAAAATAAAAAGTACTGCAAGAATGATTTAGGGTGGAAAATTAGGTACTGAACATTTTAATATTTAAAGATGCTCAATAGAATACTCTCCTGGGGTAGCTGAATATGTGCTTATGTATACTTGTTTTGCAGAAAGATGACTTTGCTGCTAGCTGGTGAAGGAGATATGGTTCAGGGCAGCTCCTTTCCAGAGAAGGTATGTGGGTGCAAGAAAGAGGTGCTGGAGCAAACAGGTCTATCACTTTGTCCTCCCCTGGTCACACTGTGTGCTCACATTTCCAAAAAGCTGGGCATTGTCCAGCAAGTTTGCATCTCCTTGGTTCTTGCATCTCCATCCCCATCTTGCCTCCCTCACACCGCACTGGCTGAGATACAAAATCTTCAGCACTGGCCCCATTTTAGCCAAATTCCTGAATTCTTTTTCCACACTGGAAAACATCAGCAGAATAGTCCCTTTAACTTCAGTGGTCCTCTGCCATGAACTGGCATTAGCAATAGTGAGTGAGGGATCCAGAAAAATGTTTTTTATATAGTCAGCCAGGTAGAGAGGTGGCAAAAGGAGCGCATTAAAAAATCTGCATTTATTTGTCAATATCAGAGTGTGCACTGTCAGTAACCTCTGGCTTACATTGTTTTATCATGTCAATATTTCATAGCATCATAATGCTATTATACGGCTGACTAATGGGAATGGCTATTAGCAGTGTTGATGTAGTTTGAAAATAGCAATCCATATTTTATGGACCAGAAAGAGACCAAGCCTTTACCTTAGACCTTAGCAAGCGTAAAAAGGGAGATAATGTAAATGAAATTTACCTTCTCATTTCCATCTTCCCCCAATTAGTTCATAATTCACATACTGTCCATCTGCTTTCATGCTTTGAATGCACTTACACAAATTAAAATATCCTGAGGAGGTCTGTTGAAAACTCATCTTTTTCTAGCTTGAAGTAACACAGACAGCTCTGCTTTGCCCAGCCCAAGAGCCTTACTAAATCACAGCTGTCCTTTATATTATGGGCTAGGCAGTATTTTGAATGATTTACCAAAGTTAGCAACTCAGTATATGGACCATTGCTGCGGGGTCTCTTGGCAGGGAAGAACAGGCGACTGTGACTCCCCAAGGTCTCAGCTGCCAACCGTAATATCTATGACCACAGTCAGGCTTGGTGCAGATGGAATAGTTTAATTGTGAATGCACACGACCCAGACCTTACTGAGAGGGACTACATGCTGATGGTCTGCTCCACAATGCGCTTGGCTTGAACCTACACCCACCTGGTCTGAAATCCCGGGCTGCAAGCACGGACTCTTCCCCTGGTGCTCCCTGCAGCTCTGGACCTGCCTGTGCTGCTCCAGCCCCTCTGCTCGGTGTCTGGGTGGCAGATGAACTGCGCCCGTCCCAGAGCACGAGCAGAAGCTTGCACACAGCTGTCTTCTCGGTCAGGAGGAAGCATGGTGTCTTGACCTGGTGGGATGCAGAGCTGGAGTTGTGCATGTCATGGACAAGTATGCCCTTGGCCATGACCCGAACAGGAACTGAGGTAGGAATACAAGAGAGATGGAATACATTGTGCATTGCATTGGAAGCAAAATCCTCCCACAGTGGATGGGACTCTGTTATTTCCATGCGCACAAGGTTTAAGACACTGGCCCTGTTTACCTGCCTCGGTATCCACATGTGTTAAACTCTTTGGTGCCTAGCAGAGAACCATGTAGCTCTACCTGAAATCCCAATTCCTCTTACCTAAAATGCAGCTTCCCCTTACCTTGGAGGCCAGGAGGAGACAGACACATTGCTGCTCTGAATCCGTGCAGGTTTCTAATACAAGCTGTGGAGGGGCCAAGAAAAAAACCTATTAGGCTGTAATCGTCCATCTTCTGCACTAACCTGCTCTAGACTTTCATGAAGTTCAGTCTATGACATTAAAGAGAGAAGAGAAATGAAAATTGCAAATGGCCTGTGAATAGCCTGACTCTGAAAAGCCGCCATAATGCGGTTTTACACAGGCCAACTAAATATACTTTAATAGTAACCTAATGGAGGAGGTAGAAATTAAATAGATCGTGTATTAATTAGGTTTTGGTTAACGCTATTATTTCACTTCATTATTCCATATTCCACCCCTGAAAACCGGAACCCCCCTTTGTGCTGGGAGGCTGAAGTTCTCCCAGGCAGTGCAGACCTGAAGAAGACCCTATACATGTGTCACTTAAGCCCCACTGAAGCTTTAGGACTGTGACATAAGCCCATTTACTCAGTAAGAACAACTGGAATAACATATCTGAACTTTGCTACTTCAACAATTAGCAGCATATTATTAATACATTATGAGATTGTGAGAAAAAAAAATAATCTCCCCAAGCTAGATCATTAGTAAAGTATTTAGAGAAGGTGATGGGAAGCTTTTGTCGAGACATCCCATTAAAATGTTTTACATTTTTTGCCTTGGCCTTTATTGTCCTCATTACACAGTATGCATTATTTATTAAAAATACTGTCCAGACAGTAGTGGGCAGCAAACTGCCCTTTAAGCTAAGTATTCATAAACAAGTGTAAAAACTTCCTGAGAAGGGGAGGATTTGGAAACCCAGTGGTCAGCCTGCTGCGTCCCAGAGAGCCAGATGTGTTGTTAAAGTTCATTTTACAGTTATGGACATGATGTCAACACTCCATGTGTATCCAGTGGGTTGTCAGTGCTGAGGTAAGCTTGCTGGAAAGAGTGGTAAAGTAGCTTAAATTAGTGAAAACTGAATTTATCTCAGGGCTTCTTAAAACTTTTTTATCATTTATGTTTCCCTTTGGATCAAGGTGCTAACTGTACATAGCATTTTCTTTTGGTACAATCATTGATGGTCCAGTAATGGGCAAGAGTTATACTGCAGTGTCACAACAGTCAATTGTAAAATGAAAAGGAGAGGAATTTAAAAGATAACTAGGTTTTTCCAGGAAAAAAAAAAAAAGTCTTATGTATCTGAATTAGCATTATAGGTGCTCAAAATTGAGATAATCTTCTAGTGGGATTTTGCAAAAAATCCGTATTTTCTTTTTGTCCTCTGAAATCAGATATTTTTATTGTACTGGTACTGGTTAGGAACAAAACTTGTTTCTTTCTTTCTTTTTTTTCTTTTTTTCTTGGTAGTCATGTCATGTTTAAAAGCCTACACTTTCAAAAACAATTGACATGCCTTCACCTGTCCCTTGGGATGTTTTATTAGCTCCTGATTCACAGCGAGCCCAAGCCTTTGCTCTCTGGCAGTCAATTCTCTTGGGCAGCCACCCAAAAAGAGCAACTAAAACCAGCAATCGTTTTCTGAAATTCAGAGTGATGTGCAGTTCGTACCGTCAGCTATGCTAGGGTGGATTTTAGCATTCCTCTAATGCCTGCGTGGAGGTGCTGGCTCCCCCCATAAGATAAGACAGGGGTCCAGCACGAGGGGACGGGGCTCCACAGGTACAGTGACATGATTTTTCACCCCTCTGGGATCGCACCCAGCCTGAACAGTTGCAGAAGTAGATTTGCAGGATGGGAAGACCAGATTATTTTCCTCCTTGACTGTTTTACTATTAGCCCCACTGAAGCATTTTGTTCCATGGCATCTATGTGACTGGAGTCTACATTCTTCCTAAACTTTACCAAAACGTTTTGCATACTTTAAACTTTTAGTACCATGACACTTGCTAAATTAATTTTCAGTCTTTTCTTTGTTACTTCTGGTTTACCATTTCCCAGCTCCTGCCCTAACACAGCTATAAAGCCTCTGATGCAAAGTCTGCACCATCAGAGACCAACAGCAGCTTATCCAAGCAAGAAGGGAAGAACCTGGTCTTTGGTAATTGATGTAGGAACCATCAGATTATCTGAAACCCCAGGCTATGGAGGCCTGACTTTGTAGGTAAAAATGACCCGTAAGAGCTGCCCTGGAGCGAAATGCAGTAATCTTTACGGTAGGTCAAAATGAAAGAGCAATCCAAACAAAAAGCCTCCTCCTTGCTCCTGTTTTTACAGGCTGGCACATGTCTTATATTTTAAGACATTTCAAGCCCTTTCTGCTCTAATTATGTACAATAGTGTCTTCCTTCCACCCCCTTTTTTAAAAATTTGCTAAAATCCTTCTTTCAGGGATGTCTTCTGGCAATGGGCTTTGTCAACTGCCTACCGTGCAGCGTTTCTGTTAAATCTGTTCCAAACTAGCACTGTTTCATTAGCGCAACGCTATTGCTTTTCATCCCCCTCAACTAGCTGGGTTGGAGTGCTACAGGAAAAGTGTCTTGGTCATTGAGTGAGGTTTAAAAGCATATGATTTAATCCAGGATATTTGAATGGAAGTAGTTTAGAGCAATGTTTTGACTTTTCTGGTAGTTAAAAGGAAATGGGAAATGTTAGCTTGGAGAACAGAGTGCAAATCGAGCATTTGTACAACCTAGACAAATTATTATCACCCCAGTTCAGTGAAACAGAAATCATAATGTTTTTTTTTAAAGGAAATTGTAAATATGAATTTGTAATCCAATATTTATTGGCCTTGGTTTCTTCAAAATATATAGTTTCAAAATCTGAATTTAAATATTTATGCAGTAGCACATATTCCTGTTATAGCTAATATAAGTAATATATTTATCTTTCAAGGCAGCAATATTTTTTCACTCAACCTTGACTTCTAAGTTTAAATATGCAGCTAGGAAGTGGTGCTATCTAGAAGCTGTTGTCACTTATTTCTATGTACAAATCAAGATAATTCAGACCGCTCTTTTAAGAGGTAGCATTTTTTATTTCTGTGCTACAGCTGTTCAAGCAGATTATGATGGTTTATTGCAATTTTTCATTTTTCTTCCTTGATTTAGACAGCTTTCTGTACGTACCTTCCAAAATGAGGAGGTGAATTTCCACAGCCAATGGAACTTCTGGGAAGAACTTTAATGATGAATTATGCTTTTCCCTGTAAAAATCCAGGATAAGATTTTCATACACGTGAAGTCTGTCTTGCATCGTTCTCACACTTTAAAGGGCAAGTCATGTGTATATCTTTAGAGGAGCATGAGAGGGAGTTAGGGTAACTGAGAATCTTGTCCATATCTCTGAGTAGGTGGAAACATCTGTTTCTGTAGGACATCTTTGATAGATCCCTGACATATTCTTGTCTGCTGTTAAATCCAGTGCAGTTACAGCCATTTACTCCTGCCAAGGAAGTGATCCTGAGACCCTTCGAGTTCTTGCTCATTGTGTTTCCAGTCCTCATTTTTTCTTTGGTACAGAATTTTCTTTTTATCGGACAGGATCCCTAGATATAGTAAGTTTTATGTTATTGTCCTAGTGCATGAGGGATAATTTTTCCCATAGAGAGGCCTTTCCTCCACCAGTTTTTCTTCCTTCTCTTTGTCTTTTGCCCTGAAGTACAGCAAAAGCAGATGGCAATGGAGTATTTTTTTCCCCTCTGGAACACGGCACTTTTGCCTGCACTGGTATCTTAATCAAAGAGCCCCTGCCAGGGGCCATGAACTCACTGCCTGGGGAAGGGACGGGTCTGTGCTACAGCAGACGACTTGCTGTGTATGTGGGGAGGAAACACACCAAATGGCACCCTTGTCCTGGAAAGCAGTTTTGTCCTCTTTCAGGACATGGCAAAGTTGGATTTCTCCTGTCCTGCTGAGGAGGTTTGAGCCAGCTCTGGGAAACACCAGTCAACTCTGTAAGAAGTGTGGCCTTAGAAATGATTCTTCTCCTTATCGTCCCAATAGCAGAATACATACAAAATCTCATTTTCAGAGGCACTGATTTGTAGAAGGACCTCTCACTGGTTTCCACTGAATTTTTGAGTGCCCAACCCATTAATAATTTGGAAAAGAATTCTGTGGGCTGGAGATTCTGTGGCTGCATCTCATTCACTGCATCTGGAGCTCTCCATCCAGGAGGACAGCAGTGGAAGAGTTCTCCCTTCCCCCTTCCCAAAAAGCTAAGTCTCTCACAACCAGCATTGCAACAGAAGTATTATTCTGTCAATACAATGGCCCTTGGGATGTCAGTGGAAGAAGTTAAAAAACCTAAAGTCAAGAGAAAAGCCTAATACAGTTGCACTGACTTTGCATACACTTTGAATGAGCCATCACAGTGTCAATCAAGTGTCTAAGGCTGAGCAATCTCACAATGTCAATGCAAGCTCTGTGCTAAAATCAATGGCAGAGTTCCTATTAATATCTGGAATTTCTATTTTGTTAGACTCTTAAAGCTATTTTCATATCTTTTGAATATTCAGTAATGCATGTGAGAAATGTTGCTGCTCTTCAGCAGTCTTCTTATCCTCTGCATTAGAAGTTGTGTGACAGTAAAGGGTTTTTTATGAACCCACCTGCTGTCTCCTTTTTGTACCAGGATGCCTTGAAAAGATCTCTGATCAGCTCTGTGCGCATATACTAAAAGAACAAAATGTTCCTTATGTGGTGAAACTCCCTGTGGTTTCTAAACCTGTCATCCCTGCCCCTTGCTTGCTCAGGCCTAGTGGAAGAGTCCAAGCAACCTCAGAGCAGATTTATTTTGTAAAGGCTTAAGTGTTGGTACAGGCAGACTTCTTTCTGCTCCTGTGCAGATGACAGCTCTGACCTAAACGCCTGCGAGAACTTACTGCACAAACCCAACCACCTGGAATTATCTGATTTCTCTCATAATTTTGTAAACTATAGGGGGACTTATCAATGGCTTTAAAATCATTATCCAAAGCCCAATTAAGTCTCCCTGCAGCTGAGTTATAAGATGGGAAATGAGAGACGGCAAGCAGTGAATGTCATCCCTCGGCATGGTATAGCCACCTACCGTACCAAGAGAGTAGAAGGCCAAGCAACACCAGGTTTCTGGAGATAATGTCGGCACATCAGCATTAGGCAATAATGGAGAATGTATTCCTCATTCTTCTTCTCCCCTAGACAGCTAGAGGTGATATATCTTTTGGCACTGTCAGCCTAATCTAGGTCAGTCCTATTGTCAGGCTCCTCAAATAGTACCTGTCCACAGTTAAAATTTATGTTGGAAAAGCATTAATGCAAGCTTTTAATAAGATGAAGAATTTAACAGTATGCTGTTATCTGGAGATGATATATTTTATATACAGGAGACATATTTAATTAGCTTTGCAATAGTCAAAGTGGCTCATGCAGAGGCAGGCATAGCTGCACCTCTACTCCTTCCCTCCTGTAATTAGAGAATGCAAATGCAAAGCACATATTGACTTCTCTGGAGGCTGAGCTGCCTTGTGTAGACCTCCATACACACTGCTGCTCAAATATAAATTAGCCCTGGCAAAGCACGCTTGATGGATAAATAAAAAGGAGGAGAAAGACTCCTTGAAGTTTTGCTGTTAGGTACCCATAGCAAGGGAGAAGCCCAGGAGGCAGATGACCTGCGAAAGGCTCAGCTCCTGCATGTAGGAGAATGACCCTTAGTGGTGGGTGTGATTCTTCATGTTAGAGGCCATCCCTGCACTTGGGGCCATCTCTAAGAGCTGAACCTTTCTCAGAGGTAACTCGAAGCAATGGGCCCAGCAGGAATGCAGGGAGATGGGTTGTCCCCGTCCTTGGGACACCCTCCATTTCCTCCTGCTCAGCCTGCTTCAAGGTAATGATATTCAGGCACCCGTCAGAAGTGAGCGTGTCACATCCCTCCCGCCTGGGAGATGCTCTGGAGTCAACAGCATGGGAGAAGTCAATGACACAGTTGACTGGAGCTGTGGCTGATGATCCTGTGGAGGTCATTAGGAACAACACTTCAACTGCTCCCATTTCTCTCTCAGCCCACATCTCTTCCTCTCCATATGTGCCAGAGCCTGTCAGGAAAACACACATTTCACTGCCGTGAGCCTCTGGAGGCCCCATGCAGACCAGCGGCCAAGGACGTCCTTGAAACCCTGCGAGCATTTGTGCTCTTCAAGTACAGCATGTGCAAAGGCTTTGCTCTGGATTATGGCCCACCATGCACCAAGATGCAAGGCCACAGGAGTAAGAAGTTTGCAGGGCTGAGTGTGTTGCTGAATGACGCTACGCTTGGCTTCTCCTCTCTCGTCTTTGCCTGCCCAGGAGATGGTAGAATCTCTTCACTAACAAGATGACGCTTCTTTGAGCCACATTCAGCCCATTCACCCCACATGCATAGCCCGGGCATCGGGGTGCTCTGTGCCGTCACGGATGGGGTCACGTCTGGTGGCTGAGAGACTGTTTAATTGGGAGCTCACAGCAGTGTGACAGCCAAGGTAAGCACAGCTCTGCCGCGACCTTGGTCTTTGGGACAGCTTCCTGAAATACTCCATGGGGTGAACTTGTTTGTTTTTTAATGCCAAAACCGTTTTTAAGGATTGGTGATAAACAGCAAGTCTGTGTCAGAGGAGTCACATTTATTAATGCATAGCAACGAAATACCTGTGAAAAGAAAAGTCGGGAAACATGCTTTAGTTCTCTCATAATGATGATACATCTGAGGTTAAATAGACAAACATGTTTTATAAACACAGTCTTCCAGGCTATTGAGGCTTTTCTCCAGGCTGAAAAGATACAAGAAATCACCATAAACTAACTAAATTTAAATGGCTTCTGTTAGAAAAAAAGCAGTTCACTATTAATAAGTTGTTGAATAACAGGCATTTAAAGAAAGACATAACTATGATATTAAATAGATAAATGTAAAATTCTCTGTGTGCATTTAAATGTGAAGATCACATTAGGAGTAGAAAATTACAAAAATTTAAATACTGTAGGAGGTTGTTATGTAGGTAGTCTATAAAAAACAGGCAATTTGGAATTCCTCTAAAGAACATAAACCCTAGACAGAGCTGCTAGTTCCTTTGATAAAGACAGGTCTCAAGCTGAAGGTTTGATGTTTAAAACCCCCAAAAGATGTCTGAGCTATCTTTTTCTAAGGGATTATATAAGATAAAAGCTTGCACTGTAAGTCCCTATTTTAAGAAACAGAGTTGCTAGGAAGTTGCTAATACGAAAGGCTAATTGTGCATGCAGTATAAGTATCATTCCATTCACAAAATAAAGTGCTAACATTTCAGTAAGGGTTGAAAACTGTCTGCTCAGGAGCTGCCGCGGGGTGTATGTTGCTCAGGGGCTGCTACCTTGTCCCCCCAGCACCTAGCCCAGTTTCAGCACCGGGATGTCCCATGGACATCGTGGAAGCTCTGTTGTCACTTACAGAAATATTGAAGGAATAAGATGGTGATGTAGCTCAGTTTTGTACAGTACAGTCTTCTCAAAGTGTTCACGTCTCAATTACCTACTTCTTTTATTCAGTATATCATGTTTTCTTCCCCTTCCAACCTCCAGTTTCTTCCCCAGAAACTGCCATTTGCCTGCATCTGTTAGCTTGTTTGCCCCGGGATATTTTCTCTTTCAGATGTTGGGACCCAGGCATCCAAGATACAACGCAGTGTTCAACGCTCCATTCGCTGTCAGTGAAATGAGGTTTGCACCCCTCATTTAAGATCTGTTTCTTATTTTAAAGAGGCTGCATCCCCCTCTGGTTGTGTCTATCTCTTTCTGTGGATTAGGAATGGAGACCTGGACGGCTGATTTAAGCATTGTAGTTAGTTGAATTTCTACAGTTTGCTGAGCTTAATCTAGGCTTCAGGGGCCGAATCCAAAGCTGGTGTGAAATGCATTCCTCCATTGATTATGCTGCCTAAGCTAAATCCAGGAAGACACATATGTTTTAATGTGGGATGAAGAAAAAAAAGCTGAGCACGGCTGGGGCAGTGGGGACCGTACGCCCAGCACCACCGCGTGGCCTCACGGCACAGGGCAGATCCCCCTCCTTTCCTCTCCTCTTCCTGAGCTGATGACTGCATCTGGTTCAGACCACGCAGTCACATGTTCCCACCCATGACACATCAAGGGCTCATTGTAACCATCGAGGTCTTGCACTCCTGGCGATGCAGCAAGTTATCTCAGTGTACAAGAACTTGCCTCAGAATTAGGAACCAGATCCTCAGCTGGTGTAAACCGGCGTCAGTGCACTAATGTGGCTACCCCAGTGCTATCAGTATAGCTGGGTTGATTTACAACAGCTGAAAATTAGGCCCCAGAGCTTCCTTTTATTAAAACATTCTTAATCTGTAAAATAAAGTAGCAAATAAGATGATGGTGACAGAAGGGGATAGCCTGCTTTGTAGTACCTTGTTCACTAACATTATAAATGATATGGAAATTCAGTTGATGTTTTGCCTTTAAAATATTAGTTAAATCATTCTGTCAACACATATTTTTTAATACATATCCTCCCTGTCACATTTTACACTTAATCTTGGAGTCTGTAGACAGCTCAAGAGCATCGCTTTCTGCAGCGACTCCTGCATCAAGGTCTCCTTTTCTGTTATATTCAGCTTGCATCTGTTTAAACACAAGATATGAGATAAATGATAGTGCCAAGCTTAAACATACATCATCAGGACTCTGATGTGAGGCTCTGGAAATGGCAGGCCAGATGGTGTAACGCAAAACTCAGACATCACAGTTTGTCATGCCGTGCTCCAGTCCACCGTGCTAAAAATGGACTTCCCTGCGCACTTAGTCAATCATCTCTCTGGTGACCAGAAAGCAGGGGTCAAAACAAGAGATGTCATGAAACAAAGGTTGTGGTCCTGCTCGGCAGCTGTTCAGCCCTCTAAATCTGGACATTGTCCTTGCTAGCTACAGAGATGAAATTAATAGAGGAAAGAGATTATTCCAGATGATATTACTGGGTCTAAACAATCACTGCAACTTTTTTTTCATTAACCTAAAAGAAAATACGCTTACTAATTTTGTAGAACAGAGTCAAGAATATAAGAACCCATCTGGAATAATGTAGTATTAAAGAACTTTTTTCTGGAGGACACCGTAGAGATCAATACATAAATAAGTTCCTGTGATGTTTGTTGTAGAGAAACTATGTAAATGCCATCCAGAGAAAAAAATTAGCAACTACCTCACTGTATTTATGGGAGAAGAGTCAATCAGAAAGAAGGGAGGAGTGGCAGAACCAAAAGACACTAATTTGAATGAAAGTTTTTGGCATTAATTGTGATTTATGATATATAAACCCATTTGAAATGTGGCCACACTTTAAATTTTTTACTTGCTGACCTCAAAGTTATATTTAGAAATTAGTCTTGCTGCTGAATAAGTGTCTAGATTGTATAGATGAAACTGCTCTAAGAGTAATTGTATTTCATATATATTAACAATCAAAATACTTGTATTAGGTGGATAATTCGTCTTCATGTTACTTCAGTGTTTGATGTGTGCAATTTCAGTGAAACCAGACAGTTCAATTCTTCTGAAATCCTTTGAAAACAGCCAGCAGTAAGGATCCTTTGCTCCAGTTGTGTAGCAGTGTAAATGCTGGAAAAACGTGGTAGTGAGCTGAGCTTTCTGGTACTAAGGGCAAGCAAGGAAAGGAAAAGAACCGCAGCTTGCATCAGCAGATCAAACACCTTGCAAACCCACTGAATGTGAAATGTTGCTCCGAGTTATCAGAGGAATGTTTGTTATATTACGCAGGGCAAGAGTGTTTGCTAAACTCTGTCAGCTGGGGAAAAACATTGTATGCTGAATTTGTTTTGATTTAGCAAGGCAAGTCACTCCTTGCACTGTTACACTCAACTTTGCAGTAGAAAAGAACGTTTCTTAGTTCATAAAATGCCCATCTCTCTGAGATTTTGTTTTATCAAGCAGCAACTTCAGCATGTGTGTGAGGAGTGGAAAAGATTCAAATAAAACACACTGGGTTTTGCTTCAATTTACTATTCTTTCTATATTTTCAAACTGCCCTGAGCATAGACTGTGCTGAGCAAGCGGCCAATGTACCTCAGAGCTCGTTTACCAACATAGATCTATGCACTATGAACTCCAGTTTCACCTGAAATAGGACCACAAGAAACTTCAGTGCTTGACCCAGACTCCTGCTATCTCCACGCAGAGGTTACACTTGCTCAGCTGGGCATGTCCTCTGAGCAAGGTAAAGGATGCACCGGCACAGGAAAAGACTGTTCTGTTTGAAAAAAAAAAAGATTCAGAGTTGTCCCCTGAATACAAGTAAGTGGAATTTTTTTATTCTTTACTTTACAAGGAATAAATCAGTATTTATTGCCTAAAAAGAAATTTTTGGAAGTACACGTTGCTGATACAGTTACCTTGGTGGAACAGGCCAGCAAATGTAGAGTCAGCCTGTTTTGGAAGTGTAGAGTTAAGCTGAATTGTATTTATGGGAGCAAAACACCAAGAGCCCATTGGTATTTTATAGAGCTTTGATTTGATAGGTTATTGATTTTGGCTTCAGGGGATACAGCCCCTGTTGAGAAAGTACCAAACTCACACTGAATAAAATTGTCAAAAGCCTTAAAACCAGTAGTGAGGGACTGGCTAGCTCTCACTGCAGCGCTTCAAATGGAGTGGGGAAGATATGCCTTATTGCCTTCAGACCTCTGGAAGCAGTTATGTGTATTAAATACTGGAATAACTTGATATTTTAAAAGCTTATACGCTCATCCAAGTAAAATGGGTTTAGAAGGCTGCTGGGAGTTTCATTATTTTATGACTAAATCAATACCCAGATTTATGCCTTTTGGACATAGAAACTTGAATTTAATTGAGAAAATGGATCTAATGAGGACAGACATTTTTTATGCAGGTGCCCTTGTTTAAAAACACACATGCACACAATTCTGCACCATATGAAAAAGAAAGAGCAACTTCATTTTAAGGGTCGAATATACCCAACAAAAAGGTTGACTCACCCAAAATGCTGGGGAACGGGCAGCGGCAAAGAAGTGGTAGTACTTGTGAACACCTGAGAAACCAAAGGATTGTTTTTTTGCTCCTGAATACTAAATTAATTAATTAACATAGACAAGCATATTATTTTTCAACCCACCAGCAAAATTCATGGCCAGATGGCAATAACCTGGCCATCAAAATCAGCACTACTACTGACTGAAGTGCAGCATCAGTATTTCCTATGTGTCCATTCTCTGGCAAATGTGTGATATTTATGGTACACTTTTCCTAATACAAGCTATTATCTATAGTGATGAAAATCAGAAGGCAACTGTATTTAATATATTTAGCTAAATCCTGCTCCCTGCATGGAATCAATTTAAAAAAAGCGCCCCATACGAGTATGTATGCATGTGCTTAATTTTATTCCCGTCTTCAAGACCAACTTTAGACCACATGCTTTGCCAAATTGAAATAAAAATGCAGAGTAACCCCGTTGACTTCAGTGAAATAACTTGTGATTCAGTCCCATATATTTGTCTCAATATGTGTTTCATTGGCTATAATAGGCAGAAACTATTTATGACAAATTTCCTGGACTTTTACAGGCACAATTAGCACTCTGAAGGGCAGAAGAAAACTAGTAGGAAAAGCTAACAAGTATAGAAAAGTAGAAGGATAAGTCATTAACGTTTCATTTCTTCTATACATGTACTCACACACGCACAAATGACTGTCCACTGGGAATGTACACATCTTGAAAATCTACATGACACACTGAGAATAGGTTTGTGTTGCAATGTACTGCAAGAAATTTTCAAGTTTATAGTTGGCAAGAAATTAGCATTTACTATGTAGAGAGACAACATGATAGAGTATATTTTGCTCTTTAAGCTAAACTTCCATTGATTGCCATGGGAATATTCTATGTGTGGAAAGGCGGTGGGAGCTCTGCCTTTAACAGTAAACAACAATGATAGTCAGTGATGTTTCTGTCTGCACTGAAATAAAGTGCTAATAAAAAAAATCTGCGTTCTTATTGTTTAAAAGCCACAGTCGATAGATTTTTATTTTCCCTACTGACTTGAACAGTAAATTTCTGTAAACAAAACCTGACGTGCCTATCGTATTAAATGTAGTTTAAATGAGCACTCTGAAAAAACCCAAAGATGCCTTCAGTGAAAAGACGCAAGGAATGGGACTTGGAAAGTCTCCGGCGGCACTAATTTTCCCATGTAATTTTGGGCATGGTCCCTGAGTTTCCTGTTCCTTCAGAAATATTGTGGAGCCACTTTCACAGGAGGTGCTTGGGACAGTGTGAGGGCAAGTTGAGTCGGGGTTCAGCATCGTGCCCACCGGCGCTGCCGTGCTTGCGGGTCCCATGCTTCGGTGAGCTGTACCCAAACCAGGTGCGACCCACAGAAACATCCCTCCCTGGCAGACCGGGTGCCTAAGCAGGAGCTGCACAATTCCCCGGTGCCTCCTCCCTCCCCCTGAACTCCCCTGCATAGCAATCAATGTCTATTTTCCTTTCTACACCAGACGGGAAATTTAATGACCGTTAATGGGATTTATGCGTAGGCTTCAAGGGTGGTGCAGACCCTGCCATGGCACACGGTGCGTACTCCACCCACCCAGCCGACCAGACCAGACATCACTTTTATCTGGCAGCCAAATTTGTCCCTGAAGTTCATGGCAGATTCGGGCACAGGTATAAGCCGAGGCATAACACGCGGAGCACTGGCTGCAGCAGACGGGGAGAGGAACCAGCGTTGCCTCCGCTGCGCTCGGGCTCACGCCTGGGGAAACGCTCTGCGGTCCGGGCTGGCCCGAGCATCGCAAATGTGCAGCTGCAGATACTTCTGTAAATAGCTCCCAATAAAAATAAATCTCCAGAATGAATAACTGCAGGCTGTACGCTCTGTATCTATTACTGCTCACCGTGCTGATAGAAATTCCCCGGCAAGTCTTTCTTGTTTTATTCAGGCGAGCAGATTCCTGTTGGAGTTAATGGCATGACTGTCATGTACAGTGAGCTGGATTTGTGCATCGTTTTGCCCCAAGTAATTTTACAGGCAAGTGAATCCCGTGACGAGCCGATCAGCTGTCCTGCACAATGCAAACTCTATAACTTTGTCCCGTGACTCCTGTTTGAAGCCTGACTGTTGCTAACTAATTCTGCAAGTGTGGCGTGCTGAAGAGGGATTAGCTGCTTTTTAAAAATAGATTACTTCCCGTCACATTCCAGTATTTTTACTGACTGTTTTTTGCACTAATTTTCTGTGTCTCACTGATACTAACATTTCTGAAGATTTTTTTTTTTTTAATAAACAACATACGATTTAAAAAAAAAAAAACCCTGGAAGAAAATCTGTAAGGATAGTGCCAAGGAACTGTGGAGTACTGGAAGAATGAACGTTTTTCTGCATTGATGCGAGTTCAAAATGGATCTCATTTTCCTGAAATATTTGCATGAAGTAGGAACATAGGGGAATGAAATTGCTGTAATGGCTATGAAAATCCTTTGGGTAGGTTGTGCCCGTAAGATTTGCCCCAATGACTGGTTCAGCATATGCATGTCAGGGATGATGCCGGGTCAGAGGCACCCATGGTGCCCGGTGGGGCTGTGCAGCATCACCCAGCGAGGGCTTATGAGCGATGGCAGGTCTCTGCTCAGGGCATACAAGACCAACCCAAAGCCATAACATCAGGTCATAGCAAACCCTTCTGCCATAACATGACCTTAATGAACCCACTCACACCCTCTCTTACAGTTGCAATAGGGTGTAAAATATACATTGGAAAATAAAAGGTACACTTTTGCCTGTTAGTAGCAGTTTATAATGGGCTATTCAGAATGACTCTGATGGTCCCAGCCCCTGTCCCCTACAAAGAACATCCAGGCGAGGGCTATTCACTTGGCCTCTCCACAGAGGAGAAGGCGGCTTTCAGCTTCGTGATTAAATCTATCTCAACTGCTCAAAAAGGAGTCTGAGCTTTCATGCTAGAGCAATTTGCATTAGGTTTTTGCCAAGTAATTTTTTTTTTCAGGCATTTTTTTTGCTTTATTCTGTACATGAATAGAGTCCAGTTAAAATATTTTTAATTCATTTCAGGCTGGATTAGTTATTGGAAAAAAAGAGGGTTTTTTTTTCCTTGTTGTTACTTGATTTAATTAGTGTTCTGTTTTTAAAGTGGCAAGCCAAGCTTTGCCAAGTCTGACTCTCTGACTCATGCTAACAGGGTTTTATAGCCCCACCTGCATCTAAGAGAAGGAAAAAAGCCCCAAAGCTTTATTTTTAACTCCACGTACATACCTCGTCCATTCCATTAAAACACACACAAGTCCCAGCGCCCACAGGCTGCCCAGTGCTGGTCTGTGGGGGGCTGAGCCAGAGCCCACCGAAACCCACGGCACTGGTGGTCTGTGGGATCTGCGGGAGACCGCTGCCGCAGGCAGGGACGGCGGCAGGCAAGGAAGGTCACTGATGCACCTTGTTTGCTAGAATCTGCGAGTAAGTGAGCTTGAGGGAGAGAGAGCTTTTAGTTTTGTGTTATTAATATTCTTATCTTCTAGGAATTGGTGCCTTTGCACCCTCCAGCAGTTGGGCACCGTGCGGGTGGATCCAGGTGACCCAAAACCTCACTCACTTACCCAGCCTCCACATGAGGTTTGGGAAAGACAAAAGATGCAACTTCAATTCCTTCTTTTTTCCCCTTTCTTCTCCCTTTCTCAAACCAGAAGCCCAAGTTTGTAGCTGTTCTCTGTGCTCCTGGACCCTGCGCAGATGCTGACGGAGGCTGCGGGGATGAGCGTGCTGATATGTACGTGTGTGGGCAGACGGTCTCGACCCCGGCTCTGCGTTCCCCTTCCCACCTCTCTGACCCCAAGGCAGGTCTCCCTCCTTGGACTCACCAGGAATCTGGGCACAAACCTTTAATCTCATTGGAAAAATGTCATACTTACCATTGCTGAGGCTTTTTGCAGGATGGGGCCCTGTGTGGTGAACCTCTTCAGTTTGAAAGGTTTTGGGGAAAGAAGATTTTTTAAATTATGAAAACTATCCATTAAAAAATTGACATTAAAAAATTTTCCTTTTTGCTTTGAAATTTTCATTACTTTATTCTTTAGGCTAAAAACAATACGAATTTGTAAGGTAAAAAATTGAAGAAAAGATCTCAAAATGATCAAATGGAGTGATTTGCTTTAACTCTGCTTTTTTCCCAATGGTCAGCTCTGCAATTATTTTGTGTTTAAACCCCTTCTTTCTTTATCTTGAACAGGAGCAGAAAAAAACCACCGAGACACCAAAACCTCTGACAAGGTGGGAGAACCCCATATTCCCAGGCTCTGCCCGGAACATCCCTCCCGTGAAGGCGTCGGTGTCGTCCCCCCCCCTCCCTCTCTCTTTCCATGAATCCCAAACCCCTGTGCTGGAAGATGGGGGATGCAGAAGGATGCTCCCAAAGGTGTCTGATTTCCTCTTCCCGCATCTCCCAGGGCCAGGATAATGTGGCACGGGACTTGCTTGTCCTTTCTCCCACCACCTTTCCTTATTCCATCGCCCACGAGGGCCCTGATCCTGCTCTTCCCAATGCCGCTGGCAACCTCCCCGCTGGCTTTGGCAGGAATGGGTCTTTCGCTGTTGATTTTTTCCCTGTCAATCAGTTACTTTGACATCTAAATGTCAAATGACACCACATGGCTTTTTTTTTTTTTTTTTTTCCCTTTGCTTGTAATTTAATTGCAAGCACAAAATGGTGGGTGCAGCGCGAGGGGTTTCGAGAGAATGTATCATTAGCAAATTCAATTAGCTGGCACTTGCGCTTGCTGGCATGGAGGGCTCTGATGGTGCCAGCGAGGCTGCTGCCGCGGCAGCTCTCCCAGGCTTGCTGGCTCACCTCTTCTTCCCAGCCTTCGGGAGCAGGAGAGCTGTCCCTCCCAAACAGCCCGGGATACGAGGCTGTGCAGTCAGATTCTCTCTCTGCAATGATAATAATACGAGGGTCTGTCCTGCTTCCAGGAATTGTCTCACTGTACCAGCAAATCAGCATTTTTTCAATTGTAACATCATTCCTGGAAATAGTGTTACATGACATGCCCTCGCTGCCTGTCTCGGTGTGAATGAGCACCCAGCAAAGCTCATGTTTTCCGTTGTTGAAATACTAGCATAAATCTTTCACTAATGCACTGCTGTCTTTTATTCTAACAGTCACTGCAGCATAGAAAAGTACGTCAAATCTCTCCTTGTTGGTACAGTCAGTTGTTGGCATCGCCCTGACATGTTGTTTCTTTCCTTAAAATGGCTTTGTAAAGGGACTAAAATGAGTTGCTCAGCCTCTGGCAGCACCTTTGCGTGTTTTGACAAATCCGAGGCTTCAATGTTGTACGTAAGAAGGTTCTAAACAGTGGGGAAACAGAGTCCTGATGATAGGTTTTGACAAAAGTCAGCCCCGTGTCAGAAGTGACGGTTCCAGATCTCATTATCGGGGCAGACCCTGCATGGGTGCCTGCACGAGAGGGAGGCGAGGTGGAGGACAAGGACAGGCACCCCGGGGAGGGATCTCCCTGCCGTCGCGGGGTGGCCGGGAGCATCCATCCCGCGCCATCGGGATGCTGGCGTGTCCTTGGCAACACCCGTGGGTGCGGAGGACCGGGTTGTCCCCTGGCAGCCGTTAGCAGGGGCCCTCGCTTCAGCAGGCGGACTCCAGCTTGCAGCCAAGGATGAGGCACAGCGGTGTTTAGGTCAAAGCCAGCTGTCCTTTGTGAAGGACAGATTTAGGTTGACTTGCGAGGACAGGCTTTCTGAGGGAGAAGGTTGCTCTGAGCTCTGTCTTCCCCCTGCAGAACTGACTCTTTCTGTGGTGTTGGAAGGGGAGATAACAAGTTGGCTGGTTGTATAGAGAAATAATAAAACCCCGCTGAAGTGAGGAATAAATGACTGGCTGCCTGAGCCCCAGAGCATCCTCTGTCCCTCTGTGTCTTCTCCTATCCTTTCTCCTGTGGTGTTGTTGCCTTGCTATGTTGTAAGCTCCTCAAACAGGCTTACATCTTCTCTGTGTGGCTTTTGAATGCTCCCCCAACAGAAGAATTACTCTTTCGTGACGAAAGGCTTCACCACAGCTTCCAGCAGCACCGGGAGCTGGGGCTGTCCTGCTGCCAGGGGAAAGGCTGCTGAGGCAAAAGCACACGGTGCTTCACCCTGGGCCACCAGGACCAACCAGCAGAGAACGACCACTGACAAAGGAAACAAAATGCGGAGGGGGAAAGTTAGTTGAGGTAAAGTCTATTTGTCTGCAAAATGTTTATCTTTACCACTTTTCTGTTCACCAGTGCTTGGCTGGTGCCTTGCTGTCTCTCTCGCTCCATGTGCAGTGCAGGTTTCTCCAGATCACCCATCCCAGCCAGGACACTGCCTTCTCTCTACTGCTTAAAAATTGCTGTGCTTAACACTACCTCTTGTCTCTCTGCAACAGGTGGATGCAGCTCTTCTCAGCTCCTTTTAAAGCAGCAAAAGGCACAGCCTGTCAGCTCTCCGCTTGGTTCACTTTCTCTCCAAGCTTTGTTCCTTCTGGCCAAGAAGGAACTTCTTCTTACCAGTGACACTCTCCTCCTATATCCCAGACTGAGAAAGGCTGCTTCTCCTGCAGCCAAAGGTTCTTGTCAGGTGTGGAGAAGAGCTTGTCTCCTAGGTTCCTACGGGACAGCGTGGGCAGCAATGCCAAACTGCTGCAGACCCTCAAGTCCTCTTCAAAAGAAGGATCGCTCATGTCGTGTATTGTCCTGTTTTTCTGCTTCTCGCCTTCCAAACTATGTGATTCAGAAGTGGACGTCCCTTCAGGGCCCAAGGCAGCTGTGTAAAGGGCATACTAACGTATTTTTCCAGATGGGGAAACTGAGGCAGAACTCATGTGTGAGTCAGCAAGGCCGCAAATGGATTCTGTGGCAGGACCAGAATTAAATTGTGCCTCAGAAGAAAGTTTGCTCCCCAAAAGCATCAGACAGCTTAATCTCTATGCAGACATCGCAAAACTACTGCAGTTCCTTGAGAGCACGAGCTCTGCCCCAGCCCTTCTCCGAGGGTCCTGGCAGATGGGACGTCCCTGCTTCCCAGGGCTGCTGCGGGGGAACTTTCTGATGGCCCCTGCGAAAGGCTGCAAAGCATTTGGCATAGGTGCAAATAAGCAGAAAGTGTTTGGCAAAGCTCCCTGGCATTTTTTTTTTTTTTTCTTCCCTCCCCCCACCCTGTGCAAGATGTTTTACAGCCTTTGTGAGCCCGTGTAGATGCTGGCTTCTGGCATGTGGTGTGCTGGAGACTGCAAGCTGTTGCTGAAGCCTCAGGAGTGCAGCTGGCCTTTAAACCCGGCTTTGTAGGAAGGAAACTCTCTGGTCCCGCTGGAGGGAGGTATGATCTTGTGACACTTAGTGGAAATAGAGCGGGTTTAGTTTGGTCAGAGGGAGAGCATTTCCAAGGAAACATGAGCTTTTTAGGAGTGTTCCACAGCCAAGGCAAGTCCAAAAATTTTCAGTCCGGTTGTCTTGCTTTCCCAGGCTAATTTTATGAGGAGGCCCTAAGATGTGAATGAGGAGTGATTTTGTTCAGCCTGAAAAATAAAATTAACACCAGTATGAAAAGGACTGAGGCCCAGAGAACCACGTCTTATTTTTTTTAACTGAAGTATGCAAAGGCTCAGCTAAAGATGTAACTGAGGTCCATCTGGAATAATGTATTTCATTCTTGCCTATGAGAAGGAAGTAAAGTAAGATCCCCTTGGATGGACGCTAGCCCTGTTTTAGTGCAATCAAGGAGAATAGGGAAGTTCTTTCTCTTCCTTCTCTTATTGGACTTTCTACCCTGTCCTGGGTCCCTAAGACCTGCCATTTCTCTCTCTTTTAGGTAGGCAACTCCATCCCGCACAGATCAGCCTGCCCTTTGTTTTCTTTTGCATTTCAGCGCTAAGCATTATGACAGCTCTCAGACAAAGTTCAACAAAAAATTGTATGCCACTAGCCAGGAGCAAGCCTGGGCTGTGCTGCCTCCCTCCTCAAAAGTAATGGTCGTGTTTCTCTTCCCAGCAGTTCGGATTTCCTTGAGTCTCTGCACCGTGTTTTGTGCCCTATAGGCATTTTGACCCCCTTTCTTTCTCTTTCCCACTCCAGCCCTGCACACCAGCTCACCTTCTCGCTGTGGGCATCACTGGTGCCTCACCTCCGGGGATTCAGAGGGGTTGTTAGAGACCAGTGAATGACAAAACCTGGGTAACCGGGGCTGTGGGGGATGGCTGCGGTGTCAGCCAGCAGCCGCTGCTGTAGGTAAACCAGAGCCCTGGTATCTGTACCGCTTAAGTTGTTTCACTCCCCAGAGTGATCCTCCACGGAGTTGCTTCTCTAGGTGTGACTGTTTAGAGTACAGTCCTCCATATAAGTTAGATATTCTGCAACAAAACAGACTTCAGCAACTTCCATGCTAAGTATAAAGTTTTCCCTCAAACCTTTTCCGAACTAAGTCTTGTCTCCTCCCTGGGAAGCATCTGCTTCCCATTGCCAAATTCTTCTACTTTCCTGTCCCTTTGGTCGTGTTTTCTCTGAATCCTTAAAAAAATGTGCATTTTGGCTGCGCGGTCATGCCAAGGAGTGTGAGAGTTTGCACATTTCGAATAGGGATTGGCCCGTCTCGAATTGGTGCATCCAGAGAACCTGTCACAAGTTCCTTGAAGCACTTCTGCCTTCTGTTGTGCTGGCACCGGCTGCCGGGCGCTCATTTTGCATGTCTCGGCTCCGCGCTTGGCTGGTGAGGATATTTGCAAGGCTGGATATTTCTGGTTTTACTCCACAGAAGCCTTAAATGGAGCATTTGCTGTGCCCTGCCTTACAAAAAGGAGCTTAGTAATAAAACTTTGAAGGCTCCTGTTCAAAACCCTTATGTCAGACCTGCTTGGGTGGTGGTATGTCTCTCTCCCTGTTTGTTGAAGGAGTTTCTGAATTTTTTGGCTGTCACCACACTCCCTCAGCTCCCCTGCAGCTCTCCTTGCCTTGCCTTACCATGGGTTTCATAGGGCTTATTAAGAAGATTTCTTCTTATATCATTCAAGCCATTTTCACACATGGATTCAAATATTTGGAAGTGGCTTGCAAGGCAGTTCAGACTATTTGCCGTTGTGCAGAACTGCACTGATGCTGTTCCTTACACCTTGAACCACCCCATAGGGCTGACAGCAGAAAGTGCTGGTGGACTGAAAGCCCAGAGAGGCCCTTTTCCATGAAATTATGTCTTTGGAGCCTTTAAAGCTACATTTCTGCTTAGCTCCTTAGGACTTTTGCATCAGGTGGTGGCAGAAAGAGCCTGTGCTGACCGATTAGCAAAACACCAGCAGCTGTAGATCACTATCGCTCAGCATGAGCCACATCCCTTGAGGTTACCAAGCTGGAAGCAATAGCATATGGATGCAGGTCTTTCACTTGTCTCGTCTGTCAGTGGTGACTTCATTATCTGGCACCTGGAATCCTCTTACTGCCCAAACAGAAGTAAGAGGAGGAATGACTGATTTAAAGCCTCCATTCTCCAAGTAGATGCTGATCTTGTGTTGCCAGATAATTTTAATGGTGCCTTCTGACCTTGAGAGGGATGAATCTAAGCTAAATATCAGGCTTTTGGATCTTGGCAAAGCTCAGATTTCCAAAATGAAGAAATACAAATAGTTAGAAAGGCAATGCTGTGCCTTCTCTTGATGGCTGAACAAGTGCCATTAGCGCTTGAGTGTCTTCCCAACTAGATATAAAAGGAATCGGGAGTGTTAAGGAAAAACAGAGTAAAGTGAATGCCTATTACAGCTGTCGCAATAGGAAAGTTGCAACATTTGCTTGTAGGAAAAGATGCAGAAGCACACAGAGTACCTGTTAGTGCGAGCGAAGCCAGACTTGGGCAGGATTTCAAGTGTTACAGACACAATCCTGAAGGCTATATGCAGAGCAGCGTGACTTTTCCATGATGCTGGTGAAGAAGACGTGCCATTGCAGATTTTTTTTTTTTTAAGGCTGCTGAAGTTTTCTTGGGCCTTTATAGAGTAGACGCAGCTTAGGAGTGTTGAGTGCGCCGGGGGACTGAACCGAGGGAACAGCGTCCTTGGCTGTATTATAAACACGGCTAGTCCCTTGGCCCCCCTCACTGCAGATCAGATTTCTAGCCGAGAAATAAAGTTCTCGGAGGAAAAAATGCACCCTTGATGCCTTTGTTCTGTTTTCCTGTTTGCGGACTGTACAGTCATATACTTCTCCCTCTCTTGTCTTTAAAATTAGGAGCGCTCTGGGTCAGACATCGTCTCCTCCCATGCCTATAAAACACTGGTCGTAACACAGCCATTACAGGCAAAGACAGGGGTTTTTATTCCACCAGGGACTCTGGAGTTTGGGGAAAAATACCAGTTCAGATAGATGTTAGAAAATGAAAGAGCTCGTGTAGAAGGATTATCAAAGACAATTCATTCTGGAAAAAAAAGGAAGGTTTCTGTTCTAGTTCTTGTTTTATATTTTAATGAAATGAAACAGATGGTTGACCTGAACCTCAAGGACTTCTCCGGCTCCCAGGAAAGCTAAAGGGGTAAACTAAGGGACGGTAGATTTAGACTGGATATAAGGAAGAAATTTTTTACAGTGAGGGTGGTGAAACCCTGGCACAGGTTTCCCAGAGAGATGGTCAATGCCCCATCCCTGGAAACATTCAAGGTCAGGTTTGACAGGGCTCTGAGCAACCTGATCCAGTTGAAGATGTCCCTGTTCACTGCAGGTGCGGTCAAATTAGATGGTCTTTAAAGGCCCCTTCCAACCCAAACCATTCTGTGAGTCTACAATTCTGTGAAAGCACCTGGGTTGTTCTTCTTTCTGTGATCTGCCAAAGCCCCATGGAGCCCTCCAGAGAAACAAGCAGCTCCCAACACTGCCTTGCCCATGAGGCTTCAAGGTCTGCTTTAGCACATGATCACTCTGTCATGAGCAACCATTTTACTGGAAAATTTCGGCTCAGCCTTAGCTCTGATAATTATACATCATCTAAAGGCAGTAACAAATAATGTTGATTCTGGCTTTCTCTTAAGAAGGTTTCTATCACAATTAATCTTTGCCCACTCTCCGTCTTTCCTTGCTTCTTGGAACATAGAGGCATTGCTATAAATATCTGTGAGTATAAATATAGGATTCTACATACACATATACACTGAAGTGCACAAATTGATATTTTATCATATCATACCATACTGTGTGATATAACAATATAATGCTGCTCATCTGCAATGAGAAGACACATTTTTCTGGCCTGGTTAGTCAAAGTGAAACATCAAAGGTTAATTTCTTTCTGTCTTAAATTTGCACAAAGTAACTTAGATCTGACTTTACTGTGCCATGATAAACCTTGTGTAGTATATCTTGTATAAAGGTAAAATACATTTTCCATGACTTAAACCTTTGTGGATTGGTGCTACGCTAAGGGCAATTAGATTTAACATCCCTGGAAGCTCCAAAGGTATTTTAAAGGACTCGATCTTTTGTTCCAACTCTCGCACTCAGAGAGACTGAGACATTTTTGGAATGGGTTTTGATGGACTTAGATGAAAATTTATATGACTAAGAATTGGATTTGTTCCTCTGGAATATTATGGATTATTTTTATGTTGGAATTACATAAGTGTGCAGAGCTGCATGTAGTTGGCTTAATGTAGCTAAAAATATATCTTCTGATTTCCATTTGGAAAGGTAGTTGGATTTTTCCAGCTTCCCCTCTCAGTGATGGCTTTATGGTGTGTACGGGTTATAGATTATAGGAAAAATTGAAATGCATAGTAAAATCAAGGGGTTTAAAATTGATTAATATTTGATTATATCTTTGAGAAGATGAATATTGATGCATGTCCTTCTCCAGTCTTGATTTTGAACTGCATTGAAATCCCTTGCAAATTAAACTTATTTCAGAGAAATCATCTGGATGTAAACGAGGACAGGAGTGGGCAGCGCATGAGGAAGCAGAAATCTCCAGGAGCTGGGGCAAGAGCTTGCTGGTGCTTGTCCCGCTTTCACACCATGGCCCATTTGCCTCTGGTGCAGAAGATATGGCAAAGATTACCTGGACAGGAGAAAACTGTTCCAGGTAGCAATTAGAGATGATGAGCTAATAACAATTGCTATCAGTGACATTACCCAAAGCTACCCCATCTCTTTCTGCCTCTTCATCCTTTACCTATCTCTCTCTTTATGTATATACAGTAGACTTTGTTGGACACTGTACTATCCAAAAAACACTTCTTAGAGAGAGATTTTTCCGGCTCCATTTTTGATGAAAAGGCACCTGAAGTGCAGGGTGAGCTCTCCTGTGCCGAAAGACAACAGATTGGAAAACCTGTTCCTTTTATTTCAAGCAATTGGCTGTCCCATTTAACACCGACCTTCGGCACATTTTTCTTCAGCCTCCATATGCAGCAAAGACAAATTATGACACCCCATAAGTTTTTAGGAGCTAAAACCGCTGTTCTGGGGGCAGCAGTGCTGTTTCCCCAGCAGAAGAGTTTGTGTGTATGATCACTGTATCAAGTGATAAGGCACATTGACTCTCTGAGCGAATGAATAATGCAAATATACTATACTGCAATAAAGATGAACAAAGGGTGCCCCTGTAAATTAACTGCACACTTATTATTTACCTAGAACAAGTACACTATAAAATTGAGGTGCTAACACGATACTTCCATCATGTTTTTAAATGCTGTGTAAGATGGAACATGTTTGCCAGCATAAAACCAAATTTCTACTTTTGTTCTGCTTCTTCTGTCCCTGCCCTGTATGTTTTCTCAAATGGACATGTCACTTTGGCTGTATAATCTTATCATATTTAGATTTGATTTAAATCCTGCCTCTTCTCAGCTATGCATGCTAATGGAATCCCTCATGCTTTTTCTGCAGTTGATCTAATAATATTTTCTTCACTACTCTCTGGCATTATTTTTTACTTTGTAGGCATCATGGCAAAACTGGCAATATAAATTGAGTCTGCATTTTAATGATATTGATGATGATTTTCTTGTGTGCCTGTATAAGGTGGGGTTTTTTCTCTCTTTGTACCATGGTCATTTTAATATACTGTTGTGTGAGCAGGGGAATGACAGTTTCAGTTGCGAGATTCTCTAATAAGGAAGCATTTTCTAACATTACTTTGTCACTTAAAATGCTCTGCTCAGGCAGGCCATCAACACAATGTCCGTGCGTCATCTTCTTTTTTGCTTTTTATTTTATAAGCAAGATACCCTAGTAGCCTGTGACCTTGCCTGTTGGAAGTCCATGGTCCCTCTTCAATACACAGAGAATGGTGCCTCACCACCAGCAAGCACTAGGAGATGACAAGTCAGTGACTTTCGGCATTTTCTGGTTTGTAGATTTCTTAGATCCAATTTTTTTTATTTAGTGTCAATAGTGGTTTTTTTTTTTTTTCTGGGTACACCTAGAAATTATGTACAGTAACAACACCCATCTCTGTTTTATTTTATACTTGTGCCACCTCCATGATGACTTTACTGGGTGTAGGGGCAAGCGGCCCAACGGCTGTGTCACTTCAGGTAGATTTTTCTTTTATTTTAAAGGGGATCTAAGATATCAGCTGATACCTCAGGAGGTTGAAGCCCTCACAGAGGGAGCAGTTCATCATTGCTCTTTCTATTGTGCTTCAACTCTGACCAAGGAAGAACTAACTCTTCGGACAGAAAGTGCTCTGTTTACACTCAGATCTTGGCATTTTTCCAAATGGTACCAATTGTAAGCATGTTTTTCGTGATCTGGGCACACAGCAATTATGAAATGGCTTGCACTCACCAACTTATTTTGCGCAGGCCATGGAACGTGCATCAGGTGGCAACGATTCCCATGAGGTGCAATGTTAAGGAAATCTAGATTGTCACCAGCAGAGTAATGAATTCCATAGAATTGTTGCATTGTGCAATTATATAAAGTATGCTAAGAGAAAATGCACATTCTCAATAATTCCCTCCTTTTTTTTTTTTTAAACCACAGGAATGATAGATTATTAATCATGATTAATACTCAGTTACTGTGAATTATAGTGGAGCAGTGCCTGGAAATCCCAGTCTGCTTGGTAAACTTATTTTCTTGCATAATAGGAAACTTACCTTGCATTTAAGAGGCCTAAAATATAGCTTGACATAGATGAAGATTAAAGCAATGGTTCCACCCATTTAACGTAATTAAAAGAAAAATTTAATAGATGCATATGTTCTCCGTCCAACACTATTGAACATTTTTTGATATGGTGCAAGCATAACAATAGGAGAAATACAGTTGTGAACATCCTAATTGTTCCCGTATTTTGCTTTCTCCCTGAGAACTAAAGTCTTCTAGAGCTCAGCGGCAGCATTCAGCCTGAATCCTTACGCAGCACGGGAGTTAAGGCAGAGTTGTGTGTTGTCTTGACATTTGGAAGATGTTGGTCATTCTGGTTGTGATTGTTTAAGAGAGTATGAACAATCAAAGTGCTCTAGGAAGCAAAGGAAAGTCAAAGGAGCTAATATAATATATTCCATCCCTCTATTTGAATGCGTACATGGGCTAATTTTTGTAGCCTATGTCTAAAGCGACTCTGTGTGTGTGTGAACCTTAAGGCACCAGAACAACATTATGTTCAGTTGGAGAATTTCACTGCCTTTGAGATAACTGGTCTTTAACCTTTCGGAAGCATGCTGAGGCCTTTCACGTTCAGTACTCTGTGTGAGGGGTGCAGTCCAAAGTTCAGCAAACGACAATTTCTATTGTAAAGAGTTTGCATCCAGATCTGTATTGTGGCCTGTGAACACGGTGAAAGGAGGTGAAAAGACATTTTCCTCATAAGGATGAGACTGATGGGTCTTTTCCAAGAGAAAATCCTTAGAGATCATCCCATGGTCCCTTCCTGTAGATGGTAGCAACATGGCTCTTCGTTATTATCTCTGTCTCTCTCTTCCCCCAACCAATCTGTCAGAGCATTTATGGTGCTGAGGAGAGGCGTCGTGTCGGAGCTATGTTCCCATTTGCAAAATGGTAACTTCTATTTGTTGTTCTGAGGAGCTGGTTTCACACACTGCAGAGCTGATATCTCTCCGGGAGCACAGCTGAGTCCAACATGTTCAGAACAGCCATCCACCCAAATGCCTCCTACTCAAGCTCTCAGACCTTCCTTCCCAGTAAATAAAAAATACAGAGACAGCCTTGGATTGTTCCAAGTATTTCTGTTTCACTGGAATGTCTACCCATGTTCAGATCTGATAAATGGTATTTCTCTAGCCTAGGAAGTCAGTTTAGTGTGGGAATAGGACGGATCTCTCAAGAGGAAATACAGTTTCTGGAATAATTAATGGAAAAGTCTGACTGACTTTCCCTGGTGTCAATACATTAAAGGGTTCCAGCATGTCATGAAAATACATTGTTGCAATTAACAATTTTATGACAGAAACCAAAGTCATCATAAGCTGCTGCTTCTGTATGAAATAACTCATTTTTCAAGGTTTCACTGCTCATGTAGAAGGTCTCTAAAAATCTACTTCCTAAGACAGGAAACTGAGCAATGTGCTATTGTATACTTTAGGCCAAAAGATATTGCTGCATTATTTAAAACACCACCATTCACTACAAGAGCAGCTCTCAGTGTGTGATTCAATTCATATTGTTAGGACATCCTGTCTAGCCATGGCTATGGCCGTGACCATTGTAACTCTGTCTTTGACCTTGTCCATGTCCTGTAATAGACATGACCTCAGTTTGCCAACCTATGGATTACAACATGAAAAACAGCTCTTTCAAATAATGATTCCTAGGAAGAGACTTGAAAAAAAAAATTTGTGCTAGTAGTTCTTTATTCAGCTCCACAGCAGACATATGGAGACCTCATGTGCCATCGGTGACCCCAGTATGGTCAATGTGTATTACCTTGCAGGCTCAGAGGTGGAACTGGCTTTCAAGACAAGTTCCCAATCTCTGGGTACCTCACTGGCAGCATTATGGGGTGTGCAACCCTCTGGGTTCCTCTCTTGGGCTTCTTAGCCATTTCACATGAAATCTCCCCGTTTGGAAGGCAGCATGAAGAGCAAAGACTGACAGCATGCATCTCTATTGATACTTCTCTCAGAAGTGGTAAGTGGGGCAAGTTTTCTCCTTTTCTGACTCGTAAATGCTTTGGGTCAATGTCTTTATTCATACATGTCCACTTGACACTTTGATGAGGACAACCTATGGTAGAAAGCAGAACGATCCAAGCCTTTGTGTCCCAATACATTGCACTGAGAGTTTAGCTTTGAGGCTCAGTATTGGCAGATTTAAGACCAAAAATCTATGAGAGAGTGCAAACTGGAGCATTAAAACTCCGCATTGCCCCACCCAGGGTGTGCAAAACCAGTGCCTCCTGGACGGCAAGTGGTTAGTGCTTTTTGGGTTTGGGGCCAGGCCCAGCTGGCAGGCTAGGGCAGGTGTGGCAATTAAGGACTAATGACTTCATTGCTTTAGGTGGCTGCGACTCACAATGTGATGTTGCAATTAAAATAAGCAATCCTCTTTTACTGTCCACTGATGTCCTGGAAGGAGCACAGAAGCAAGGTATGCTGGGCTGCTCGCTGCATTTCTAAGATGTGTTGTTCTTAGGTCACCAGCTTTGTAAGATACCTGTACAAAGATTGGTAGCAATTCTACCTACCTCTTTATTGCTGGTTTATTTGAAAACATGAATTTTCCAGAAGTGAGGGGAAAAAAAAGAAAAGGAAGTTCACAAGAATTTTTGTTTCTGTTAAATATTGTGTGTCAGGACAGCAGATTTGAAATTCAGATTATTAAAGAAGTGGCTTCAGTGATATCAGCAATGTTGAGTATTCCAGCTTCTTGTCCAGGATTCATGTTTGGGATTCCCCAGGCACTTCTGCACTCAGGTCAGTGGGGTTTTGGGGAGAAATTTTAGTGCCTATAGAAAGCAAACACTGTCTTCGGTGTTAGCCTATAGATATCTAATGTGAGCAAGCAACTCTGTATTTTCCTCTGTGCTTAATACGCGCATTTTGCACCCTCAGGCAGCTGAATTTACGTGCTTTTGTTGTCATATGTGTAGGGTGCAATATGTATTTCCTTTTATTAATCAGACCTGCCATCAGAAAAGAGATAGAGGGAGCTTGAAAGCACAGGCAGGATAGATACTGTCATTTTGTAATCTTTTGTGCACAGGTGGAGATGCCTGTTTCCACTAGAACAGGTGGCAATATTCTGCTGCTTGCAGAAATCTTACAAATGAAAATCAGGCAGTGCAGTTACTGGCTAACCATGGGATAACTCTCCTCTGGAACTGTGCAGTCAATTCCCATTTAGGCTAATTACACTTAAGGAGCCCTTTCCTATAACTAATGAACAATAGGCATAACCTGTTATTACATAACCATAGGCACGCACATTAATACGCTGTCGAATTGCACTACCCTGTTAAAATGCTTCCTCCACAAAACTCACTGGAGATTTTTAGAGACATTTGCTGTAATTACCGCTAGCATGGTTTCTAATTCATTTAATTTTCTTTTCTACCTAAACTGAGCATATAAGTGTGTTTTAAGAGATTGAATAAATAAATTTTTAATTATAAAATGATGCTATATCATATATTATTAATAATAACCAACAATGTGTAATACATGTTTATGTATGAATCCATTAGGAAGATGAACGAATATATATCAGTCCTGAAATAATGTCCTAATTTATGCTATGTTTATGAATGGGGGAAATCCATGTTTAAAGCAATTAGAGGTTTATAAAAGCATCAGATAGATGGCAGAGGTAAAGCATCGAGCACACTTGGCACTTAGGAATTCTGTTGTCGTCTATGGCAAAGGAGAAGACCCTTTTTTGCCCTTTATTGGTTTCAGCAGTTCGTGAACTCATACCGCCAGAACGGTACAGATATACAGACCTCCAGGGTGGGAGCAGCGTGATGCACATAGTCCTGGTTGGCAAATACTCTGGTTATTATTGTTATCTTCAAAAAAAAAAATAAAAATTTCCTTGGTACTCTTGTCAGTTCATTTTCAGGTAGTTTTGAGGAATTTTGTCACTTCTTTTCCCATTAGCGATAGCAGACTTCAGAAATCTCCATGGCAAGTTCCAGGCATTCACCAGTCTCGTGGCAAGACTCAAAAAGGCTGCAATCAATGTCACAGTCACAGTTGCAGTCGTTGTTGGCGTGCTCTTCACTGGAGGTCTGGTAGTATCTATTGGATGGACAACAGGTATCTGTCAGCCAATGTTCACAGGTATCAGGCAGCATTATAAGAAAGTCCCAAAACTGGCAGAACAAGCAGGCCAGGATAAGTGTTGCGCATTCATCTAAGAAAAAGGAAAAGCAGCGAGACATAAGAAAAAGGCCGTGCTTTATTACCCAGGTTTAGGCTAGAGTGGCTGCACAGAAATGAGATGCAAGGCAGCACACAGAGTAGGCTAAAAATACAGTGATGATAACTACTTCCATAAAGTCAAATGAAAGGATTTATTTTCTATGTTGTTTGCTCTGGAAAAACAACAGCGGCATGAAAAAAATTTGAATGTCAATGTTCTGTGGCAGTGAAGTTCAGAGGAACAAGTACTCTGAACCAACTTTGCGATTGGGTTTAGTGATCTTAAATGCCTTTTCCAACCTAAATGATTTTATGATTCTCTATTCTTAAAGCGTTTGAGCTATAAATTTCAGCACAGGTGTGAACCTCATGCAGCGGGGATGCTCTGCTGGGGGGCTTGCAGTGTTGCGGGAGTTTGGAAGTGCTGTTGCTTTGGGATGCCACATGTCCTACCTGATCGACACACGTGACACACGTGGAGTTTATTTTCTTTTTCACAAGAGTTTGCAGTTAAGGATAAAAATCATCATGCTGCTTCTGCTATTTCTAGGAAAAAGGGGAAAAAATAACCGACAAAAAAAACCCCAAAAAACTTTCAGGGGCGTTTTTGCCTGCACGTGAAGAGTTCAGAACCGAATCCTTCTTATTTAAATGATCCTCTTCTGGGCTGTCAGTCTGTTAGTCTGACTCAGTCCTTGCTGGAAGTCATTGCGCAAGCACCCAAAGCTTTTGTGGAGAGTGGATCAGGCGCTCACACTCCCCAGGTCTAGTTCTTGCTTTCATACATGGTCAGTCTGGATGCATGGGATAGTGCATCCCTGGTTCATGAATTTGATATGGCATCTGGAAAATCTTCTGAGATGATCTTACGAGCAAGATCAAATCCACACACAGAGGGGGAATGAAGAGTACAGACTCACCTTCTGCTTATAGCTTTATTTCTAGAAGTTTTCCATTTCAGTAAAAATGTTTAAGGACAGCTAGGTTGCCTAACAAAAGACGGGGAGCAAAAGCCAGCCTGGAGAACAGTATTTACAGAGGACAGCGTGATGATGGGTTCTCAGCCCAGGGTCCTTCCACTTGACCACCAAAATGGGTTTCTCACCTTTTGATTCACAGACTTGTTAATTATTAAAAGGAGACAAAAGTTTGGAAGATAGTATCAGCTAGGCTGTGTGTCTGGAACCAGTGAATATCCCTGAAAACTTCACCACCATGACAAAACCCTCGCGTTATATTTGTTCCCCTCAAAAATCAACTCATTAACTACCCACCTCTCCAACCACAGCATCTGGGGAGGCTGCCTCCCAGTGCAGCAGGGCTCAGAGCAGGTGTGAGATTCTGACTGTGTGAATCCAGTTGGAGCGCAAAGACCCAGACCTTTCAATTTTATTTTTTTTTTCCCTCCTTGTTTTTGGAAAGGAAAAATGCCTTCAACAATATGAATGCCTTTTCATTGGTTCTTTCAGGAAAGCATATGGTTATAACCACATTTCTTGCCCTAGGATGACTAACTGTGAACTCATTCAACTGCATTGGTTCTGTTGTGGCATTTTCTATCTCACGTAACATAAAGTTCACTGCCAGGAAGTTTCCAGAATTATGCTCTTTTTTTTTTTCTTTCTTTTTAAGAAAGCTTTCTTGATAGAAAAACAAAATTAAAAAAATTCCAGCTTCTTTATAAAAAAAAAAAAAGCTGTTAAAGGAGGTAGCAAAAATAAATAGCATGTGATTGAACTTCTTTCTAAGTACCGTATCATCACCAATGTTATCAATTTTAATACTTATTTAAATATGTCAAGATCTATTTAAGTTCAGACAAGCACAACTAACTTCTAAGTCAGTTCTGTAGAATAAGAATGACTAGATTTCGGTGATACTTAGTAAATTCATGCTTATATTTTTTTCTAACTAAATGAACTGAAATAATTATAAAATTGAAACGTTTTATAAGGTGACACCACTGCATTTAATTGTATGAAATTTACAGTGTAGAAAATGTAATCATTTTATCCAGTAGTCCATGGTGTAATTAAGACTATTCTTTTTAGATATCTCATGTTTATGAAATTTCCTTCCTATACATAGATATGAGAGATGAAATTCAAAATTAAATATCAATTGAGGATCTTTCAAATTTTTTTTTCTCTCCAAAGATCTGTTTTCTAATAACAGTTTTTTTCCCTAAATGTGTTAACCATAATGGTGCTTATGTAATCTGGAAAAAATAGATATGATTCTTAGGGCTTCATCCAGGAAAGAGAGCACACAAAAAGCACAAGATTTTAATAATAAAGTAATGTTTAAGCACAGAGTCTGTGATGTGCAGTAAAGATGCTTTTAAATTCCCATCAGAGCACACACCATGAACTGTGATAATGGATGTAACACATTTCGAAAAATCTGCATGTGTGAGGCTTTTTTGTCCTGTTTTAAGTGGCGTAATGTATATAAATAATAGATATTAGCAATTAAACATCCATTCCTATGCATTCATTTATATATTTGAAAATAAATTAGCCACCAACTGCATAAAAGAAGATGCAATCTCCTGTTTGCTCCTCTGTTTTCCCTGCTGTTTGCCAAACGGCATTACTGCATTTATCTCAGTGAGAACAACGACCTTGGCTCTCATTCTCTACATTAGTAAATTAATTACCACAAAAGAAGAAATTCCAATAATTTTGCTAGCCTGCCTCATCTCTAAATTTTCCTGCTTTTGTCTGGTGGCTGTCAGCTCACCCTCTGCTCACCCAGATGATGCTCTGAAGGAACCTGGTCCAAAGTTCACTGAGGCCACGACAGCCACCCTTGGTGAGAACCATGAGCTTTGGAACTGCTCCTCTCTGAGTGCAGGGAACAAAATAATTGCAAATTTCCTCACCTATCGCTCTGCCTTCAGAGGTTGTCCATGCACCAACAAACAGGATTTGGTCTTGTGTGTGGAATAAGCAGTAACTTGTCAGAGTAGAATGAGCAGAGTACACAGTCACAACCACAAATCTGGCTTCCTTTGGTTTTCTTGGCTTCTATCCAGACTTTAACATTATTAATTGCGCACAGATTGGGGTTTTTTTGTAAATTTCCTTCACTTTTAGCTTTTTTAAGGAGTATGAAATCTGTTATTTGCATCACATGGTACACACCTGTGTGCCAGTAATGGCTGAGGGACCTGATCGGATAGTCAGTAAACTCAGAAAACAGTAAGTGTCTGGACTAAAGGACAAGTCCCCTAAACAAATATATACTTCAGATCCTTCACTAAAATTAAATGTATTCTAGTACATGTATCAGAGACATTCCTTTTATTACAGAATTAGTGGTACAGCGGAAATGGTAATGGTTCCTGGAGAGTATGGAGGTTTATTGTGTTGATCTGTATTTAGAAGTTCTTAATTCCGGGACTGTTAAGTCACATGCGAGAGATCCCAGCTCCATTGCATGTAACACACTAATCCATTATTGCAAAAGGCACACATAAGAAACTTCAAAAACACTTCACAGTAGAATATTTTTCACAGCTCCTGGAATAACCATGAATAGCTGGTTCTCAGCATAATTCCGCTAAAATCAGGGGTGTTACATGATTTAGATTAGCAGGAGTCATGCCTCTTTGTCTGTAATGAGTGTTCACAACTCCTTCTATTCTTTAACTCTTGGTGGTACTACTGCCTTGGAAACTCTTCTAAAAAATAATGCAGGTATTCAGCTCTAACTTCTCCTTTTACACAATAAAACAGATCAGCTCCTTTTCTGAAAAGGTAAGAAAGCTCTGATCATTAGCCCCAGAGCAAGTTATGTTCTAGCAATGTTCATTTGCAAAAAGACACTTGAACTATTGGGCTTCTGCGGCAATTTCAGTTTGTAACTACATTTCATAGCGCTTTGTTTTCAAATATGCGTTTTCAAAACGCAGAGCGTACTGAACGAACCAGAAGTTCTATCTATGTCGATCCATCTGGCCTGGTCATCAGAGACATCAGGGCAGAGTGTGAAGAGAGCTCCTCACCCTGATCCATGAGAGTTTTGAAGTGTTGGGCAGCAGAGGGAAGGTTTGGTGATGGGTCAGCAGAATGGCTTGGCTGGATGTAATGGTCCATGCAACAACTGCATATACAAGATCTTAGAAGTAACGTGGAGACCACCAAACACAGCATCTGTTCTGCAGCCACAGGAGCTGCTGCAATACCAAAGGCAAAAGCAACAGTCTTTGCTACTGGGGAGGAGTGGGTCCTTGTGGGATGCTCTGTTTCTCTGATACCGACACTAGTACCTCTGTGCAAACACTCATTGCAAAAGTACAAATGCTCTGTTGCACAGTAAGCTCTAAGCTCCTTTTCTATGACTTTAATATCACTGACAATTTAAGATCGTCTCCTACAGATTCTTGTCTATCACCGAAATGTCTGCAGGGCAACTTCATGCTGCTTTTGGCTATGTTCTTGAACCTCCTGGTCAGCATGTAAGCATTTATTTCAAGTTAGATACACACACTGCTCTTGCAATGGGCATTATTTAGAAATCAGCTTAAGTGTGATCTGTTTTATAAAACATACCGTCACTGTCTCTCTGATGTACTGATGCGTCATCTTCAATGTAAGTGAATTCTCTGCATTTCTCCAGGGAAGCAATAGATGATCGGCTCGCATCTGACAATTTCTTCTCATTTTTGGTACCCTTTGATGAAGTGTCTGTGATGCTGAATTCTGCGACAGAACTCATAACAATATCTCTCTTAGGCTTTTCATCTGTATGTTTTTCATTTGTAAGCTGGTTATCTGGTGGGATTAGGAAAAGAAGAGGCTTGTTTGTGATACTAAGACAAAGATCTGAAAGAATAACATATCCAGAATTTCTAAGCCTACAGTTGTTTACTTCTAAGGCCTAACCCTACTTACCTAAAGATTTCAGTCTCTTTATGCAAGTAAAGCTTATTCATAGTACAAGTATCTATGAACTTGCATTCTAAGGTTTTCTCTTAAACCCAGTGGACTTGGAGTGTCTTTAATTAATTCTCTCTATTAGTATAAGTAATAATTCACTTCCACCAGGTGGGATCAGGTTAGGAGAGAGAACAGAACTATTGCCTCAGTCGACACCTATTTCAAGTGTTATATCCTAACTTCAACTTGTGATACAAAAGAAGGCAAAACAATTATCTTGTTATTTTTCAACAGAGGCTCTGTTTCTCTAAATTTACAGCCAACAATGTGTGTGCGGGTGATACCTAAATGCAGATGTGCCAGCTCTCCATGGCTCATAATCTTGTAGCAAAGAAAGCCAGATGGTCTCTGTTTAACATCCAGATTCTTTATTTCATAACTTCATCCACGCTTGTGTTGTTGGCCTGGAAGTCAACTAGACGATGGGATACTTCACATGCTGTCAGCGTGCCAGAGAGATAGCTCAAAAAACAGAGGGAGAGCTTAATTTTAAGTCCCAACTAGGGGAAAGGTTAAGAAGAGTTCTGAGCTCAATTTATTCTTGAAGAACTTCTCAGGCACAGATAAACATGGGCTGATATATAGTTTCACTTACTCTCTGAAGTGATCAAGAGGCAGAGAAACACAGTCATTCTCTCTGTGGCTGGGATGATAAAACCTCATCAGTTCTTATCTACAGCTGATTAACTCCTGCACCTCACATCAAGCACAGTCTCACTTCTTATCTTACTTAAATCTTGTGATGTGCTTGTGCTTGAGCCATATACAGAAAATCAATGTTTACAAACACCTCAGTTTTGCAAACATTATTTTCTGAGAGGGACAGTAAGTGCTCTAACGCAGTTCGCACTCAGCTGCAAGGAGCCAGAAGAGAGACCCTGCATATGTCTTATTTTTCAGGTACCTTTGACCCCTGACGTATATTTAAGAAAAGGTTGATAGAGAGTGAAACCTTTACGAGACTGCAGTTGTGTCCCATAGTATCCTTGTATCTAAAAGGAGGAAATGTGGGTGGGCTGGGTGATACTCAAAGTAGGTGAAAAACCACTGGGACCATCGGGCTTGAAGTGGGGGAAGCAAGGATTTGAGGTCTGACTGGTATCTGAAGCAAGTCCAGTGAAGGCCAATGAGGTGGTGAGGGGTCTGGAGCATCTGATGTAAGAGGAGAGGCTGAGGGACCTAGGCTTGCCTGGCCGGGAGAAGAGAAGGTAAAGAGTGCTAGATGCTGTTTTCTACTTCACAGCCAGCATAATGGAGAAGCCAGACCCCCAGCTCCTCCTAGCAGTGCACAGAAGTGAAAGGACAAGAGGCCACTGTCACGAGCTGCGGCAAGGGCAATTGGGTTTGCATATGGGACAAATTCTTCATCATGGGAGGTGTCCAGTGCTGGAGCAGCCCCCGGTGAGGGTGGGGAAGTGTGGAGAGCTCAGCTGGGTACAAACCCCAGCAACCTGCTCTTACTGCAGAGTTAGTCCTGGTTTGAGGCAAAGGCCAGATGAGGTAACTTCTAGAAGTCCCTTCCAGGCTTAATTTTTCTATGATTTCTATGATTCTGTTTACTTACAGAATGAGTGAACAATTCATTTAAATTTTTGCTCATAGTCAGATTTCATGATGTTTTAGATCATCTGAGTGTGGTGAAATATGTAGAAGCACAAAAGCTGGGTAGAGGCTAACAGAGTAAGACCCTGGGAGAGAACAGGAAGAAATACTAAGCTACCATTTTCATTTTAACTTTAAATCATTGCTTTGAAAATGTGCGTTGGCTTGTGTTTTGACTTGATTTTGAACTTGTAATAATGACAAAGTCTACTATGATGGAAATGTGGATTTTCCCTGTCCTGGAGAGTTTACAGATTTGCCTTAGGCAGGGAGCGACTGGTGGGATAGAGAGAAGTGGAAGGAAGGAGACAGTAAGAGAGCAGTGGCACCGAGTGTCAGAAACCTATAACTGTCAGGCTCTGTGAGCGTTAGGAGGAAGGAAAGCCACAGGCAAGACTTGCAAAGGGCAGGAGAGGCAATGGCTCTTCTGGGTGTGAACCAGCAGTGCAAGGCACAGTGGTGCTCACCTGCAGTCTGTACAATTGGTCAAAAGAAACCAGCGTCCTGGGCAAAGCACATCTGATTTTGCCCATCTGTAATAATTTGTCAGTGGTTTTCCCCCCAGAATAAGTAACTAAAGTTTTTTTTTCCCTCTTTGACTTCTTGGTCAGCCTCTTGAGTTCAAAATGTGAAAATTCATGCATTTTGGATATACTCATGTGTACAGTAACCACTGTTTTCCAGTGTGTATAAATCAATGACATACCACAATTTTTTCCTGCACTTTCATTCAGTATTATAATGTCTCTAGGAAAATTTGTGCTAATTGAAGTAGCAGAGCTCTGGAGGAAGCGATGTCCCACTTATACATTGGATTTATTGGATAATACTTGATTTCTGAGTCCAAAAGACACATGCCCCACCTGTTCTTCAGGTGCAAGCCAAACAAATGGATTTTGTTTGTCCGGGCTGAGAGCTACACACAGGCTGAGCTGTTGAATACGCTCAGACTGAAAGGTCTAGGTAAGAATGACCATTTCTATCATTTGCCACTTTCAAAATTGGTCCAAAAGTCTAAACCGGGTGTATTTTATATCTCACTGTATCTGTTGAGTTCCCCATTTCTACAACAATACAATGGCTCACAGAATGCATTTAAGCATTCAACAAATGAGACTGAAAAAAATGAGACGGAAGTAATCTTTAAATGCCAGACTAACATTTACTGTATCCACCGACTTCTACTATTCATGCTTCGAGTCAATTTTTATTCTTGAAGTGCTGTTGAAGAGAAATCAAAACCAGAAATAGAAAGGCATAGACATAACCTGAATTTTTCAGTACAGCACCATCAAACAAAAGGGTAACAAAAGCTGTCATTCAAGGACTCTTCTGTTTGTTAAAGCATACTACATCTTTGAAAATACAGTACATTTTAGTGTCAGACTCTTAGCTTGAAAAGCTCCCTTTAAGTAATGTTATACTTGTCTTGTACAGCTCGATCAAGTCTTCATGCAATCACCATAACAAGCAACTTGCTATGACAAGCGAGATCCTTGCTTCCAGAGTACAGTGCAATAGAGGCTAAAGCGGTGTACAATTATAGGTCTCCATTTCATTTTTATGCAATTACCTTCAGTTCAGCTGCGGGTCCATCTACATTATGTCTTTTATCAATTTAATGTTTGCACAAAGTGTCTAAAGAAATAAAGATTATGCTACACCAGCATAAAAAAAAAAGGGGTTAGCTTTTTTTTCTTACAGTTTGTTACTGCATGAAACAGTAGTAGGTTGAGAGACTGGAACAAATAAGTGGACCAAATAGGCTTTAAAAATATATTATGTACAACTAATACTATTTATGATTACTGCTAAATGAGAATGCAAAAAAAATACTGTAAATAGAGATGGGCAGAGGGCAAACTTTGTTACTGTCTTTTAAGAGACCATGCTCAGTATTAGATATCCACAAATGTCTGTGTTTTTAACGTGTAGAAATCATCCACTAAAGTGAATTAAAAGAGAAATATAAGTGTATCATGATGAAGAAATCTCTCATTATTCAGTGTTAGACTGTTAGGCAGAGGCAGCCAGAGATAAACCCCCACAATGTGCCGTTTTTAAACTGTATCGTGAAGTAGCAACTTTCTTCCTCATGTGGGGAAGCTGGAGCTTGCCTTGACTATTGTAGTAGAAGACTAGGATCATTCACCCGTGTTTATATTAAAGATAGAGCCAGTCTCAATACTCACATGAAATTTCTATTTTTTTTTTTAAGTTGGGTGATTCAGGTGGCTGACTACGGTGTCTAAATTCATGAAAGCACAAAGTAAATCACTCACTTTCCACTGATGCCAGCCACAGACCCCTCTGGTTAATAGCAAGGAGCAGTGATACCATGACTGATATTTACTGTAAGCCACCTGACCTCTATTTCTTGTCCTTGGCTTGGGCACAAAACAGGGTCTTGCAGCCCTGGAGAACAGAAGTCTGGAGTATCCTAGCACGGTTTTCAAATTAGCTTTTATATAGCGGCACATGATGGCTCTGAGTCTGTTTTTGGCAAGGGGCAGGGGGATAAGAGGTGTTCTATTCCGCTGGACGGGAACTGCAGCAATATGGATAATGCTGAAGAGCTGTTTGGAGCAACTGCTCAGTGCAAGTTGCCTCTGAAAGAGGAGGAGAACTGATCTATCTCCCTACGTAGGGCTCGTACGCATCTTACGAGCAAAAGACAAGGGAGCCTGTGGCTCTAGTCGCTGGTGGCATTTGTTCCCAGTCCATCCTGGCAGTGGCCCTTTGCCTCACACCCCTGTGGCAAGGAGTCCCAAGGGTTAACGGTGAACTGTGTGGAAAACTCTAGCAGTTTAGGACACATAACTTCTTCATTTCATCATGAGGGATCTTCATATATCTGTGCAGTGAAAGCACCAAAGGAATGCCTGGCTGATCTCCGATTATCCCATGCACTACTGTTGCCACCTGTCTATTTAATATATCACATGCTCATCACTGAAAGAGCTGTGTGCCATGTCCATTCAGTCCTGAGATGAAGCAGGCAGAGCTACCTCCGATCTGAAGGATGATAACTTGTAAGTATAAAGGCTTGAACTAAACTAATTTGGTTTGAAAAGACTCAAAGTAAAACGAAACCCAAACCGCAAGTGTCAATGGCCATGTTTCAAGAAAGAAAAAGTAAAAAGAAAAACACAATACTTTTTTTTTGCTAATCTAAAGGATATAACTTATCTGCCAGCAGCAATGGGAGGGGATGCCGGGGGTATCTCTGCATGGTGTGACACATGCATGGGGCCAGCAGCTTACCTGGATGGTCCCCGCTTCTCGGAGTCACCCCAGGGAGCGCTGGGAGAGGCAGGGAGCTGGTGCAGCTGTCTTGGTGGAAGAATAAAACAACATTTCAGAGGGACACTGTAAATAAATGCGGTTTGGCACATGTATCCCCCCCCAGCCACTAGTGACAGTCATTGACTTCACGAGTTGTTGCTTTGGGGGCAAACAGAAGCAAGTGGGCTTCTTTGCAGTGGGAGGTTACATGGGATTGTGCACTGTTTCTGCTACCCTCTGTCTCATGTCTGGAAAGGAAGCCAAAAAAAGAATAAATTGCTAAGAGAGAAATTTTCATCTGGGAAGAAGGGAAGAGGATCACTGGCAAACACAGAAGTTCCTGTTTTCGGGTAGGTGCAGAAAATTTCAGGGCTGAGAGGTCTGCGATGAGACGTGGGGGATCATCCATGCCCAAACACCCCAGAAACCTTAGATGAGGTTCCCGAATCATCAGTAAAGGAGGACAGAGGAAATTGCAGCCCAGGCTTCAACCTCCATGGCTTAGCTGTCCTGGTGGACAAGATGCCCAAGGTCCTTGTGGTGGCAAGCTCAGGTTCCCACACGGGTATTGAGCTCCTCCACCTCTGCTGTGCTTGCCAGGCCACCCACCCCCTGCACAGGGCTTGGAGCCTTAAATCTTTGTTCCTTCTCTCTCCCAGAGTCAGGGAGGCAAAGTAAGAAGTGAGGGTGTGAGACTGACCACACAGTGAGTGCAGCAGATGAAGCAAACTCCATGGGAACTGCTCGCATCCATTTAGGAGAGGCCAGAGGGAGAGCAGGCATCACAGCCGACCCAAGCAAGCTGCTCTAGACTAATATATCATAGTCCTTTCATAGTTTCATGCCCTTTACATTTTCTGAGCTTGGGCATAAGGATACAGGGGATTTAGAGACTGTTTATTTTTGTCGTAGGGAACCAGGAAATAGTACACAAGGCTATAAATATATTTTGGGCTTCATATGACATCACGGACCTGTGCAAATGTTTCTCCTCTGATTTATGATGATGGACTGGTAGTTCACAGGAGCTTTGGGTTTACTTTTTTTTGCTGTTGCAGTAACAAAGCTAATGGTGCAATCCCTGGGGGAGGTATTTTATCAATAGTGAATTTTTGACCTCATTGCATACATTTTAACTTTATGAATTAGTGACCCAGCTGACTGTAAAGGCTTCTATAGGCTTATTATAAATCTATCACAGGACTGGGAAAAAATTTTGGCCCAGCTCCTAAACTGTGACAGGCATGTGTTGATGGACTGCATAGCAAGCACTTCCACTAATATTTCTCACTAATTATACCGTATATTTAAAAAAAATGAATGAAGCCAATGTTTATATGCAGCTTTAACTGTGTTTGATGTAAGAAAGCAACAGAATCCCTAATAAATTTTCACCTTCAATGTTTCTATTCATTATATTTTTTACCATGATGAATGAAGCTAGAACTGGGAGGGAGGGGGATTCATCTTGAAATCTGTTCAGTGAATGACTGAATTTACTTCTTTACTTCCCTTCCGCAACTTGCGCTGAGGAAGGAGGGAACAGATGGACACAGGAAGAAGAGGGAGGCGAGTGCGGAACGAAGGAGATGGGTGAGGAACAGATGGAGTTGGGGGAACGTGAAGAGGAGAGTCAGCAAGGATGGTATGAAAGTTTTCCACTTGACCTTGTGTTGAAGTGAAGATCTGTGTACACCATGGGGCAGCTAGACTTTGCTTTAGGATGCATCATTATTTCTCTCTGTGGCACCTATACCTAAAGCCTTGTGGGCCATCCCAACAGTCCAGTCCACCTCAGGGCATCTGCAGAACCAGAAACTAGGTTTTCTTGATTGGCTGGCTGCTGCAGAAGGGCATCTTCAATGTGTTCAAGCCCTGTTGGTAGTGGCAGGGGAGAAATGAATGCAAACACGGTACCCAAAATGGGTTGGGATGTGGCAAGTCTCCCAGGCACCTCAGCCAACCCAGAAACTGGAGCTTATGACTCTGAAGAGGTATCCTATGCCCCGTTTGTTAGGATCCAATGGCCAAAATACTCAGTGATTTATGATTTTACCTGCTTTAAGTAAGATATTTGAGATGGCCTGATTTTTTAGAATATGCTGAGAGTCTGCGCTTTGAGATGTATTGAATTATATAGCCCAAATCACTAGTAAGTCCTGGAAAATCATGATTATATTCTTAATTCTATTAAATTGCCTGCATATAGTCCATTGGTTCTGGCTTTGCTAGTTGAGAAATGGAAGAGGTGAAAGTCAAATATTGGCCATGTGTGTCATTGCCTTTGAAGAAAATGGGAGCCATGTGCACACACCTAACAGCAAAGTTTGGCCCCAGCTATGATTTCACAGCTGGACCCTAACTTCAGGAATGCCAAAGCACTAAATGACTCCATTGGAGTAATCTGATCAATGCTGTATTTTCACTGTGGATTTAAATGGCATACACAGCAAGAGCAGAGTTTGTTTTCATCTCTCTCAAAATCATTTTTCTCTGCAGTTTTAATAGCATAAATATGAAGTTCTGCTCTCATCACACAAATAAGTGAAATGGCAGAAAATGTATGTCAAATAAAATGCACAACATTATGTCCTTTATACTTTTTGGAGGCTGTTTAAGAAAATGGCTTCATTAATTTTGACTGAATAAAAGGTTCCTTTAAAGGATTTCAGTAGGTGACATGAAAAATGTTAATACAAATGATCAAGACAATGGAGGTTAAAACTGTTTTGAAAATATGTTTCTTTTATAGATCTCAGCTGTTGGAAGAGTTAGAGAATAAATATACGGTAGTGCTGACATTCAGTGCTGTTTCATCTTACCAAAAGAGTTTTTAATAAAGAAAATTCTTTTCAAGGAATGCTTTCTGCAGCCAGTCTTCAAAAAGAGGTTTTCCCCCCTCCTAGTTCAATAAAATTAAAGTAATTTATGTCATGTTGATATGTCGATATGTTTTTCAATAAACTTTTTCACAGAGATTTTTTTAAAATTCTCTTCACTTTAAAAATTATAATTATATATCTTCCTCCCACTTTGAAAATGGCACAAGGTGCTCATTTGCAGAGTTCTACTGTTCAAATCTTCACTGAGAATAGAAATGTCATGACTCAGTTAACAATGATTTATTATTCACATTGATCTTTTTTTATAGTGTTCTTTATCTCAAAAACATTGTAAAGCAGATATCTTCCTCCCACTCTTTTGTTCATTTGCAAATTTTTATTATTCTAGTTTAAAAAAGCAATGGAGTGTCAAGAGTCAGTGTATATTGTTTATGTTCTTTTTTGCTTTAAAATTACTTTTAACTATAAAAAGTAAGATGTACAGCAGGAAAAAAAAAGCTGGATTTAAGGATGCTTAAAAAAGAATTGAAGGGATCAGTGTGAATTTTATGTTGTTCACTTGCATTTCAGAGTTGTAACAGACTTTGCAAGAAGGGGGACCAAACGTTTTATGAAAAGGTTTTTATGTGCTAATTCAGAAGTCCCTATTGCATCAGAATTCATCATCCACATTAGACACTGAGCATAATTCATGCTCTCAACGAACGCAATAGCAAAATTCACAATTACTTTTGTAGTATGTTCGCTGGATGGTTTTCAGGTGCCCAGAGCTGTGTGCTCTCCATCGTTCTGAGTCAGAGCTTGGCGCCAGGTCCTCAGGCGCCCTCGGCTGATAAGCACCAAGATAAATCACCGGATTTTTGCAGGAACTTCACAGCTTTGGAATCAAGTGTTAACTGCAGCAGAAACACAACCTTTGCTGGTCAACAGACATTGCAATCTCTGAAATCCATGGGCCAGGGTGCAGGACACAGCTGTGCATCCACCAGGAGAGCCGTGCCAAATACCCCGGGGTTATTTTCTAGACTGGATCTTCTAAATTCTCTTTCAACCACTGTTTTCTTTCCTACCAACTTTTTATTTAGGTCTATATTTATGTTCTAGCTGTTGTGACTTTATGAAATGGCCTCCATGAAATACATCCATTATAGTAATTGGGGTTAGTCCAGAGAGCAGCAGGATCTTGTGGAATTTCACGTACTGCTTGCTGATAGGTAATTTTTGTTTCTTTTGCCTGTTTTTAATTGATTTCCTCCAGTTTAAGATCAGAGCATCCTGGCAACCTATAGTTACCCCAAGAGCTCTTGATAGAGATCATCCTCTCTGGGAGTCTCTGAGAAGGGGTGGCTATTTCTGAAGTTGAATTTCAGCCCCAGATTGGATTTTTGATCTTGTAGGTGGTGTGGCAGCTCTATCACATGAAACAGCCTTAAAAAGCTTTGTAAAGAAAAATGAAGTTTTCTTTCCATATTCTTTTGTTTCTTTCTTTCTGTTTCAACGCTGCACTCTCCTGAAATTTTGTTGAAAGGGATTATTAAACAAACTTGGAGCAAGTAAATCTCAAACTGAACCCACACTGAAAACATGAGGCAAGTGGAGGGCTAAGCATCTATTTGTTTTTATTAATGATGTCAGTAGGTCACTTCAGCAAGCATAGGGCCCCGTCAGTCCCTGTCCCCTCCCTGGGCTGCAGGGATTTGGGATGCCCAGCCACAGGCAGAGTCCCGAGGCTGCCCTGCTGATGGGGCTGCATGGACACCCTGCACCAGGTCCTGGGGCAGGTCCACCTCTGAGCTCATGGGCAGCTGCTTGTCGTATTGCAAGGATAACCCCAAACTCTCAAATTCTCTTTATTCTTCACTGCAGAGTGTGAAGCCGGAGATTTTGATGCATTATTTTATCCAAATTGGTCATGTTGTTTTCAAATTAAAGAAAAAACAAACATCATCAGTATTACTATTATTACAGTCCTTGCCTCAACAGCACTGCTGCATTAGCGTAATTTTCCTTCCTTCCTCTCATGGTTAATTACTCATTGCCTCAATGAGGGGAAGACTGTCTACCAATATGATCAAGTTTCAGAAACAAAATCCTAACCAGAATGGAGTAGCCAGAAGTGGTCAGGGCTTTATTTAATGCACTGGCACAGTAACTAAATGCAGGTCTCACCCATGGACATTCTTGTGTAATTGCTCACTGTTTAGTTTGGGAAATTTATAGGTAATGTAAAAGAGAAAATACTGAATTTATTACAAAAGATTTTTTTTCCATGTCAAAATCAGTGTCACTAAATTTGGAAAGCACTTAAAATTCCCAGTTCTATTTTTGGCAAGAACTATCTGTTGAAAACTGAAAATATCAAAGGGATCTCTAGGCAGAATTTGTGAACTTTCCAATGAAAATGCAGCACAGTGTCTTCCTTTCATGTCCCAAGGTCTCTGGCAACAGTGCTACTTTCTGAATGACACTGAAGTTATGTGCCAAGAGTTTATTCCCAAAGTAGGTATTACACATGGTTATGGTCACAAAGATATCCCTGCACAGCATTAATGCGAGAGGAGCCCTGAGGCTGTCAGCATTTTGATTTGGTGGGGGGAAACACCATCAAAACCACATATATTCTTAAAATATATCCAAACAGTTTAAATGCTGTCAAATAGAGCTGCAAATCACAGAAGATGCAGCATTTCTCATACGCAGTCCTTAAAGTTCTACTCATTGTAAATTGGCATGTGATAATATATAGCCACAAAAAAAAAAGCCTTGTAATAAGTTATAAAAGCTTTTCTTTGATTTAAGTGCAACGATGAGTGGTAATCTGTGACGGTCTTATGTCTTTTAGAGGGTTTCCTAGCAAACACTTCCGTTTTTGTCTCTCTTGTCTATCTGCATGCCATACTGGAACACAACTGGGGGGTGAACTCGTCCACTACAACAAATATTATTAGTCTTACTACCAACTGAGCACCTCCCTGGGTGCTGCTGAGCAGCCTTTGCTGGACCCTGCTGGAAAACTACTTCTTCAGTTCTGCAAGGGCCTGATCCAATACCAACAGATGTCAGTGGAAAGACTTCCAGGGAGCTCAGCAGGTCAGGCTCCAAACCAGCCTCCAATATGGTAGCCTTCGCCAGGTTTCTTTGCTCCTTTCAGAAAGAGTTGTAGGCAAAGCTATTGGCAATATCTGAAGCAGAAGGTGTCTCATGGTATACATCTTTTCACAAAACATTTTTTTCCTAGGGGACACCAAAGATGCAGAACATTTACTCTGGGGGCACACAGGTGACATCCACTGTTTCCTAAATACGTAGTAAGTACTTTTAGGACAGTCGAGTCTTATCGGCTCTGGTAAAGGCACACATGGTAACTGTTCTGCTCACTGTATTAAATACACTTCTCCTGCTGTTCAGTGGAAGGATGTGTTTAAACTCGCAGTCTATCACTATTCCTGGATAGTGTGGGAGAGTCCAGGAACACTCAAGATGTCTTTTCCTGTGTATATTAACTTCTTCAGAACAGAGCAGTGTTCTTAGAAAACATGAATCTTATGGCAGAAGAAAGTTTCCTTCATGACTGTGCCACAAAGGTTTCCAAACAGCTGCTTGTTCATTCGGGTGCATGAAATATTAGGTTCAGCCTGCTCAGAAGCACAAACACGTAATTCCTTCTCACTGCGGCACCTTCACTGTGGTCATTTCCACTTAGCTTTGTAATGTTGGCAAGTGCAGTGCTAGCACAATGTCTTCATTGTAGGAGCTTTCAGAGGAGAACTGCAGAGCTCCTGCAACCTGGGTGGAATGCCAGCCGCTCCCCAACACTGGCTGTTTCTCCTGCTTTGCAAGGAGCTGCACTCCCAAGGAGTTTTGCTGGTGTCCGATGTGAGCAGAGAACACCAGAGGTTTCAGGTGTTGCTAGGTCAGCACACTCCTGCTGCTCTGTGGACCACGCACAAGGATCAAAAGGTTAGTTGAGCGACCTTCAGTGCACTGAGCTCGCTGAAACCCCGGGAGCAGCCCACCTTGTCCCTCTCCCTCGGGGCTGCCGGACATGGGGACGGGTGAGAACTCAACCCTCTCCTCCACCCTTCCTCACACCAAAACATTCACTGAAGCTTTCGCTCAAGGCTCAGGTGGACAACCCCTTCCAAGCAAGGAGGTCATAGCCCAGGCCCTGAGAGGAAAAAGTGGGTGTCAGTGAAATGGAAGAGGGGTCACTGTTCTAACACTGAGATTAGGCAGAACCTAACCCCCATTAATCCTTCAGAGCGGGGCCTCTGGTTTGTTCCTTTTTTCATCTATTCTGTAGTCAATGCAAGTACATTTTTTCTGTCACTATACTGCTATTGTTAACAACTATAAATGTATTAAAAACACAGGGGCATTTTAGTATGTGTATTGTGCATAAGAAATATTGTTACATGACAAGCTCCAATTGGCAAGTGAAAAGAGGTTTTATTGAAGGAAATAGCAGTAGCAAACAGTGAACTATGCAGAATAATGGTAATTGTTCCTTTAACATTGGCAGCACACGTTCACTTAATATGACTACTCCTCTGTCTCTGCCTCATCCAGACCCAGAGGACCTGTTAGACAAGCAGGCAGCCACCTCTCTCTGGGATCAAGCTGTCAATGCAAACTTGCTTTCTTTCTTTTTCTCCGAGCTAAGCTATACCCCCAGAGCTCCCGAAGCTTTTCCTGAGTGAAAGCTTTAAAAAAGCTCCATTCTAAATTACATCACACGGGCTGTTCTCTTCAGACTGACAGAACAAAAGGGGGGGGGGGGGGGGGCAATGCCAAAAGTACCATCTGAATGACTTCTGAGTTGCACAGAATGATTTACCTCCTCATGCTCTATCAGAGCCGACTAACGTTGTCTTGACCTTGACTACTGAAGCCCCAACAGTGTCCTCTAACTGGCAGAGAAAGTTTGCATCGCTTGTGTTTGCAATACAGACAAATACAGAGCCGTTGGGTGCAGGCTTTTTGCTTGCAACAACAGGGCCTTGGGTGCCCCATTAAGAAAGGTCCTAATGAGAGCTTGGTGCTGTCTAAATTTTTTTAGACAACATGTTCTCTGACACAACCAGGTCATTGTTACTGGAAGAGCAAGCTTGTGGGTGCTGCACAGCCTGGTGTGCTCACCCTCTAATCAGCAACACCCCAATCAATGGTCATGGTGAGGACTGCTGAGGGCCACTGCCAAACTTTGGGAGGTCTCTCAGATTGGCTTCAGCTGGGACTCTTCAATTATAAGTCATCAGCAGAAGTAAAGGGTGCAGATGAGCATTGCCCCCTTCTGTGGCTGAGTAGGAAGCAGATAAATTGGCATATCTCTCCCTCCTAAAAGCTTTCAGGTGGTACCTATTGGTTTGAGAACCCTCACTTGGGAAAACATCGTAACTTTGGAAGGAAGGAGGCCATGGGCTTTCTTCCTTCTTCAGCAGATAAAGGTAAGAAGAACAGAGTAGAATCTTCCCTCTTCTCCAGGTAAGGTCTGGAATCAGCAGCCCTTGTAAGGTGGTTAGGTGTCAGTTTGGGGGTTGCCTAAACCCAAAGTAATCCACTGAGATCCTGCAAACTGAAACAAGCAGGTTTTGTGTGGCTCGTAGGTGGACCCTTTTGGGGTTCTTACTCAATTTTCATAAGAAAATGGTTGAGGTTAAGAGCTTGTTATCCTCATACTGAAAAGCTTGGAGACTTAGCCCACTGCACAGCATTTCTATGCTGCTTCTGCTGTTTTGAGTGAATCTTAAATTGTTTAAGTCACTAATTTAAACAATAGTTTCACGTTAACGATGGGCTGAAATCTGAAACAGATGATGAGTCAATATTAAGGCAAAAATGGTCCTTGTGTTCCTTGTGGGATTAGAATAATTGAGCTTGTTTTCTTGCATGAAAGAGGCCATTTCAGTAGTTGCAAAGATTTGGTGCTGTGCCCTATGCACTGTGGGGAGAAGGAGCTGAGAAGGTAGGGAGAATTACCTGAGTCTCCAAGTGGCTGTAGGATGGGGCTGTCTAGGTCTGAAAAATATGAATGGCAGAGGAAGGAAAAGCTCTTCAGCTGGTGAGGTGGCTTTGTTATCTCACATAGGCACCAGCATTTTGTGAACTGTTCAAACTGTGTTGTTATCAGGTGAAAGAGAAAAGTCAAGCTACAGGGGCTGGAGGCTTAATTCTCTAATTGATTTAACAAATATGAAAAAAAAAAAAAGCTTTTAATAGAAGGTGGGAAGTGCCTCTTCCTCTTAAGGATCCAGTGTCCTTTGGCCTCTCACTGAGATGTTCCCCTCTCCCCTGGGGATACAGTGAGTTTTCACATGGTCAGAACAACTTGTCTTACCCACAGGAGCAGAGTTTCCCCGAGGACCCTGGCTCACTAACGCAGCATTCCCCTCTGAGTTTCTGAGTGAGTAAAGTTTACGGGTTTTTTTGCTATGTCTTTTTGGTGGTTCATGTCTGAGCTGTCTTTACACACGTGATCAGGGAAACAGCTCTGCCTTGATCCATAAGGGACCATCCTAATGCCCTTTAAAGCTGATGGAAATGTTTGACTTCAGGGCATACTATATCAGGTCTTGTATCTGCTTCTTACACCAGATCGTGAAAATCTTAATTAGGAAAAAAACTTCATTAAAATGATTGCGACTGAGGAAAACACTGGTAATGAACCTGAATACAGACCTTATCACTGCGTGCTTCATCACGTCCCTGTTCCTACCAATGGTAGAGAATGAAGATGCTGGACTTTCAGTTTTTGAAGCTAGCAGAATAAATTATGAAGTGTAACTACAGTAATACATGCAGTCTAGTTTTTTGAGCGGTGGTTTTATGATACGGTGGTACTTCAGGTTTAGCTCACCCCTTTATTTTTCTGTTTCAGCATGGCAATGCTTCCTACGCTTTGAGGTATATTAGGGTTTTGCACTGCCTTTCAACCTCGTGGTACCCGAGTATCTCAAAATCAATAATGATGGCAAAGCAGAAATCTTTGTGGTATTTGTAGCACTATACATTTCTCCTCTGTTTGGAGGGGAAGGCATAGGTCTTATCTAAATTACTGAATACCTGGGTGACATTGTGATCCCACTGGATGTGGGATTTTGTGCAGCACAGGTCACTCTGCGTTTTTTTGGTGGATCTCGATCAGAATGTATGTTGTGAGAAATACTAGTCTACGTGGTAAATCTCAACTTGTGCTTGTAATAGTGACAACCAGAAGCTTGCTTGCTTATAAAATTTTGTAAATATGACCTGGAAATCTTTCTCCGACAACAGACAGGATACCGTGGTTCTATTTCCAGGCCCTTGATTCAAGCATAGCTGGCCTTTCAGCAGAACAGTAGCGAAGCCCCTCATGGCATGGGTACAAGCGTGCTTATAGGCAAAGTCTTGTGAGTCTCCGACACTGTGCCACAAGCAAGACCTGGAGTCCCTGGGGAACTGTGTGGCTGAGAAGAGATTAACTTGCTTATGTCACCATGCAGAGTACTCTACTCTCCACTCCTACCCTGCAGTGATTCACATCTTGTATTGCTCTGCTTGGTTTGTCACTAGCTACTTGCTTTGGGGACATACATAGTGAATTACTTGCTCTCATCTGGACCAAACTCCTGAAAGTTTACTTAGAAATCTGTAGATAACTTTTCTACTTTTTCTTCTAGAAGTATGTGTAAGCCAAACTTCATGCTCTTTGAGATTTACTAAAACAGAGAACAGAACCATATGCCTTTCTGTGCATTTGTTCCACACCATAATTCTTCTGGGAAGTGTGATTTGTTTTAGTCTTTCCATAACAAATGACAATGGTTAAGGTTGCATCTCTGCCAACCTCTTTCTAAGTGGTTTCAAGTAGTTTACTTGAAGTGGGATTATTTCATCTGCCACAGCACATGAGGCAGCTCTGAGGTAGTGTCTAGCTTGCACAGAACAAGATCACTGAACATTAGCTTAAGGCAGGAAATTTAAGATCAATAGACAGTGGGATCACAAGAGTGTAGAGTGATGGTTTGCAAGTGTGCTGCACCTAAAGAAAAAATGAATTGCTTGACTTTTCTTTTTCTGTGGTACCAGGAAGACTAGGAAAGGCTAGCAACATTGCTGCTCATTGGAGGTGGTGACTGCTTGAATCCTGGCTGTCCCTCAGCGCGTGTTACCACTAACTATTTAACTCTTGCGTGCCTCATCCACTACAAAGCAGGAATATGTATAATACCTAATCATATATGATTGTTTGGGTGCTGAAGTCGTGTCTGTAGGTTAATATATGCTTGGTAAATGCAAGTGTCAATGTCTTGTGTTTGCCTTCTTCAGGTTCAGAAATAATCTTAAATTTTTGTGCAGCAATTTCTACAGCTATTGCAGCTTATGGTCACTAGTTAGCTACAGCACAAGGGTCAAACTTTGGAAACTGTAGTTTCTTTCCAGCCTGTGGGCTTCCTCCCCCTTCAAGTCTGTTTCCTACTCTTGCCAGTACCCTGCCTTCTGTTTAAAGGCATCAGTAATACCAAATAAAGCTAAAGATGCTCGTTATAACAACTAAGTTGTTTCCTTTTTAATCAGAGCACATGCTTATGCCAGGTTTGGTATGAAGAATCTGTGTGACTGGTTCAGGGCACAGTAAGCTGATCGCTTGTTAGAAGACTACTGCATTTCATATAATTTTGCTTTTAGTTGTACAATTTACTGAGAGGTTGGTAAGAGCATTGGTAATCTAATTTTTGCCTGGTTGGACATGGTGAAAATGTAAAGCATGGGAAATAAAAAGCTTTTGCCATGTGTGCTGAATTGTGGTTTGGTAGCAGCAGTTGTCTTGTAGTGAAGTGGTCATCAAAACCTTTCTTGGGGGGGTAATAAATTAAAACAAGTCTTCAGAAAATATATGAGTTTTCGAAGAGTAAAGAAAGATGCAGCTATTATTGTGACACAGGTTTGCAGTCTGTTTCTGATTATCCTTTTGGCTGGAGAGTTTGGGTTTCTAATTGTAAGGTTAAGGAATCCTTTTTATCTATCTCTTGCCTCCTAATCCTATGCTAGACAGTATTGTTTTCTATGTCTTTTGTCTTCTGGGGAAGGAGACAATCTCTGGCTCATAAGAACATCTTGTTAAAGTCTGCTGAGGATTAGGGGGTGTGACAGTTTTCTTGCTGAGCCTTTTTATTGGGGATTTTTATGCCTGCTTTTCTGGGAGGTCTTTGAAATGTCTTTTATGTAGCAATCATTTCACTCTTTCTTTGTTGTCTCAAATGTGGAGGCTGTATTCTTCTCATCTGTTCCTGTTTATATTCCATACTAGCTGGTCATAACAGTTTAGTTTGAAACTATCATCATGCCGCGTGCTTCTCAATGGCAGGAGTGTAGTTGACTGCTCTAGGACAATTGCAAATTGGAGCTTTATTTTAGGGCATCTGAAGCTTTAGCACGGTTGTTTGGTACGAAACACTGTTAAAGAGGTTCAAAATGAAAAACAATAATCTAGGAGTTGCGCATTTCAGGTGTCCACAGCTAGGTATAGGCATTTAAAAATGCTCCTTCTATAATGAGGTAGGTCCCGCTTAGGGTGGTGGTCATCATACCTGGCATGGTAGGTGTTCAGTCTGGCCTAAATTCATACAATAATCAATGGAAGAGACAAGCCTGTCCTGCTGGCAGGCCATCCCATCTTGACAGAAGAGTTTAAGCCAGGAAAAAAATTGCTCTTTGGAAGACTTATTTTGTCCTTGTTCTCACCCCACCCTCCTACAGACAAAATATAGATAACTAAGCAGACTTCTAGGTGACAGAAGTTAGACAAAGACTAATCCTGGCCAAAGAAATGAAAGAACTTAGCTTTTCACAAGAAACTTCAAAAACTTTGTGAATTTCACGTTTCAGTTTCAGAAAGCTATGGGGTTGGTCAATGTATTTAAGTACAGGTAAAACACAAGATTTTGTTTCCTAAAATTTTTATTAAATCAATTCTTCAATGTCTTGAGTGGCTGTCTTCAGACACATGGATGTCTCATAATTTTTTTTTAATGAGATGGTGAGCACATTTTTGCTGATTTCCCTCAGTGCTGATTTCTGGCACTATGTAAGTTCGAGTACCAGCTGGGGAGATTCCAGATTCAATAGCAAGTGAGGAGCCAGGGTTATGTAGTCTTGCTGATAATGAAGGTATGAGAGGCAGGTTTCTGAGACATTCATGTGGGAAAAATGGTTGAATCACCTTCCTCTTTGAGCAGATTGGGGCAAAAATCGTGTTTTCATGAAGTCGTTACTGAAACTGAATGTCTAATGCGCACAAGATGCTGTTTCAATTTTTTAATCTAGCTAAACTTTTATGATGCACTCTTCAGTGAAATAAATATCTTTACAGAGGAAGAAGCTACCTGCTTAGATGTTTATCTTTTGCTCCAATAGATACCTTCCTAAAAGCTGCTTTTTCTCCCTGTCAAAAATTTGCACTGTGTAGTACAGCGTTTCCATAAGCCTTTGCTTGCTGCCTCTCTAGCCTAATTTTTAGTGTCTAAAGCCATATAGAATATCGTTCCATTTCACACTTACCACAAAACCCACTCTTCCAGATATGACCTCAGTTTATTTTATATTGCACGACTTTTTCTTAAAGTATTTTATACATAGCATAATATGCAATGATACGGCACTGATGTTTATCAAAATTGTTTCACACTGTACTTATTTCTATTCCTGTCTTTTGGATCAAGTACAATACAGCTGCAGATTAATAACACCTTTTAAAAAAGGTTTAATGTGTTTATTTTCTTACCACATTCACTCCATCCACTAACTGGTTATATGGATTATATTTAATGTGAATCGTGTGGGAGTATCAAAGGGCATTTATTTTCTATTGAAATAACAATTAAGATAACATGCAAACTAATATAGCAATCAAATAAACCTGACAAATAGCAAAAACTTTTTTAAAGCTGCAGAGGCATGCTAACAAATCTATTTGATCAATATATGGGATGTGAAAAAAGAGGAGACAAGATTGACTGATGAATAAAATGGAACTGACACAAATAGGCTGACAGCCAGTCGCAAGTCTCTTTAGGGCAAATGCAATTAACTTAGAATAATAGACTCAAATTTGATGGTTAGAAATGCATTTTTATTAACAATCACAGCCTGAATCATTATGCACTCTTATGAATAAAATTGTAGTTACACTGGAAGTCTGTGTATACATGTGTGCATGTACATACAAAAAAGCTTTGTTGAAGGAGAGTTTCATTTTTGTGACAGGATAGGTATATGAGCTAAATTATACACAAGTATAAATCGAAATATTCAAACCAGTGATATAAAAATCACATATGTGGTATGCTAGTATTAATGATAAAAGCAGTAAGCATTCGTCCCAGGACTGGTTGTTCTTTTGGGATGTGAAATTGCGGTCAGGGATTTACAGATTTCATTCTGAGGCAGAGAAGTCATTACTAGAAACATAAGCTCATTCTTTTTACTTTAATAGCTATTTTAAATCATTCATTTAGAAAATGTAGTAACTATTTATTGTATAGGCAGTACATTTCTATTGACATTCCATTTTCATGCTTTTTTTATAATCCCTTTTAACAAATTATTTTATTAAAAGAAGATTAGAATTAGAAAAAAGATCCTACCAATTTTTGAAAATGCTACTCTTCAAGAAGGATATTTCCCATTATTAACAGGTATGCGGTATTAAAACTTTAAAGAGAGGGAAGATATTCAATTGCTAATGTGTCCTTTTTCTTTTGACCTTCCTTGCAGAGGCTGATTGCTATTTGTAAATTACTTTCAAAATTATTAATCTCATTTAATTTCTGAATAAATATAATCTTCTTTTTTTCTCCTAAAATCCTTGGGATTCAGATATGAAAAGAACTGCCTATAGTATATGTTATGTTGCAGATGTCTCTTATTTGTGGGAAAAGATAAAATACACCACTTCATGCAGCGAAACTCTACATGGTATTAGTAAATGTTAATATGAAACCATGATACTTGCAATGCTTGGTGCTTAAGTATCTTGAGAAAAAGGGGTAGTGGTAGGAAGTAAAACTGCACTGGAAATGATTTAAATCCAGTGTTCTCCAGCTTGGTGTCCTTGCTGGACCACTGGTTGGCCAGGGACAGGAAAGCAGCAAAACACAATGACCTGTAGTTGCCTACTGCACAGAGCAGTTGGTGTAAAACATCATCATCATTCTCGGGTGGTTTCTGGGGTTGCTGAGCTGGTTCCAAGAAACAACCACACTTGGTTTTCTCCACTCTGAAGGTGGTTTTAATCCTCCCCACTTCTCAGAAGTGAGAAGTGCGCAGATGTACTGGGAAGGCAGAGCGCCTAGTGTCTGGTAGGGGAGAGGCAGATGGAAACTCTTGACCAAGGATGGCGTGTGGCTGGGGAAGAGATTATTCTGGTAAACACCTGGTGTCTGGGGAATCTGTAGGCTGCCATTTTGGTTTTCTGCCTCTAATTAGACTTAAAGTCATTGCCATGAGGGGAAAAACTTCTCAGGAACTCCAATGGTTCCTGGAGAGTTTCCAGACTTTTTTTGCCTCTCATAATCTATTCTAGATATTCACAGCAGCCCACCACGACATTTCCTGATTAGGCTTCTGGAATAGCTAGTATTGCCTATTCTTAGAGATAAGATGGATGGATCGCATGTTGTTCTAGCACCACCAGACCTGGTGTGTGCCTAAAAAGAGAATAATACTGTCAGGTCTGGCATAGTTGTTTGACACAGAAATTGTTGCAAAATGCTCAGGGATTTGGACTGCGAAAGATTTCTCACAGAACTGCATTTGGTGTAGAGAGAGTCTGAGTAGTCAAATTTATGTTGTCTATTCAATTTCTCCTTACTATTTCTGTAGATGTCACTGGATACCAGTGGAAGAAAAGTTACTTCTTCAATGTGATGTCAGAAAAAGAGTATGTGCTCCTCTGACCACAGTTACTTAATATTTTAAATGAGAAGCAGGTCTCAAAATAACTTCTATGAAAGTTTTAGTAGGTAAACAGACTAAGGAAGAAAGATCTGCTGATTTAAACAGGGGCAGCTTCTTTGTAGTCAATGCACAACTAGTGCAGGGGACTGTAGACTCAGTTCTTCCATCTTGTTCGTTTTAGCCTAGTGAAATACTGGTGAACTCCCCATAATGTTTCCTGATGTATGGTGATGTAAGAGAAAGGAGGTTCTGGCCCTGCATGATGATAGACTAATTCTCCACTAATGTAATCATCTACCCAGAACAAGAAAGACTCACTCCATCCATAAATATCTTGGGGGCTGCTTCTGATCATATTCAAATTCGTTCACACCAAACTCATCTCATTTGCTTGAATGGGCTTACTCCTGAGTTAGAATGATACATGTAAGAGAAAACCCAGGCCCTTAAAAATCAGGTCATAATTAACTTCTCTTAATAGCTGCTCTATTTTTAAAAAGTTACATCTTTCAAAAAATATATTGGAAAGCAAAAGATGATGCTTTCAAGTGCGTTAGGTTTTTTCTTAACCCAGTAGCGGTAGACTTGTTGGTGAGGTGTCATACTTACAATATGTTTCTATTGGCATTCAGGCTCTATATCTTTATATTTCCTTTTCAGAAGTTATTTCATAAAAGAAGACTCTAGAACTAACAAAATGTAACTACCAGGTTTTCAAAGTACTTATCCTAGGAACAATATTTCTCCCCACCACCTGACATTTTTGTTCCATTATATCTTAAACCTGTTCAAGTTCAGAACTCTAATTTCACCATTTTGTGCTCCCAAAATATTAAACGATTCCATTCCCCATCAGTTTACACTTTCCTTAGTTTTTATCTGCTACAAATATGGTTTGGCCAAGATGTTCTCGATGAAACAAAAATACTCTTGCTTTACTTTCTGCTCACCTCATCCTCGAGCAGGTGCCAGGCAATCTGCGGTAGCTGTTCTGCTACCTGAGAAGCGTTCATATATAGAAACACCAGGCCAGCCTCTGTTGTCATGGCATGGAAAGCCAAAAATAGATGACATGAGAACATATTTCTTCCTGTGAAAATTTCTGTGGCTATGGGAAGTCTTCAGATAAGCAGGATTTAGTGTTAGAAAAGAATAGTATTAGAATGCAGAATCTAGACTACATTTTTAAGTGGCCTCTATAATATGTATGTTTGAATACATAGAAATAGAGAGACATATTTGAATATTCCTCTTACCCCCCCCAGTGATGAGGGTTCTGTCAAGAACTGGTCTTCAATGTCAGGTGTATGCTGTTTCCTCCTATTAGTATGGCTGGAAAGCCACAAAAAGTAAATAGCTTACAAAAGCTGTACCTGTACCACTTAATTGCCCAGCACTAGTCTGCTGTGTGATTCAAGACTATCCTGAAGGCTGAGTTGCACTAGACGTCACCTTGTGGTAGTGCCACTGGCGCGGACAGAGGTGGTATATTTTAAAGTTGAGGAATGGTGTCAAAAAGGATCGCAGATGATGCGTCTGGAAAAGACCTCCTAGTTCAGCTAGTCCCAGCCTGCATGATGTGAAAATCTCTGTAGGCTAACCCCTCAAATGTTTTCCCTCCCATTTCTTCTTAGACACCATTAAGTGACAGTGTCTGAAACTCTTCCTGAGGCAGAGCATTGCCTAATTGTCCTTACTTGGAAGACATTTCCCTACCATCCAAACTAGACTTCTTTTCTCTTCCCAAATAATCATGAAGGCAGGTGTTCCACTGTAAAGGCAGAGAGATGTGTAATGGGGTAAGTAATTCCATGTGGAATAAAGCAGCCAGCACTGCAGGGTCTTCATAACTTGATTTTTTTCTGGAATAATTTGATGTTTCCTCCCTCGTCTTGGTGGTGCTGCTTATTTATGTATTTCTTCATAGTAAAGGGTCACATTTTGTTCTCTCACGTGTGGGGTTTTTTAAACTGAATTACTCTTGAAGATGCCAAGGCATTTGCCATTTCAGTTAGGATCTAAATGTGCTGAGGTTTGACAGATATTTTATTTCTAATAGGCAATGTCAGCGATGATAAAACAAGGAATTGATTCTGCTTTAGTTTTTATGGCAGTGCTCATAAAGTTCTCTGACTCCCAGTAACATCTAACAGGCCCTACGCTGCAGTGCAAAATAATGGTTAAGACTCAGCTGGTGGTTATCGTCCAGTAAATGTTCAACATATTGTAGTAGTGCATTAGTAAAGAGTTAACTGTAGTGACTGTTGAACTAGGTGCTCAGTACAGATGCAATTGAACCATTCCTGTCCCTGAAAACTTAAGATCTTCTTAGATAACTGAATCACAATGACTTTACAGATGATGAGCTGCGGTGTGGACACTGATTCTTGAATTTTTTTTTTTTTCTGAAGAGCACAAGGGCAGCCTAGGAATAACCAGATACCAGACTTTGTTCTTTTGAGTGTTAAAAATGGACAGTAAAAGGCATATTTTTCTCCAGTTTTAAATAGTCTTAGTGATAACTATTATCCTCTCTATTTCTTAAAATTCCTTGCTTCATTTTCTTCTGTAGTCAGGGAGAGGACTACATTGATTCACTTTCTAGGTGGCTTTCCAGCTGTGTGTATTGTATCTTCTTAATTCCTTAAGGTTCAGTTTTAATTCTTCATAGAACACTTACTTAATTTCAGTGGAACTTCTAATGTTCTCCCAAGAGAAGGTGAATTTGTGAGGGTTGCCATTATGCTTCTCTTAAAACAATCTCTCCCAAAATATTAAGGAAGGAAAACCACAAAATTGCATTAAAATGGCAAAAAACACCTATATAAAACATTGCTTGCTTGTGAAACTAAGCAGAAGAACAGTAACTCCCTTGAAACTCAGGGCAGTCTGTAGTTTTGTGACTTTTTTTTTTTTTTGGAACAGGCTAATCCAGTACAATTATCCTGTCTGACTGGAGCTTGTGGAACCGTCCTCAGTAATTTTTCCTTCAGAGGGATTTATTCTTTGCTGCATTAGTGAATGCAGTCAAACCCCACCGCCTATCACCAGAGGCCCCCATCTGTAGAGCTAGGTGCGGCTCCCTGAAAGCCAAGGGAGTTTTGCCATCGATTTTGGAAGTAGGAACAAGCCCTTTATTTGCAACATAAAGCAAGTAGGTTAGAATTATGAAGAATGATTATTTAAAATAGCAATGATGTAATATCAGTGTCATTTCCATTATTTTAACAGATGTAAATTTGCTCTGCTCTTGAACTCTGGTGAATTTTAATGGCAATATTAAAGAGATACTATTAAGACTACTTAAAAGAACTATTTGTAAAAAGTGTCTCCAGTTAGGGGGAAAAAAGTTTAAATAGCTTTTTTATTCAGTCTGCACAATTATTTATTTGAATGGTTTTGTATATTACAAATTAATATGTATTAGAAGCTAAAAAGATCGCACAATAATCCCAATAGTCATTGGCTATGGGACAGCTTGCGTTATTTTGACAAAGAAAATAGACTCCTTATCCAGCCATAGTTTAGGTAATCTTCAACATAGGGCAAATAAGGATTTTATGATGTACATCATAGACCATGTAGATGAAGAAAGTAGTTGAAAATCAGCTGTCTAAATAACTTTAGGGCAAGTTTACATACATTGCAAGGCAAGTTCCGTGTCAATAACTCTGGTGTTGTACCTGGCTGATGATGACTACTGCCCCTTTCCTGGCAGCTGAAAGGAATTGAGGATTCGGAGGCGCTTACAGGATCTGGTTCTAATTGTACATGCAACATGCATCCCAGTGGGACATAGTGGGAGAAGGTCGTTGTGGCCAGTCCTGGAAAGAGACCTCATAAAGCTTATGTGAAAGACTGTTGGCATCTGCTGTCTCAGAAGTGTTGTATTTTCTGAAGGGAAAGTTTAGATGGTTTAAAACCAATTCTAGGGCCACAGTCCAACACTCATAAAATTAAATGGAAGATTTTGAACAGGGTGGCATTGCGCAAACTAGGTTATAGCAGGTGCTGCAACTTGGGGTTTTTTTGGAAGAGAATTGGGAGTGTAATAAAGTGAATACTAGAAAATGAGACTGAGAATCGGGGCGAGATAGGTTCTAATATTTCAGTACTGGCATTTTTAAGAGCTCAGCCCTTCTGTCATTAAAGTCAATGGCAGTCCTTTGTGATCTTGGGTCATCTACAGCTACTAATTTTGGGTGCTACACTTATTTCTGTTTTTCTTGGAAACATGCAGAGCTCATCTTCATTAAGAAGTGCTGGGCACTGGCAAGGGTGTTTCAGCTATCCAAAAAACTAGATATTTAGAATATCTAAGTATTATGTATGACATATATCTCATCATTAGGTATAAAAGTTTATTTTGTTACTGTCTCAAGTGGTAAGATGTCTCAGTTCCTCAAGGTAAGTGGTGGCATAGGGGAAGATGAAACCAAACTGCAAAGTTGAGATCTGAACTGTTCTGACCTTTAAAAAGGCTCTGGGCTCAGCTTTTGCTTGGCTTGCTGTAGAGTATGTTCCTGTGCTGATGTCCGAATCTAGGAAAGAATTCATTTCACACTTCTAAGTAATTGCTTCACCTCCACTTCTGTTAATCCCCTTCATGGAGCAAATAGGGTGTTTTAGTGGTTAATGACTGAAAAGGATTTGAGACTCTCTAATGAAAAGTAAAAATTAGTCATTTTTCTTACCTGATTAGGAAAGATAAACATAATGTGCCTGATCAAAGCTGAACACTGTGAATCATTTGACCTAGCAGTTGTTTTTTCTAAGTATTTGAGTACAGTCTGAGAATGCATTCTTGGAAGTATTCAGTTTTGATCCAAGAAGAAATGTCTCTTTCCATTAGTTTTTATTTCCTCCTCTTGCTGCAGACAAACTGGAATATTACAAAGGGCAGAACCATGAAACTTTCTCCAACTTTCCCTCAGGGGCAAAGCAGGCTTTTTCATCTTAATATGACAGTCTTTCAGTTGTGCAAAAAATGCTTTTCATTTCTGTAAAAGCCACCACACTGAAAAATCTAGGCTGACCTATCAGGGCAAGAGAGAAGGTGAGGGTGTATTTCACTGTAGCATGCTTGCGTAACCTAATATGTGGATAGATTTAGACATTACTGCATATAAATGCGATTTCCATGGGCAGAGAGAACTTCTTTCTGTCAATGGAAGCACACTCCAGCTAACGTTTTCTTGCTGTTATCTCTGGATATAGCAAAGTTTTCTGTTACGCAACAAACTGTAGTGGTCAGCTGCTTGAAGCACGTCTTCTTGGTCACTAGGTCACCCTAGTTTTGACACAATTGACCCAGAGCAGAGTGCTCAGTGCAGCCTGTTTGTAGCCCAGTTGACCAAAGCAACTGTAGCTCAGTCTGCATAAAGTTTTAAAGCAGAGCCAAATGCAGCCTAATGGCAAGCTTGGAAGAGCCTGCCAGAACTCAAATCCTGTTCTACCAGCCTGCTTGTTAACTTACTGGTACAGCCCACACAGTGCTCTTGAGAATAATAAATATATAATCCCATATCCCACAGTCCATTACCACATAGTGTTTGAAAAATTTCCCATTAACAAAACACAGTAGATGCAGGTAAAAATATCAGTGCATCTCATGGGGGGGAGTGGAAAATATGTCTTATATTAAAGCCAAGTTTTGAGTTCTTGTACAAAGTTTGGGGGGGGGGGGGGAGGGGGGGGATGTATTTCTCCAGGTGGTCTCTCTAGTGGAGAGAAGGATATAGTTTCTTGGTTACACTAGCAATTAGAAACAGCGCAACACTATACCTGAGATGTGGCATGTGATGGAGGCCACGCCATTCTTCATCTTCCTCTTCTGTCAGAAGCAGATCCAGCAATGTGCCTAAGCACAAGCCTGTCTTCAAGCATATGAGTAATTCTAGTGACTTTGCTCTTGAAATCTTGGTCAGAAGAACCATATCCGATGTTTGCTTTCTGTTAGCATTGCACAGGTTGTTTCAGGTTGCACAGCAACCCATACAGTGCAGTGCTCTGATTTTCTTCAGCAATAACAAAGAACTTGTGTGTGACAAAGAGATGAAGGTGGGGCTTAAGTACGGGGGCATTGAACCCTTGGGAAAAATAACACAGGAAAACTGTGATGAATACATGCATTGCAGACCCATGACTTGAAAAGCAAACAGGCCAAACCACTTGAACCTTTGTGCGATAAAACCTTTTCTTACCATTTTATGGGAATGCTTGAGACTGAAACCAGTACTGCAAAAATACCATTAGTGGAAATGGAAGAGGAACACTGGTATTATTAATTACAACGAGCAGCTTATGTTCTCTGGGTCTTGATTGTTGACCCTCTGAACCAGCTTATTCCTGGGCACAGAAAAGCAGATGTTCAGTTTGTGTACCATCTGGAAGGGAGCTTGGTAGTTGGTAGACACTCTGCCTGAAAGAGGAGATTCAAATGGACCCAAGTTATTTTATTCTTGTGAGTGGATAAACAGCTATTACCTACTCTTTCTCTCCTTGGGTTGAAATAATGAAACTCACAATTCAGTGGGAGTTTTTCTAGAGAAGCAGCTCTATTTGGTATAGATGTATAGAATTGTACACACCATTTCTTGGATAAATGCAAGCATGTAGAGGATCCTAACAGGATTCCTACCATGCTTTAGGGTACCTTAGGCAAAACCTGGTGTATCAGTTTCTACGTGGGGTCTTTCTATCTCACTGTTAATGTAGTGTTTCTGGAAAGTTCTTTAATATACGGAAAAAAATAGCCAAAGAAGTTAGAAGCCTGTAGTGGGAGGTCTGTTGGTTTTCTGGTCACATAAATTGCCTGCAAAAGACACGTGGCCCTTAAAGGGCTGTGCTGGGGGAATAATTCCCCTGGCAGCACAGCACCACATGTTTCTGCTAGCCCATGTGCTCCGTGCAGCTGCACAACGTATCACATAACGCTGTCAACTGCAAGCACACTAGCTTGCCATTCCAGTGGGGCCCCCAAAATTGTAAATAGCAATAGGCAAGAAAGCTCTGAGACACAGCACTCGCTGTGGTGAACATGAATGCTAGAGCCAACTGCCCAAGGCTTGTATTCAGTGCGGAGACTTGACAGGTGGCCATGCCTGGTCCAAGGCACTTTGCTCCAGGCGCTTGCCATGGTTTCGTACCCTGGTCTTGAGTCCAGAGTCTGGATGTCTGCCAGCACGTCTAAGAAGTTGCTGCAGCTTGTTTGGAGGGCTGAGGAAGTGCTGTGGCCTGCAGACCTAAGGCCAGACTCCTTGTAGGGTGCTGAGAGTTACTGGGGCTCCCACATCCTCTTGCTGACATTGCACTGAAAAATCTTTCTGTGGGCAGAGGGGGCACACAGTGTGTGTGTAGCTATGATTTTATTGTTAGTCCAGTTAATTAATGTTTTAGCAGTTGAAATTCTTTAATTGAGGAAAGTCTTGGTTACATAGTCAGAACTGTTGTACGATCTACATCTGACCTTCCCAGTATCTATCCTATTCGTATGACGTTGTGCTCACTCTACCCATGGAGTCACTGCAGCACCAGATGATGTCCCATCTCACGTGACATCCTGAAGCTCCTTCTGTGTTTCCACCTTGTCCTTCTTACCCTGTCTCCAGGTAGCCCAGGTAGTGCCTGCCCTCAGGGATCTGAAACAGCTGAGGGTAATTCCATAGAGCCAGCAGGGCTACCCTGCTGGGGATGTGTGACCTTGAACAACTCATCTGTAAGGTCTATCAGATTATGCAGCAGGATAGCGGTGCTCAGCGACAGGACAAGGGGCAATGGGCGCACAAACTGAAGCAGAGGAAGTTCAGTCTGAACATGAGGAAGATCTTCACTCTGAGGGTCATGGAGCAGTGGAACAGGCTGCCCAGGGAGGTTGTGGAGTCTCCTTCTCTGGAGATACTCAAGACCCGCCTGGACTACGTCCTGTGCAGCCTGCTCTGGGTGATCCTGCTTTGGCAGGGAGGTTGGACTAGATGACCCACAGAGGTCCCTTCCAGCCCCAACCATTCTGTGACAGCATGAAGAAGCAGTGTTGGACACTAATGTGAGAATACAAAAGCAGTAATAAGGGTGTTTTCTCCTGTCTGTCTTTGCCTCCATCCTTACTCAAACTCAGCCACTTGAGGAAGTTACATGTGAATCACTGCAATGTTGCCAGTAATAGCTATCTTAGGCAGCCAGCGGTAAGCCTGAATCTTCATCCTGAACAGTTGCTGATGACTGCACACTGGGCAGTGCCATTCAGGAGGGTCAAAGACTAGAAATGGCAAATGGTAGTGACTTGAGCTGTGCAGCTTTGAAGAGGACTTACCCTAGTATTGCTGGCCAACAGCAAGGAATACTGCAAAGAAGAAACCCTATATATCCAATGCCTGTCCTGCATACAGTAGGGAGCACAGGTCTCTCTAGACACTCCTTTTCACATCCAAGTGGGCAGGAGATGGATGGAATGCAGCTGAGAGCTGCCAGAGCCTTGGCTCTGCTCCCTTGATCTTTTGCAAGAGTAACTGGCCAGATATGGGACAGGATATAAACTAGTTTACACCTCTCCAGTGCTATGGGAAGGTGTCTTCTGTTGTGAAGCAATAGCAGGGGAGCGGTGCTGTGCTCGTCAGGACTTCTGGCAGGCAGGATGGGAGCCAAGGAAGGTTAGATTAGGTGCTAGCCCAAAAGGCACTTCCTAGATACGTGCATCATTTGTTTTCTCAAAGCTGATGAGGATATATCATTACAGTTCAGTCATTCACCACTCAGTTATCTGACAAGTTTTTGTTTTATGAAAAAGTATGTTCACAGATTGGAAAAGAATAACCTGAGAAAACTATGGCATTTTACATATAAAACTGTTTTATTTGGTGTGAAATTTAACTGAAATGATCTTAATGACTTATGTAAAGTGAAATATTGGGTTTTCCTTTTTCTTTCTTTTAGCCCTGGTCTCACACAGGCATATTAATGATTATTTGTCAAAGTCACACTGTTTGCTTACAAGGTACGAAGGCTTTTTAGACACTATAATGACAGCTTTTGATTCACTTGATAATATTTAGAATAAGCCATAAAAGCCAATCTCTGAACGAACAGACCGCTTTTATTGGCTTTTAGTGCTATTACTGCTATCATAAGTGGTAAATTGGCCTAATGCAAGTAATACTGCTGTGTCATACTGTAAAAACTGCTGCTTAGTTTTATATTTTATTTATTTTTCATGAAAAAAAATTTAAGGCATGGAGACTGTACTATCCTTCTACCACTGCTGGTGATTCCCTCCAAGTGAGAGCTGGGGAAGCTTCTGCTGTTTGGACTTTCTTGGCTTAATGATTGCCATCTCTGATGAGACAGGGCTGATCATAAAGTTAGGGACGAAGAGTGTGAGTCAAGTGAATATCTACCTGAAGCCCCTAGGCTATTTATTTAAATCATAAATAAACTAGAAAAAAAAAATCACTGCTTAGCTGGAAGCTGAAACAGACATATTTCAAATACTTTATGCTAGATTTTTTTATATGCTGTCTTTTATAATAGCAACAGTACTTTTTAAAACATTAAACATTTAAAATCTGAAGACGACAATACATTTGGTCACAGAATGACTATCCTGTGCCTAATTGCTTTTTCCTATGGTTCTTCTTTCTTCTGCCTCTCACCATCTCTTCTCTTGTTTTGTTCACTCTTGGAATATGAGAATGGATTTCAGACATGTGAAATTCCAGTAACATATAACTTCTCTATTTCTTTTAATTGGGGAAAAAAAAGTTTCTCATGGAATTTTGTTTGGTTTTGTAGTATTTCTACATGAGGGAAATTGTTAAGAAGCAGCAAAGTGGAAGTGAAGGTGTTTACATTTACTTTTGCATTTCCATTCTTTCGTCTTCCCTGTTGCCCACGGACTATCAAAGTGGGCTCTCTTCAGTCAGGAATATCAACTGATTTATCAGCCATGATGAAAGTTTAGGACCAGCAGTCAACATACATGATATGTCTACATGGCAATCTTAAAACTAGTAAATTTCAGCTTCATCTGAGTCAAATTCAGAATTATTATACGTGTAACAGTGTGGATTACCCAGCACTTTAGGCTTCTGTTAAGAATAGAAGTTGTGATTTAGTTTAGCATTGACTACTTTGGTATTCAATGAGTGTGCAGAGCAAGCGCAGCTCACAAGGTGGAAAGCTGGAAGAGCAACATCTGATAGAAGTGTGTTACACGAAGCGGCCCTACAAAATTGTAATTACCTGAGGATGCACTCTAAGTTTTTCTAAGACTCCTCTTAACTTACTTAAGGTCTATGTAGCACGAGTGAGTGTCACACAGAACGCCAGCATGAAGCATGGGTTAAGAGAGTGAAGTTAACCTCGAAGATCCTTTTTCTGACTGTCAACATACAGAAGTCAGAAACCCTAGGGAGGCTAGAGATAGGAAATATCAGTCTGAATTTAGCTCTAGTGATACTTTAGAAGAACGTGTAGCTGGGACTACTTTATCTGAGAACTGAGTGAGGCAACAAAGATGATAAATGATTCTTGTCTGGGGGGGTGGGGAAACATAGAGCATTTTAAATTTAGCTAATACTTGAATATTCCAAAGCCAAATATAGCTTCATCACAGTATACTATGTGGCCATTAAAAAATTAGCCTAATGACAGAGAAAAGCTTGTCTGAGTAATAATCACTAATTTAAAGGAACGCTTGCTTGAAATAATTATTTACTTCCAGTATGCTGTGGGAAGAGGAAGAATCATATTCCAACTTTAATTTTGGCATCCAAGTATTTGTGGATATGTGATCGCATTTCGGCACATGTGTTTAGTTGCCATGGTCGTGTAACAAAACAGATAATTTGGTGTTAAAAGATTTTAACCCCTTTAAGACAGCTGTATTTATGAAGATCACACAGCAGAAAACTCATCTCTGGAAGTCTGATGTCTGAGTGTGCTTTGGTAAGAAGGTATTGATCAGAAGAACTCAAGTGATCTTACCCAAAAACTATATCTCTGCTTTTATAATACAGGTGCTGTGGTGAAGACAAATAGTGTTCCTACCTGCGTGTTTTGCTGCAATAGCATTTTCTTTCTTTTGAAACTGCATGTAGGCATATTGCACCGAGAACAACATAATTTGTCAGTAATCAGTTCTCGGATGTCTCAACACTCTCATGGCAATGTTTGTGTTTTTCTGTAGAGCACAACAGTGAGCAGCACATCTACTTCTCTATCTCTGGAGCCTACTGATGTATTCAGGCAGAAATTTTTCTTCCCGCACATATTTCTGTACTGTGTATATTCATTTATGTGTGAGAGAAGACAACATTATCATGTTTAACTGCTGCAATCATAAGCACATTAAGTAGACAGATAATAAACAATCCATCTGAATTTATGATTAAGTTAATTGTGTCTGTGTTTTTCTAACTAGTTTATTCAGATTAAAGACTGAAATTGGAATGGGACTATATAATCAAGAGACCCTAAGAGGCTGTGTAACTCATAAAATAAAAATTAGTTTAGGGGGATAGCAAAGATCTCTGTACCACTTAAACATCACTTATGTGGTAAAGAGGCCTTGTAGTAAGAGATACAAAGAAACTCAGCTGAGACTGAGGGCTTCATCACCTAATTTTTGCATATGCCCTTCTGCCCAGCAGGCACCAGAGTCTCAGATTCAACCTCCTGTACAGCACGTGCAGGGGATCAGGTAACTGGGAGCAATAAGCTGACAGGAGAGGTGAGGAAACAAGGGAATGGGGAGAAGGACTGCCCCAGTGTACTTATGGCTGCTCCACTTGCATTAGGCACCTCTGCCAGTCACTGCTGCTGAGGCAGAGCAGGAGGAGATGCTCATAGTCTCTTCCCACCTATGTGAGTGAGATCCTGCTGGTGGATCGCACGTGTTCCAGGCTCAAACCCCTTTCTGCTTGCTCTCACTGGTGTGTTCAGCCCACCTGTTAGAGGTTTTCCCCATTTTACTAGACAGCTGAATACTCTCTCCCACAGGGACTAGAGCCAATCTTCATGTAGGTGTCCTACCTGCTGGGCTGTAGTGGCCTTTCCTCTCTCTGGAGCAATGAGCTTTAAGTAGTCCATCCAGACACAGACACCACAATATTTTATAGATTATCTGATAGCTGGGGAGGAGAGTTTTCTTTTGAAAGTTGTGAATTTGAGTCCTCTCATACAACCATGTGCTCTCAGCCCAGATCTGAAGCCACAGAACTACTCAATAATCACTAAGCTGTTCTGATAACGGGTTTATGTCTAGTATTTTATTACTGGTTATTTAGAGCAGTCACTCTTAATGTCCAAGTATATTTCCATTTGGATTTAGTTCTAAATACTTATTTAAAAAATAGATGGAAAAATAATTCATTTGAACGTCAGCTAACAATGAATATTTAAACTAATTCCACTTTTGGTCTTTCTCTAAACTTTTTCTGTTCTGTCTTTCATAAGTAATGGATAATCAGCATGCCCAGGACTTCACCCATCTACTGCATTTTGTTTTGAGTACTTAGTGGGTGTATTTTGGAGAATGATTGCAAATCTTCAATGAGAAAAGGCGAGGCCTATTTTTTTTGTAATCTAATTATCTTTAACTATTTCATTGAATCCCTCCAACACTAAGGATTTTGTTAGACCTCTACATAACTGTCAGTCTGGCTCTACATATCAGTGTATAAACTTGCAGGCCTATAAAACATCTTCTGAAAACTGGCAATGCACTGCTTGCATCCACGATTAACCTGCCTTCAAGTTCAGGGTAAAAGTAAATCAGGCCTGCATAGTGGTTGTTTTGATGGGATTTCTATCAAGGAATTAAGTTATATAAATTAACTAAATGCTCATTAATAGGTCTGAAATGTCTGTTTTTCATAGCATTTAAACATCTAATATCCAATTAGATTCAAAGGTCTTACTATCTCCCTCCAGGAGATTCAAAGGTCTTACTGTCTCCCTTCAGGAGAAACTGATAATAACCCCAAGGACATTTGCATTACTCCAGATCAGAATGAAAATTAAATTTTTCAAGCTTTCACAAATGTAGGATAAAGTTGACTAAAGAAACCAATGTTGGGCTCCACTTTCATCTAGAAGAGGAGTAAACCACCCTGTGAAAGTGATACATGTACTGGAATCTCAGGCCAGCAACATCCCTAACAAGGAGCAGATGTACAATCAGACATTAAAAATTATGAAACTTCTTTAATTAGTACTCAATATTCTTTACCATCCAGGTTACTCATTCTGTCTAGGATAGGCAGCTTTCTGGCTTGTATTGCCTTAGATCTAGGAGACTAGTTTGGCAGTTGACCCTTCCCTCTATGAATTGAAGTGATAAAAATGAGACATGTTGCTTCATTCCTCCTGTCTGTCTCATTGATGCCCTATGATGACTACAGGTATTTGTCTTAAACATACTGAGAAAAATGAAACCTTTTGGAAGCCAACGAGCTCTGTTGCTTTGACACTGACCTGTAAGCTAAGATTTTCTGTGTACCACAGTTTGCCATCTTAAGTAGGAAGTGCTATGGAGGCTTTTGGATATGTAGATTCTGCTCTAACATGTATGTTGCTGAGAAAATCAACAGCCAATGAGTGTCTATATTGTTATTCCATGTCTTGCTCTACTGACACAACTGAGGGCAAAGTTCTGAATATTTTTTTGTTCAAGTACAGCAAAGAACAGAATTGGTCTGGAAAACTTCCAGGGGTGAATGAAACAACATCTTCAGGTCTTCCTCTGCATTGGCAGTGGAATGAAATAGACTTCTCTCTTGCTTTGTGGAACAAGTTTACTTAAGGCAATCAAACCTAAATAAACCTTCACTACTTCTTTTACTGTCAATATCTAGCATAGGAATGTGACTTTGAACTTAACCCTATCACCCAGAGAAGTACCACTGTCTCTACTGTACATTCATTCCACTTTTGTGTCAGTATTCAAAGTCTTGCATCTCCAAGGACCCTCCAGTTCAAAGATCAAGGACCACTCAGTTTATAAAACTATAATTAGGAGCGGTGAGCTGGGACTGTTGCAGATTTCATATACTCCCTCTCCATTGAAAGAGAGTCTTTAAATCTGCTGTTTTACAACTTAAAGGAAGGGTTGTCTTGATTAATTCATTTGGTCATAGTCCTGAAGCTGACAAGGCATCTTCCAGGAGTTTGAGCCCCCTGGGATGCTTGTCATCAGTTTTTAAATGTGCTTTTCTGTGTGTGTGTGTGCTTCTTATCTGGAAACAGTCTGCTTGGATTACAGCATTCATTTTATAAGCATTTGGCGTTTTCTGTTATATGAAAATGCGAGGTATTTCTTTGCTATCAGTGTTCTATAAAGCTTTTCAATCCAATGACTTAATTCAGGCTGGAAGAAGAGAGTGAAAAAAGCTTCTGGACTCAACTCAGCAAAATTCAGGGAACAAGTGTCCAAGTGTGTATGTAAAATTGCATTCGCTGATTTCTGAGTTTTTAGAAAGAAATTCTAAAAATGTCCTTTACCTCCCTAAACGCAGGGATGCATATTGGATCAGAACACTCTGCTGAGAATAATCTCTCTGAAACCAAAGTACAAGCCTTGTAACGGTTACTCCAGCCCCTGCAAACCTGGCAAAAACCTGGAAGGTTTTGAAAGACCTGGGAAATTCCCTGAGTGTCTCCAGGACAACTCTTCTTCTGCAAAACCAGTCTTATGGCATCATGTCCTTCCTGCTTTATTACTACTTCTAAAAGTCTCTAAAACCCCCTGGTACTCAGTGAGAGGGGTGTGCTGGGGAAAAGGCATTTCTGAGTGTGCTGCAATATAGGAAGGTATTACTGTTACCCCCAGGAGTATAACCCCAGGACCAGGCTGTGGGCTGTTTTGGTGTGATGCAGTCAGGAATAGTTTGCTGCTGTACTGGATTTCTGGGATGTTCCACTAAGAAATGTGGCAGAATCTCACCCAATAGGATTACTTCTGGAATAAGGTATCATTTGAATAATGTGAATAATGTCACTACAGCCAGGTCCACGATATGGGTAAATCTCTCTTTTCATATGAACTGTAGTCCTAGGAGGGGTGAAATATAATCCTGAACAGAGGCTCTATTTACCACTTAAGCCCTGTTTTATGGTTTAAGTGTTGACCTTGTACTGACCCTCAGTGCAGGGCTGAATTTCACCCTACAGCGAAAACTGCTGGCTAGAGCAGCTGATTAAAGAAATTGGGGTTAGACTTTTTACTATTTGCAAGACAATGAAAACAGGCTTATTTTAGACAAAAATGTTTCTGATTTATGAGAATTTCAGTGCAGAAAGGAGCTATTTTGGAGAAAGTCTTGCGATTAGAATTTCAGTTATATTTTTGGCAGGAGAGCAAGGAAGCCATTTCATTAACTTTTCACTGGAAGTTATATATGGAGGGCATTTGTGTACACAGCTGGGCAGCATAAAACAGGAGGGCTTTGTGTCAAAATATTCTGAAATGAAATTTCATTTCTGTGTAACTTGGGTTGCATTCCTGGGCTGCCGTGGCCAGTTTTGGATGAAGCCTTTGGAGGGCAGTGTTAGGCCCTAACACATTTTCCCTTCAGTTTGCAATGGATGCAGAAATAGCGAACAGACCACCGCTGGCCCCTGTGCAAAATCAGTGTCAGCTTTTACAGCTTTATGTCAGTCCAATAAGCTCCTGCCTTGCTCCCACGTATACATATGGCTGTAATCATCAAGTGATACTGAGAGATTAAATATTTGTAAGGAACTCCAAAAACCACATGCTGAGGCTGGTGTGAATTTAGCTCTGCTTTGACCTGCCTTCCCACCAGACGGCTGCTAATCTGGCACTGAATCACCACCATGGTGGAAAGAGCCGCAGTCGGTGTGGAAGAGAGAGCTCTGTGGTAGTGGCTGTGCTGTGCAAGGGGAGAGCACCCCTGAGTCAGTCACTGGGAGTGTTACTCATCCTAGAGTACTGCATTCCTACAGGCATGTCTTGGGTAGTGTCCCAGATTTCACAGGGTCCTCTAATAATTGTGCTTGATTAGGAGCCCACAGCGATGTTTCTTGCTTGGAGTGTGGTGGTCTGCTTGTTGCACATCTTGTGGGTGCAAGAAATAGGTGGGGACACAGGCCCATGCAGAGAAGATTTCTTTAATATTATCTTCAAGTTACATCGGTCGTTCTGTACTTATATGTGCATATTCATATTATACACAAAATATGTAGAAGCAGGGATAACGTGTGTGCTGAAGATTCCTGCTTTAGCTTTTCAGGGCAGAAATGCAGATAACTTTGCAAGTGCTTCTTTGCAAATGAACCCATGTTTCACTCTGCTCTGTTCTGTAGGCATTGGTACAGGGAATTCTCTACCTGCATCTAAAACCGCCTCCCATATCCAATGACGAGCTCTTCTCCAGGGGAATAAGCAAGTAGAGATAACTGCCTCCACAAGTATATAAAATAGGAGCCTTTGTCTGGCTTTACTCCTATGTCCCAGGCTTTCTGTGAGTCGGTTCTCATCAGTGTTAAGGTCAGACAAACAGATCTGCCTTTTCACAGTGCTCATTCATACCGATTCTTGTTGATTTGCATGTGATGGTCTGATGCATACCCTCCAAACACAGGTTTTCTCATCTGCTGTATGATCTTTAGAAATAATGGTCTTGAGGAACATGCCATACTATCAGAAAAGGCTGGTGGTACAAATTCTTCACCCTGAGACATCTTGGGATAGGACTGTGATCATTTCACCACCCTCCTTTGCACTCTCAGCCCAGGGAGTGTCTCATGTTGTCCACATCCAGACGTAAGTTCCTTAGGAGCTACAGAGATGTTTTAGGAATTTCTTAAAGTCTAGCAAGCCTAGAGCATGCATTTACCAGTCTGTTTCCCTGTTTTGTAGTTCCACAATCTGCTAGCTGTTGCAGAGGACCTCAGGCCCTTCACCAAAAAAAAAGACTTGTAGGATAAGCAAGAAATAAAAGGAGAGGGTACATGTGCCACTGTCCATTATAAAAATACAGTCTGGGGCCATGATTATGTCGATGTTTCTCTCCAAGGCTGTGCTGGCTTGTGCAGCATTATTTTTCCCTTTTGTCATCTTTAACTACCATCAGTCTTCTGATGCACTCATGGCAAGGGTTTGGGAGAGTGGCAGCAGGTGCAAATGACTTACTGAGAGGTAGAGGCATGAGCAGGACCATTTATGTTCTTCCTGCTAAGATAAGATACAATCCTATATGCAGAGCCTAATGTTTTTCTATAATACTTTTCCCGAGGCTGGTTTGGTTTCTGTTTTGCTTTGTGGAAAATTTTTTTCCTTGGAACGAGGCTTTGATTTCTGCTTTTAAAGGCTTCAAGACAGAAGACCTTCTTCCAAAAAAAGTAGAAGATAAATAACTGGCAGCCACATTAAAATCCCCCTCCACCCTTCCCTGATTAAACTGCTTCTAACGTTGAAAGCCAACAAAAAAGTAATAGGTACCTCATTTTGGTGTTGACCCACTGCACTACCAGTCTATGAACTATTACTTTGTAAAGCATTAGGAAAAAAATGAAGTCTAGGAAAGACGCTAAAGCCACAGCCTAGTCTATACTTTCTGTTTATTTCTGATACTATGTGGTTCATGATTGTTTCTTTTAGAAGGAACAAATAATCAATACAAAACCATGAATAAAAATAACTTTTCTTTAAAACTGGATGCTAAAAGAACATATAGTCTTCTTACCGTGCCTGATGGAAACAGTAAAAGTCTGTTCTCCACGATTCATTGTTTATTGGAATGCCTGAAATCTATACATGAGGTATTTTTAAAACATTTAAACACAGAAGTTTAGCTTCTGCTCCAGACAACTCGGTTCACCATATTCTAAAAACTCACCATGTACCACAGAAGTGCTTAAAGCAAAGAAACAATAACAAAATTTTTAAAAAGCAAACAATATAAGATAAAATAATGTCTATATTCTTAAGCAAAAATTCCTTTCCTTATGAGACACGTTTCAGCTATTTATTGAATCAGCTGCTGCACAAGACCTTCAAGGCCCAATTCTGCTCTGTGGCACGTTAGAGAGAAGAGGCGCCAATAGACAGTGATTGGCTCTTTCTGAAAGCGATTAGCTTCTACAAGTATGAAAAAATCAAAATGTTACGAATGATCTAGCAACTCTGGATGGTCTCTCTCCTTAGGAAGCAGAGAAATAAAACATTAGCACCTCTAAAGTGAAATGAACTTGGGAAAATACAGGTGTGGGAGATGGCACCTGGCTACTAGAGTAGGTCTGGACAAGAGGATAAAAACCTGAATGGGACTCTGAGGGCCCATGCCATCGGTCCTATCCTGCTCAGAGACATGGAGCAGTTAAATTCCTCTGGACGTTTATAGCCCTTTTGTAAAGTTGCAGGTCTCCTGTGCTCTACTCTGATGGACTACATATTTAATTCAGTTACGTGTTTGCTGTTTACAAGCTGAAGTGCAATGCTATCTTGTAGGATCAGGCCCAGATCTCGCTCAGCTCTATCACACTCTGTGATGCTCGAACTGCAAAACTTCTGCTTGCAGAGTTTTTGCTGAAGTTAGCTGACACCTTGCAAGCAGAGGATTTTGGGTGTCCAGCCAAAGAAGCCTGCATGGTGGCCAGCCAGCTCTGCTCGGGTGTGTGATTGTCATTCTGCGGAAGTGCTGCATAAGCAATGAGGACTGCAAGGCAGAGACATTAATTTAGGCCTACTTTATTACAGCCAAACGATCTAACGTACAGTTAACTACAAGAGCTTAAAATAGTGATGCAGTTTTTACAGATGACATAATAGTGGCTATAAAGGAGCCTTTTCCTCACTACACTCCTAGTGAATGTTTTCAAAATATGAGGTCACTTGTTGAGTCTTCCTAAAATGCTTTTGTTGGGATTACAATATAACTGTTCTCATTAAAAAACATAATTTGCACCTAACCACAGACTCAGTATGTGTATGAAATACAATAAAGTATCTCTGCTATGACCAAATAACATATATAAAGATGTAATAAGCTATGTACTAACTTGGCAAATCAATTTTTCCAGCAAGAAATATATCCTAAGAACCTTTCTTCTTTACGCGTACAGGCACATACGATATGAAAACCTTTACAATTGCATGTCTGTCTTCTAAATAGTTGAACTAATTGAAAGTAGTATTTGAAATACTAGTATTTGATAGAAAAGATTTACTTAATACCTGTCATTTTACAGCCTCTAAAACTGGAAAAGTCTCCTATACTTTTTTATAACCTCTACTACTGAGAGTCTGTATTTCATAAACCGCTGTCAACTAATGCTACTTTATTCTAGGATAACACGCTGCCAAATCCAAAGGTTCAGGGCTGCTCTTTACTTGTGCTTGAGAAAACCAAACAAATATTAATCCACCTCAATAATAGCTTGAGTTAATAAAAATTTTTCATCAGAATTAAGATGACGGTCCATACTTCTTAGTGGCTTATAGTTTAGGTCAAATAAAACTTCCCAGGAACGCAAGGATATTAGAAAAAATGAGCTTTCAGGTTCCTTTAAAATTTGGTAATTTAGGCCTTTCTGTACCATAAGCAAATGTACATTTATGTTTCTTAGAAGGCAAGCTACGGAATTTGTGTGGTAGAAATACCTGGCCTTATTTAAGCCTGTAAAGTACTCCTATGCCTTTTTCTTCAAAAAAGCATTTTTAATAAATGAGAAATATCTCTGAACACAAACCATTAACTAATAAGTCAGCAATGTAACTTACCTTTCTTTAGCCAAGAAAGATTTTGCTTGTCATGTTCAACACTCTGTGCTGGTTTGATTTTTACCTTGTCTGTCTCGGCTTCTGACATCTGTGGGGGAAGAAAGAAATTTGGGATGTCAAGTTCTTCTAAAGAAAGTTTCTGATAAAGAGAAATATGTTTTCTGTTTAGGTTGCTGCTACAGTAAATTGTGATTATTTACGCAGACACATTTTTTTCTGCAGATTATTGATACTATGTAATACCTCAGTCATTAAATTTATGTTCCATTCCTAAATGCTTTATCAATATTACATAGTTGCTGTTTGTAGATGGATTCTTTTGTAATGTAACTATAAATTACATTATGAAATGAACGAGTGATATGCTCATAGCATGCTGGTAATAGATGTATATATAACACAGAATAGACACGGTCCAGCTAAAACGGGGGCATCCAGTCTGCCTGTTTGTTGTGGTTCAAAGTTGCTGTAAAGCCTGCTGTCAGAGAGAGGTATAATTATGTAAATAATGATAAATATTTATAAAGGCAACTTGAACAAAGTGTATATAAAAAAAAAAAAAATCTTTACTGCCCCTTGCAACAATTTATTTGCTGTAATGCAAAGAATCACATGCAAGTTACAGTACCTGAGGGTATTCTGTACACAGGAGCTATCAGCCCCGTACACTGTGGTTTACTTCCATTGCCTGCTAGGAATAAGATTAGGCTGTCCGGGCTTCTTCTAACTGCTTTATATTTTCACTGGATCCAGTTAGCTAAAGCATTTCTCTGTTTTTACCTGTATCTTCCAATGGGGGTGAAAGCAGCAGGGTTCAGATGCCGAGGAGGAGTGGTGCTTTCGGCCGAATCCCTCGCTGCGTGGTGATGTCCAGCATTCCCATGCACTGACAAAACCGAAAGGATGAGCAGTGCACTCTCTGCCTGCCTGCTGTGTGGTGCGAGATTTGTCTGGCTGCCAGAATCAGCCAACTTATTGCTGAGGGTTTTTTTTTTTTTTTTCCCCTTTTTGTTTGCATGCACTTCTAGAGCTGGGTAGGGAAGGAGGGGTGTAATCAGCATCCCAGCACTAGTGGAGTGATTAAAAAAAAAATCAAAAGCTTCTCAAAAAGAAAAAATGATTCAGAAAGGTTATTACTGCAGTTCATAACCTGGTAAATCTGCAAGAGGAGGAAGAAAATAGAGAGAACCAGGCAATTAATAGCAACAACTCAAATAAATGTGTCAATGTTTTGGCTAAATGTAAGTTAAAATACTGAAGGATGTAGAAATTAGACTCTAAATGTCTACTTCCAGCTGCCACTTTGGCAAAGAGAAGGTCTAATCCTGCGGAGAGCTGAGTGCTGTGACCCTCCCGAGCTCAGGGGGTGAAACCTGCCCTGACCCAGAAGGGTAGGTCTGCCGAGGTGAGTGGTCATTGCTTCCATCGCGAGGAGGCTGAGGGGTCCCCAGCCCTTGTGCTGGGTGGGCTCGGTAGTCAGCAGCACAGAGGGCAGGGTGTCAGTGTGGACTACGCCCTACCTTGAAGGCACTAAAAACTGAAGTTGGCTTTAAAAATTCTCTTGCTATGGTTACCAGCAATATTGCTCTAATACTAGTAGGAGTAGAGTCAAGCCCAAAGAGAACAAGATTTTAGGGTGCTTAGACGTTACGTCTTAGTTTTTCTAAAGGACAAACAGAAACTGTAACTGTTTCCCAGAACTGAATTGTTGGTTGCAGAGCACATTCAGAATTACTCAGTCATCTTACCTTTCAAGCAATATTTACAAAATTTCAAGCAGCATTTGTCATGAGATACTATAATCCAAGATCCCAGTGCTTAAGTGTGGCCAATAAATAATAACATATTCCCTTTGTTATGACAATTATCTTCCTCTGCTCTCCCATCACATGTCATTCTTACAAGAAAAAAAAAGTTTTCTTTCTTTTTTTAAATCTCCTGTGCCAACATGACTGAGATTCTTCTACCATCTTTAGCTAATTGTGAATTGCATGGTAAGTGCCTACTTACATCTCCAAATTGCAATGATTAGTCTTGCATGGTTTGAAAACCTATTTTAAGCAGGGTACTTTGGGAATAATTGCAACCACAGGGGGGGAAACATCTAGGGGTAATATTTTAAGATCTTTGTTCCATTCCCCTTGGATGCAGCTTCAAGAATCATGTATTTTCAGCTGCAGTTCCCCTCTTTCTCCCAGAAACACTCCTCTACTTTTTCCATTTTGTTGCACCTGCAGTGCTTTAAATTTATCAGTGGTGCTGATTCTTCAGCTGGATTTGTCAGGGCAGGCTACAGAGCTCCTGGTGAGTCCTAACAAAATCAGCTGAGATCCACACAGATCAGCTTAGACCTACCCGGTTGCAACTTGGACCTGATGCTACCATGCATTTCAGAAGCACTCTTTGAAGTGAAGATATGGGGCATTTCCAGATTCTTTCTCTAGTTCATTTGGCACCCCCTCCCTGTTTTTGTCAAAATCCTAATGTCTTCCACAGAAAATAAAACAGACAAGAAACACCCCTCCAAAACCATGGCCCTGAAAGCTGCTGTTGCTTGAAATAACAGCCCCTGAAGTCGTGTCCGTAGGGGGTTTTTTCCCAGCAGGAGCTAGGGGTGAGTCCAGACTCTGTCTCCAGGAGTGCAAGAAAACAACATCCCTGACAGCCGGTTGCTAAACGTGTACTCCAAAACCATGACAATACCAATTTGACAAAACCAAGCAACCGTAAACCTGGTTTTATATCTGTGCTTCAACAAAAATAATGCAGGTTTCTGTTCTGAGATGATCTCTTCATCCGCTGTTCTCAGCTGAGAGGCCCTGTAGGACCCCTCTGCATGTTGGCAGCATGCAGATCTGCAGCAGATACCTAACCTGAACCTCAGGAAATAGCCCACCAGCTAGTTAAGAAAACATTAAATGAGTTTCCAGTTTACACTATTCTCCACTGGTGACAGTCAGTTAATGGTCCTAATGTTTTCAATCAGGGAACATTAAATGTAACCTTTCTTAATCTCTATCAACTCCAGTTTTGTACTGAGGCATGTTTCTGTGTGCTATTTTTTGCCTCATTTAATTATTTTGGATAAATGCATCAATTTTTCTGTTTCCTAATCAATCTTAAAGTAGTTGAAGGAAAGGCAGGCTTGCCGTGCATTCTCGGTGATGCCAGGCTTTGAAAAGGAGGGGAAAAAACATTATGAGAGAAGGTCGTTAAAGTATTGAGTAAACTTGTTTCTATTAAAGATATAATTGAATTTTTAAAGCCATGGCCCATTTTAAACACCGAACTTTCGTTTATGGTTTGATAATTCATTTCACTTTTATTTTATAGGTTTTATTTTATAGCTATTAAATAGCTATGGGCCATCACTTGTTCCTTTTCCTTCCAGATTGTGAAATAGGGCATTTATATGGAGGATAAAAAAAAAAAAAATTGTAATGCCAAAATAGATGTGATATCAATCAGTTGCCAGATAAATGTACTGTATCAAGTGCTGCTTGAGATTTGAGAGTATATTTTTCTGGTCTGCTCAACTGGGAGTGCATTCAAGTCTTTGCAGAGTTGGAGAATAGGAATAATAAGTTGTAATAACCATCAAAGCAGAGGAAAAAAACCCTCGCTCTTGGTCCTAGCAAGCATCAAAACTGTAAAGGTTTCCTTGTACGCTTAATGTTAGGTCAGGAGTCCAGCATCAGATCCTGTCCAGATTCTAAGGGCGGATACATCATAGTAGCCAGGAGAGTTTTTGGTTACATTCATGGGTACAGCATCTATGACATTATGTTTCACTACCTACAGCGACTTCTTACTTGAGGATATGAACTGTGTACCTAGAAGTTGCATTTTTCCAGTGTGAATTTTCCATAGCACAGCATAAGATTAAGCTGTTATTTCTTTCTTGCACAATCCAGGTAAAATTTAGCCACTTGTCCACTGGCAAGTGGCGCTCTGTAGCTTTGGAATACCCCACGCTGCAGTAAATGTGTTTTTTAAAGAAAAAAAAAAGTATGATGAAACTATGCCTTTGCTCCCTTTTGCACCCTGGGGTGATCATTTCCAATAATAAAGTGAGTATAATGTGATGTGCCCTGTCAAAGTTAAAGAATCTCTTCTTGATCATGCATCTGTAGGTAGAATATTAAGTTGTGGGAACAAGATATACAGCCAAATTATCCTGGCGATTACATGTAAAATGCATGGTATTTTAGCCGAACCATCATGTCCTGTGAGTGCTTCAAATGCAAAACAGCCAGTTTACAGAGACTACCTCAAACTGGCACTGACAAATGATCTATATGCTGCAGAGGCTTCGAGCAGTACAAGGACAGTAGGATTTTACTCTCCCCATCACTCTGCCTTGTAGATACTCTAGATAACTTCTCAATAACTCTGTCCTGCAAGGGGAGGCATGGGGCTTTATTTCACTTTTCCACTCCGTGTCACTGTAGGTCGCTGAATGCCTGGGAATATGTTTAGACTGGAGGATGGAATAAAAGCTTGAAAAGGGTTGTACAGGCAGGTTAGCATAGAGGTCACTAATAATGTAGAGGACGCACAAACCAGCAAGATTAAGAATGCTCCATATTTCCACTGAACAGTAAAGAAAAGAGAGAAACTGTGTGTCTTTCATCTTCCAGGAGGGCAGGGGGGAGGTTACTTGGAGTCTGCGCTAAAAAGTGATGATGGGGACAATGTTAGGGGAAGAGGACAAAGGGCAAGTGCGAAATTAAGTTGAAATGATGATAGTGTGGTGCTGGGATGGGGAAGGCAGAAAGACACAGCCTCTAACCCTGGAGCCAGGAAAGCCCAATCCAAGATGGGAAAGGGCCTCTGAATGCAGCGGTACGCTTTGGCCATTTTCCCTCCTGCTAGCAGCAACCTCTTGAAGGTCCCAGTCAAAATTAAAACCTGGGCTTTGTAATGGTTTTATAGTAACATTCAAGCTATGTGTGCCTTTGTATATCCTGGCTGCAAGTAAAAAATGATCCCATGCTGTTTCATTTTTTGTCCATCACAGGGCAATTTCTCCATTACCTCTGTGTGTGATGTCTTTGTGGATGCTTCTGCATGGCCCTGGAATTTAGGTGGGTGCTTTGGCGTAGAAAGTACCTTAAACCCAAGAGCTTTTCAAAAAATTGATATACAGTGTGTAACGGGACAGTCTGCCCTTTTAAAGGCAGTTTGGCACATTTGGAAAGGCGGGTGAAACAGGTCCCTTGGGTGGACCTCTCCAGGCCAAGCGACACTGCTGCAGGAGATCTTTATGGACAAATATTTAAAAGCCTCTTGGGCATTACAGCAAAAAGTGGGAAAGACTTGATAAGATGAGGTGGAAAACAAGTTGAATGGTGTAAGTGTTGCTATATCACAGGGTATAGTGGTGTAAGGGAGACAGGAATGTGACTGTCTCATGGAGGTGATGTAATCTTTGGCAGATGGGTGTGATCAACAGTAGTTACAAGACTTCTATGAGAGTGTACAGGGGTTTGTGTAATAGGTGCAAAAAATAAAGGTCATATCTTCATTGCAACTGTTCATTACTACTGTCTAGAAACTGGCTCTCTCTGGTTGTTGCAAGGCTCTAGTTGAATATTTTTATAGGAATTTTAAAGAATCTCAGGAGACCATTTACTCCTTGTTTAGCTCAATGCAGGGTCAACTTGTGCCTCCTTGCCAATACTCAGATAACCTGTTCTTGAAGTCCCATGAAGACATCCAGGTACATGCCCTTTCCAGGCAGTCTTCTCCAGTGCTTTCCTATCCTGATAACCACTGCAAAACCTTTTCTTGATGTCTAGTCTAACTCTTCCTTCATTGTAGATTCAGTGCTTTGCCTCTTGTCCTTTCCATTCTGGCTGTGCAAAGCTGAGTCTCCTAACCCTTTGTGTCAATCCTTTCAGCAGAGAAAGGAATGCTATCACGTTTCCTCTGCTTTTTTCCAACACTTACATTTAGATCACATTCATTAGCCTACTGTCAACCTTACGATCTTTGTTGGAACTTCACATTTCTGGTAATGTGGTGTCCAAAAGCGGTCACACTCCTAAGGCTTTGCCCACATGAGACAGAGCAGTGAGGTTACCGGCAGGTTTCACAAGCTTTCTTGCTCTCTATACTTCCCAGTATGATGTTTGTCTTTTTCATGACAGCATGAAATTGTTACCTTATGTTTGGTTTATAATCCACCCTGTTCCCCAAATTCTGTTCTACAGCACAGTAACATAACCAGCTGTTTTCTTTTTTTATCCAACTGATTCTTCCTACCTAAGCATAGGATTGTGCAGGTGTACTTCCTGAACTTCTTCCCAATACTCTCCATACCTTTTCCCTGGTTTGTGAAGGTTGTTTCAAACTCTTATCGTGTCCTCTAAAGTCCTTGTTAGCCCCAACCTGTTGTGATTGGGTTGGTGGTTGTTTGCAGAATTCCTGTGGAAATCACTTGCCTCTGCAAAATCGGCATTTGGAGTAGGTCAGAAATGGAGCTTTACATTTCCCGAACAGCACTTTCACGGCTGGCACATGTGCCCCCAGAGTTTGCTCCCTTACAGGAATCCATGAATACCTTTAATCTCTGGCTCTTTATGGTTTGATAAACCGCAGAGACAGCTTCTGGAGTATGAGTATGACACACCTGTGTGCATAAGTAAATACGTGGGGCCTTAGAGAAAAATCCCTCACGTTTTCAGCAAGTACAGAGTGCATACTGGGATTGCTGACAGCAAGATCACACTGTATGTAACACTGTCTGCAAGTCAGGTAGGTGCAAGTGATTTGCTAAATCTTCCACCATACGTAAAAAGCCAGTGGCAAGTATTTTTTAATGAAGAGGAATCTGAGTACTTACGGACTCCTTTGCTAACCGGCAAAGCTTGACAGCACCTCCCTAAACAGCACTATCCCAGACAGGCTGTCAGTGAAAGCACTGTGCTTTTCACACAGAGAGAAAACTGACTCAAGTGTTTTCGCTTCATGCTTGTAAGTAAGCTGATTCCCAACAGTGGCTGAAATGTGGTCGCCTTCTCGGAGGTGCTGTGTAGAGTTGAGAAGGAGGGGTTTTGTCTAAATTACTGCTATGAGAAAAAGACCACATTAGACCTCTACCGTATTTCAGGATGATGTCAATGGAACTTATAGCTGCCTTGAACTCAGCGCTACTATTTCTCAGCTAATCACTACTGAAATGAGCTTCTTGTTCTTTTGCTAGGTTTGCCTTTGTTTAAATCCTTATCAGGACAGAGAGAAGGTAGCAGCAGAGAGAAAACAACAACTTTGTAAACACTTAGGTAGGATCTCCCTGAGGTACAAGAAACCTCAGGTCAAGCTCCTTCTGAATGATCGCGTTAGCTTCTAGCTGGAGTGAAACAGGTCTAACAGGAGAGGTTAAGAACTCGTCCTAAAGGAACGAATAGGTTGGTGGCTATGGGAGTTACTTGAGATCTTTCTTGCTAATGCTTCTGTGAGATGCTTTGTAAAGCTCTGGGATTTGGACTAGTGAAATGAGAAAAATTGTGAAGTCTCAAAGTTTTGTAGAAGAGGAAATATGTTTCCTGCCTGAGCACATACAAAAGCAACTGAAGTCAATGTGAGCTCTGGGAGTTCAACACACTGAAAATAAGGTCTGATGTCTAAAGAAATGAAGCTTCAAAAAGAAAAAATAGTTTTCTGGCCCTTTTGGAGCCAAAACAAAAAAGTATTTATTCTATTTGATCAGCTATTCACAAATGACGCCTTTGTATCTTTAAAATAACTACAAACTAAATTTAAAACTGGAAGCTCTCATCTTTGATGTTATCTGCAGATAAGATTGAGCTTTGAAGCACTAACAGAGACTAATTGGAACAGAATACCAATACAACCGAAAATTAATAGAAAACACTAGAACTGTTTGTAGTGCTATCACTGTAAACTGGGACCATTTCTTTTCAAATCCTATAGAATTTCACGAAAAAAGTGCAGTTGTCTGGAGTGTAAATGAAAGAGCAGAATTGTCTGATTCATTGTAGCATGATACTTCAAAAAAAATCATAGGTTTTAAAGTTATTTTACGTATTCATTGTATTTTTAAGTATCAAATTCAAATACGTAATGGGCTGGAGGAGGGTGGGGAAGGTGTGTCACAGGTGAAATAGTATCAAATTCATATTTTCATTTAAAACGGGCTCTTTTTTCCTGTTTTGTTTTGAAGACACCTTTTATTTCTTTTCATCCTGAGCTTGAAGAGAATTTGTCAAAGTTGCTGGAAGGGAATTAACCAGTAGTGCTATACGTAGAAAGCATGCAGATGAGAATAGAGCAAAATTATATCTGCAATCAACCTTAGACCTGAATATAGATAATAAATTGTCATCAGTCCGAACAGTATGCAAGGGATACAAAGGAGACTAAAATTTGCCCTGGAGTTTCAATGGGTCCCTCGCAGGCCAAGCCTGCTCTGCTGCTCTACGAGGTTCCACTGGCTTATGGTGAGGCAAACCAGGGAAGAGAAAGAGCAGACTGGAAACGTGTTTTGGACCTGTCTTGGGGAACAACTTGCCCTGGTGCCAGCTCAGGCAGCACTTTAGATGTGCTGCATTGCTCTGCGGACGTTCTCAGACCCTAAGCTGGAAGATTCTTTCCAAGTTTGCTGAGGTAGCAGAAGTGAGATATGTATGTTTGTATCCTTGTTCCCAGTAGTGTATGAAGGCAGTGTGCTCTCTAGATCTGTTCAAGAAACCCACTTGGTACTAAAAGAAAATTATTCTGATTGCTTAGCCAAGTACTCTGATATTAAGCGATGCCAGAACTGAGGTTGCTCAGGCAACCTTATTTCTACTCCCTGCTTCATTAACATACTAGGTGATCATATAACTGAAGCTACTAATTTTTAGATCAAATCGTACCTTGGGTTTAGGCAAGGATTTGTGCAAGACAGCCTGTCTTACCATGGAAAGCCCAGGGACAGGGTTTTAGAGAATTTTTCAAATACTGCAAATGCTTTGCTGAAAATATGAGGAGCAGGAGCTATGTGGCCATTCTGAAAAAATCTGTCAGACGTGAGTGAAATCTCCTTTGAAGAGAACTGCTTGTCTGTGAGGTCGCAGCACAGACACCCTCTGTTTTCTCACCCTCACAAGGGTTACCCAGGCAGTCCAGCCTCCATACCCACGGCCCCACTTACCTGTTTCCTTAGCTGTGGTTCTCACCTTGAGCAGCATCTCTCTGACCAGACAGATATCCACTGCCTTCTAGGGACTGGTCAGCTCTTTCTCTTGGTTTAGTTGTAAAGTGCCATCTATCTTTGCCAAAATTGCAATTGAAAATATCGTTGATGTCATTGCCTAAAATGTTTCAAACCGCTCACTGTGGCTGTTGTATTTTCTCAACTGGTTTTCTCCATAAATAGTCATTAGTTCTTTACAAATCTAATTGTGACTGTATTTTCAAATATTACCTAGGTGGTAAAAGAGAATTTGTGTATTTTTGCAAAGGTCTCCTCTGCTGTGCAATTTAGATGAAAAGCATTCGAATTCTCATGTTCAGCTATGCTTACTTCTTGAAAGCAAAAGATGTCTCTCTTATCTGTAACACTAAACAGTAGCAGAGTATCAGCAGATTTTGTTTTAAAGCCTATTGCTTTTTCTTCTTGAGAACCTGGAATTTTGAACCCTTTTAAGTGCTTGTCTTCTCGGATAAATATTCTGCACTGTTGCTGTATTTCAGTTGTTAGATTTCTCAGGGGAAAAAGGCAGTATAGAAAGAAAATGAAGAAATAAACAGTTCAAAGTCTTGAGTGTCCAAAAATATTGCAGTATCTTGATTTGAATAATCAAAAATTGAGACACTTTATTTGGGTACATTTCATCACATTGAAAGCTTCGCATGCAAGTTTGAAGCCTGCCATTCCCTCCAATTCCTTTGAACATTTTCATTAACGATCTTTTTCTGTTTAGTCTGTTCCAACAAAAGGACAAGTCTACATGTTATTTACAAATAAAGTTAACAACTCTTGTATTTAATGTAAAAAAAATAAAATATCTCCCCACAGAATAGAACTGTGGGGGCATTATCTTCCCTTGTTTTTGCAATGTCTAAATAAGATCCCTTCATTTTCTTCTTTTGTTTTACTTCAGGAATGAGACATATCTACCTTTGTTTGATGTAAATCTCTTTCAGAGTATTTTAAGATGCACTTTTCTTAGTCTTAGCTGGAAGTACTGAAAATAATTAATCTAATTAAAAACAGCAACAAGACCCTTGCTCCCAGCACTTTACTGGGGAGTTGAACTTAGGTGGGGCTTAATGCAGTCATCCCAAATGAGAGCACTTTAGTGGACTTCTGTTTCTAATTAAACTCTGAAACAAAGACAAGGGTCAGTGAAGTCTGACTTCTCTCAACATCTGAGAACGCCAAGATGGTTCATTCAAATTACATCTTTGGTCCAGATCTGTTTTTTCTGTGTCTGATGACAAAACCAAGGAAAACATCATAGGCAAACGTGAAGAATGAGGGAAGAGCCTCATTCCCACCATCCAGCCAGGCCCTGGTTGTTCACACAAGCTGCTCTCCATAGCCTCCCTGTGCCCAGTCCTTTATTTTGCCTCCCATTTCCTTTAGTTTCTGTCACGATCTAGAACCCTGCTGCCTGAAGAACTTGGGAGCAATTCTGAACATCCTCAGATATCCCTATATCTCCAGGTCTGTCCCAAATACATGGAAAAGAAACTCAAACTTCTCGGTTGGATAGGGCAGTGACATTGCACAGAAGGAGCTGGCTGTATCTGGGGCTGCGCTGTGCATCAGCAAGGAGCCTGATGCAGCCCTTGGCGATGATGAGTGACAAGAGTACATTGTGATGGGGGCCTCCAAAGGCTCTCATCGCCTGGCCCAGCTTGTTCAATGTTACTTAATTTTTAACATGTGGAAATTTCTGAAATATGCGTCTTAGAATATCTGCTTAGCTTGCCTAGAAAGTTTTAATAATTAATGGAAATTCAGAGTTGAGGTATAGTAATGATTTATGTTGGGAGCTGTCTTTACACAATCTGCTCTCAAAGCTTTCTAGAGTATTACTCTTAGTGTCTAATTAACTTCCGAAGAGTGATACCGCTCCTTTCGCTACACTGATTGATCAAGGGCTTAACTGCAAGTCATATTTTCCAAGTGATTCCCCAGTGTCCTCTCAGCTCTTAGGAGTTCTTGCTGAGGAACACAACTGCCTTGGACATCAAGAACTACTTGCAAGTTTTCTGATACAGTATCTTAGATGTCAGGGTGTTCCTGTTGCTGTTTAGCATACATAGCCATAGCACAGAAGTTTCTAGTCTTTAGATACGACTTTGCGTGACGTGATCTAAATATTTTTCTTTTTCTCAGTAGCAAGTCTTCCTGGTACATCTTTTGGAGAATGTTTCTTTCACTCTTTGGGATTCACTGTAATAATTAATATACTAAAATACACTAAAAATTCAAGTAACTAATAAAGATATAGAGCTAAGATGGCATATTGCAAGTATCAATTACTAGCTAACGACTTTGATAATACAAGGTCATTTCCTTGTACTGCCTTTTGTATAGTGAGTGATCTGTGTACATCCTTGTATTTTCCCCATCTGTAAGAGAGACAGTGAACATATGTTGTGATCTAGCTAGGAAAAAATAAAATTAGAGACCCCAGGGCTATTATAATTAGCAAAAATATCTGTTTTCAGGCTGTTGGGCATATTATTTGTTTAACGTAAAGCTCTGTGAGAGTGAAAAAAGATGATGATAGGACAGTGAACAGGGGCAGAGAAGATCTCATGCATCTCAGGTTTTGTTACTCCCACTAAATCTTGGCTGTCGCAAAGTCCTAGAGATGCATGAGCACTGGAAACACAAAAGGCAGCACAGCTCTTTCAGACTCACGCTCTTTTGAAGAATACATCAATCCCTTCCCAGAATCATCTGCAGGTTCACCAGAGAGGATGGTGGGCAAAATAGCCCATTGTCACAGTATTTAATTCTCCATTTAAGGCCTATTTTCTACCACTTTGGCCTGTTTGTCCCGTCACTTCCCTGCTGTTTGCTTGTGTTCTCAATGGATCTCTTAGTTTTTGGCACTAGCTGACTTGTTATAAGTAACCAAAGCATTTTATAAATATTTGCTCACCCATAGCTACATTTACATTTGATATTGGCAGCTCTTGGTCACCTGGTGAAGCAGACTTTGAACAGATGCAGTTCTTCATCAGCAGCCCAGATCCCCATGGGCCGCAGACAAAAAGTCTTTCCCAATGCCAGGAGATCATACCACCACTGACACCTTTCTTCAAATACATCAGGTTCTAAAATCTGCTATTTTCTTAACTAGTTCCCTCCCCTTTTATGGTGATGAAACACTCTTCCGCAGCGCAAGCTGCTCTTACACCAGTACTGAGTCTGCCATGTATTCCCAGGATACATTTTTTTTTGTCCTTTCCACGCAGACTGTGGCTTTACCTTGCACCTGAGGGCATTGTGGTGGCAGCACTGGCTTTGGAGACTGTGTGTTCAGGTTCATCTATAACTGACAGCTACCAGCTTGAGAGTATCTACTTCCTTAGGATCCAAATATTCCTTTGACAGGATTAATGGCCCCACCTTTTAAGAAATTAGCTATACCTCCATTTCCTCTTTCCATCCAAACAGCATTTTTGATACTAATAACATCAGCCAGAGCAAAAGAGGAGATAAAAGCACTGGTGGCAGAGTTCCACATGTGAAGGAAGGTGTCATAAAGTCATCCAAAGTTTGTACCAACATTAATAACTGGCATTTTCATTTAAATCACCCTGGAATCCTCATGTATTTGTTCTGAAACTTCATCAGGAAAAAGCTAGTCTGAAAGTCCTGTGATGGAACTTCTTGGAGTATTTTATTTCTTTGAAGCTAGAATGAAGATATTTAGTGTATCTCTGGAAGTTACAAGCAGAGGCTGATAACTGAATTCAGGCACTTTGATATATTTTTTTTTTTTTCTTTTCTTTCTTGTATGGAGTTATGCTGTTGAACATATAGCTCATTCTGTTCAGGTATGAGTGAGTTTGGGGGCTGCTTTGACAAATGCCTTGTGCTGGAGTTCCCCAAGGAGAGCTACATAGGGATGGATGGACATGCTGGTTTAGCATTTCTTTCAAACGGAAGCATTAAGACTTCACATAAATTATACTAGAGCTATCTTATGATCATGCTTCAACTAAATTCTTACCTACTTTACCAGCAGGAGAGAATACATGGAAAGTACCTAAAGGAGAAATAAGGATCTCCCTCAAGCAGTTATCTGATTTAAAAAAAACAACATAAAAATACATAATTTTGACATCTGGGTATCAATTAATGTTTCCTCCTCCTATTTATACTCTTACTTTCAGAAAGAAGCAGTTTGTCATGATAAAAAATGTGCTAGGTACAAGTGGAACACAAATAGAATGCATTCCAGATATTAATACTTTGTCCAAATACAAAAATGTAACGCTGGGCTCGTCTAACGTTCTGTGTTGGCCTAGTGCTGCTCCTATGCAAGAATAAAAGTAGGGTTAGCTTTCCTGCAGATCTTGTAAAGCTAATCTCTTGTGAAAATCTTACCCAAAATCAGTTACAGAAATGTTGTCATGTACTCAAAGAATTATAGGTATGTTTCTTAACAGTATTTGTAGAAACCCTTTAAATGTCTATATCCTAAACCAGAGGTTTCCAAAATATGGCATGCCGGCTGTACCCAGTAGGCACACAGTTTGATATGTCCCTGTTACTGCCTCTGGTGCTGCCTCCAACTTCTGATCTACTACTGATAAAAATTTGTGAACCCCTGTGCAAAAAGAAGTGAGTTCTGGGTAACAGTAAATTAAAAACTCATGTAAGAAGCTGGTGTGTTGATACAGATACATGTACCTCCTGATCGAGACAGCTTGTTTATCAGCCTTCCTCCCTCCTTGTGGCACTGCATAGAACTGCCTCAGCTTAAAAACAAAAAAGATGGGAGGAAAACCTTTACGAATCAGGGCATACAGTTGTCTTACTGCACGTGATCATTTTGAAATGCTCACATTTCGATTACAGTAATTTTAATAACAAAATACATTGCCCATAGAGCATGAAGTTGAATGTGTGCAGCTTTTCAGAGGAGATGGGCTGCAGACAGCAACATTAAAATTGTGGGGCTTCTCCAGGGTGAAGCTACAGCAGGGCTGATCAGGAAAACAAGAAATCACTGCTCTAGTATGTGTAAGGGAAAGAGGTAATAGGGATGCTACTACCTGAGGAAAAGGGCAAGTCCTTTTACAGATAAGGGAAGAGAGTGCTGTGAGGGGAGGAAACCATGTAAGGACAGATTAGAGTTTTTAAAAAAGTGGGAAATTATTTAACATTGAAGCTGTATCTCATGTCAGTCCTGTCTATCCCAAGACCACTGCATGTTTGTAACCTCAACTTTGCAGACCACACTGTTTCTCTTCGATAACAAGGATATGCAGATAGTAAGAGGCACAAAAATAAATTAGAAAAGGATTTCTTTAATGCTTCTAATAATTATTTGGACATGATTATCGTAATGAATCTTGTAAAAGGAATTTACTGTTTCCCCTTTTATATGATGTATTTCTGACCTTATCCCACTTGATATGCGATTCCTATTCAGCGAAGGTGCCCATAATAGAGGGGCAAGAAGGATGATCAGAGTTCAAACAATAGGGTAAGAAATGCAGAGTAGTGGGAAAAAGCTTCCATTTTCCCATAAGCTGGGGCACAGAAGATACTGCAGCCTCAGCTCTACAGTATCTTATGAACAAACAAATTATGCATGAGTTTGCTCAGGGGACTACTCAGCTACTCAACAATAATGGGTAATTGCCCTCACAAACTTATCCTCATATCACTCATACACACCAACACTTACAGGGAAAAGAAAAGACACGAAGAACAAATTTCAATATAAAACACATTATTATTATGAAAATGACACATTTCCATTTAACCCTTTTCTAACAAAAAGAACTCCTGCGTTTCAAAGAAAATGCGGCTAGGAAATTTTAAACGTTAGTCTCAGTATTTTCCCTTGGAAGGCACACTCAGGATTGTTTTACTTGGCACATTCTGTACTCTTCATTGTAGCAAAGGCTTGCGGGTATCTAATGACACAATCACAGAATGCCATAGAAATTTGGAACAAAATCCCCATCTTCGATACAATTCAGCAGATTCACGCCATATGGAAATCCTGCTGTTTAATGTAACACCATTAAAAGCCACATATTGCTAAATTCATCTCTCAAAGATTTTTGCAAAAGTTGCAGGAACAATATTATTTCTGAGTTTTTAACCTTTATTCAGCCTCCAGCATTCTTAAGAGTCAAATGCGTGTTTCATAACTGGAAATCCAACTACTACATATGCTGGTGATATTTTGATTTTTCAAACACACATAGTAATATAATGGTCTTCTCTCCTTCGTAAAGAACTAGTAAGTCACAGCTTGATCAAACTGGGAAAGACATGAACCATAGCTAGAGCGCAGTGTCCTAAAATATGATTGATTAATTTCAATTTATTCTACACATCTTCATCCTAAGCATCTGATTCATTCCCTTTGTTTTCCTTATACTTTCAGATCTAGGTGGTAAGTTCCCTGGGCCTAAGATTGTGGGTTAACATTTTGAATTGTGAAGTCCTTTGGTATTTCTGGACTGCAAATGAAATCATTGATAAGGCTATTTGCTGCACAGCCACTCGTATGCGTTTTCAGTCCATCCCTTCAGGAAAATGTTCTACCAAAGGCAGTGGTTCAGGACGCACAATACGAGTAGACAGAAGGAAGTTCTGGCTGCTGCATAGATGGTTTACCAAAGCTTTACCCAACGCTTTCAAGCACATCTGCGTCAATCTCAGCTCTCCTTACTGGACTGCTTGTAGGTGCAAACATTTTCAAGCTTCATCTGCTTGTAAGAATTGCATCAGAAAGTGTACAGGTAATGATAAAGAATCCAGACCCTTGTTGAAATGTGTTTTCCCAAAATCCTACTGAAATCTGAAGCAATGTTTCTACCCTGTGTGAGAATGTGACTAATACCACCACGGAGATGCCATGAAAATGGAGTGTGCATACTGTTTACCATGCTGAAAGGTGTATCTTTAAACTCGGAAGTACCTTGTCTAAGATCTGTGTACCAGGAAGCTTAGAGGCACCTGAGAAAAGTCCTACACGAGCTGTAAGCTGCCTTTTCAATCTGAACCAATTTCAGATTTATCAGTTCTCTTCCATGTCTAAAGGTGGGTTAGGGATTTGCACAAGAGTTGAGGCCAGCATCTCCAGGTGGGGCAGTTATATCCAGACTCCCAAAGAGCCTGCCTTTCCAGGTGCTGAGCCCTCCTGAACAGATGATGATCACAGATGTCTAGAGAAGGTCCAACATCTTTCTGAAAATAAAATTCATGACGGACTCAAAATATCTTCCAAGTCAGCAAGAACAAAGGCAGATGACTTGGAGCCTGTGAGGTGTTGCAGAGAATTTTGTGGTTTGTACAACCATGTCACGGAAGAGCAAGATGAGTTGGGGCCAACACCTCCAGGAGATGACAAAGGAGTTTAGAGAGGAGGAGTGAATGGATCTAAGCTAGAAAGGGAGAGGAAACATGGGTAGCTGCCTGTCTTCTGATTGAAAATTCGTGGTTTACAAGAATATTGCCTCTGATCTAGGTGGCTGAAATTATTCTGGTAAATTTTCAGAAGTTGCTTTATGCAGCTGTTGGCAGTCTTGTAAGTCCAGGGTTTCACCTCCAGAGTTGCAACAATAAAATTACTCTCTCACTTTGTCAGTAAGTGTACAGTGGGCTTTACATCTCTTTAGGGAAAACTAGCATAGCAACATACAGTCATCAAGGAAAGAATAGCTCTTTTCATAAGATCAGCACACTCTGAGTAACAAATTACCTGGACGAGAGAAGAGCACCAGTCCTAGAAACCTTCCCAGATTCTGGCTGGTGCACTTCTAGCAAGTCACGCTGTGTCTCTGTAGCAGAGCCAGTGAAGCTGCATTTGAGGGTTGTGATGACATTTGTATTTCCCTAATATATTTATAACCTAGGACACAGTACCTGTGTGTGTGTCTCACATTTTTTTCCTGGTAGATATGCAGAGATTTAAGCAGGTGAAAATGTGTCCACAAAGGACCATAAAGAAGAAGAGGAGTTACAAGGTAATGCAGCAAGAGCACTGATGCATGGTTATTGAAAGTAAAAATGGTTAACATGTGGAAAGAGGCATATAAATGACTGCAAGCCACTTTTTCAAATGTCTTTTCCTGTTGCTCTTAGCAATATCACTGAATATGATCAAATCATTTTTCCGCTCTTTTGCCACAGTAACTTTTGCAAGTTAACAGCCATATTAAAAAGAGGGCACGGGGTCCACAACAGATAATGCACTTTCTGTTGTGTGATTCTCAAATACTGTTAGGGCTCTTCATGTGGGAGTTTAGCCGGCTCGCCTCTGCTCCCACGGGTGTCGGTGGTTAAGTGTCCCGGGGGCTGTGCGCAGGCTCCCGGGTCTGCTTCCGTGGAGGCTGCAGGATGAGGCCGTTGGCTGCAGGTTTGGTAGCACCCAGCGTGCGTCAGTTCCCCATGTGTAAGCCTTGGTATAGTTTTAATTTATTTTTAAGAACACAAAGATACATGATTTAAATATTGTGAAATCCTGTATATATTTTGGCTCAGTCAGTCATATGCCTGTTTACTCACAGATTCCCCAAAATCTGCATTTCCTCAGGCATTCATGTCTTTCAGATTCTTTATGCTGCTTTTTCTGCCTCAGTTATTTCTTAACACCATGCTGCCTGCTTTTTCTTAGACCCAGTGGAATATGGCCCTTTTTGTTAGCCTTGGTTTTAGCAGGCGTGGTCAAGTGATCACTGCTGGACTCCCCAGCTGCGGGCCAACAGCATGTTCCCATTCCAAGGTGGGAAACACTTTTCTGCCCTGCGCCTGCCTTCATGCCTCTCCGTGCAAAAAAAAAAAAGAAATGAAACCGAATTGTGAGACATCATAACCGCCAGATGAAGGGTGGTGGTTACGAGCCATGCTTGGTAGCTGATGTAGGCTTGTGTCCTCCCAAGCCAGAAGAGCAGGGTCAGGGCTTTCTAACATCCTGGACGAAAACTGTTTAACTAAAAATGTGTTTAAATTTAAAAGGGGATTGTGAAACCTCTCCCCCTTGGTGTAGTCTTTGCGTAGGGCAGGTTTAGGCTGCTGAATACTAGAAGGGCTGGATTTTGGATTGTGTTTTGCTTTGGAGGTACCAGGAGCACAGGTACATTGCTGAAGGGCTGCGTTTCCTTTCTAGGGAATGGGCACCCACCTCTGTACCTGGGTCTCAGCCTCTCAATACCGAGTTTTCCTCACTGCAAAATGGGCAAGCTTCTTCCTTCCCTTTCTCTTCAAACATACCATCCTGGGGACAGGACTTTGTGCTTGTGCTGCGCCCAGTGTAATGGGATTCTGCTTTGGGTTGGAACATCTTGATGTTAGTAAATAAAAATAAATCAAAAGCATAGAACGCTGTGGTTCCCTGGGAAAGCTGGGCTGCCAGAAAAACAACACATCTGCAAACTTCAGTAAATGTGGTCTTTGCTGTCACTGAGCAATCTCTGTCATTGAATTCCCCTTTCCCTCTCTTACAAGAAAGGTTGTTTTTTTTTTTTGATTTTTAAAATAAATAGCATGAGTTTAGGGTAGTTGCATTATCAGCGAGTTTGCAATCCTGATTAGGAAATCTGTTTAACCTGGTGTCAATTGGCCTCCTTGATGTGAAAATCTGCCTGAATCCTGGGAGAAGGGGCAGGCAGTGCCCCAGTCAAGTTTCTGCAGGAACAGCGTGTTATAGGCAGAAGCCGAGTAAAAGCAAAGGCATGCCAAACAGTCAGAAAGTGAGGGGAATGTCTCAGTGAAGCATTGAAGGGAATAGATGCTCATGCCGGCAATGAGATTTTGTTTTAATCATAGTGATAAACCTTTTAATTTTGGTGCACAGCAACAGTGGCTTTAAAAATGAAATAAAGGGTTTGTGACTAGCGAGAGTCCTTGGTGTTGCTTCCAGAGCATTGCTTGGGCTGCTATTAAAGCCCTGCCAATGGTTTCAAGTGGAACAGCTAATGTTTCAAGTGTTCATAAATAATTGTTTAATGTTCCAAGCACTTTAGGAGCAGGTTTTAAAAACTAGCCTTGCACTGATTATTTCCACTGCTGTAAAAACGTTCTTTCGACAGGAGCTTTGTCTGCTACTTAGAGGTTTCTGTGAAAAGGAAAAAAGAAAACAACCATTATGCTCTGAGTTGATACACAGGGTTGCACCTAGCGTTGGACCTGTGAAAAAAACCAAACCGAGCAGATTTGGCCAAAACTTGCAATAACTTTGTGGTATTGTGAGAGCAGGACCATGTCCATGACTGGTGTTCGTGGGGTCATGATGGCCCATCTCTGCTTCTGTGGGTGCTGGAGGGATGCAGTGGAAAGGCACCAGGTCCCAGGGAGGTTGTGGATTGCCTCGATTTACCCATCCCCATAGGCTACACTTTGAAGCAGGGTTAGAGGTGAGGTCTTTTCATTGTACCCAGGAAGACCTTAGTGCCTTTGAACACAGACCAAGCAGAGCCAAGAACTGGGCTTGGTAGATTGAAAAAAAAAACAAAAACCAACAAGGTGTGGTAAAACTGCAGGGCCAGAAGCCTGGGGAGCAGAAAGCTTGGGAAGAGGTGGAGGCTGAGGCTGCACGCAGGTGGAAATTGTGGTGGGGAGAGAATAAAATGTGCAGCTTAAAGTGATCACTTTGGTCAAGGCTTGCACACTTTAATTAATAGACTTGCTTGCTCAGACCAAGCTGCTCCTTATTTTTTTTTCTCTTCTCCAAGCTGCGTGTGGGGGAGTACGAAATTTTTATAAGCAATCATCCCATTAAAGTAAAATAGGTTGGAAGACACACTGACGACTCGTAACTACGCTGAACATTCACAGTAGCTCAGGGAGAGCCTTGCAGTCTGATCCCTGTAACTTTCTGGGGTTTGTCTGAATGCTTTTCCCCCAAGATGATGCTTTCGTGCTATTTTGCCGTTGTGCATATCCCATTCATTTCTGATGGCTGAAATTCTATTTTTAAAAGTACTTTTTCCTCAAATAGATCTGTATGAGTGCATATAAGCACACATAAACTTTAAGGAATTAGAAATTCCTATCTAGTAAGTAGGATTAAGAAATTTTGTGTGTCTATATGTATTTTTAGAAGTTGGTGTTTATAAATATCTATAGAAAATCCTCCTGTGAGGATTTAACTCGCAGGTCTTCGGCCGCAAAAATACCTTCCCCTTTGTCTGCTGTTGTAATTTGCAGATAAAAAGCAGGCCTTTATTTCCACCGTTTGTGAGAAGCAGATCGCGCAGTAAGACTGGGAGCACGTGCAAACACCAGTTACAGCTCTGTTTGTCACCTTTATTGGGGTGTGGGGGGGTGTAACTCCTGTAGACGTGTCTCTTCAGTATCTCACCGTTTATCGAGGGGGGGGGGGGGGTAACTCCTGTAGACTTGTCTCTTAAATATCTCCCCGTTTATCCGGGCAGGGCAGTGCCTCCCGATCAGGCGCAGAGAGCTGGTCCAGCCAGCGAGCCGGCCCGCCAAGGGTGCGTCTGTGGGGAAGGAGTGAGGGGGGGGAAGGAGAAAAAACCGCAGGTTTTGAGGCCATTTGTTCGCTGTGCTCGGCCGGGATTATTCTTGCTCGACTGCCCTCTGCCGGCATCGCCGCACGGCGCAGGGCAGCGCGCAGAGCCGCGCAGGGCAGCGCAGAGCCGCGCAGGGAGGGACCGCCGGTTTAATTGGGCGTGAAAAGCTAAGCAGCGTTGTATGGATCAAAGGAAACAATTAGGCATGACGGTTGGACAGAAAACAATCGGCTGTTATTGAATGAGAGGACTGCTCTAATTAATCCAAAAGATATACCCGCTGGTAAATGAGGTGAGGAAAAAGCTCAGGAATAGATTTAACTCGGGAGCGTAATCTAGCTGAGGCGAGGGGGCAGTTTATGACTCAACACAGTAGAATTTCTGCTTGTAAATGTGATTGCTGACATTTTTTTTTTAATCACAATTTTCCTAACTTGCAAATGAGTCTGAAATATGTAGAAATAATAGTGTCTGTCGTGTAAAATGAATGCGTGTTTTTCTTCTTTAAGGTTTTATTTTTAACTGTCTCTAGTAAAAGTACATTAGTCATATTTATCTCACTCATGAAAGAGCCTCTTTCTGTAACTCGCTTTGGATTTAACCCCTTTAGGGTTATCTACAGTGTCAGCACGCTGTCTGCTTGAGGACTGTAGCGTCTGTCCCTAACTTTTCCTGGATGTTTTATTGACATCTGGAAGGCCATACTGTGTTAAGGAATAAATGTAAATTCAACAAAAAACAGCAGAATATCTCGCCACTGCCCTGTTTGTGGTCAAGCAGTTTTACGAACACACAGGGAAAATTAAGGCTGAGGAAAGCAGTGGTGAAGAGGGGGTGCTACTTCCTCCTTTCTCCAGCATTTCCTTGCCCCTCCTCACTGTTTCTATTTCCTCTTATATTTCTTAGTTTAAAGGATGGATGATCAGTACCTGTGACCCTTAGATTTCTTATTCTGTTACATTTACACAGAGAAGATTATTAAATCTGCAGACAGAATTAGAGGCCAAACTGGGTTCTTTTGTATTGATATAATCACGGGAGTTATTTGAAATACGATGGATGTAACCTGAGAGCAGAGCATGTCCAGGATGTCTGAAAGGCAGACACTGTATGAGTATTTATGAAAAAATCTGTGTGCTCTTAAGATGTCACGCATAATCCACACTGTCTCTTCAGTGTCACAAGCACATTTACATAGATTGTCATGAATTTCAAATTGCACCTCAAATCAATGCCAGAGCAAAATTACCTCCGAGCACAATGCAGCCTTCCTGTAAGAGTTAATCATACAGGTCTCGCTCCGTTTGGAGGTAGAGCTAGCCCTCCCGTGACACTCGTGGCTCGCTGCTCACCGAGTACCGGCATCAGGTGCCCCGACATGTTTGTAGCACCTCCATGGGACCAAATGCCACCAGGGTCTGGTGCCGCCTCGTACCCTCCGCAGAGCACGAAGCGTGAAAACAGCGTGTAACACACACAGCTACCTCCTTAACTGGTGCGAGCGGCGCCTTGGGAGGGTGCCGTGTACACGCTCAGGGCTCTGTTTTGACAAACCACTTGTAAACATCCTATGGGACTTTGCTCCAACAGGTACAAGAGCTCTGAAGCAAGCATTTTCCCAATGCTGTAATATTGTTGCCGTCATCTAATTGCATGTGCCTCGATTGTGGGCAAAGATGTTTTGAGTGTGCTGTTCTCTGGTTCAGTCTAGCCATAAAAGGCTAAACGCAGCCTTGCTCCCACTCCATTGCTTGCACTCATCCAAACTGGATTAAGGCTCAGTCAGCGGGACCTGTTGGTGTGGGGAGACAAAAAGAGCTGGAGATTTCACAAGGAACCTGTTCATGGTGACACCCCAGCACCTGGTAGGAACAGTTGTGTCATCTGATCCCCCCTCTTGCTGTGTCCTGGAGCTCACTGCATCTCTCCAGAGGGTAAAAGCTTCCACTATGCCCAGAAACAGCATTTAGCTAGCGCAAGGCGTTTATTTCTGGAGGGAGACCATACGGCTGAAGCAGTTTCTCGTGGCAGATTACCAGTTACCAGTGCTGTAAATCATGGTGTGTCCGATGTTTACGCCATGCGTGTCTCCACCAAAGGCCACTCTTCTACCCTGCAAATCTCTGTCTCCAGAAACAGGCTTCCAACAAGCACGGTCATTCAAGCCCGAGGCTTCAGTCACCACCCGAACCTGGGGTACAACAATCCCGGGGTGCCGCTGCCTCTGCGGTAACCGATGGGAAGGAAAGGAGGAGTGTTTGGGCCGATGGCATTGCAGTGATGAGAGACATGTAAATGCCAGCAATGCTGTTTAGCATTTCTCAAGCAAGAGAATGGGCCAGCAGATACGTCGTGGATCCTCGCCAAGCATGTAGGGGGACATGTTGTTAACTTGCTGGTGGCTGCTGTAGCCAAGAAACCGAGTAGCCATGTAGGGACTGTGGCAGGCGAGAGAGAGAGAGCACATGTAGAAATAAGGCTTCTCGCTCCACAAATTCTGCTGTTTTGCCTGCAGAAAAAGAGGTATTTTTGCAAGCGGGGACTTATGAACAAGATGAAATCTTCCCACTTTTATCAGCAAGGCAGTCAGTGACAAGCACATGGTGAAAGGCTCAAATTCTGGTGCAAATTATGATGAAAATAACCGACCACACAGAAAAATTGAAATTGCACAAATCGGGAAGCCCTGACCTTGTGGACTGACAACATGGAAAAGACGTATTCATTCTAAGGGTTTCATGGTGTAATTTTGTCCTCTGGGCGTTATCCTCACTTCACAAATTTGCTGCAGGTTGAGACAACTCCACTAAGAGAGACAACTGGTATTTCATGTACATAGAAAACATAATAATGCTCGGCACTTGGGACACCTAGCAAAGTATGGAAATTCTGATTAGGGCTGGAGCATGCTGTCCTGTGAATGTTCTCCTGGAGATCAGCCCTCTGTGTACTTAGCTGCTCACCTGAATCTACGGAAAAAATCTCCTTTTCCTTTCCCATCACATTTGAAAAGATGCAGAGAGCTGAAAGCAAGGGTTTTGTTCCATCCCTAAGGTAGCCGCAGTTTGGTGGTAGGTGACATAATGACTATATATAGTCACTAAAGTGCCTTCGGATAGTTCTTCAGAACAACTGCTGTATAAATTTAAGGTATTATTATTATTAAGGTATTATTATCGTAAGTTTGCTGCAAGTTGCAACGAGACTGTAAAAATTACCTTGGAGCACCTAATACTGGCACAGTTGCAGAGTTTCAAGTTCTCCCTCTGTCAATATTGTGTTAATTTTATCTGGTGCTTTTGATTAAAAAAAACTAATCTGGAACAATTTCAGTAGCTGATTTTCTAAATAAAAAAGGCACTAATAAGTGAACATCGAGTTGCACCCCTCTGGCATCCAGAGAAAGGAAAATCCTTTATGAACAAATCAGATGTGGTCACACTGAGTCCTAAACACTGCTCAGCTACCATCATGCTGATTTAATCAATCCTCATGAGGTAAAAAAGGTAGAAAGTGGAGAATAATATGCTTGATGATGAGATATTTTAATGAAATGTGTTGGGATAATTTAGCAGGGAATGAAAGTACTATGGATAAAAGTGAGTCAGAAAGCATGAAAAACACCAAACGTATCAGAACATGTGTATAATATCAAATAATGGTTAAACATCCTTAATCTGTGCTTCCCAGGTAGTAGAGGGATGCATTGGAGGCAATTCAGCTGTGAATCACTGGGGTGAGGGAGGAAGCGGTGCAAGAGTTAAATGCCAGCTGTAGTTTGGGAATCGATGGGAACAGGTCTCTTGGGGTTCTGTGGTTTTTGTGTCTTGCTGGCTCGTTAGAAAGCTTTCAGGGAGAGCTCCCAGAGCGGGGAGGTGTGCGGAGCTGGTGTCTTCCAGCTGTGAGCCTATACACTTACTGTACTGCTGGCTGTGGAGGCTGAAATAGGGTCCTCGGTATCGTAGTAAGAACCGTTGTGGGCTGAGCTAAAATAAGTGGGTTTGCCTGTTGAGGGTGAAGCAGATCTATTGGCCTCTGTGGACCTGCAGTGACCTGGATAAATCATCTTTCTTCACATTCGATATTAACAGTGTGAGGAAGGCAGAAGGGTGGAGGGAGTTAGGTGGTCAGGTTTTACTGTTTGGACCACAGTCTGAAGGTAAAGAGAAGCTCACTGCAATTCGTGCTCTGACCTTTTGTAAATATGACTGGTCTGAGATAGGCATTTGAGACATAAGGGCACAGCCAAGATGCATGTTCAGGTAATGAGATCTCAAGCAGAATGTAGGTAAAATCCCTGTATCTACGTGAATCTGAGTGCTCTGGGCGCTGGAAGGCACCAAGAGATACTCCTTACACTGGCACGTAATGCTGATGGTGTGCGAACAAGATGTGGACCTGTGTTGTAATCGTCCCATCCTGCCATGTACCACCAGATGCGTTGCTGACAGCTGCACAACAGGAACTTATAAAAAGAAAAAAAAGAAAGACAAAAATGACAATTTAGAGAAAGATTAAAACATATGTATCTATAGGTGTATTTTTTATGCGGGCCTAAAAAATTACAAAGCAGGAAAACCAAAGGACAGGTCTTGAAGGGATGTTGAATTTCCATATCTTGATTAACCAGCTGGAGATCAGGTCCATAGTTTTTCTGAAGCAGCTTTTTTTTTTTTTTCTCAGAATGCACGCAGGGAGCAGATCTTTTGAGTAGGAAGGTGCCATTTTTACACAGTCACTGTTCAGACCATAGCTACACTTGAAGCCAAAAATAGAAAATATATTTTAGAACTTGTTAAATTAAAAAAAAAAAAAGAGAGAGAAAGGAAAGAAAAACCTCCAGTAGAACTTTGCATTCTCTGACTTTTCAGACTTTCAGGTCTGCTCTCCTGATTACACATTTTCTAGCTGATGACATGCCATCAGCTAAAGATGGATTTTAAACACAAGTCATGTCAAAAGTTTCATTTAACCTCTTCAATATAACAAGCTGCTGATGGTTTACATTTCTGACAGTAGAGGTAAATTAATCTGTGATGGATGTTTGGAAGGGAAAGAGAAGATTTGCAAAGAGCAAGGAATGAGTAAAATGGTAACTGGTGAAGGCACTGGACATCTTCTGGAGTGTAGTGAGTGGTGGGTGGGATGTGGGTGTGGTGATATTTCTAGATCTGCATCTATAAGTATAGATACATCACACTCACTATGTGTATGTATGTGTGGTTTTTAAATAAAAATAGTTTTCCATTATACTGTGCAAGTCTGACATTTGATCAGGTAGAATATTTCCAGATGGGTTGGATTTTGGAGAATAGGGAGTAGGTTATGATTTGTCTAATGAAATGTTAATTTTTTGGCAGTCAGAGGGGTTTAGGGTAAATCAGTTAAACCCAAAGATGATTAAAAAGGGATTTGTGAAACTTTGGAGTAGTAATTAGTATTAATTGAGGCTATCATTATTTTATATGATAAAGGTAGTATGCACGTGTAGTTGGAAAACAAAAAATTGCTAGGCTCATCTTCCTTCTTTCTGCAGGTTGTAAAAGTTTAGGAGGGAGCTCTTGTTAGTAAGTAATCCCAAGGGACATAACACGGCAAAACCTTGACACAAGAAAATTCAGCCAGGAGACAGCTGATTTCTCAGCTGGGAGGTACTTCAGGAAGAGATGGCATCTTGCCGTCTCCACCAGGACTTGGTAATAATTCTCACTATTCATGAACAGATGTCTTTGGTTAGATTCCCTAGGTGCATTTGAATTCATCAAAGGATCTAGGGAATCAAGTTATTAATTCTAAATTATTACATATTATAGATTTTATTTTCTGGAAGAATGGGAACATGGCAAAAAAGAGGTTGTAGTAAAAGTGGTAAATGATGTCAAGATAGCATAATCGCAGAATACTATTATGCCACTCCAGGCTACATTGTGTTTTTTGTTGGTTTTTTTTTTTTGCTTGGATATCTAAAATGGTTTGGTGAAAAATTAAAAATAAAAAATTAAAATAATGTGTGCTGTGAGACCAAAATTCTGTAGTTGGAGACGTTCATAGGTGATATTTGTCCTGATATTCAACTGGAATAAAGTACCAGTGCTCTGTTAAAATCGGTATGAGGATACCAGTTTACAGTAGATGAGAATCAGACCAGCTAATGGAAAGCATTCCCTAACTGCAACTGAGCTATTTCGTATCTAGTTAGTAAGGACTGAATTAAAGGACCACTAGGTTTAGGCTGTCATATGTGAGTTATTCTCAATGATCAGTACTTTAATAATTTGCTGGGACACCGGAGGATTGATACAAACTCCCTGCAGATAGAACCTGTGCTTCTGAAGAGCAGTCTGCAAGCCTTCCTTTCCCAGGTCAGCTACTTTAGGGAACTTTGGAGACAATATTTTGAAACTGAACATCCAACAGCTTTTCCAGTCTTTGTGACTAAACTCTATTCCAGTACTTGGTTGCATTAACAGATGTGAATTTTGTCAATGGGAACTTGGCAGAAGAACAAATTTCATCAGCTAATATTTGTAAACTGCTTTGAGATCTACTGATAGAAGGAAACCTGGACTGAGAATAAAAAATGCCAACTATGGAAGTTTGTTTGCTGAATTTTCCATCTTTGAATCTATATTTATAGGATTTCTTCACATCTCTTTAATTATCGCCTTCCAATTTTATTCCTCTGTCTTCCCCTTTTTCTGCGTACAGATGGTGCTTTAGTCATTTTTCTGTTCACCCAAGGTTTTGCTAACACAGAGAAGGGGCAGGTCATTTCAATTGGTCTTACAGGTATGCTCAGGTTGAGTGTACTACCTCCTCTACCTCTTACTAAAGACAATTCAACCTGTTTCAGCAAATATCTAGGAAATTTATCTTGCTTGATATTAAAATACTGATATTAAAATATCAAGCAGTGTCTCATTTCAGATTCCACCTCAAAGGATTTTTCCAGTTGGTTCATAATTTCTCTGCTTTGATTGTTTTTTTTTTTTTTCTTGTTCTTCTGTCTCCCCATTTTGCAATGGACTTGAATGAAGAGAATTTTCTGCAAATGGCATTGCCATTGCGAGAGCCTGAGAACAATGCAGGTGATGGGCAGGCCAGGACAGCTCACCTGCAGTACTAATGCTTGTTCAAGTTGCAACACATCTTGCAAGGACAGGTTGGTCATCCTCTTTTGATCCATTCATCAGCATGGCTATGACTATCATAGTCAGAAAAAAACCAGCAAGTATGCATTTCTTCTGCTTGCACTTGAACAATTCCTAACTGGACACTTTCCTACAGTTGTAAAAATAGTTAATGCAGTAAAAGACTTTTTTTAACATTTCTTTGCACAGGCTCCAGAATTGCAGAATTTTTTAACATATAAGAATTTGCCTGGACAGACATCTCTTCTGAAGTTGGTGTATGCTTTATTTTCCCCCAGCACTAACACAGCATATGTTTCAAGCCAGTCCTGATAATGTTTTTCAGTGGTATTCATCTGTGATATTTGTAGTGAGTTTCTTGGTGTAATTGTAATTCAGAAGTTGTCTGTAGCCCTGTGATATGTGCATAATTGTCCCTGTCCACTGTAACCACCAGCACCTCTTGTCAGCAGGATTGATGGTAATGTTTTGGTTCCTCTTTTAATAATTAATTGCTCTTCCTTCCAACAACAAGGGATTCAAGTGGAGCTTTTGTTGTTCTAAATTTTAAATCTTAAGTCTGTGGAGATGTTTCCAGGAGGTATTTTATCCGGTTCAACATACACTCTAACCACAGGTGTTGTATCATCAAAGAAAGAACCCATATGCTAAGTTAAAAATAACAGGCCTGTTTATTGTTGCAGTGCATCATCATCAAAGAAAACAAAAACAACCACCTGTCTTTAGCTGTATAATTAAACTGATGGGTCTTTATTCTATGCTAAATTATATGGTAATATATGGATACGGAGAATAAGAGAAATCATCCTTTTAAAGTTTTGAGATGTTTGCAGCACTGCTGAAAACTGCTTTTGAAAATTCGGGTTGTTTTAAAAAAATCTGTTACGAAGAAGATGCTTTTCCTGGTGTAGTTATTCTTTTAGCACTTATTACCATGCTGGAAGTTTATCTTTCCATAGCTTTGGATGGCCACCTTTTCCAGTATTTTTTTCTGCGTGGTCTTCAGTGATGCATTATGTTTCATTTTTACCACCTTTTTCTTCATCACTCTCAAAGGCCCATTTTGGTTGTCCTTCTCCAAGCCTCCCCAAGCAAAGGCAAGCTCAACATCAAAACGGGTTCATATTGTGACCAGATACAAGACACATGCCTCTTGTCTTCCTTTCTGTCCCACCATGGAGATCCAGCCAGCACAGCTGCTCCTGCAGGCAGTGGTAGTCCCATTCTGCACACAACAAAAATCTGCTGCTGCTTTTAAAACCATCATGACACTGGTGTTTTTCCCTGCCAAGCACTAGCAAATAACCTCAGGCTTTGAATGTTGCTTCTTGATACAGGAATCAGTCACTAAATCTGTACATATGAGTTTCGCACACTATTTGCATACATATACCGGCTCTGGAATGGCTTGGTCAGATGTCCACAACCAAATATTCTGCTAGCTGACCACATTTCCTACCAAAGCCAAACTCTTAGAGAACACACCCACTCCTGCAGTTGCTTTAATTGAAGAAAAATTCATAAAGTTGTTTTCACAGATCACTTTTTCTCCAGAAACTCTTTCACACAGAGACTTGCATAACTAGTGCTCTTAGATGAGTAATCCATCATGTTTTCTTTTAAAAGGCCAATCCTAAATCCTTTTTGCTATCCACTAGACCTGTTAGTGCAGGCAGAAGATTGTGCTGGCCTGCGGGGATGTGTCATACCAAACCTGTCATAGAGACCATGGCTCACAAAGAACTTGGGGCATTAGGAATTTAAAGCCTTTGACAAACTGGCAACTTACATTGTGAATTATATATTTTTGCTCAAGAACTAGTGTCTCTTACTTTTTTATGATGCCTTTTTGCTGTGCCCTCATTTAAATATTTCACTCTGTTCAAAGAGGATAGGTGTACCAGGTCAACTGGGGGGGTCTGCACCTTCCCCTATTCTTGCAGGGATGGAGGAGGGGGATGCCCACCTCTCTGAAATACCTTCTTCCAGAGTTCAGCCTTATCTTTTTAGCCTTGTTATCCCTTCTACACCTTGCTGTTGGCTTGGACTCTTAAGAAAAATGTGCCTGCCTCCAGAGTGTGCTTTCTGGGTAGAAATACTGCCATGAGGTAGTGGGTTTGTATCTTTGTCTTGGCAGTTGTGGGTTTATTATTCTGAGGGCAGTGGTTTGTTTTTGAGCCGAGTTTCTGACGCAGATGTTCTTTACTGCAAGCCAGTAGGTGCATTTTCATCAGTGGGCTGATGTGAATGAGTTAATGCCAGGCAGGAGTGTTTCTTTTGCGGGTATTTTGTGGCTAAGATTTAAAGATTTCTTTATAAAGTTGGCAGTGTGAATTTGGGTCTGTTCTATCGTATTAGTTCAGGTGCTATAACTGGACAATAAAAGTGTGAGGTTTTGGGTAAAGGAGCCAATATGTGTTCAGCCCTTGCTACATGGGAAGGAGAGGTGGTCTGCAGAAGCCACGCTGGTCACTACTCTTGTTTAATGAGCACTGCAGTAAACCTGATGGTCCTTTCTACATGAATGTCTAAGCTGCAAACTAGCTCCACTAGCGTGCTTAGGTTTCTTTGATCATCGGTCTGAAACTGCTTTACACTGTTCTCTCAAATGCCATCCTGCAAAGTGCTTAATTTTGCAGTGCAGGTTCCCCCTCCAGATTACGGTCTACACCTGATTGCACTGGCAAAGATCTCTGGTGCTTTTCTCTAGGACTCTCTTCTGTAGACTTAGTTCTAATCATCCATAAATAGACTCATCTGTGTTAGGTCTGGATGTCTGAGTAAGGGAAGCCACATGACAGCACGCCTCACTTGTTGGAGCAACAGCAGATCTGGGGAGAAAACTTGGCTTCATGGGAGCGGATGGAAAACTCTCATTGAATTAAACATCCAAAATCTCTGACAGATTCTTCTCCAGACTCAGATTCCTTGTGTGGGATGGGGTGAGCTGCACAGGCTTGGTGTAGCCTTCAGAAATATGGCTAGTAATACTCAGTTCTGTAACAGCTCTGAATTCCGGGAGAATAAGAAGCTGAATAAATTTTTTCATTTATTTTTTCTATTAACATGTGCAGTGTAGTTTGTTCTGCATTTCTGGATAGTGGCTTTGGTCATTTTCTTTTATCAAATATGTATGTTATAGGAAATTTAGGAATAACACAGTATGACCAGTTAAGGTTGTTGTGGACTCAGGCATGTGTTGAAAGGTTTACAGGGTCGGTATATACATTTCACTGTAGAGCTGGGCTAAGAGATAGTTTTTCAACAAATACTTTGAGACTTTCAGCTTGTTTTTCTATTTTATGACTTCAGTCAATGAAGTATGTAACTCTAGCTTTTATTAAAGATGATTGAGGGAAAGATAAAATTAAAATATATTTTCCCCATTATATTTGGTCATTGAAATAATTTCTTCTTCTGATGCTTTCCCTTTTAGGAAAAATAATAATGAAAATGTTTCCGCTAGAAATCGGAATCCCTCAAAATTGACTCTATAGCTTTGAGAAATCCCATGGGTTTAATCAGAGCACAACTGATGATACAAAAACCTAAGCAAGTGACAACTAAAATCAGGGCTGTGAAACAAATAGTAGAGCATTACAAGCAAAAGCGTATATAATTTTTTTTCCAAGAGAGCTACATTTTTTACTATCTTTTTAGTAGTTTTAAAACATTATGTGAAATACCTTTGCAGATTATGAGCATGCATATATGTGATTAGTACTGTGTTGCCTGTTTCCCCAGGCTTCAGGACAGGTATTGGTCCCAAGGGGCCATCTTCCCCATCCCTCCACCTTAAGGCAAGACCACCTGTACCTGTCATATCTGATGGGCACTTGTCTAATCTGTTCTTTAAGACCTCCAATGACAGAGACTCTCCATCCTCCCCAAGCAATCGATTCTAGTGCTTCGCTAGCCTTGTTGTTCAGTAATTTTCCCTAATGTTTAACCTTAATCTTTCTTGCTGCAAATTACTCCCATTACTGCTTCTCCTATCTGCCATGGGCATGGAAAATAGATTCCTCCCTTCTTCTTTGCAGCAGCTTTTTATGTGTTTGAAGGCATCTGTCCTATGCCCTGTGTGACTTGTTTTCTTTAAGCTAAGCCACCCCAGTCTGTTCATTTCCACGGAGGTCCTCTTGGTGTCTAGCCCTGCAATGACTCTTCAGATTGCATATGGGTGGTTTGCATCTTTCTCCAAGTACATTTCTCAAGTTTCCATGCTGTATTTTATATCGCTGAGGAAGCCTTGACGCTGTGAAGTCTTGCAGAGCGGCAGAATATTAAGGTCAGCGGAATGAGGGGGTAAAAAGCTACACCTTTGTGCATGTCTGTGGACCAGTTCCCCCATCACTGGAGATGTAATGTACCCTTCACTCATGCCACTTGCTACTTGTGTAGAGCAGGGAGGGTATGTTTTGCATTTTACTCCTTTGCAAAATAGGTTTTAGCTCCTGGGAGCTCCTGTAGCAGCTGTTACAGGGCAGCCAGAGGTGGTCTGCACCTCCCTGCTCCCATTGCTCCCTACCCTCCTCACACGTACCTGCCTCTTGCCATGCTGCGGCGTTATTTTCTGCCCTCTTCTACAGCCTGGGCATATGGGCCTGAAGTAGAAACTTACGGGTATATGCAAATGTTTTAATGATGCTATTTGCATATCTGGAAGTGATTTACGAAACGCTGCACATGGAGCTGCTTAAAACTTGGCACCAATAGTTCGTAGAGGATCATGGCTCAACACAACAGAAATTGAATATTCAGCTGGTTTTTGCCAGCTCTCACAGAGAAGCAGCGCAGATTTGGCGACTGCTGAAGTGAGTCTGTCAATGAAGGAAGATACTTGAGTCCTTACACGAGTTTCAGCCCTGCCCAAGGGGAAAACACCCCATGATGTACTGCCTTTCTCTGCTTTCTTGCCACGAGCAGCCAGCAGCAGTTGGTCCTGGCGGTGGGGAATGCTCTCCTGAAAACCCTCAGGAGTGCAGGCAGGCAGAGGGGACTTGGGGGTCGGACAAGCTCCAGGCCTGTTTTACACTGAAATCTACACGGTTCTTACAGATTTTCTTTACTTATTTTCCCCTCCTGGGATATGCATTTCTAAGACTTGGAGATGCACTGAATTTAAATGTCTGAGTTTGGATTCTTTTCAGAAACAGGCAGCATTTTACCTTGATCTGTATAATTTGGTTTTAGGTGGACCCCCTTTTCAGAACCCCTGTGCTGGGAACCAAATCTGTCATTTCCACACCTATTTGCAAGAGCTGATCGTGTCAAAACTTTTACATGTGCACTCGCTATGGAAATATTGTGTGAGGTGGGGAACTGTGCTGGTACAAATGAGCAGAGGCACCTGAATCCTGCAGCATTGCCCTACCTTTTTCTTTTAAAAATCAATTAGTATAGGGCAATCTCGAAAACAAAGGAGTGGAGGCCAGATTGCGCTTACTTGTGTTCACCTTTAGATTTGCCAGCTCCGTTTCCTCTGTTTTCCTTTATTTTGGCTTGAAGTTAGCGCCAATAAGAGTGAGGGCATTGGTACTTTTGGAGAGTGCACAGAAAATATGTTGCTGTAGTCAAAAGAAAATCTGCTTTCAACCTTCTGAATGCAAGTGCAGGATAGGTGAATATCAAATTAATTTAGCAGGAGCTGAGTTCAAGCACAGGAAGAAAATGGTAATGTTTTGTATATGAGAAGCTCCTTGCAGAAGAACACCTTTAGTGCTAAGGGCTCCCATGAGTCCAGGTGGAGATTGGACAAGTTCTTGGAAGAGGAATCCACAGGGCACTGTTAAACTGAAAAAAATATCGTATGGCTAAGAAAAAAAAAAAAAACAGAGCTAACGTATTTAAGGGAGGAAGTCTTATATAAGCCTGACCTGTCATTACACTCCTGCCCACGTATCTGCTTGTGCCTGGTGGTAGAGGCAGAGCCTGGGGTGAGAAGGGCCTTTGCCCAGTGCGGCCATTCTTGTCGTTATTTGACTTTCTTGCTATCAGTTGGAAAGTTTGGTGCCATCTTGCAGGAAAAGGAAGGAGAAATACAACATCATTTTGAGTAGTTTGTTTAGACACTCCGAGGGTGAGTGAACCCTGTATGCCCATGGTGAAAATATCCCTTTCCCAAATGTCCTTTGTTGTGTGAGCGCAAGGACATAGCTGAGGGGCCCTGCATACTAAATCACAGGTATCTTGCCTACTTATGTCAAGAAACAAGTGATTACAGCAGATGAGGGAAGTGCAAGGAAACAGCAAGACAGGGTGTCTTGCAGTGCACCAACTTCTGAGCCATTGCCAAGTGTTTTGTCAGTATTGCAAGGAAAAAAGAAATTAAAAAGCGTTTTAAAGAAAGAGAACCCAATTCAGGGCTGGATTCTTCCAGCTGCTAAAGGCTACTCTTCACAGAACTATTTACTTGTTTCACCCTATTTACAGAATTCAATGTACTGCTTGAAACTGTGTCAATGGGATGCAGTGATATGATGAGCTACTAAAGGCAGAGGATTTTCTCTAAAAGGAAACAAGCATGTCCTGCTGCAAAAGACAAAATCATTCCCTAGATTGTCCCCACTCCAGATAATGCACAGCTAACATACTGCTTACAGCATGTTTGGTTGCCATTCTGCTAACTTTGCAAGTACTTTGTATTTTCTTTACAATTGTATAAATAGCATATAGGAAGAGAGAGCCTATTTAGTGAAAATACTAATTAAAATGAACAATAGAAAATAGGAGATCTTATATTTCTAAAATTAGAGGCTGGTTATTCAGTAATAAATAGCCCTGTCATTATTAGTTTGCAGACCCTCCTTTCTCTTGCCTGACACACGGTATCACTGCTATCCATGGTTTGCCTGTCTAAACATGGTTTCTTTCCAACCCTCTACATTGTTTGCTAGCCCCTGTTACAAAAGCTCCCCAGTTCTGGGCTTATCTGGCAAAAGAAAATAGGGAGAAATATTCTTTCTAAACAAAATTAATTTGATGAAGGAATAAAATGAAATTTAACAAAGGTACTTTCATGTGCTTCCTGGTAGATATTGCTTGTTGGCCTCTGGTATTTTCAGAAACCTGGCAGCATGGACCACAATTCTATTTCCTAATAATTAGTAGGTGTTTTGATGGGTTTGATGGCTTTGTTAAGAAAGTGCTTACTTAACTTTAAGGGAAAGTTTGATTTGCATCTTGGAGTACAGCGAGTAATGGCTACGTGCAAGCATGGCTGCAGTTGGGGCTGTGGTTGTGAGAAAGGCAACAAGATTTGTGCCTGTGTAAGGACGGACCTCAATTTTGTGTGGCTCTATCAAGTCCCCATGCTGGGCTAATGAGCAGCTTCAGGACTTTTATATCCTGAGGAAAAAGAAGCATGGAGATAGGTTAAATTTATGGTCCCTTAGTGTACACAACAGATAGCAATTTTTGGCTGATAGTGGGACCATGCTGAACCCCTGTCAACAAGGGCTGACGGCAGAAATATCCATTTGTGGGTGCATTTAGTGCTGTTATAGATTACCTGAACTTCTCTCTTCCCGGAGGACCCACCACCACATGGTCCACAAACTTGCCCTTCTGCTGGAGAGGGCATCTTAACTTATCAGGAATGAGTCCTACCCATACCAGACCAATCTTTCCTTGTTACTTAGTGCTGAGATTCTATTGCTTGTCATCAGGTTGTAGTTTGGATCCGCTTGAAAGACACTGGAGTAAATTAAGTCACTTTGTGCTGTCATTGTTTCAATTCTATTGTTGTCTGGAACAAAAAACAACCTCTATGAAAGGTGAAAAGGGGATGTAGAAGGTGTAGGAATCTGTGTTGGCTCAAGGGACAGTAACAGGGGAAACAGAGAAAGGAAGAGAACAAAATTGCCAGGGAAAAAAATAAATACAAAGGAGGAGCAGGAAAGAAAAAAGCGTGAACGGCCATAAAAATCCAGTCCTGTCAGCTGAAAATTGGGGCGATTCTGTCATATTAATGACAGGAAACCATACCTCTACTGGCTTTCACTGACAGAGCTGCAAGCAGCTGCTGTGGAAGGAAGGTGACTCGAGTATGAGTGAAAATATCTAAGACATTGTGCAATTATTTTGTAGAGAGAGAATTTAGTGAGGATTTGTCTGTCGTTATCATATCCTCTGTTGAATAATCATATCCTCTGTTGAATAATCATATCCTCTGTGTTGCCCTTGGCAATGGGTACTCAGTAACTAATTTAGATTTTTTTGTTGTTTAGTTGCAAGATTTTTATGCTTAGTTCACCTAGTAGCTGTGATTTTCAAAAGCAAAGTAAAGAACAAACAAATCCCTGAATTATAAAATACAATTTAGGAAACTTCTATTTTGATTCCTGATGTCACCCATCTCCTGGCACTTAATATATCAGTTGCAAGTAGATGGCTTGCTAATTGCTTTACTGGATCTCCTGTTTTCAGTCATAACTAGGTATTAAGGGGAAGTGGTGATGGTAGTCAGAGCTTTCTGTTTCACTAAATGAGTTGAAACTGAGTGAAACTTCTACAAACCCCAAGTATAACAGGTGGGGAAGTATCAGTAGAGGTTAGTGCCCACTTAATTCTAGGCAAGGGGCCAGGCTCTTGACTGCTGTAAGTCAAGGTGCCAAGTGCAGGTGTGTAGTAGTCCAGATAAAGGGAAACCCACAACTTTCTGCAAAATAATGTATGGCTGTGACGCTTGAAGAAAGAACACCAAAATAAGTTATTTCTCTTACAAAAAAAAGAAAAAACAGTGGTAGGAGATTTGACTATCTTCACAAGTTCTTTCTAAAGGCAGGTGTGGAAGACCCCATGTAGCAGTTTATGTGGAGTTTAATGTATTTAAGTCGAAGGAGGAGAGCTGGCTTCACCCTGCTGAGATTGAATCCTGTGGCTCCTGGCAGCCCATGTAGTCCCAGCCGAGTGCTTAGGTCATTCAGCCATTCCTTGCTCTGCATTTATCATTTCACCAGTGCAATGTTGTGTAATAAAACGGAGAAGTTAAGACACTGTGCGCAGTAGACATCAGCCCATATTTAAAGCCCTCAGTGAATGAGCAGTAATGTCTTCTAGGAGTTTAAAACCCGGGCAGCTTTCACTAAACCTGTCTGACAACTCAAAGGGTGAACTTGAAACAAGCAGTGCGTGGTGTGATACTGAATCTTTCACCATCATGTGCTAAGTTTTGTAGACTTTAAAAACTCCACAGCAGTTTAGAAAAGAGGCACCAGTCTGAGATAAGCGTTTCTGGGAATGGACCCATCTCCCTTCACAGCACTGATTTCCAAATCCGTGCTGATCAGAAGCTGTTGCATTGGGAGGAAAATACTGATTTTGCGTGAGTTTAGCTTAATTGTATCTTGGTACAAGTGTAAATCTTCGACTTCACTATAGTGGAATGACCCAGACGACTGGATCTTTTGCCTTCTGTGGGACTCTAGAGTGGCCCCTTCCACAGTTTATCCACTTGGATTATAGACTCCTCGGGACAATGACAGTTTAACACCAGTGTCTGGGGCCTCTTTCCGCTAGACGTTGTACAGCTCTCAGGGGAAACCGCCTTTAGGGTCTGACTTTGGGGTGCCAAACATTCCTGACCTCAACAGTGTTGGCTGAATGAGCGGGCAGACAGCAGTCGCTGTCCCACCCCGTTTCGGCAGGAGCGATGACATGTCTCTGGGCAGTGGGTAGCACTGTCCCCTCCTTCTGCACGGTCACAGACAGCCCTGCAGAGAGGCGTGAGGAAGAGGACAGGCTCTAATGTTTTGGAGGACTGTCCTTTACCACCTCTTAAACTTGTCTTATTCACTGCTTTAAGTCCTTTTGAGGCTTTTCCTGCTTTCCCGTCCTCTTCCATCTCGTTCTTTGTTCACTTTGGCTTCATTCTTCCTCCCTTCCCAACTAATTTTAAAAAATATAGAACATTAAAGTTATTTGGGAGGTGTGGTGGTTTTCAGAGTTAAACAACAAGAAAAAAAGTACTTTCCCTTCATTTAGTATCTTTAAAGAAGTAATAAGTAACACGGCAGGATACGATTGTAATAATACGAACAACTCTGAGGTATCTGAAGCTTTATTTCTTTGCCACCTGCCTCTTCTGATCACTATAAGTCATGCATGAGCTATTACTTTTACTGTACATAATTTCTAGTATCCTTTGAGATCCAATCACTCCTCTAATAAAGTGATTTTCTGACTTTTTCAGCCATGCTTACATAGCTGTTTGTGTGTGTGTGGATGTAATTTATCTGTTTATTATAATTCTAATAATGAAAAGAAAGTGAAATGCTATTATAAAGCTCAGCATGGTAATCACTTTGTTGTTATTGCTGGTCATGACAATAATTTTAAAGGCTCTATTTTGCTAATGGCACACCTTAAATTTTTCCAAGTTGGATGGGATTTAGCCATAACTTTAACAAAGATATGTGCTGGTAGAACAGGAAAACTAGGCCATAGCTTAACAAAGCACTTGAGTGTGTGAATAATTTCACTCAGGTGAGCAGGTCTACAAATTAAGTGGACAATTCCTACTTAGGAATTTAAGTATGTATGTTAGATTTTATGCTGGGGATTTGGGCCTTTATGTTGCCTTATAAAATCTGTGACTTGTGGGATCTTTGTAAATAAGGTGAATGTAACTTGTGTCAATGAGAAATAAACTTACTATCTAGAGTAGCTTTCAAAAGATAGTAAAGATGTTTTATTTTTAAATCATGCATCCATACCAAAGCAAATTAAACAACAGAGCAGTACATAATCAAAGGATAACGGATATGTAGCTGTTTGTAGCAAATACTTCTAAGAGAATCATCATAAAATTAATTGTGAAACTTGCACAGTGAAAGCAGCGGGAACAATTCCTCAGTCAGTGGGCAAACAGGTTTTCTAACATTGATGGATACAAGCTAGGAAAACTATTGAATTTTTTTCTAATTAGCCTTTTTTTCCTACAAAATTGCCTTCTAATAATTTCCCTTCATGTCCAGTGCATAAAGGTATCTGTGTATATGAATTTAATTTATATGACAATGATGTTTTATACATTGTCTTGTCTGCATCTCATTACTGTCATTAATAAGCACTCCAATACATCTCGTTACAAGGTTAATTGGGACAAATCTAAAATACGTCCCCTTTTATATTGTAAATATGATATCTCCTGGCAGCACATTCCTGGTGGATGGACACAAAAGTTATGGTGTCTTATTAAAGGTTTCTATATGGTATCATGGCTGCATTCAATGACTACTTTATGCTGTAAATACAGCTGTATGGAAAATTGGCTGCATACAACATAATCTAGATGAAACACATTTTTCTAGGACTGGATGAAATACAATTGTGTACAGCAACTCCGCTTTTTTTTTTCAGCCCTAACTATGGGGCAGAGTCATTTATACTATATATGCTGGTCTTTTTGTTAACAGCTAATTTCTGATTTTGAATGCATATGTTTTAAAAAGTCTGTTCCTTCACAAGGCTCAGCTGTACCCTGCTATGGGCAATAAAAAGAAGGATTTTTCAAGTAAAAGGTGTTTTTTCTGGGCAAAAGATAAGAGCCATGGTGCTTTCATATCAAAATACATCTCATGTCAACATCTGTCAGAGTCATAGAAGATAACACACTATAACAAGTATGTGGGTCACATATACACCTTTACTCCACAGGACCAAAGGTTAAAACTCAAAGAAAGTGGGACTTTTGCTTCAACGTGCTCTCCTGTAGATGTGGCTTACCCTGCCAGACCCTCCTGTCACACAGAGCAAAAAGCACAGATAAAGTCTTCACAATGTGGTTGGGGAACAGGGGCTGTAGATAAGAGGGATCTCTTGGCACTGCATTCCTATTCACTTTTTTTTTTTTCCTCGGGTGATTGTGGAGTCGCTGGGATGTCTCACTGAACGTGGAAGGCATGTGAAGCCTCCTGGGCCTTGGTGGCTTTACCTGAAGTCTCCGTTCTGTGACACACAGGCATGAAGAGGATGCACTGCTGCGTAGACCGGGCTGATGAGCGCAGAGTAGTTTGCACTTGATTGCTACCTGGGAAGTATGCTTTAGGGCAGATTGCAGTAGAGTTTTACCTGGATAGACACAGGACTGGCAGTGTACAGATCTGTTAGCTGTTATTTTTTCAGATCCCATAGTCACACACCTGGGCTGGGAACTCTACCAGGGAGATCTGACTTCCCTTGTGCCAGGAGCTTTCTGGACGCTTTGTCTGAGAGGCTCAATTTGCCTCACACGTTTTGGGACTGTAGTTTATCCATGGACTATGTTGAGCGTCAAGGGTTAAAACCTTCCATAGTATCAATGAGTTGTGTTTCTGATGATCCTCACGGAGAGATTTATGTCCTATAGTAGGGATGAAACTAATTCCCCTCCAAAGATCTGTATGAAGATTAATACACCAAGTCCCTCCAAAAGAGGGCTGTCCTGGCCTTTGTTTTCTCTTTGTAGAGTTGAATTTCAGTATTTCTTTATCCTTTAGTCAGGAGATCACCCTGCAACAAATCCTTGATTATAAGCAGTACCAAACTGGAGACAGGATTAGGAATCTGAAAGTGAGGGCTTTAGGAAATGGCCTGCAGCTCTGTAGCTCCAGCCTTTCCTGTAAGTTTGATGCCTGGATGTTGGAACACTGTGACTTAAGCTTATCTCAAGTTTGGTCAAAACTTTATTTACTCCACAATGTACTTGGAAAAAAAAAGTAGACTCACATAATGCTGTTGCTATGGGAGGCACAGAAATACTATGCATGTTCCCAGTTCAAGAAGGATGCAACAGTACAAAACACTGGACCAGAAAGTGACTGTGCATTACAGAAAACTGTAAATTCCAGCTACTCATTAGCACAGCAAGTCCAACCATTTTCCCCTGACATAGACTGTAAAGTTTCACGTCCCCAAGCATCAGCTAAGTAGCTTAGGAAGACTGTGTAGCTTAGCCCCAATTTAATTAATACAGTATTGTTACTTCAAACAAGCCATATTAGTGGCATGTTATCTCTACTGTTGTGTTTGTTCCAGACCCTAGGCAACAATTAATTTTGTCATGCCAACAAATATTTCATTTGATTTCTAATGTACCATTGCCATAACAACTTGGATAAATATATCCTAATAAAATCCATAGATTAGTTTTTTTGTAAAAGGCAGCTAGTGAATAAGAACTTGGAAAAAAACCCCCACCAAAATACCCCACAAAGCAACAAAAAATCCCCACATAACCCCCCTACCCTGTATGCTGAGGCTGCGCAGTGGATCACCATGTAAGTCATGAATGGAAAGACAGTAACACAGAACCCAGTAGGTCAATGTCAGTGAATATTGCGCTGCATGTGTATGGTTTCAGTGACCAGTTTAGCAATGAAAAGCTGCATGGTGCAACCAAGACCCAAGCTCATCAAGTATTGAAGGGGCTTCAACAGTTTCAGGACCAGCTCTGGTTCTGGTGTATGTTGGACCTAAATACAGTGTTCTGCATTAGTGATACTGACGTGTACGTGACCAGCTAAATAACTTTCTTAATTATATTTGTGTAAAGAACCAAATGAAACTTACATAATTCTTATAGGAGGTATCATAGGCTTTTGTGTTAGAAACAGTCTGCAAGTAGCACTCTGTATTGCTAACGTTAAGTAAACATTTTAACAGAGTAAATTCTAACAATTATCATGCTTGAAACTTCTCTAGCTTGGCAAGAGCAACACAAATAATGGGTATTGGAGACTTCATCCTGTGGAAAGTATGCCTCAAACCAAACCCCAAACATGTGCTTTTATCTCTTGAAATCATTCGATGCACAAATGCATCTGTCAGCTCTGCCTGGTGGTTGGGCACTCCATAATGTATTGAAAATATCTGATTGTTTAAACTTATACTTGCTTTGCAAGTGTCTGGAAAAATAAAGTTTGACTTTACTAATGTCCTATATGAGTACTGATGAAACAGCACCCGGATCAACCACTTTGCAAACAGTTTTGAATTAATACCTTTATGCATTACAAAGTCATTTGTTCATGTTTTCTGTGCATTAAAAACCCACCATCAAACACATATGTCCAAAGCCATATATCTGATTTTTGGCATACTAAATTCTTCAGGATCTGTTATGGATGCTATGATACTTGTAGTTCCGTCTCCCAAAAGCTTTACATCTTTTTTGGTTTTTTTCTTTCTCAATGGCCAGAATTTCCAAAAGAATCAATACAAGCATCAAATAGCTACTGTGACACACAAAAATCTTAAAAGAGCTTGGAAAAATAACCCTTAGTCTGTGTGTCTGCACATGTGTACTGATGTTCTTAGTGAATTTTCAGGAAGAAAAGACTGGGGGGGGCGGGGGGCAAAGCCCAAACTATCTTCCTTATATTTTAAAATCCTGTACGATCAGACAAGGCTGTTGGGCTCGAGGCTGGATGTGCTGTGATTCTGACCCAGGAGATTTGTGTGTCTCCATGCCCTGCAGAGGCTAGGTGTGCCACTGGCAGCAGTGATGGACATGCCACTTCCACCCCCACCCCACCACGTGTGACACGTTGGTGGTCCCTGAGAAGGGAGGTCACTTATTTCTACCTCTTTTTTCCCTCTGTACAGCTGAGCTAGTGCTGCTGCAACAAGTGAAGCACTGACACAAGTGGCCCAAGGTATATACTTGCATTTCCATCCTCCATTGCTGGATCAAGAGCACTGCAGATACTCCTTAAATCTCAAGAAATGTTGCAAGATGCCAGTTCAGTCCTTAACAATAGAGCTTTTAAAGGTCTCCTGAGATGGAAGGGCAAGGATGCATCCATTCGCTCTTTCTGTTCTTCCATACCCTGAACAGATTGGGTAACAGCAGAAACATCTCTACAAGGTATCTTCACTTGTTAAGGGATTTATTTTCTGGGTCTTCTGCACATTTTCGTTCACTGTCTTTGGATAGTAGTTCTCTTCTGGTTTGGCATATGCACAGCAAGTGGCAAGTTCAGGGTTGCTCCCTGGACAAGTTTTAAAAAACAAAGAGAAATTCTGCTGCCTTTCATGTCTGCAATGGTTGGTCTGGGGAAAATATGAGAATACTCGTTTTCCTGAGAAGCAGAGATATTGTTAGTATTTACCCAGTCAAAGCAGCAATCAAAGTGTCATCTAACTTTAGGGCTTTTCAGATTAAAATGAGGAATCATCTTCGTAAGAATAATACATAAAGCTTCTACCATGTGTGAAGATAACCAAGCATACTGTAATAACCCTAAGGCACCACCTGCAAAGCCCATAAGTCTGTCTGTCTGTCTTTTGTATAGTTATGAATTCCTTCCTAAAATTGCCGTTACCCTAAAATCTATCTGAAGACATGGAGATAACTTAGCAAGCATGGCTCTGTCCTAGCACTCTGACTCCTGTAAAATTGAACTATTCAAATGTGCTTCAAAAGCTGAAGCAAAATGAAAAGGAAGCTAGATTTGTCTTGGAGGCACCCACTTCTAATAGCTGAAGTGTTTGAAGTCCAAAGGGTTTCCGATGAATGTGAACCAAGCAGCTCAGCCGCGTTCTCCAAGCGCCTGTTCCCCAGGCGGGTGTGACATCCTGCGCATGAATGAAGGATGCTTCTCCTTCAAAGTGAAGCTTTGAGATGAATTGTTGGATATTTCTAAATTCTCGTTTGCTCACCTGTACCCAACGACACGGTGACTTCTGTGTTTTGTAAAGTAGCTTTGAGGCATTTTGGTCTCTCTTCAGAAGAGCGAAGGAGACTTCACCATGAAGAGCTGCCTAACAGGCAGCTGTGATACTGTGGGCTCTATTTCGTTCTTATTTATTGCGCTAAGGGCACCAGTCTTCACTGGCACAGGGGAGATCTGTTGGCTAGAGCACATGGGAGCTTTCTAGTAAAACGGTAAAATTCGTTAAACTCAACCTGGTGCTTTTAAAATTCTTGCTGTTCGAAGGCAGCAGCATGCCTTGTGCCTGGGGCGAGGCAGAATGTACTTTCACTGTGTCACCAGATAGCATCTCATTCCGCCTCTAGATTACTACCCAAACAAAAACAAGCCTTGAATGCCTAATCAGTGATGGTGTTTTGATTTTTCTCTCAGCCATAAGTACCACCAGGCAATCAGCAAGGAAAAAAAAAAAAAACAACCCAGAGAAAAGCATGCTCTCTCAGTCTATTTTTAAATGCAAGTAATTGGCATTTTCCCTTCTGCTAACATAACTTCCAGGTAAGCACAGCTCAAATTGACCTCATCACACAACCCTCCAGGGAGGAAAGGATGAAAAAAGAAGGGGCCAAGCAGCTGTGCTTTGTACCTGTGAACCAGCAGAAATTAGAGCTCACTACCCTGCCTGCCCTTGCACGTATTGGGAATGCCTCAGCCCCGCTGCCACCTTGAATCCTTCGTCCGTTCTGGCCTGCAAGGTGAGAGCAGCCAGGCCACACTCCAGCAGAGGGGCCACGTAGACCTCCTGCCTGTGTGCCACCAGGCAAAACATTCCTGGCAGCTCCAATAACAGCCCATATCTCTGCATTTCAGTGAGCTGGATCCCACCCCCCCGGTGCCTTGCTGGGCTCTCCTTGTTGCACCCGGTTTCTGAACAAACCTTGCGTCTGGGGATGAGGCTTTCCCTGCTACCTCAAGAAAGGGAGTTGGTGGAAAGAAAACTGCTTTACTGCTGTTCTGCAGGCTGCTAAGGGTCTGGGGTGCCTTGTTTACTTTGGTGGCAGATGCTTGATGCTCTACCCAAGTCCCCAAGACACTGCCCCCAGTAGGAGTCTCGAAAATACCCCTGATGATGTGAGGTCTAGGAAGTAAGACAGTAGTTTGTTGGCAAATCTTTAGAAATCGAGTTAATGAAAAAGCTGCAGGGTGGGAGAGAAGAAAAGAGAAGTGGTGCAGGCTCTTCCCACGGAAGGTTTGATTTCCATCTCAGTCCCACGGCTGCAGAAATCAGGACCATAATCCCACAGCTTCACGCTTACTCAGAGAGGAGGGATTTGTCATCTGTATTTAAAATTGGCAGAGCAGCAATTTGCTGTTTGGGTTAGCATGGTGCTTTTGAAGCCAAAGGTCACCAGAGGCTCTGCAGAGCAGGTGAGAAGAGATTTTATCCAATCGGATAAATTCAGCATTTTTCTTTAGAAAATAAGTGAGGTAGGTTCATTTTGCTCTAGTAAAAAGAAAATTTTATCACTGAAGTTTCTGCCAAATTCTTCAAGCTGACTTTATTTAGACATTGGGAGACTGACCCTGATCGCCCCAGTTTCTTATGCAACTGGAAGACACTCCTAAGCTGCTGTAGCACTGGTGGAAGTGGGAACAGTCAGACTGCTGAGAAAGTAGGAGTTTGTGCTTGTCATTCTCAGATGTACGCTTCTGTTACTGAGGTTTCTTATCAGAAAAAGCACAATAGAACTAGAGTGTACGAAAACAAGAGCTCCAACCAGATGTCAAAGTCACTGCTGATAACATGAGTTCAGTAGCAAAACCGAGATATTATAGCTTGTTTATCTTCTCATTGCATTGTAACTGTCCCTTCTGAAATACACAGATCGAAAGAGCTCGAGTAAGACAGGCTCTGCTAGCAGCCACCGTGTAAAACACGAGAGTGGGTGGGTTTGTGTTTAAGGGGAATGTGTGTAACAAGAAGTGCAGAAGAGGCGGCAATGGCTCACCCAGAATGAATCGGAGATAGTGGTTTTGTCTGTTGGTCTTTCCAAACACAAGTGTCTTTAGCTGGAAGACTCTGTTCTCTGCCCCTTTATGACACTCAGTTTTGTACCTAGTTGCATCACAAGGCAGCTTCTACTTTGAGCATTTTGAAACCAATATTCAGAAAAGCAACCCTCATCCAAAGGCTGTGTTGGAGGAAGCTGTGCTGTTTGCCTTTGATGCATGGCCAGATGTGGGAAAAGTTCTGTATTTGGGGTAATCTGTGAGTTGCGTCTGGTAATGGACTCGAGTGCTTCTGTGGAACAGAAGCAGGAGTTTAAAGCATTATAACCTCACCTTCTGCCTAATGCAAGAGGCATAGAAAGCTGGTGGCTGTGAAGAGCAAGTTTTGCTCCTGCACATGCCAAGGGCTGACCTAGCCTTGATGGTGTTCATCATTTCCACGCGTGCTCCTAGGGTGAATGTCATAGGGACAGCGGGCCAGGCACTGTCAGAGGCACAGTTAGAAAAGTCTCTCCTTGCTAGGTATAGCTTGGAAATATGTTTGATTTATTATCATACCTGTAAGCATTTGTTTGTGAATTGTTTTATAGAGGCAGTGCTTCAGTCTGCAGGAGAGCAGGGCAGTGAGTCATGCTCGGAGTTGGCACTGGCAAAACCCCTCTCTGCTAACGAGCTACACCCAGGAAACATCTCCTTCGCCTGGGGAACTACACCCCAGTCATGCTTCCCTGAAGCCTGTCAGATCCTTGGCACGGTGGCGAGTGTTGAGAGAGGTGGGACAGTGGGACAGATCACACTTGGTCACTGCTGGGACGTACTTCTTGGCTGGCATCTCCAGCGCAGGGAGGCAACACCAGCATCTCTTCACCTCATCTCACTTATTTAGGGAAAAACCACATGCTGGTCCATCCTCAGGAGGACTGGTGTACCTCCGAGTGAAGGTCCGGGGGTGTGTGTGTGTGGGTGTGCTGCTGGCACCCCAAGGGAGGTGCTTGGTCTGTGGCCCTGGAGCAGCTTGAGGGGGTGGCAGGGATGAGCAGGCTCTGGCTGCTGCCCCCTCCTAGGAGGCTCTTTACGTTGTCTTGTGCGTTTGAACAACAGAAAGTGTTACTGGCTCTTTGCTCCCTTTTTGTGGTCACTTCACAGGTTGCCTCAAAATGCTCTTAAAATGCGGTAAGGTTCATAATGCTCTTCAAAAATCTCTTTTCAAGGAAACAAACGTGTTCCTGTGAAGCGACTGAACGTGCATCTGTAGCAGAGATGTTAATATGAGGGGTATCTTTTCACCACCCAGTGAATTACAATACAAAGAAAAGTGATGTTCTCTTTTAAGGCAAATGTTTCTGTGTACTATTTTATCAGATGTTATACTACCAAAAAAATAAAATGTTCCTTTTTGAGGTTGGCAATATAAAGACTTATACATGTGTCTGTCTCGGGTGTTGCTTAAGAACAGTGAAACAATGAAGGCATTTGAAGCCTGTTAACACAAAATGAGCTCAGCCATTGATTTTATTTCACTTAGTGTTTTGAAATAGTTGTATGTTTTCTCCTTCTCCCCCAACATATTTAATCTTCATGAAACAAGTTTGCAAGTGGCTGGACTCTAATCCTAAGAAAATAAATACAGTCAGGATGCCATTCTGCGACAGTTGTGCTATTTTCCCTAACTGATCGAGCTGGGTTTGATGAGGGTGGGTTCCTAACGTTAACTGAGACAGCACTGCGGCTACACCAGTGAGCAAAATCCCACACTTGTCACTCAGAGAAGCAGCCTGGCAAATGCAGGATATTTTCTCTTGCATCAGTTTTAGCAACCCCCACTCGCAAGTGGAAGTTGGAAACAGGCATAGTGTTTGGAGAGTCATGGTCTGAGTGGGTACTACGGTATGAAAATGTAAATGTACTGTATTTGGGGGGAAAACAATAATTAGCATTAGAGTTATACAAGTATCTGCCAGCTTAGGTTGTGCTTATGCTGACAGTTTTATAAAACACTTTAGAGGCATGTTTCTATGACTATTGATAATGTTTTTTGTACGTGTGAATTAGGCATATGGGTTAATACCATTATCACAAAGTACTTGTGAAAATCTATCCTAAGAAAACTGAACAGAATATGGGCAAGCAATATTGCTAATAGCATTTAAATTTATGTGGTAAATTTACTAACGTGATGTTAAAAAATATACAGTATCTAATTAGCAAAGAAAATCTTTCACTTCACATGCATTTTATTTTATACAGCAAGGACAGTCATTCCTCCTGTGAAGTTTATGTTGGTTGAAAGCATAAATTTTGCTGATATATGCACAGGTTTCTGTTCCCAGTGGTGAACACTGTTACATTCAGAAAATTGACAAAATCAATGGCAATAAACCAAAGATCAATTTAAATTTCACATTTAGCTACTTGTTTCAGAGTCTCTCTGAAATTTACAATCACTACCATGTTTTATGTTTAGAAGAAATAGATGAATACAGCTGCTGTCCATTTGTAATAATTGTTTCCTAGATTTGTGAACTGAGGGTATGTGTGTATGTGAATACAGATATAAAATTACATGATATAGTATATGTAACACTATTGTTCTGCCATACCTTTCTCTGCTGTCTGCAGGTTATTTTCTTATCTGTTGAAAGTATTAGAGAGCGGTCACTAATAAGTATTATAAAAGTAATGAATAGTAACAGGTTAAGATACCCAAGCTTTCAAAGTTGCTTATTTACTATCCCATTCCACAACAGCTGACATTATAAAATCAGGTCACTATAGAGGTAAGAATCTATAAATATAGTGCCTATGTCATATCCCATCATCTACAAAAGGATCATGCTCTCTGTCTGTTTAAAGAGGTTTACATATTCCTTATAATACACGTATGATAAATTAAGCACTCTTTTCTAGACCCCTTTAAATGGAAGGAATTGAAAACACAATAATGATATAATTAATTATGGTCTTATTCCTGTAGAGAAATTACACCTTTTTCGATTAGCATGAAATATAAGTGTCAAATCAGTAATAAAATCCTGATCAATAAAACAATAATAACTATGTTGTTAAAAGCAGACCTAGAAAGGTGTTCATGGCAACGTATTTTAGGGGTTAGAAACCCTTTTAAAATAAACGGATTTCATCTTTACACTATGTCATCTAAATCATTACAATGTTTGTGTATACAATTATCATCGGACGATAAATTGCAGCTATTGAATGGATTAAGTTTGAACTTTTTGACCTCATAAATCTGAGTTTGTCATAGCTTTAGCAAATGCTTGTGTAACAATCAGTTGATTACATGGCAGAGCAGATGTATGTATGTTAACTGGAAAATATGAAAGGACCAGGGTAATTCAAAGTTCATTGGAAGAAGTTTATAAATGTCTGACAATATCGCGCTAGCACGTTCTCAGTATATGTTTCTGGTTATAAGTTGGTATCAGCTTTTGTTCTATTTCTCCTCTGATTTTAATGTGAAATTTAAAATTAATAGGAAAAAAGATAAAATTAACAAGTAAAATCTTTAATTGATTGATAGAGGATTTAATGGAGTATGCGGAGTAAAATATTTTGGTAGGATCTAGCGAACCATGTTCTCAAGAAATGATTAAAAAAGAACAAAACAACCATGATCAAATAGCATCTTGGAAAAAGAGGAAACACATTCCTGAAGGAGAAAGGTGGCATGCAAAAACACAAGCCATTTGAGAAAAGAGGAGCTACAGATTTCTGCAGGATTATTTTACTCTTGGGATCATATCCCAGAGACAGGGATTACTGAGCTGTGTGATATTGTTCATCTGAAATAGGTGCGGACAGAAGATGAGGGAAGACCAGGACTGTATCTCTAAATTTTTTTCCATTCAGGTTGGGAAGGCCAGTCTTTTTTTCGGAAGGTACTGATAAACAAGAGAAGGGAATAGATAGCACTTGTACTCATGGGGAACAATTTGTTATTGGACCTAATTTTCAAAAAACTGAATGCTTGTACGCAAATTTCCCAATGCAGGCACTAAGTGTGTCTCTGCCTCTGTTTTCTCATAAGAAAAGAAGCAGCCACCTTGAATAGCTGTTACATGTAAAATCAAGCTCATGTTGTTGGGTTTGATCAAACATTTTACAACCAAAATAATTTGTGAAATCAGTTCAAGGAATAAGTAACCTTTGGTTGATCATCAGAATCCCATGGGTCCTAAAGTCAGGTTGTGCTGATTTTGGCCAAAATATTCTGCTGTAACAAAGAAATTAAATCTCTCTATATATTTGGGTCAAAATCAATAAGTAATTTTGACCATTTTCACATATATACAAAAATATACAAAAAATATTTATTTAGTGTTTCTTAAAAAATCTTACATAGTTCCTCAAGGCGAAATTAACTTGCTTTCATTTTAATATTTTATAGAATCTCATGTCTAAATCAAACCTTCCTGGAGTAAAATATTTAGTTAAAACCAAAAGAAATTTCTTATCATGTTTTCATTTAAGCATTAAATTATTTAGTTTTGGCTCCCACGTGAAATTTTTTTTTTTCCTTAATTTCTTAGCTGAGCAACATAATGTAAAAAATCTGAGCCCTTTGAATACGAAGAGACATGTTCACAGAGTGCACACCCACCAAAAGGTTTGTGTAGTGTGAGTGCATTCTGTGTTCTTCCACGTCTCTTCCTATTTTTGTTCAGAATACCTTTGGAAAAAGATTTTCCTCTTTGTGAGAAATACCCTGCTTAACACGTGTCACTTGAAATTACTATTTTTGTGTGCTCCTGTGAGAAATATTTGCAAGTACTGAAATCATGCTGCTCTTATTGAACTGGTCTGCTATGCCCAGACTTCAGAACTGGGACTTGGAGGTTGGTGAGGGTACAGCCTTTATGTCATAACATGCCTTTTATTGTGAAATCCTTCAAAATCTAGCCAGGTTATAAACTGACAGAAATTGCAGTTCGCACTTGAATGGCAAAGACTTTGATATTTAGCAGCTAAAATTTCCATATGTTCTGTCGCCGCGGAGTGCAGCCGAGTCTCTCTGCAGAGCAGGCAGTGCAGCTGCCCCCTCGCCGAGCAGCGGAACGCATCCTCCCCTTCTGCAGCTCCCAGCGCCACTGGCGCAGCTCTACCCCCAGATTACAGCAGAACATATCCCCGTAGCTCGTCTTGAATTTACTTAATTTCCTATGGAAATTTCAGTAATTATTAAATAGCAGTAATGTAATGTTAATAATAATAACATTAATATTGAAGTTTTACTGCAGGAATTTTCCTTTGTCATTGCAGTGTAAGGTAGGCACCTTGGATCATACTGTTCCTGTAAGGCTGTCTCTCCTCTTAGTTCAAAATGTATCTGCCTTTAAATAGTAAAAGCAGGTTCTCAGAGTGAGGCAAATCCTTAGGATGTAAATTGTCATTACTCCGAGGAAGTCAATTACGTGACAGTTTTCACCACTGGAGGATACTGCTTTTAAATAAAACTGTGTTAAGCATAATAGGAACCACTCCACACGGGAGAGCTCCCTGTTGCTGCTGTAGGTGTCTGTGTGAAGTCCCTCCGTAAAAGCACCTGGGATCAGATTGTTTGCTTGCTTAATTTTAATTTTCACCTTCAACCATGTGGCTATGGAAGGGTTAATCTGGAAGGCGTTACAAAGTCATTTGTCTAGCTGTTCAAGTGGAAGTCTCTCTGAATTTGTGCCATTCCTACACATTTAAAAATAAATTTAAAAAAGCCTGTCACAGAGATAATGTTGTGGTATCACTTGAGTTGCCAGTGAACAATAGTCTATATCATAAGAAAAAAAAAACATATTTTGCCACAAGCCTCTGATCAGTAGACACACTGCACAGAACGAGCATAGCAACTACATTATCTTTCACCCTGAGGTTAAGGTCATTGTCAAGGATTTGAGGACAAGCTTGTATTGCAGCTGCCTGCATTTAGAGCTGTCAAAGCTTAGAAAAACCTGCCTGATGGACACATTCTTGTTTTGTGTGTTGTTTTTTTTTTTTTTTTTTTAAAGCCCTGCAATCCTATGGGAGATTTAATTAAGACCAGTGCAGAAACCTCTAAGAAAAGAACTCCACCTTTAAGTACCTGTAGTTGTTTTTCATTCTGGTCCTGTGAACTCCTACAACTGAATTTAGTGTAAGAGCAAACAAATGACTAATGAACGGCACCTACTCTGCAGACTAGCTCCCCATTCTTTACCGATGCAGTGACTGAAAGGCAAGGCTTGCTAAACTTCCAGCTTTGGAGGGGCTTGTTTCACGGATATTCAGATCTCAACAAAACAGCTCGCTGAAGCCCTGAACTGTGTTACAATTGGCCTCTTAATGAACAGATGAACTTTTCTTTTCACCGTTTCAAGTCTGTTATCCAAGACTAAAGTGTAGCATGGCTATTTCATTTCTGACCTGCCTAACATATAATTAGAAGGTTCCTAGAGGTACTTATAATTGAATTATGGGGTGTTTCATGAGCATTCTTGCTAGTAGGTAGAGATGTAAAAAGTAAAGCTCATCTGGAATGCATGCAGGGAAACGGATGATTTAGTACGTCTGTACATTGCCTGAAATATTAGATTACAAGTACAAGTCAAAAATCTACTGGTTAAAATTTATTTTTATTAGCAAAATTATCCTAACTCTATAGCACCAATTTCTGTGACAGTCTAACTGGCTACAGCTCGATTGATTTTAGTGAAGCTCTACTCATTTATACCTAACTCAGGCTGGAGAAGGGTCCAGTGAATTAGTCCCAGTCACATATTTATCAGACATGAAACATTCAGCTAATCTCTTGAAGCCCTGTAATTGGCTAACATAAAATATTACTGGATGATTAAAATTACAGTTGACTTTCAGATTTGTTGTCAAGTAGATTTGAAATGTGGGGAAATAACTTAAAGGGTCCAATTTTGTGCTCTCTCTCCGATGTTTATGGATTGATTGCAGATGCACAGTCCTTGTAGGCTAGTGACTCACAATTGCTCTTGGCAATGCACGTCCTTCACCTCCCGTGGAAACTACTGCTCTCGGTGTATGGACAGGATTATTTAGCTAAATGTCAGTTTGGAAAATACAAGAATATTACTAGAGGGGAAGGACAGCACCTTTCAGATATGACCAACGTCGTCCTCTGCATCATTGTGGTTTTGGTATTGATGGAGGTCCCAGCTCCACTCTTTCAAAATGCTGCAAAGCCAAAAAATCTTATTAATCTGTATTTTGACTATAGATACCTAAATAACAGGCTATTTCATCCCATCAAGGATGCTTTTGGAACAGAAACAGTTACTGTTCAGACATCAAGAATGCCTGCCTTATAGCCTTGATTTGTTTAAAACAAAACAAAAAAACCCTACATTTTTATCAAAATATGAACTTGCCTTATCTGATCCAACTCCTTTTTAATATATATGGTTTTTTGCACAAAAGACAAATTGGGGAAAAGACTGAATAAACAGTATTCAGGCTGCTCCCCCTTCTGTGATGAACTCTGTAGAAATGTGGAGAAGAAATGAGAAGAGGGCTGAAAAGTAAAAAAATTGTCCTTTCCAGCTGCAGAAGAGGTAAAATTAAGGTCTTGGGCCACAATGTGCTGCATGATGGAATAAGCATCGGGGAACCATCTACCCCATACAGCATTACCTATGGGCTGGGAGCCATTGAGATGGATATTTGCAGTCTCTCGTTTAGAAACAGAGTAGTCTTAGTCTTTAATTTAGAATGTCATATTTCATGAATTTGTAGATGATAGCAAGACAGCTTTTTAATAATCTGTATTAAACCATTTGATAAGGGGAAAAAAATCTATTTTTATGAAATTGATAACCCTTTCACCTACCTTCATGTACAATTGCAGAGGAAGAAACAGAGCATATTGTTTTTACTATATCTATGGTACACTCTTCATAGAAGGGTTTGTCCCACCTTACCTTTTAAACTAAGGACATATTGATAAACTCAGCACTCCTAGTTTACTATACTAAATAAAGAGTATTTAATATCTATCATCTTCAGCTATTATGACCTGTGAATGTTCAGTAAGGATCTTCAAACAGTTTCTGATCTGTTTCCTAACAAAGCACTGAATAACATCAATACATGCACTGTGCTGTACTCTGGCAGAATTAGATTAATATGTTATATTGATTGGTTAGCAATGCAAATAGAATCAGGTACCACTTTTCTGGCATCAAAAAACATAAATCTATTTGTATTGTTCCCTTCTGGAGATCTCATTTGCTGAACCATCTTCTTGTTAACATTGACAGTTCCTCTCTCTTTGATATAATCAATATTTCAAATGTGAAGCCAAATGCAGCCTGGCAGTTTCAGACATTTATAACTTTGTCGTCATTTTCTGGTAGTGGTTGGGTGTTACTCGTTTCAGTTGGAAAGCTCTTTGACTGGTAAAGGTATAACCTTAGGTAACTGACACCCGAGTATCAGTATAGTTGTCAAGTATGGTAATAGTAGATATACTTACTTTTAGGTTAAAAATCCTTGTATTTCTGAAAGATGTTTAGTAACAAATCTGCCTTGTGTCTGTACAGTCTCTGATCGCAAAAGATAGGTGGCAGGCTCTGGGGACCACAAGCTTTCCTTTACCAAGTGGCTACCTGTTAACATGACTTGAAGCTGCTGTTGAAGCTCTTGGAGTTCAAACAAGCCACCACAGCGCTGCCTAAAGCAGGAGTGGATTTTTAATTTGTAGTATAATGTCTCTATATGCTTTGTAACTAGGAGTGATTTCGATCTTGTTCTTTGTCATTTTTCTGTCTTGCAGAGGAGGTCACCATACAAGAGATTTCTTCTCTCTTCTCCTCTTCCTCCCCAGCTGGCCCCTAATCTAGAGTACCTCATCTATGTTATGTAAGAATAGAAATCATATTCACCCCTTTCTATTTTAATGTATCTGTCACACTAACAACCCAAGAGCAAGTCTTCAGCAGCATTTTCCATAAAGCATACAAAAGGCAATGTGGAGCAAAAAGCACCAATGCAAAGTAGAAAAAGAGAAATATGAAACTGTAGAATAGAAGTGATCTTGCCCCATCTGCAGTGTCAAGACCGCTAACAGCACAACACATCCTGTTCTGGGTTCCATACTTCAAAGAGGATGGGGAATGCATGTGAAAATTCCAAGCAGAGAGATGAGAAATGATCCTACTTTCCTAGCTCATGTTTTTGACCACGCGTGTATGTCTACTATGCTTTCAAGTTAGAAGTGGTCCTCAACAACAGAGCAGAAAGTAAATACATAGGCATAATTCTTCTGGACACACAAACATGTCTGATTTCCCACCTATTTTACTGGCCTACCTGTGCTGACTCCAATGGAGAGAGACTGGTTTTCAGTCATTCACCTTCAGTACTTGTCTGTGGATTACAAATATTGATGACACTTTCGGAGATCCATGCTGTCAACAGTACACTGCTGATTTGCTCATGTTCTCTCCCTTAAATTCTACAGATACTGCAAAGCTCTCCTTTGGCATCTGAACAGATCTACCAAATGCCAAGTTTAGGTTCTTACGCAAATTATTTGCCTTCTCACTATTTCTCTTTCCTTTGAATCACTGTTAAGGAATGGATTGTTGTTTTGCCGTTTCCTGTTTTCATTAGAGTCTTTGTCATGAGAATAAAACATCTGAACCTCAGTGGCTCAGGAATACTGAAGAGGTCTGCATCCAAATCTCTTTTGTGAAGTGGACCAAAGAGGCTTTGTTTTTGATTTAAAAAATGTTTTGCTCTTTTTTGAAAGGCAAAACACTAATTCATTCTTACAGCAACCATGTTAAAAAGATTAAATATTGCTGAGAAACTATTTTCTTCTAAACACTGTAATTCAAGTCTCCCCATTCCTCTTCAATTCCCATTCTTGCTACAAATATCTACACGTTCCCAGTCAGAACATGCAAGCCTTTGCTTATGTCTTATTTTTTCAAACGATTCAAAATGTGCACTGATTAAAATATTGAAGTCCTCTATTGGGCATTTTTGCGATTTTCTATAGCTGCATAATATTTTGACAGCTTTCAAAATGCATACTTCTGTTAGTTCTTGTGAAACATCACCTTTGCCCTGATGAATAACCACTAAATCACCTGATTCCCAGGGCTCCAGTATTGCTGTAGAGGAGTCACTGACCACCCAAAATTGCCTTGTGTGGTAAATACATCCCATGCAACAAAGAGGAAACCACAAGTTTCCATACAAGGCTTTCATCATGAGCGTTGTACCTTGGTTTCATCTAAGTGGAGATGTACAATACATATCAAGAGTCGTGGAGATCAAAGTTGTGTTGTGGTAATCTGCTTCTGACATTTTTAAGTATTAGTGACATCTCCGTTCTACCAGCCTATGAAATACTTTGTTGTTATCTGTTTCTGAGACAAGGCATAAAGAAGTAATAACTTTTTCAAAAGCAGAGATTCCCGAAAACTTCCTCATTGTCTACTTTTTTCTGAATTACGGGTAATATTTGTGGAGTTCAATCTGTCGCATTTGCCATATTTAATAGAGAGTAGGTTTTAGAAATATTATTTCACCACATTTCTGAAAGCGTTATCATGGGCTGCTCATCTAAGACTCTGAAGTCCTTATTAGGTAATTGTTATCCTTGAGTAGTACCAATAAACTTTGTATGACCAAATATTTAAAGACACTTGTAGTGCGGAAGGCCCTAATGACTGCTTGAAGGTTTCATGCAATGCACTATTATTTGGATGTTCGGTGTATGGATGACTGTGAGCATGTGTGCAAGAGGCGATGTTTTGATAAGGTGCAGGGGGACACCTCATTGCTTGAAAGAGTGTGCTGAAAATTTTTGGAATGCCGTTGAGGAATTGATCATCAAGCAGCTGTTTATCACAGCTGCATGCACTAAGAAAAGTGACTTCTTTTTATTTAGCAAAGACATTTGGAAGGCCATAAGGTGCCTCTCCGATGTGGGCAACCATAATTGCAAGTTTTGAATATCTTGGCTTTGATATTTGCAGTGACCTAAGCTGATGCCAGTATCATTCCGTGACAGCAGCAGTCATACAAAGCAATGAAGCTTCTTCACTCATTTTACAACTCCTTTTAATTTCTGTGTAAGCTCTTTTTAGCCTTGTAGACATTGGAGATGCCATTCAGCCATGCTGTATGGTTTCACCAGTTCTTAATTAAGCCTGTGGTCTTTCTGTATAGTCTTTTCAATCTGTAATGTTAGTTTACTGTTACAGTTATTCCAGTAAGCAAACTGCTTTTCCCTCTTTCTAACTGGGAGTGTTTGCTGTTCTGCGTTTTTTCAGTGTTCCTGTCTCTAGCTTACATTTCTCTCTACTTCTTGTTTCTTTATTTAAGAAATCACTATCCTTTCCGTTTTCCACTCACTGCCTTTCTTCTTATTATTTCTTTCTGGCTCAGTGCATTTACCTGCCAGCTGCTTCCCTTTGAATTTTTTTCAGCTTCCTTTGTATTCTTTCTCCACCCATCTACTAGTATAATAATATATCCTGTTGCAGCAAATGTGTCTGATCCCGCACACAGTAGTTAATCCATGAATTTCCTGAAGGTTTTTTCATGTACAATTAGCTCTGCGCATGCCTCTGTAAAAATACATTTTAACTTGTTAAAATCTCTGATAGTTATTAATATTTATATCAAATCAAGCTAAATGCACATGTTTTTCAAATCAAAGCCTGTATATTGAAGGAGATTGTAAAGACTATCACTGTGTCTTGCTGAAGGTTCACAGAAAGTTTTCAGCCATCTCAAAGAAAGCATCAGTATTCATTTTCAACGCTGAGCCTTATGAATCCTTATGTTTATAACACTCCTCAACTGGAATAAATCTTCCAGCTGATTATCACAGCATTTGGCACCGTGCCACAAGCGGTTCTGGGAACAGTATTCAATCAATGTGTAAACTAGTGAAAAGCCAGGAACTTTTGAAAGACCATGAAGGATGATTAGTTAGTAAAGAATAAACAATGTTCAAATGTTGAGTATAGCTACTAGCTAACGCAGGGCTGAGAAGAATTTTTCCATGATTTAAAATGAATATATAACTTACAATTTAGGCAAGTATTTATATTTTGTTATCTCACACTCCAACATTTATTTAACTGAAGCCAGGTATACAGGGGTAAGAGTTTAAAAGAAATAAACACTTTGATTACACTGTAACACGTTTTTATTACCAACCATTAACTCACTCTTTATTTGTGGTTAAATAGGAAACTAATGGAATACAAAAAATGAAAGATGAACAAAAACTTTAAAAAAATCTGTAAGAATTAACATGATAAAAGATCCCTTTTAGTCTTACCGGAATAGTCATGCCTTAGATTGTTGCCATTTATACTAAGATCTGGTGCTTGATTCTATTCTTATAATGAGAATGCATCCTTTCTAAGTTAATATCACTTGTACTGTTGGGGAAAAGGATTTTTTCTGTCTACACATGTTTGAAAGAATCTAGTTTTCAAGCAGTAATAGGCTTCTGCGTTTCCCTCAGAATTTAGTGCCCTTCTGAAGTACTCACCTAAATCCTAAATACCAAAATAATCCTAGAGTCTCAGAGGACAGAGTTAGTCCTATATACTTACACGCTAAAGTTCTGATTTCCACAGCTTCCAGCTTATACACAGTGACGCCTTTCATGTAGGCTTGCCCATTTCAGTGTTGATGGGATCCATGGGGGTTAATTAAGAGTAGTTTATAATCTTTAGGAGATCTTAAATTTTCCCTTAAATATAATAACCGTCTTGTATGCAGAGCCGAACAGCTGAGATATGTAACTGCTATCTCCTAGAGCAGCATTTCTATACATAAACTATTTTTCAAATGATTCACCGATCTTTGGCTCCCTGTCTCCTAGCCGGGCATATCAAGAGCTAGGTGGAAAATCAAAGCCCAACATATTTTTATATTATTTGAAAAAACCACATGAAGTAGGCAAAGTATGTGCTGACAGCCTCTCAGACACACTGTGGTAGCACAGAGTCAGTCTGTTGCTGCATCCTGCCTACTGTTTGGTGCATAAAAATAATATCTGCCTTGCGTGTGAGAAGAAGGTGTTGGGATATTCTTTCGGTGAGGCTGGAGACCGGAGATGTCTATATGCTTCATGCTATACATTTATAGAAAACTGTAAATGCAGTACATCTGAACTCTGCTATGCTACAGGAAAAAAATATGTAGGCTTGCATTCCTCTCACAATAGCATTTCGTTCTTTGAGTCCAAAAACTGCACGGGGTCATGCACTGGGTTTATTAGATCTCATAGTTTTATACTTCTATACCCAAAAGTTCAGGTCAGCTGTGTGGCTTTTCCCATGATCTCATTATGTGTGTCAGCAATTGCCATGCATACAAAAGCGAAATATTTGAAAAATATTTGGATAATAGAAGAGTTCAAGTTTTCTATTCTCAGGCAGAATTTGTAGTCATCTTTTGAGCAGTGCTTTACAGTAGTTATACTGTATTCCAAGTGGGAATAAATACATGTTTTCTAAGGACAAGAGTAATATTATGACAGAAAACATAATAAAACATTGAATTGGCAAGATACAACAAAACAGGGGTAAAAAGAGGACTGTTCAGTCTGTTTGAAATCTCTAATTTAATATACGGCTGTGTAGAGATGTTACAAAAATAAGAAACCAACGTAAATTACAAGTGTGCAATGTACACAAAACTGATGCCCTCCAACAAATAAGATGTTTTGTGCTTTATTATTTATACACAGAAGTGCTGTACCTCACTTTTTTCTTTAAACTAAGTCTTCGTGCATTGAGGATTTGTGCTGTAACGCATTATTGAGATGTTACGATGAGATGGGAGAGCAGGGAGCAGAAAAGCGATCGGGGTATGTGTGCAGGGGTGAGGGAGATTTGGCAGTAGGCAAAACAGACTTAGAAACAACAACAACAACTGTATTTTAAGATACTTCAGTGTATACCTTTAACACTAGATTTTCTTTCCAATGGATTAGGTATTTTTCATCTATGAAGAAGGTTAAAAGTGTTATCTTTTGTGAACAGCTACTGTATATCTAATTCTTGGAGGTTTTTTTCCCTCATGATGTGGAAATGGTTTCAATCCCTTTTAATATTCATTTAATGTCAGTGCAATATATATTGCCACCTTACTCACTGCATTAGTTAAAAATGTGCTTATGTGCTATGATTCTCTTATGATAGAAACATAAAATCTCAGAAGGATCAAAGTCCACCAACATTCACCCTCCTGCAACAGCAGGAAATTGATCATGCGAGAGATGCTCACCTAATGCTAACATATTATTATTATTTATTATAGCACTAACAGTGTGCTAGGTGCATTAGACGCCAGTATGAAGATGAGGTCCTTGTCCTAGAGTGGCTTCAATCTCCGGGGTGATCTTGCAAACACTTAACTATATGGCTAACTATATACGCATGAAATCTTTCTAGCTCACATATTTAAGTGATTTTTTTTTTTTCTTTACGTACAAGACATTCCTGCAGGGTCCACAGCTTTAATTAAACTTAACGTTTCTCCTCTGCATCAGAGAGTGTGTGCATACACAAAGAGGAAAGGATCAGACTCTTCCAGTGCCTTATGTCTGTATGGAAGTTCTATTAAAAAACACCACCCTTTTTCAATGTGTGCTTCTTGTTTCCCTACACTGTATCTCCCACTTAATATTTCACAGCCAGTAAAAGCTATATTTTGTTATGCAGTTTTATTAAAACAAAGATCTTACTGACCACAGTGAAATTCCCGACAGGCACTGCTGTTGGACCATAGTCTACAGAGGCAGTTATGTAAACCAGCTCAGAAAAAGGACATACATTATACTCTGTCATGTATATGTTAGGGTTATTCAAATGGCAAATTCTGGTCTAAATCCAAACTAAAATAAGTTTTGCCCAGACCTCCCTAAGACCTCACTCTCTTAACCCTTTTGTGTTTGTGTGCTTGCTTCTAATGTATCCAGGAGATCTTGCAGAGCATCACCAGCATTTCTGGCTGTGATGCTGAGGTGTAGCAGGGCAGAAGTTGGTATCTTGTTATCTGCAGTAAAATTATTAGAAAAAACCAGCAGAAAGCATCACTCTCAGTAAAATTATTCAGCAGATTTCAATACGAGTGTAGCAGTTCTGTTAATTTGCATTGCCTAAAAACGTATGGTTTTGTTGCATGTTGTTGGATGTCGTAATAGCTTTCATTTGTGAAACATCTTTTTTCAGAAGTCCCAAAGATGCTAGCAAATGTGAATAACTTCAGTCTCTCTGTTTTGGACATATGAAGCTTAGAGATTGCCAATCCCTTCTCAGACACTGATGAGACAGGGATGTAAATCACTCTTTTTTTGTTAATTTTGGGTTTAGGTTTGGATACGTCTCTTGCTGGGTTTTCACTCGGTTAGTTATAATGCAATCCAGTCAATAGATCGATGCCGTGCCACTGATGGACCAGGCCAGCTTTTCTGGCTCCCACAGTTGCATCCCAGCCACCAGATACTGCTCTGTTTCTCACATATCTGATCCATGCTTTTTATCCTGATGACAGTCATAGACTACCGAGCCCTGGCTGTGAACATCAGGGCTCTGAAATGGATGACTTCTTCGTCACCCAAGTTATGCTTCCTGTATTCGAGAACAAAAAAAAAAGGAAAACACAACAAACTAACAACATGCAAAATATATTGATAATGAGAACAAGTTTATAATTACTAAATGCCAAGGGAGAAATCAAAGCTATGTTCTTCAAACAGGATATTATTTTGTAATTAAAAAGAGCTTCAAAAGAAAAAAACTAAAGACATGATCATTATAATGTGCATTAAGTGCAGTTGAAACACCATTTGAGTGAAGTATCGCTTGGTAGAAGGGAAGAGAATTTAGAGGGAAGCAAAAATTAAAACAATTTAGTGCTAAGAGAAGCAGGTCCAATTATATTTGGAGAATTATGTTTTCTTAATATCAGTGTTATGAAATTATTCTCTGCATTATTTATTCTACAAGTCTTAATTGATAAATATTGGGTGACTGATTCTTGCAAAAGAACAAGCTCTTGGTGGAACGTATTCTGAGTTGATTTGGTTCATACTTATCATAAAAATGGAAACTACTGGAGCATAAAGAACTTACAAAAAGGAAGCATTACTGTGGATTTAGTACAGTTGGTGTTTGATACACTGAGTAGTATTCATCACATATACTCTGTCAAGACGTTGCTTACAATGCATTGGATCACATTACAGGCCACAAGCGAGCACGATATTTAAATTGAATGATGCATTTGGCATCATTCTGAGTTAATTCTTACACTATAAAGTATAAAAAAAGGAAGCAGCATCCGTTTCCACATAATCTCTCTTTGAACTTATCAGTATTTAACTGTATTTTTCTCATCAGCTTAAAAAAAAAGAGCACAACTAAGAAGCCACCAAATTTAAGCAGGATATTACAAAGACATTTAGTGATGCCATGCTATTTACTGGCTTTTTGACGGCTACAATGTATAAGCACATCACAAACACAAATGGGCTTATTTTGCATCTTCCTGAGACCAGGAAGCATTAGTAACATTCCCATTTACAGACAGGAACCAAAGAAATACAGTGCTGTCTGTTGACATGCCTGCACCATGCAGGGAATCTGTGCTGCAGCTGAAAACAGAACCAGATTTCTTTTATTGTTTTAATTGCCACAATTAAAACGTTTAATTGGTTTTGGTCTCCTGCTAAGAGATGCCTCTTTTCCTGTTGAACCTATCTATCCATCTTGACCTTGTAGTTGTGAGTGCCAATGTACAAATCCAGCCTCCTCTTCAGTGTTTAAAAGATGCCAAGGGAGACGTAACTGATGATGAAGCTCTGGGATTAGCAGAGTTGTGTTGTGCCTGTTGGAAGGTTCTCCAGCCCCATTGCACATAACAGCAGCTTTGTTGTTCTTCACTAGGACAATTGCTTTACCCTTTCCTTCAATGGTAGTTTCACCCTGTACCGAAGACTTGTGCGTGATGTAGTCCACCTTCCTGGGGTCACCCAAAAAGTACATCAACACAGGTTACTTGAAACACGTCCCGTACTTTCCCAGAGTAGGGAAAGTACATTTTGATTTATTCTGCAGGATGAGTAGCTCCCTGAAAAACCTTTTTATTAAACCTTCTATAGGTAAAATTAGAATCCGTGTATAGTTTAAGCTGTTGGTCTCCAGCCCCCTGCAGGTATATACTACTTTTGCTTGAAAGAATGACCTAAAATACAGTTCTTTCTTTCAAAGTTTTATCAGTATGTATCCTCATTAAAGGGTTCTTTTGTCAAGAATTTTGATTTTTTTTCCATGCCTTTATGTAGATGATATTCTCTTAAATCACCAATGTGGACTTCAGTAACTTGCTAGGGGTTGAGGTATGGAAAGAACGATTGAAGCAGATTCAATTAAGTACCTTTGAAATTTTGGCCAAAGTTTACTTTTCCCCCCCACTTGAAAACACTGACAGGCTGTTTTTGGTTTTGGAGCTTCTAGTTTTCGAGGCTCTCACCTTGCAAATCCTCTATGTATGTGCTTTATTTCTTAAGCGTATACAGACCACAGTCAAAGCATGGGCATATGTGTGCCTAGGACTAGGATGTCGTCTGGCAGATGGTGTCATGGTACCTAGATCTCTTCAGAAGTCAAGTGAAGCCCTCCATCATTTCATGGAGATAAATAGGAAAGCAATTTCTGAATGCATTGTAAAGTGTAATTCACTCAGAATTGCTTGGAGGGAATAATGAACATAGCATATATAAAACCGCGGCTAACCTATACATTCTGTTGCTATGTATGTGAAAGCTGAATGTCAGGGTTTGTCTCTTTGTTTAACATTTTGCATGTTATAATAACCCCAAGATATTATACCACCAAAACAAATACTTGCTACAAAAGGAAAACACATACATCAAAATCACGGAGAACAGCCCCAAGTCTTGAATCTTAATGTAACTGTTAGCTCATTAACATGAAACTTGGTAGGTTTTCTGTGTCCCAAAATTGTCCTTATCTCTGCAGAGCTCCGTGCTGATTGCTGAAGGTGATTTTCAGACAAAACACTTGTGTAATGGTGCAATACAATTTGTCTTTGTGTCAGAGGGAACTGTTTAAATGACTTGAGGTAAGTCAGCGGAATAGTACAAGCACATGTTTGCCCGCAGTCTTACCTGAAGATATAGTTGAGCTTGTATTACAAAGAATTCAGCTGTATAAATACCTCGTGCCATCTGTGTATGGCAGGGGAATTGAGCCAGTAGAAGCTCAAGACCTGTGTCAGTGTTCTCACAGAAGGACTGTTTATGAACAGATGTTATGTGGTGTTTTTCACAGAAAATGGGCTCTGGAGAGAGAAAATGTCTATCAATTACTGAGGTATTATGTATAACAGCAATTTTTAACCTTGAGATTGATACTTAAAAGTTCTCTGTGAAATATTCAGCACTGCGACCGCTTCCTTTGTGCAAAGTAGCATACGCCCTTGCATGTTGCGCGACCTGCTTTTAATACGGAGTTTTAAGTTCTTTTGGAGACAATATATTAGATATTGTAGAAGTCATTATTCCCCTCGAAAAAAACAGCATGCTGGCTGGAAAAGTTTTTCTATTTGCTATTCTCAAAATCAGGCTGGGTTTTCAGGATTGGGTGCTTATATCTTATGTTTTGTGTTTCCCAAACCATCCAATATGTGGATTCAAAAACTGTAATTTACTAAGCCAACTACAAACATTAAACGAATGGGAAAAAAATTTGTTCTGAGCTAGCCTCTGTCCAAATCTTGGTAGTTAACGCTAATTTCAGCAGGGTGTTTGGAAGAATGAGGTCTTAATCTTAGTGAACAAGGATGAATTTACTGTAAAATCAGGCAATATTATGTAAAATTTAGTAGTTCTTTAATACATTTATTTAATAGATTGCCAATGCTTGTTCTATGAGACTAGTCATATATTCTCCATTTTTATCCCTTCTGTACAACTCTCAACTTCAGAGGACCTTTGAACTTGAGCTTTTCACTGTACAGTGTTAAAAATGGAGCCCCCAGTTACTGCTAACAATTACAGCTATCAATGTTGTACTGCATTTTACAAATCTGCTCTTGCTTCAGGAGACTAACTATATCTTGCAAAAATGCACTGTTATTAAATATTCTCACATGGGATGTCTATGTGTCTGAAGACCCTTACGTGACCTGTGGACAGACACCGTGTTTTGCATAATATATATACTTTCATTTTCCTTTAGCTTTCTTATTATTTATTCAATAAATCCTTTTTTCTTGCTGACAGCAGTTGTATTTATAAAGCTAAATCCAACACAGCAAAATGTTCATCACTTTATAAACTGAACGCTAATGTTTTATTTATGTGCAATGAACAGAGAAAAAAAGAACTGAATTGATGTTTACCTAACAAGCTGCAAAAAAGTGCAGTAACATAATAGTGAAGTTCATAAGCATTCTGGCTTGTAATTTTTGGTGTCAACATTTGAATTGCAGAAAGAGCTTATGCAGACATAGCACGTATACAAGTGCAGTTTAGATGTACATCTATAAAAATAACATCTGTTTAAGCATACATTACATTTAAAAATAACTGTACAGTGATCAGCTGGTTAAGTACAGTTAACCAGATGCCGTTTTAAAGTGCCAGATGGAACAATGAAACTAAGATTGAAAATTAAAAAATACTGTGAAAGGTCAAATCAATTAAGCAACCTGTTTTGTTGGCATGTAACAGTTAAAAGTAAGTTTAAACTACTTAAGGAGTGAGCAATGTGAAGATGAAGCAGTTAATTTTTAACTTGCTATTTAGAAGAGGGAAAGATAAAATGCCTGCTGTAGTTCCAGAGTCCCTCGACAAGTCTGGGGGGATATCGAGAAAACAGACATGGTTAAGTAAAGTTTGCTTTGTTTTGCTTTCAATTTAAAACAAATAATATCTTCTAGGCCTTTAAGTAATATCTTTTATGGTAGTCTGAGATCATGCAACCATACACAAACATCTCTTTCTCCTCCACTGTCACCAGTGGGACACTCCTTGGCCAAATCAGCTCCCCGAAATGGCTCGCTCGTGGTGGGGATGGTGCCCAGAGGGGACGGGGACAGGCTTGGGCACCCACTGATGCCAGGGGACCCCATGGGAAACAACCGGTCCTTGCACCTGGGCTCTCTAAACCCAGTTTATTTCTGGGAACTAAACCCACCTGCATTAGGAATGACTTCTGAGAAGAGGTATAATGTGAAGTTTTGGAAACAGGCGTGCCACTGTGGTTCGGTGAATAAATGACAAACCTTTGTTAAAACTGCACCCAATAATAAGCCACTGAGAGACAGATATGGGGAAAAGAGATCTTATCACCATAACCTGTCTTAAGTACAAGGGGAAGAATAACATCTCTGAAATATCAGTGAGCCAATGCATTTTTGCTTCAATCTTAACCAGTGTAAAATTCACAATCTAAATATAAATTTTGGGCAATGGGACAGTGGTATCCGCGCTTTAATCAGAAAGGTGTAATGATACCTGCAGGTCTGCTGGCAGGCAAGGCAGCACTCGTGGCCAAAAAGAGAGAAGGTGTTGATTTTCCCATGGAGATGACTGTTGCTACTTTTTGTTAATTTTTTTTTTCCTAGCAGTAACTGATTCTCCAGTTGCCACAACTCAGAATCCCTACAATGCAAGTATATTGCTGGATAATCCTCCAGCAACAGTGCAGAAACCAGTGGTATCAGGAACTGTTTTGGCAACAGGATTTAGGCACCAAATGGGAGGGAGATGCTGAGCCGCCTTGGGGACGAAGAGCCCGTGCAGCAACAGCAGTGCCACCCATCAACGATTAGAACTTGGCCACTAACTAGAAAAGGAATTTTTCCTCAATGAGTGTCAGGCTATTTTCAACCTAGGAACTTGATGTTGTTCCTTTGTTTTAGTAACTTTGTTTATATCTGGTTGGCGGAGGCGAGGGGAGGAGGGAGATCGCCGGCGCACATTGCTCCTTCCTGACACCTCCTCCCTTGCTCCCACAGTTCCCAGTAAAAATCAGCTGTACCTCTCCCAAGTGCACAACCAACCGTTTAGACCAAGAACACAATGAAAAGCTTCTGTGGCTGTTAAAATAAATAGCTTCCTGGTAGGGGGTGGAATAGTATGGCTGTGCCTAGGAACTTCGTGTACCCTGCTTTCAGAAAGTGCTGGGATAGGAGACCCTATGGGGAGAGAGGAAACAAGCCTGGCTTCTGCACTTGGCTCATTTTTCCTCCTCACACTGAGAATAGTTACCCTACAGATCGCTGGTCCTGTTGGATTCCCTTTCATGGAAATATTTTGCGTTCCTGCTGGTTCAGTGGCTGATGTTCAATTATTTTTATTATTTTTTTTTTCAAACAGTTTCTGTTCGCTGACAGCATAAAGCAAACATTTGGGCTTGCCGTAAATAGAGAACATACCAGACCAGCGGCAGGTAGCTTGTGATTTTTAAGTGGATTGCCAGCCGAAGTTTGTAAATCTGGGACATCGAATCGTTACATTTAACAGACAAATATGTATAATATAAAATCAGTGAAAAGATAACATAACTACTTTGACTATTATCTGGGGGCCTAATTAGACCGCTGGAATCACTGTAGTCAGTGAAATTAGAGTTCTACAACTCAGGGGAAGGGAAATCCAGCCCTTTAGTGGAATGAACGCTAATGGAGCCCCGTTGATACTTGCTGTCCCAGGTATTCAGCAGCTGTTCCCTTCCTTTGCAGAAAACAGGGCTTTGCTCTTGCCAGACCATATTTTCCTTGCTTTAACACCCTGGCAGAGGAAGCAGCGGAGAGACAAGATGGGCTAAGCCCTGCTTGAAGCCCAGACTGTTTCACCAAGCATCCTCCCACCCTCACTGCTGCTTCCCTCCGGTCTTCTGAGGTGGTACCTTGGGGAAGGATGGAGCTTTATGTTAAGAAGGAATACACACAGCTCTGCCAAGCCCTGTGCTCCGCTCACAAGCCTGGGTGCTAGGAGATGACTGGGACCGTAGGTCCCAACAGCCACAGCATGTACAAAGCGGCAGGGGGATGTGTGAACTAGGAGTGGTGGTCTGAAGGATGGTGATAGAAAGGCTGGGGGGTATGGGAGTGAGCATACAACAGCAAAAATTTTATTTGGATATATTGGGCTGGTGGCTCTTTTTGGGATATGAGTCATTTGGCTTGAGTAAATGGTTTCGCTGATGAAGGAAATAATGTTCAAGGAAGAGTTTTTGATTGAATTTTGCCGTCACGCTTAGGTGCAGATGAGATGTCTGTGCTTGCAAGGCACAGTGCATCATTAGCTGAGTGAATTCACATTGGTAGAAGAACATTTTGGCAGCTGAAAGTAGGACTGGGGCACTTCTTCCTCTGGGAATCGGAGTGCTAGAAAGCTGGAGCCAGTGGAGGGTGAGACAGGAGATCTACCTGGTTGTAGGCTCCTTGCTCGTGTTTCTGTTTCCGTCTATACACCCAGTGCCTGGTCAGCCTTCCTCATTACTCCTCTCCTCAGTGCTCTCCTAACCTGTAGCTAAATCACCCTTGGCAAGTTTTCCTTCCCTTGTAAAGACGGCAACTCCCCTGTCAAGTTCTTGAGCATTTGTTTGTGCAATGAAATCTGTGATGCTCTAAATCTCAATGTGCATCAGCTGGCATGCTCTGACATTTGGAGAGCTTCACATTCATTGTGTGCCAGACACACAACGAGAGGCCTCAGCACAGATGTAGCTGGACCCCAGGTTCATCTCCAAAGGTAGGGAGGGATGTGCTGCGGGTCAGCAAGTGACCTGGAGGCTTTCGGTGGGGGAAGGGAGGGCTGGAAGGGAGCAGTGGATAACCAGCTGGCTGATAGCACAGAAACCAGGACAAACAGTCGAATATCATTTTCTTCTGAATTCCTAAAGTACTGGGACACCTGGCTACCTGAAATACATCAACAAATAGGTCAGCTAAGATTGCAGAAGCGTGCCTCACACCGCAGCGCCGTTACGAGAGCGAAAGGGGGACCCTGCCAAGAAAAGACTTCTGTTTTGCAGTAATATTTTCTTCTCTCTAAAATCCTCTGTGGGCTTTTAAACCAAGATCACTAGAAAATGTGTCCATTTGGGAATCTTTAATTAAAAAAAAAGAAACCCACAAAATATTCAAGGGAAGTGTATCTCTGCGGTGGAAGCAGGAGATCTGCTACAACGGGCAGCGCGGGCAGGTCTCTGCACACTCCCACCCTTGGGATTTCTGGGTGCCTGCACCCCGGTGCTCCACACTTGCACTTGTGTGGTTCACTGTCACATGGGGGGGGACCACCTCCCCCACTTTCCAGTTCTGTCCCTTACACCAGGGCAAAGGAGCAGGAACTGCCTTATTTGCGAGCATTTTTCAGCATTTCCGTAGTCCCAGTGCTGACAAGGGATGGAAGGCAGGAGGGAACCAACCCCAGAGACCATTCATTGCTTCTTATTTCTACAGTGTGGATAGTCCCTTATAGAAGACCCCAAAACTGCCAGGAGTAATACCTGTCTTTAATCTCTTCTTAAGCACAAGTACAAATCCTCGCAGGACAGGATTGTTCCTCGTGGCAAGGAACATCAAACCTTACCCTCCAAACATCTTTATTTTAAAATGCAGTGGTCTGAATTCTTTTTTATACCACTGGTAACCAACTTCTAAGCCTGTTTTTCCCAAAATTATATTTACAGATGTTTTCTGCATCCTACCTCTGATTAGGGTAATAAATAGGAGCGGAGGTAAACAATGCCACTCTGTCCACCGTTCTAGAGAATTTAAAAAATTATTTTAGAGCCTAAGGGGTCCTCAAACAAATTTTGTTCCCTCTCAAGCCACAGATGATCATGTTGATCACAATAAATAGAATTCTTATAATAAATGTAAAGTATGGAATGACAAACCAATCAAATATGAAGACATATTGTTATTGTTTAGACCATATGAATTCTGGGGCACTGGGCAATGCCTTTTTAGCAGTCTTTCTTTTGCTAAATCAACATTAGCTAGCAACACACCTAATCTTGACTGAACTGTGTGATTTCCTGCCTCCCTGCCTTTCCTGTCTAAATCTCTCTCTCTGCTGAAGCAGCTAAATTTGCTGCAAATGAGGAATATTTTGGGACATGAATTTTCTTACAAAACATGGGAGAAATCTAATGCTGTAAGCAAACAGCACTCTAATTAATGCAGATCCAGGCTACTGAAAGCATTTGTAGGTTACTGAGATCAAAAAAAAGAGATCAAGAAATTGATGACAAACCCAGTACTGGCACGTATAACAGATACTGACCACAGACATTTTTGGGAATGGTACTGGAGCAGACGCAAGCTCAGAAATTCTGGACCTGGAACATATGGGTTTTAATAAACAGACTTCTGTTCCAGCTCCTCAGTTGCTCCCCCCCCCCCTTTTTTTTTTTACTGTACTTGCTTAATTTATGTGGCTGTGTATGATTCCATTATTAATTAATCTACAAGTATTTGGCATTGCTTCATCTTCGAGGTTTTCTTTAATTTGCAAATGTGCCGTTTCAGTTTGAGCAGGACTTGTGTAGCTAATGTTAGAACGGAAACATATTTAACCCTCTGTTTCATTTGATTCCTATCGTCTCCTTTTCTCCTTCGAAGAGAAGTAGCTGCCTTTGTGTGTGTGTGCACGTGCACACGTGCGTGTGTGTATTATTAGCTGTGCTGTCATTTTTAATCCTTTTCTTTCAATCATCATTTTTTCCTCAGACATGAAATATTCCAGTCTAACACGCTGTACAGACTGTTCGCGGTGAAACACTAGTAGCATTTTCGAAATCTAAAACAGAGGAGTACCATGAGGCTAGAACAAAAGAAATTAAAACACTAGATATGCCACAGTTGTCTTATGCAGCTGTTAGAAATTTAATTATTTTATCTCATAGAATAATGTGCCCTTCAGAAATCATTTTGGACTAGATGTTTCAAACCAATGATCTGTAGTTAATTATCTTTAATAACTGTTGCACATTATGGTTAGATCTATGTTTTTGCTAAACCAATTAATAATATCTTCATTAGTATAAAGACAAGGTAGCTGGATCCTTTCATTTTTCACATTGAAAGAGTAGATATTTTAAACACTGTAATTTACTTTAGCCATACATTCCCAATGATATGACTAATTAATGAAACTTCAAAGACATATAACTTCCAAAAGCTACTTATTTAAAGTCATTGTTGAGCACTTAATGACATTACGTTGGGGCACTGCAGAAACCATCACTGCCTGAGTGTTGAATTTGCTAAACCTTTTTACGCTACCAGACTCAAGGAAGCTTGAGTTATATGGAAAAGCAAATTGAGAAAATATTTCTTCATGTTAAAAAAAAAAACCCAAAACCTGTTGATTACAAGAGGATCTATCAAAAGTTGATGACCTCCCTTCTGCTTACAAGTTGCAGCTGTCAGTTTGACTTATTCATGCAAGTCGGTGTGGAAAGCGCTGGAAAAAGAGCAAAGCAAATATTCTGTATTTTGTGGGTTGGCTGGTATTAATTCTGTTCAGACTCATTAGTTTCCTAAATATTCTTTTTGTATCTGATTTTTTTCTTTTTTTTTTCATGTCCATAACTCACTTTTGGAGCTGTCTAATAACTTCCATGTCATTTTAGTCTGCTACCTGACAAAAAATGAACCCTGAGTACAATATTAAATACACAAGTGATTGCCTTGGTATTAACAGTGCTACTGATTGTACAGAGAGTGGGAACTCATGGGGCCAAATGTTTTACGCCTGCTGCTTAGGCATGTGAGCCGAAGAAAGAATTCTCCAGAACAGAATCTCCTGCAAAATTTCCTTGACCTTGAGGCAAACTGAATTTCAAAAAAGATGCGTGCTGGTTTTCATCTCATATGTATTTTCATACAATCTTCAAATATCATGCGACCACCAGGGAAGGCTTTCTGAATCTTAAAAGAGCATTGTATATACAGCCCTCCAAGAACTGGTATTTCCCACCATGGTGAACTGTATACCAGGAATCACCGGGGGGGGGGGGGGGGGCGGGGAAGAAAAAACAATTACATCTAAGAGAATAAGACAGTGCAGTCAACTGTACACGGGGCTGGAAGGCCAGGAGAGAAGTGTTACAACCAGTTGTGACAGCTATAAAATAATTACACGAGCAGTGAGCACCTGGCCCTTCAGCTGCTGAGCTCCCCACAGGAGTCATTTTTAGTCCTGGTGCAAATAGGGAAGAGGGTGAACACATCTAGTTGGTATTACTCTTAACCGGTAACAGAGACGGGGTTCATGTTCCGTGTCTGTGCTGGGCTTCTGCTGGTGGAGCTTGGGGCTGCTGCTCCCATATCTCACGTAAATGCTGTTTCTGTTGAGAAGGCGAAAGCTGTGGATTCTCTTAACACAAATCTGGTAGCCTTGTGGGGTTTGGGGTTTGTAGAAATGCATCACCTAAGAGCAAAGAAAGGAGGGAGCTTTGTAATGAGTCATTTGCAATGTTTTTATGGCACTAGCCATGCAAGTTGTTGACTGACGTTTCAAATACAGGTTAACCTCCTACAATGTACAGGTTAACCCGAGTGATTGATATTTAATGATAATATTAATACATAACAAAAGGAAAAAGATCAAGAGGTCTAAAAAAAAAAGCTTTTCACAGTGTATTTCTCTTTTCTCTGTATGCCTACTGAATTAAAAACCTGTGTTTGAAGCTCTGCAGGGGATAAGTCTGTAGTGGCTTTCTTGAAATGACCAGTTCAAACCAACTTGTGAGAACTTGGCAGGCACACCATCAAAAAAGATCATTTTCTAATAGGAACTGTATTTTGACAACTTGTAAACTCAGATATCACTGGAAAGCAATGGCATTTTTCTCAGATGCCAGCACTTCTGCAAAGTGGTTTTCCCCCCTTAAATCCCCTAATACATCTCAAAAATGATATGTATTTGTGCCAGGCTGTTTGAAGCCATTGTTATTAATGCTCCAGTGAGCTGTACCAACCTATATGGTCCTGAACTCAGTAGTCTGTTGGGCTGAACCTTCTTTTTCCGAGGGAGAGAAAAATGAATTTCCTCTGAATTATCACTACCGTTTTTTAATTCTGTACGGATAGTTTTCTTCAGCTAGTCTGAAAATACTGAAATAGGGAAACAGGAGGCTGTTTGTGAATTATATGTGCATTTCAGGAAAAACTTGAGAGTAAAATTAAGTTTCTGGAACTGAACTTCATGGAATAATTTAGACTTGAAATTTTGCCTACACTTCTATCTTGATTTGTTATATACTCTGTCATTTTTTTTTTTTTTAAATTAGGCAATGGACACAAAACATTGTGTTAGGATGCCCTTCTAAAAATCCAGATTTAGTTTCCCATGCTTTTATCAAGGCACACAGTCATGCTGATAATCTTTAATGTTGGTTCACTAATATTTCTGGGATATTTTGAGGTGTAAGCAAAATACATGGCTATGTATGAGTCATAAATATTTTCTAAATACAACTTATTCTCAAACTCACTGTAAGAAAATAATGCCATTGTTCATTTTCATTCCCTGAGGTTTATTCTTTGACGTCCTACATACCTAATCTATCTATAAACCAATGCCAAGTTTGATTATAGATTGTCAGATGAGGCTGGTACTTGTTACTTAATATTTTTGCTGCAAGGAAGGAGTATATAGATAAAATTTGGTGTTTGGATACAGTGAAATGGTCTTACTACCTACAATTGTGAGCTGAATAACTCAGCGCACAAAAAATCTTGCTGCAGAAATGGGTGGTGGTTCTGGAGAAAGGATCATATAATTTTCCTTTTTCACCTGGGCGGTACTTATGTTTTAGTATGGCTGGAGGCATTTTGGGATTACCTCTGCTGTGAGTGTAGCTTGATTTGTTGTTTGAGTTTTTACTCAACAAATACATGTATAGTTTTCTAGCATACAGCTGTATTCTATTTCATTTCAGTGATTTGTTATGTATCTTCTGAGAACTCTAACCTCTCCTGTTTGGGGCTGATGTGGTAACTCAAGCTCTTCTCTCTTCCTTTTAAAGTTTGGGCAGCCAAAAAATCCAAACATTTACAGTATTCTGTGTCTTGAAAGCAAGTTACCAGGAACTGGGAGAGGCACTGTATGAATTAGGTTACAGATGGAAATCATTATTCCGTTTGATGAAAGTTGCAATAATATTCTCCAATCTCGAGGTGAAGAAGGCTTACTTGTATGGCTCTGTGTCCCAGCATCTCGTTTCCAGACTGAAAGTAAATGAAACTCTACAGTTTCCATTGACTTAGGCTTTGCACTGGGGGTTAGTTTGCACGTAAAATCGGTATCGTGTGTAAGCCAGTAATGAATTTGAGCAAATCTCAGTTGTATCAGCTTATGTTAGTGAAATTATTGAAAATTTACCACTTGAGAACTTCTGGTAATTAAAGATCGCTTCTAGAGGTTCGCCCGCTCTTCAGGAATAACTTTGTCAAGTGTTTGTCTAAGGGCTATTCATAACCTGCCTTTCTTAGAGTCACTCGTCACTGCTATGAAGCTAGGGACTGAATATGAAGAACAAGAATTTTTAGCGTATCCTCGTTGTTGCTGAGTCTGTGTTTGATTGGTAAGCCCTCAAGGAAGAAACATATAACTAGGGAATTTGATCTCTAATTTGGATATCACATTTGTAACACCTCAAAATTATGATAATGTGATACTGTTACTGGAGGACTAATTGGGAAACCACAAAAACTTGGAATGCATAAGCCAGTCCTGCATTAATGTTACTTAATGCAAATGTATTGGGTTTGGGGTTGGGAGTATTTCATAATTTAAGTAAGCCGTTTAAATTACATGGTTATAAATTAAACAAAATGTATTGTGCATGGGGGTTATAATTCAGAAGCCTTGTGGCCACTTACCCAGCTACTTCTCCCATGAGAATAATAGATGCTGTGAAAAATCTTGCAGGGACCAGCAGCGGTTAAGAATATACATATAAACACTTTCCTAGCTCCCACAAAAATGAGTGATTGAAAAGGTTAAATGTTGCTGCTGCCATATTTACGCACAGGAATCAAAGCTCTCAGGGCCTATAAAACCTTCATCTTCCAGTCATACCCCAACTCATCTAGCCAAAAGATACCCCTTAGAAATGAGCTAGATGAGAGAGGCTCAAGTCCCATCTTGAGGCAAACGTCTTAGAAGGTATTTTCTTTTTAGTAATTGGTATAAAACAATCATACAACTTATGTCTGTTAACCTGAGAAAAGGGATTTCAGGTAAACTAAAGATCAAACAGCATATTGGTAAAAAACCTCATCTGAAATCAAAACTTGTCAGAGACTGATAAAAACCCCCACATATTTTCTTTCTTTTCGTTAGGATGGAGACTATTTCTTAAAAGCAAGTTCATATTCATCTGCCCATTCTGATTATAGCTGGGTCAGGGAAAAAAAAAGAGAAAATTGCTAAACTAACCCAGACTAGAGGCGAGCGGAGAGCTGACGTGAAACCTGCTCAGGCTGAGCACGCACAGTGCCCTGGGACAAAGCAGGAGCATCAATGGGGAATGAAGCGACTGAATTTTCCCTACTCTTTTTCTTGTTGATGTTTTGAATTTTTTTGGTGATAGTAACCGGAAACAGAGTTTCCTGAGAAAAGGAGAGAGACGTCTGAAACGACGTGGCTGGGAAAAACGTGGTTCTCGTAGCTGTGAGAATTCGTGTGCCACCCTGCCCTAAATCAGGATTACACTCGGAATTAAACCCAGCTTTCCTTTCCCTTTGTTTAATTCACGATCTGCGGGAACTGCTTTGTACAACCGTGACGAGGGAGCCCCCGCACCGGGGAGTTGTTCTGGCGAGCGAGCCGCGGCTCGGGTCGGAGTCCGCAGCTTCCACAGGGCGGCACTACCGGCCCTCGCATCCCCGGGCCCCGCGCCCGCCGCCGCCGGGCCGCCCTGCCCTGCCCTGCCCTGCCCTGCCCTGCCCCGCCCTGCCCCGCGGCTCCCCCGTCCCCCTGCCCCGCGGCTCCCCTGTCCCCCTGCCCGCTGCCGGGACAGCGAAACGGGACGTGACCGCGATCTGAGCCGCCGGTCGTTTCCTATACCATAGGCACCAGGCAGCTTTAAAGCAATGATAATGTAACTTGCGTATTTGCAGTGACAAACCGTGTTCTTTTCGCGCTTTTCCAGTGACTTGCAGGTTTTGTGCTAGACACCCAGTTGCCACTTTCTTCCCTGCTCTTTTTTGAGTCTTTAAAAAGTTACAGAAACAGGGATTTATTTGCTTTCTTTGGGTTAACAAGCGGATGCAACGCTTGCGTGCACCACTCTTTCCCCCCACTGATCACAGCTGGTGGGAGATACAAAGCTACTTCTTTTCAAATGTGACCCCAGCCAGCTAAAATCTAGGTCCTACTGCCGTTTCTCTGCTTAAATACGTACTGAACTCTGTTAATAAACAGCAATGTGGGAGACGAGAGCAGTGGGCACAGAAAAACAAAGTTATTTTCCTGATGACAAATCGTTCAATTAGCATGAGCAGAGTTGCTGCTATCAGTAAGCAAGGCAAGTTTCCCCATTTCATCTGCTCAGGTAGTAAAATGCAACTGGAGAAATGAAGTTAAATAGCAGCGAATGCGCACTCTGCCCCTCTGTCACCAAAGGCCAGCTGAGTGGGGTGCAGTCTTCAAGACGTGCAAGTCTTGTTGCCACGTGTCCCTATTCCCAAAAAAGCAGGGCTATTTTAGTGAGAAATTTTAGTTTAGCAGGGCTTGAAAGAGTTCTTATTAAACTTAAGAAGGAGATCTATACAATGTCTTTTTCTGTTGCTGACACTACTTGTCACAATTGTTTTGAAACCCAGAAATGTAGACTGTACCTACTATTCTTTGGACAACTGAATAGCTTCATATGTTGTAATTACTGTATTTTAACCAAAATTCCCTTTCTATTACTTAGCAGTGTGAAAACAGATCAGAAGAAAGAAACATATAAAAACTCTCGCTCCTAAAACCTTGCTGGCTCTTCTCCCTTGCTCTGTGGTCAAAAGTTAAATAGGATATTCTGATTATCACCACTCCCAAAACAGATCAGTGGGGTTCTTGTTCAAAATAATTCCTCCTCCCCTTGCAGCTGGTCTGTGCCAGCAAGTTCAAAACACGGGAAGCCTGACCTTAGCGACAGTCCTTGCCCGTGTGCCACACGTCCTGCGCTGCCCAGGGAGCACGGATAGCTGAGGCAATCTGGTGGAGGCTTCTGAGTTCTGCCCTTTCCACCAAATCACTGACACGCCAGGGGAAGAAAAAACCCATGGGGAATAAGATGCAAAGTTACTTGAAGGTAACAGGATCCACAGGTTTCACTGCGATTTTGGAGTAGGACCCAAACATGTAACAAATTGTCAAGGAAAATGTGGCAAAAAGGAGTCCTCGTCTCCCGCGTACTAAAGGGAAAGTCAAAACCTCTTTCGAACTCTGCCGCATTCACCAGGGTATAGTGAAAGAAAACATTCCTCCCTGATCCTGATGCTGGCGATCGTCCAGAGCCCAGAGCAGCCTGGGAAATACCACTTTCCGAACCCCGCTGTGCTACCTAATCGCACAATGGGCTACATATGCCATCCAAGAAAATAAACACAGGTCTGGGAAGCTGTTTGTCCTGCAGGGCTAGGAATGCTCTTCCTAACTTGGCAGGGCAGCGTAATCCTCTCTGAAAGGGGAGAGCTGCTTGAACTCAAACTGACTAATGAGATTGAGGAACAGCCCATCAGAAGCTGGCACAGCGCTTCCCTCGTCCTGCCAACGCGCTGCCAGATGACGCGGTGCTGGGCACCCTCGCCATGACTTGTATTTGTGTCACGATGGAAGGTAGACTGTGTATGTAGACCCCAACATGGGCCCAAAATGTTCCTGAGTGGTAGGTTGTACCGCAGAACCTGTGGTTTCTAGGAGAGGTTGTGAGTTTTTGTTGGCTTCTGGGCAAAATCTCACTGAGGTGCACATTTCAGCATAAACCATGGGCTCCTGTCCCTGGCAGCTTCAGTAGTGACTGAAATTTCCTATAACTGCAGACACCCTGAAAGGGTCTTGTGGTCCATATAGGTTCTGGGCTGAGGTCCTGAGATCTCCACAAGGAGAGGTGGGGAGAGGTGGTGGAGGGCAGAAGAAGTGATGGCTTATTGAAGGTTGCCAGCAGGTCAGCAGCAACTAGCAATTGCACCAGCTTTCCTGAGACCCAGTCTAGTGCTCTTCTCAACTTCACTCTTGAGATCAAAACTAAATTCCTCTGAGAACGAGACTTGCATTGATTATAGTAGAAATTGGATCTGGATTTTAAATCACGTTATTAGCTCTTCTAGCAAGATGAACTGAGTGATACAATTTGATTAAAAATTGCAAACACCTCCCCTTCTACCTCCCTCCCTCAGTTTTGGAGCAAATGTGTGCTTCATGGTAATCGAGAATGAAAGCGTTTCACAAGGGCTTTTTTAATTACAGCATTAATAAAATGCACTATATGTTACTCAAGAAATCGACAGATTTGTTGCTTTAAACACATCATATTGCTATCTGAAACACTTGAAACTCTCAGAAGTTTTTAAAAGTGTGTGTTTAGGTTAAGGTTAAGTTGCTCTTGACAGCATTTTTTTAAAAGGTTTGAATTGTTGAATAACCACCTTTCACCCATCCCTAATTGTAATTTAAATGACAATATCCTCCCAATCAATAGCTCTTTGTCACACTTTGAAGATCAAGGATGAGATTTCACCCCATGAGTTTACATGGCAAAAGCTTCTTTTTCATAGTGCTAAAAATGTTGCATCCTGCTGTTAAAGAAGTATAAGAATACCTGCTCTCAAATAATTAGTTTTGAATAAAAGCATTTAAGTCATACTTTATAGCCATTAATTTGAAACAATTCAAAGCCCTTCATTTCTGCACTTTGTTCACAGCTAAATATTACACTCGATATTTTAGCCAATCGGAAAAAAAAAGATAGCTACACCAAGGTAACTTGAACAACTTATGAGAGGTGATATTATGAGAGGTGGGCTTTGAATAACTGTAGCATTTTTGCATCTTTTCCACTTCTATTTAGAATCATCTTTGCAAGTGGAAAACTTTAATGATGATCATTGCGTGTATGTGACTTTGGATTACTGTGTGCTTGTCTAATAGGTACACATGGGGGCATGTTACTATTTCTCCAGTTGCACACATAAAGACAGAGATTTATTACACAGGCTCCAGTCAACCTGCTGATTTTTTTTTTTTTAATTTTACTTCTATTGCTAGGAGTCCTAGGCAAGGGCCAGGACTCCCCTGTGCTTGGTGTTATGAAACGCCAAACAGAATGATGGTCTTTGTCCCAAAGTCCTTACAATCCTTGTTTTTAGTTCGAGCAGCACAACGTTTTAAGAAGGATAAAGTCTGGTCTGTTTCTATGTTGTCCTTGGTAAACCCAATCTAGTCTGGTCTCAAAAACGGAGCAATTCTGCTTGTTGCCGGGGAGAATACATAGGTATCCAATGAGTCATGGTCAAACATACGGCCATTATTAGACCACAAACACAGGAGGAGAAAAAAGATTTCATTTGGACCTGTTGTCACTGCCGAGCTGGTGAAGAGGAATAACAAATAACTGAGTGGAGGAGGTTGCTCTTTAGGTATTTATGAGGAGCTTCTCTCCCTGTGGGAACAGACTGGGGAAAAGCAGAAATATGCATGTTGGAAAATATAACTAGAGCAAAGGAGACTGCGTCATGGTCTAACTAGGAGCATTTAGTACATTTTAATGGCAAACTAGAGACAATTGGAAGGAGGAGCTAAATCTGTAAAGGGCCTTAGTGAATACAAACAACTTATTTTTAGTTTGGAAGAGAAGGGGCAATCAGCAGAAAGACACAAAGAGAGAAGTGATGAAATTTTGTGTTAGAGCATTGATCTCTGTGGCAGTATTGCAAATGAGTAAGAGCAAGTTCATCCAGGCCAAGAAAAAGGATGCTGAAGAAACAGGACACAGGGTGCTGAGTACCACAATGCACAGTTGTGTTTTTGTGGCTTAGCAGAAAAGGTCATGTCTGAGAATTGTTACTCAGAAATGTTTTGCAAGACTGGGCCCATATGTAAAGATTTAGAGAAAAATCTCCATTAAAGATGGAACACAACTTCTTACTTTTAACTGTGAGCTTGCACAAATATGAAGTAAAAAACAACCCATGGAGAAAAGGAAAAAATAGATATTTTTGAAGCCTTCTTTCAACTGAAAATCTGTAAAATCAAGGATTTGTGCTTGGGCAAGTCCTCTCCTCCCATGTTATTGTTTAGTGTAAGATTAGGGAACTGCCTGTTTTTACTCAGGCATTGAGTTTTGCCTGGACCAGCACGGAAGAATCTCGCTTATGGTGTTAAAAGGCTCCTGCCTGGGCTGCTAGAGGAAGATTTGGAAAGCATCAAGTTGTGCTCAGGGTCCCACTGAATTGAGCCATGCACGAGTATATAGCTACAGATATTGCCCTGGCATTACACTTTATAGGCAGTGATCTGAATGTGAGGATATGTTAAGGCTGTGTATGACTCTGGGTAATTACAAAGCCTTTCTGTGCTCCAAGTTTTCCTTACATATAAAATGGAGGTAATAATATTTCCAGTTCTGACACTAGTGATTAGGGGATTGGTACTTTTGAACATTCATTTGTGAAAAAGTATATTGGTACAAAGTATTGTTTCTGTTCGCATTGTTTCAGATTATTAACACTTTTGGTCATTGTATCAGTATACACAAAGCACAGGATTTATTGATGGCTTTTATTTCCTATATGTGTCATATAAATGCCTTAACAGATGAACAGCCTAGTGAAAATGATAGGGTACTTCGGAATGGCTCAAAGTCACTGCTGCTTTAATAAAGATTTAGTTTTGTATGCTGGGAGAGATGGAATTCACACCCCAACATATGCACAGCTGCACGCCCTATTAAGTGAAACCCCTCCTAAATATAGATCCAATGGCCTCATCCCTGGCCAGCTTCCAAAGACCATAGAGGCCTGTTTCACTCCTTCCACATCCCCCTTCCAACACACAATGAGTATCAAGTCATCGAACTCTCTTCTCGGTAGCTGAGAAACGCGGGTGCAGAGTTCGGAGGGTCTGAAAGGCGTAGCAAAGGCTTCCTGTAAGGAGGATAATTTTCATGTGTGCAATCAGTAAGTAAAAAGAACAGTACAATCACTGTAGCTATTCATAAGCTCTATACTCATTTTCCTGTGTATTGTCACTTTAAATAAAAAGGGCCTTTTTTTTTTTTTTTTTTTTCAAGTAGCCCTCAAGACAGCATTCATGAGATGAGCAAGTCTGAGCCATGCTCAGACAAAACATTTTAACGATCAGGAGAGCCCTGATGCTTGGCAGTTGCTAAAGATTGCATGTTAAGAGTAAGCCAAATCATCAAAATGCAGCTTGAGTAGGTCCAGTGATGGTGTATTATATTGCTACAATTGTGGTTGCTGGAGTTAAGGTTGAGTGGGCATTTCTATTATAAACCCCAACTGGTAGGGTTGAGTATTTTGACCATATCAGATAATGTCAAGTGAAACTTCTCTCATGAATTGACACCCAAATATGTGTAACCTGCCTTACAAAACAGAATCAAGTTCTTCCCCCTCCACCTACCCCTCTTCCCAGCCCACATCTGATTTCATACCCAACTCATTCTCTTCAAATGCCAATGAATTAAAAAATTTAGATGATCAGTTTAAAGAAATCAAGACAAGCAATGCCTGATTGTTGGTGTGGGGTTTTTTTTCCTGGTGGCTGTCACACTGCTTGGTGTCACTTCCATGCAGTGGTCGCACCGGCATTGCAGACCAACCCAGGCCATCACATCACCTGGGAGTATGATGTCATCTGTAGGGCTCTAGTGACAGCGCAGACGTGGTTGTAGCGTGGCAATGACGCTGTATTTCACCAGAATCCCCTTTTTCTCTGGGAGAGGCTATAGAAAACTCCACTGGTAAAAGCTCAGCGTTGGCAGCACATTTCACATCCACAGGCAGAAAGCTTTGCCAGTACATTTTGCCAAAGTGCTCTGAGCGTGCATGCATGGCCAGCGCACTGTGGATCTACAGAGCTCATTGCAACCAGCAGGGATTAGTGGGGTCAAGAACGTAACAGGATTAAAGGAAAAATTGAACTTGGATTAAACTTGAGGAAAACACCCTACGTTATGTTACTAAAGTTTACAACACAGTTTTCCGGAAGAGACAGAAGTCTTCGTTGCTACAGGGCCAACATTAAATAGTCAGGATTACAAATAGATTTTTTTTTTTTTTTTTTTGTGTAGGACAGCGGCTCTTGACTTGATTCAGCAGAGAAAGGATGCTGCAGCGCTGAGGGTGTAACTGGGAAATCAAACCCCAGAGTGTCATGCCGTTTCTTTTTGGTCATGGGGATGTTGAGCAGGCTTAGGTCTTCACAGGTGTTTAGGATTTGACCCCTCAGCAGTCTCTAGGGACCTTAAGTGAGTGAACATTTCTGAGGGAAGGGCCTTAGTCTGCGCTGCCCATCTCTCTGTCTAGAAAATGAAAAGCCTAACACTTACCTGTCCTCCGCAGAGCTGGAGTGGACGAGCCTGTTAGAACAGAGGTGAATGACTCAGGGGTTGAGTAGGAACAGAGGGAGGGGAAAATCCTCCCACTGATAGATTGCAAACACTGCTCTGCAGAAGATTTAAGATACTTGATGGTATCATGATAGTTTTTTGAGTGTCAGAGTTGCTAAATATTCAAATCACTGTTTTTTGCCAAACCCAATGTGTAAAAGCAGATGAGAGAATGTTTTGCAAACTTTTAAAATCACCTACAGTGCTTAAGATGATGAAGGTAGATTAGATAAGACTAGCAAAGTTATTTGAACATAAACATTTATTTAAAAAATATCCTCTGCATTGCTGAGCCCACAAACATTGTATAAATAATACACAGTTCATGAATAGGAATGAACAGTTTTCCACCCCTCACCGGTATAGATTTGTATTCCGCACCTGCCAGGACTTTAATAACTCTCCTGAAAACAGTAGTATCTTTGCAGAGAGATCTAAAGGAAGTTGTTCTTGAGAATATGCCCCCAAAGCTTAAACTTCAGTTATTAATGAACAGATTTACAAGTGTATTTAGGCAATTAAAAATGAGAACACGTGACTAGTCATACTCACAAAAGCTGAACAAGTTAGCTGCCTAGCTCTGGTCTGGTCTCTGTTAATGCCCTTCGGTACGTTCCTGCATTTTTAGGGTTATAAGCGCTTTGTCAATCATATTCTTATTCTGCAAACAGTGCTACGTGTGCTTAGCTTTGTGCATGCAAATAGTACCCAGCGGGACTGCTCACACAAGTAAAGTATTTACATATCTGTAGGAGCTGGCCTGAAATGGTAAACATTACAGAATAGGTATAAACTACCATCTTTGGGTCTATGATTTTAAACATGGCCAAACTTCAGAGGTGGCTGGTTTCAAGCTGGTGGTGCAAAAAGTTTACAAAAAAATCCTACTTAGGATTCAGTCTGAGCCTGCTTGTCATGTTGGTTTGAATCTATCTTTCAAAAAAGTGCTTCATTTGTCTTTTCTTTTTCTTTGCAACCTTACCTGTGTACTCCTGAGGGTCTGTCCCAACAATGGTGGCCACAAAGCCTTCTGCTAAAATGAAAGGCCCAAAATAATGCACTGAATTTCCTATGCAGTTGGGGAATGAAAAGAAAAGAAACCTGGGTAAGAACATCTATTCTGGAATTTGTTCTGAGTGCTTTCCTGTATCTGTATCATCTAGTTTGATTAAAAAACAAACAACAAAAAAACCCCAAATCCAACCCCTCGGCTAACAAGTCAGCGAGCGCATCAAGAATTTGAGTCTTACACAGTGGGAAGGGAGGAAAATTTTGCAATAGTTTTTTGTACCAAGATGCAGCCCACATTCCACAAAACACCGAATATTTAAAGCTTGTTGTTAATGACCCTGTGTCTTTTGTTTTGGCAAATACCTAATGAGTCAATTATGAGCACATACATCATCATTTGTAAGATATTTACTGTATTATATGTTTTAAAATGGAAAGAAGTTACTAGCTTTGAAGTACCTTTTAATCTTGATGTTGTTAACAAGGAGAGATATGTTTGTCTCTATACATTAATAATCTGAGGATTAATACTCTGTTTGATCAAAAGGAACATTAAAATGATCTAGTAATGTCTCAAAATACAATCTGCGTGTCCAGCAAGGGTGATGGGGTAGAGCGCTGTGGCTGACCGGTTCCCCATCAACTTGATTGCAGGATTAGGGTCTAAATCACAATAATACAGCTGTAGTTATCAGATGATTTGGTAACTGCTGCAGACAAGAGAACACTATTAAATGTGTCAAATGAAAAAATAACAACACTGATGCATTTTTGTTCTAATTAGTGCATTTTTAGTATATTTTTCATATGCTAGCTGATAAACAGCTGACAAGTGATCCCAGAAAGCTTCCAGTCTAATAGGACAAAAGATTTGGACAGAGGGTTGTGACTGATATGGTGGATATGGAAAACAAGTTGATGGGTTTGGTTGTAGTTTTGCTATGGTCAATGTTCATCTATGTGGAACATGGCAAATCGTGCTGGAAATGAGCATGCATGGAACCAGCAATAAGTCAGGCATCTCCTGGAAATCCCATTGTGGCTGTCAAATTTCTACAACTGGCACTTTAGGAAATGTCCAAGTCCAGCCAGAGTCTTGTGATCTTTGCATGAGATGATTCTATTTGTCTCAAAAAGAACGTATCTAAGAACTTCCCTTTCAGTTGACTTAAACTACAGCAGGTTGTGACTGCTCTTGGTAATGCAGTTCCTCAGAGGAAGGGAGTGTTTATACCTACTGCCCAAAGCAGGCACAGTAAATGAGCTCAGGCAGAGCTCTATGCTGTCATTACTCAAACTGGTTTGTTCCACATCAGCCCACGGACCACTCTGGTTTTTCAGGAAAGGCATCCTCACTGTTGCAGGCCGAGTTATGCATTCAGTCTTGTAAATGCCTGGTACTACAGTGAAGAGACGGCACCTCCCCTCCATCGCTGTTTCTGTGGCATAGATACTTGTTGCTCCCTTTTTCAACCATTCTGCAACGTTCCTGTTCGCATGTTACAACGGATTTGGGTTTTACCACAGAAATAGCTGCATTTCAGTGATGGTGACAGTGCTACCTCAAGAGATCTACTGTTTGCAGAAAGCTCCACCCTGGAAGTCAAGGAATAACCCAATCCTACTCGTGTTCAGAATTCACACCAAAACAGGCATCTGGTCTGTCCACAAGCATCACAAGGGACTGCTCTACCTCTCTTTCTTACCTACCCTTTGGTTTTTTACCTCAGTTGCTCTTACTGCTCTTCATTAGCTCATACTCACTCACAAACAGCTAAACCAAGCAGATCCAGTGGAAATCTTCCATTAGACACTGGGGAGCTCTGGGAGATGTAGCAGTAGGAGTGAAGTACAACAAGGCAAGAATAACCAGTACACTAACCACTAAACTCATGCTAAGGAAGATGTGTCTGCTTTATTTTTTTAATATGGGTTAGCAGGGATGCATGAAGAGTGGTGTCACCTTTGAAGTAGAAGTGACCTGACAGGTAAAGATAAAGGAAGAGCTCATAGAGACTCTTTCTACCAAACTGGTCAATAATATCTTTCTAAAGCAGTCTCCCCTGTAAAATAAGAGGTATGGCATAGTTTGATTGAAATATTTCATCCTGTTAACATAATAACATCAGAATCATTGTTCATTGCTGCGTGAAACATTCACATAACTGACCACTGTCTTGGACATAGTCAGGCTCTAAGGGGTGGAAAAATCGCTGTAAACAAGCCCAAATCAAGGATTGTTTGTACTGTTAATAAAATGTGTGAAACCAACGGATCCCACTAACTCCCTGAAGTGGGGTGACCAGTCGGGGGGTGGGGGGGAATGAGAAGGAATCTGGGAAGCCCTCTCAGACGTCAAAGCAAAGCACAGAGGTGGTGGAGGGCACCCAGGCTGCGCTACGTCCCTCCCAGCAGGAAGGCTGGGTTTTCTTTGGCCCCCTAGAAAAGGCACTTCAGACCATGTGGAAACTCAGTATGAATGAAATCCTCTTGCTTTTCGCACAGCTTTCCAAGTTATCCTTGTATGAAACCAGATGCACAACTCAGCCATGGTATATTTAATGCTGCATCTCTTTTTCTGCCTTACTCTCCCTGTGCCTTACTTCTCGTGCCAGACTTATTCTCCCTTTGTTTTTATGGGTTTTGCAGCAGTAAAACTGGCTGCTGTTTAGCAAGGAGAGCTGTAGCTTGATTCAAACCTTAGTTACAGACTGTTTCTTTTTGTTGTTAGACACTACCCGCCTCATACTCTACCTGGCCAAACCTGCCAAGTCTGAATTTCCTAGAGGAGGCTTTTTATTCTGTCTTCTTGTCTGCACATGTACACACAACCTCCAATTATATAATAGGTGAACTCACTGTTGTGCTATTGTGCATTTTTCTCTTTTTACAAGCTAACTGCACTGACACTTTTTTGTGTTTCAAGCCTATTGTTACCTCGTGCTGGGGCTGCAGCCCTGAGATTTCCTTGAATCTTCACTTTTCCCACACCTAATCAAGAGCTTATTTTTAGCACATTATTTTTTCCTCCACTTTTCAAGGCTCTCAGAAGTTTCAGACCTCTAAAATACTAAAAATGTCCTGGCCTATGTAACCTCTCTAAACAGCTTCATTGAAGCATTGTGTAATCTTTGGGCACATTATCAGCCTACCTAGGATGGCAGAAGAGCTTAGTCGGTGGTAAAAGATCTCAATGCCTTTTAAAAAAATGAGCAAGAGGTGATTCCCTTGGTGCTGCTTTCAGGCTCAGCTTTCTGAGCAGCTTCAGAGGAAGCTCCTGGAGGGAGCACCATGTTGTCATCAAAGCCGCCAGCGTGCAATTTATATCTGACAGCGAGGAGGAGGACGGGGTTCCCCTTCCAGCCATACATGTTGCGTGGGTACGAGGCTTCCCGGAGACGGGCTCTCAGCTGGGACACATCTGCCTCGGTGCATCTCTCCTCCTTTTCAGCAGATAAGAAGCGATAAGCGGCTTGTTGCAGACTAGCCCTTTGTCCAGAGTGGTTTCTTGGAAAAGTAACCACGTATTTCTGCTTGAAGGTGCAGAAAGATGCAATCTTTGCGTCCGACTATTTTCTAGATCATCCTTCTCTGCAGACCACATATGAGGTGGAAGGGGAATAACAACGGCAAACAAACAAAAATGGAGCGAGGTGACTGAGCCCAAATTAGATTAATTAGCTCCAGGCTATTTTGTATGTTTATATTTAATTTAGGTTTAGCTACTTCAAAGTTCACATAGTTCTAGTTAATAACTTTACTATAACTTATTATTTTCAGATGTTGGCAGGTAGACAAGTTGTGAGTCACCTGGAATATGAGGCTAAATAAGTAATATTCACTGGCAGGGTTTTGACCATGACTGATTACACTTCTCTGTCTTCAGTGTTAGAAAAATACAGCTTCAGAAGGAAAAAAGTCTACTTTTCTCACTTCTAGTGCCATTTTACATTGAAATGTCCATGGGGTGGTTTAGATTTCATACATGGCTGTCTAGCTTTCAAAAACTTTCAATCTTTAATCTGCTGCTTAATGGTTAGTCCATCCTGTAGCATACCAGATCTTTATTATTTCATTTGACCTCTTTTGTGAACCTAAGAAGGTCCACAAAACCTGTTTGTTTATGAGGAGTATGGTCTAGAGGTTAGTAGTCTTAAATCACAGAGGAGAAAATGAATGGGTAGCTCTTTACTTGGGGTAATAAAATTGTAGTCACTCCAACTATAGATTTTTGCAGGTTGTTACATTAGTTAAATAAAATACTGCCTCATCAATGCAAATTCCAGTTCCGGCTAGTCCTGTTGTTGGCTGTAGAAGCAGGAATTCATTCATATTGCTGGCAGTAAAAAGAAAGAAAATTGTGTTTGACAAGAGCGGAGAGTTAAGATCATAACTTTTCAGAACCAATAAAGGTTCATAGAAAAATATATAGTTGGGAAGACCAAAACCCTAATCACAGGCGTTGCTTACTAGAGGTCTACAGCTGTGACAAATGGTGTGTTACTCATGAATATGCAAAGTTCTTTTCAGCCTGTAATTATAAGAATCATTGAGCCTATATATGCATTTCATAGGAAGCCTCAGTTGCATAAGGCAGCAGATGTATTTTGGTGACAACAATCAATAGTAAGAGAGAAACTCATCATAATCTCAGGATCTCAGTGTGGACCTGACAGGTTGTTTTTCCTCTAGATTTCCAAACCCTTCTGTGAATTTGCACTACTGGATTAGCACGTGTTTCCTCTTTACTCTCAGAATAAGTCTGCTCTCCTTGACGCCCAGTCAGATGCACCAGCTCTCCTCCTTTGCCCTCTCTCCCTTTATCCCATATCCACCTTGGAGAGAGAGAAGAAAAGCATTGCTTTCTCCAAGCACGGATCCGTTTCACCCTGAAGCAGCACCAGCTATTTGTGAGGTGACAGACTGTTGGGTTCTTTTGCTTGATTTCTCTGCTGGCATTTTGTTTGAAGTGCTAATTCCATCTGCAGATCAAAAAGCCTCAGAATCTATCATCTAACACCTCTTTCTTACTGATGTGTTTTGCAGATGAAGCCCTGGCTGGACTGAAGTCAGCAGCAGTGACTGAAGACACAACCTCACATGGGAAGGTCGAAGCTGAGTGCAGGTAGGGTTAAACATGAGCTGCAGCTTGGCTGAGCCTGGTCTTGGGCCCTGCCTCCAGATATTACTTCTGCAATATGTCAGGGGATCACTGATGAATGGAGGAGATGGTGAGAGATGTGGCTGTTAAAGATTTCCCTTTCACTGTTGAAAACACTAAGAAAAGTCTAAATTCAAGAGTTATGCAACAGATCCTAGAACTTAGCCTTCTTAGCCCAAATGAAATAATCTCCAAAACCAAAAAAATGAAAAAGAAAAAAAGCAATTCTGATAAACTCAGAATCAAGTGAGACTTAGACGAGAGGTAGCTTAGACTCCTACAGCAGCTTATCATGGAGGAAGATTATTATGACTGTGTTATGTGTATCTGGGGACAGAGACAGCTCTTTGCGTTTTCTAAATATCACCCTGGGACAAACATCTCCCCAAACCAATGTAAGCATATATTTTACAAATGGAATTACCTGTTTATTGGCAATATCAAAGTATCTGTGTGTTAGGCTTATTTCAGCAGTAAATTATGTTGCACGTGTCGGTCTTCATGAAAAGTGTTGAGATATATTCTGTGTTAGGAAGAGTCATCTCAGTATTTTGCGCCTTGTTCTCACTGCTCCCATGTCTACTTTCACAAGCTCTCTCAAGGTTTCTCCATCCCTTGTGCGAAGCTCTTTGGAAAATACTGGGCTCATGTCTATAGTGTTAGATACGGGCAATATTAAACCCAAGTGCTTATTCTGGTGTTGTGAAGGTTACCCATCAAAATTTCTACAGGTTGTTTGGAGTAAACTTCAAATATCTGGAAGAAATGCATGTGTTCTGTCCTTCAGAAAATCACGCAGAAGGCATAAATAGGATATCATGACAATTATTATTGTATGGCATAAGACGGTTTAGGAAATAGTTCTTCTTAGGGAAAACGCAATAAAATTGATGTGGTTAAGAACATTAAGATATTAAAAATATTGAAAAACAAACCCTACCATACGAAGAGAAATCACTGTGTTTCAACAAGCTACGTTGTATGTGTTCAGGGTGTCTTGACTCTTTGTTCTTGTTAGCCTAAATGAGACAAAATACTTAGACAGCAGTATTAGTTACTTTCTAGTGAAATACCTGTGGGTTTTGGCATAGCCAGCCTGTGTCAGAGACAGTAGGATCGCTGTAGCAAACAAGATGCAGGGAGCCACAGGTTTACGGAGTATGAGCCATCAACTTTTTTTCTTCTGTAAAGGTTGGAATAGGGATATAACCCTCAGTAAAGGTTGGGATGGGGATATAAACCTCAGTAAAGGTTGGGATAGGGGTATAACCCTCAGTACACACAGACCCAGGGAACAAAGGAGCACCTTACACCACCTCCAGGTGGGCAATAGCACAGGGCAAAGAGACCAGACTCCACCCCAGAATTGCTCTTATTTTTTCCTAGGCTGGGGGAAATATTGGCCCCAAACACCTGCACAAACTGAGCCAGGACAGGGAAGGGAGTAATCAGCAGGGACTTTGCGATGCTTTGCATTTGGGGAGAAACTGGGTGACAAACTCATTTAGAGCCAGTAACAAATTAGTTTTGGCTTATGACGTTATAGCTGTGGCATCACTACTTGCTCAGGACTCACGGCATTTTAGCACCTTTCAACTGTTTACTTTTCGCGTGCCAAAGTCAGATGGAGAGGTGCACATCCTCACAAATAGATGGATGTGGTAAGCATGACAAAATGGTCCTAAAATACAACTGAGTGACCTGTGGTGTAGCAGAAGGGGATCTTGTCATGCTGAGTGCTGTGCAAGCTGTTGAAAGCGAGCCTTCATATTGATTAACTACCTTCTTCCACTGCCATAACATAACTGAAATCCAATATGTTACATAAATAAAAAGCTTTCTGGTTTTTAAGGGGTCATTTATTTGGGGAAAATGTCCACATAAGTGTACGTACAGTCCTTGTTTATCCTGAATGGAAATGAAAAACAACTGGGTTTTATGCGGAAAACCAGCAGGGGGTAAAAGCCCTCAGAGGTGGAAGGATCCTTCCACAAGCGAGGTCACGGTAGGGTACTCAGTGTCACTGATTTCCACCCCAGCAGCACATTCTGCCTCTGGGATTTCTGCTCCCCACTGGGACCCCCAGGCCAGGGTGAGAGCCACACACCTCCAGCCATGGGTGTGGGGCACAAATTGCATAGGTGGAGGCAAAAACTCTTGAGACCGACATCCACGGTTGATTTTGTAGGCATGAACTACACCCGTGGAAAAAAATTCTTTGCCCACAGGCTTGAAAAACAACAAAAAAAGGCAGAACATAGCCTCAACTACAGAACTGCTGCCTGGCACATTTGTACATTTCAATTTCCAATAAGCTGCGTTCTCTAATCACAAGACTTCTAATCTTCTACCACCGAGTCACAGATTTTGAATTCAAATTTCCTTCTTTTTGTCTGTGTTTAAAAAATAATAATAATCATTTTCCATCTATTACAAATAACAATACAGATCCACAGACTGAATGCTGAAGTTGTAATTCAATCTCAGGCTTTGGCTGCCATTCATTGATACCTCGAGCTGTGCTCTTATTATTTATGACATCAGCAGAAACTCTCGATTGAATTGCAGCCTTATATTTAATTAGGGACTATGTATTATTTTGTATGCAATATCCAGAATTAAAAATAGCCCCTTTCCAGAGTATAATGGCGAAAAGGCAGCAAAGTTTGAATATATATTCTAATTGATATTTCTTGTAGTTATTCTAAAAGTAATCAAAACGTATGTTAAATATTAATTATAATATTTTTACTGCATTGTGCACACTGATTTATTGCTGCCTCTTTTAGTTCACTTTTTAATTACTGTACATTATAAGAAAACTAAGGGTTTTTTTAAATAGAAGAGTTATTTAGCATTGAAATTAATGTATAATTCAATATCAATCCTCATAGCGAATGTTATATTAAACGTAATGAACAAAAGGTGTATTTAACACAGTTTGCAAGTGTTTTTTTTTTTTTACTTTTTTATTTTCTCTCCTCTCACAACATGCCTCTCAACTCTCTCCACATTTAAAAGTCAGGGACAAAGCTCATAAAGGAACAAAAGACTAAAATCAGGGATGGTCTTTTTTTAAAAGAGGTACAGTTTCAAAGCCTGGAGGAAAAAAAAAGATAGAAATCAAAGTGCTCTTGAATACAGAGAACATTTTAAAGGAAATATTGAACTGTTTGCTTAAAAATCTTACATTATTGCCTTCTTTTTTAACTCGATTCCTTTTTGAAGGAGAACACCAGATAGGGACAAAGAGAATATTTTCATGCAAAAATCAGGCACAGGTACAGAGGCACAGCCAGACATCATTTCAAGTGGGCACAGGAATTTAATTCAAGTTATTCTCTCCTTTATTCCACATTTAACAAAGTTGAAGGATTTATCCACCTCTCTGACACTAGTGCAGACTTCACTAGGTAACATTTGTATCCAGTGGCAAGTAAATATCGGGCTGGATTTTTATGTCCACCTGAAATGGATTCTGGTTATAAACCTCAGCAGTTGTGGAAAATAAGTTTTGTATCACTGTGGAGCTTTGTGCAAAATTTGTTAAGCTGTTATTAGTAAGAACAAAGAGATTACCCTTGTTTACCCACCTATGTCTCATTCAAAGGCAGCATAACTCACTTTTTTGCAGGGGTAAATTCACCTGCTATTTGGAGGTAGCAAGATCTGTGAGCATCAGGAAAATGGTATGCTGGCCAGAAGTGTTCCTGTGCTACAGCAGTGGGTGCTTTACAAATTCCCAGGCAGAGGGAGGGGATGCAGTTGGCCCTTGCTAAGTCATCGGTGTATCCTCATGGGACAGTGGAGAAAGAAGGAGGTGATGCCTCCTGCCCCGGGGAAGGTCCGAGCCCAGGGCTCGGGGTGGCTTGACCCCCTCAGCCTGCGGATGCGGGGCGTTTGGAGGGATGGATAAGCTGTTTGAAGCAATATTTACAGATGCGTTATCATTAGCCTGAGAACCTCCTTGCCTGAGCTACATGACCTGATTTCCTGAAAGGGAAAATGAAAAAAACATGTTTGTTTTTAAATAAATAACAGATCCCTCACTAAATCATCTAACATACTGTCTATTTATATTTCATAAGGACAAATGTTTCTGACAACTCTCATAATAGGTCTGTACAAGTATGCCATGTTCTTCCCAAGGAGGCTTCTTTGAGTGACATAAATTGCCATTAATGAAAATTTTAACAATTCAGGCTAAATAATTTTTTAACTTTTAATGCGCAGAGATGCAACTTTACATAGCAAGCTGTGCAAGAGAAGACATTTGTTTTGGAAAGAAGTTGCAGAGTATATTTATTCATAGGCCAAAATAAAAGCAGCATGAACATTATTTTTTAATAGCCCTCCTTGTTGGGTGGCTGTACAGAAACACTGATGTATTCCTTCAGTAAATACTGGAAAATACAGCACTGTAGTGCCTTGAGGAAATTTCAAGTACTGAAATGTTAAAAGTATAGATCTAACAGCATTAAGCAATGATGTTGACCAAGAGGTGACCTGAGATGGTGGGACTCTATGTGAAATCATGCCACAGCTCAGTTCTCTGATCTTTAATGACACAAACAGCCGCTGAACAACCAGCATTGAGAAAAAACCTTCTATTTATTCCTCCAGAAATGCCCCAGCAGCAAAATCATAATCTTGCAACCCTAAAACAGAGGCAATGGAGACATCACCCAAGGGAGCATGGAGGGGAACTGTCTTGTCACTCTTATCACTCCTTTCCTCATCAAGCTATGTCTGGGTCCAGTAATCCATTTGAAATTCCTGTATCACTGTCATTTACCCTCCTCCCTGCCCAGCAAGCGCCGATGTTGGCATTGACAGGCGCCTGTCACTTCTGATGAATTCTAGATCTGGTCCACTGGACTTCTGCAAGGCAGGCAAGGATCATTAGGATTTCGTAGTGTTAGTTCCAGCTTTCCTCTTATATAATAGCAGTACCATTTGAAAGTCACAAAATATACTTTCAATAAATGGCTTTCAGATCAGATAAATGTTTCAGCTTTGCTTTGGAGTTTACAAGACCTGACAGTCATCTATTTTAAGTGTACAATGGACTTTCAAACGTTGTTGTTTAAATATCTACTAACTCTTACGTAAGAACTTGGCACTAACAATGCCATCATGCATTCATTTGAAAAAGCAGTAAACTTATCCCATGGAAAAGAAAATGTGGATATTGCCACTTAACAGTGTATTGGACAGGCATCCTTATCAATTCAGTCATGGTAGATATATTTTTTAATATTTCCGGTCGAATCAAAAACAGTTTTCACGCCAATTAAGCATGCATTTTCTGAAGCCAAGTTGGTGCTGTAGTGAAAATGTGGTCTATTGCTATAAAGTAGGATCCTTTCTGCGTTACAAGTATAGAAGTGACTCTAATTAATGTATACATCAAAATCACACTGAATTTGTAAAATAACAGTATGCAGCTCTGTTGTCTGTATATCCTTCTGAAAGGCTTCAGTTGAGTGAAGCATTTTTATTAGTATTTACTGCTCCCACTGAAGTTAATATACCAAATCACAGACAATAAAACAACTGAGATTGTTTAAATTAAACACATATTTAATTGCTTTGCTAAAATTGAACAGTAATGTCATTATGTTAACAAACGCTCACACTTATCTAGAGGAGGATGATGTAATCAAACATGAGAAAGAGTCAGGATGGAAAACTCGTCTCTTTATGACTAGGCTGGTCTGGTGTGCAGAGCCCTTCCAGAAGACTTAAGAAGGAGGCATGATGCAAGTGAAATGCAATCCAGTCAGGGAAAAAAATGGGGTGAAGAAAATACACACATTGCAGAGTTAGTTCTCAATTAACATTAAAACTGACAAAACAAACCCTGCAGGCAGGCATCCGTCAGTGCCACAAGGCATAAGAACATGGAAATTTATTTGAGTGCAACAGTTTTAGCTTTGTGTGTTTCCGCTACCAATAGATGTTGAATTTTTCATAGTCTTCAGCACAAGCAGCGATCAAGGGCAGCAAAGGGAGACAATGGTTAGGTCTGATACTAAGGAGGCAGAAACCTTATTAATTGTAACGGACTTGGACTAAGCCCTTACTAAATGTCCCTGAAGACGAATGGCATGTGGAGAATTTTGTGTAGAAAAGAAGTTGAATTTCCATGCAACTGTCGATTTTTGGTGACACACGTCACCCATGTTCTTAAACTGCCTGTACATATCAGGTTATTGTTACTGAATGGAATCAATTATTCTGGCTCTAATCCATACTTGGGTGAGACAGGGGATGTAATATTCCTTACAAGTGGTCAGAGGGGTCTGAGAAGCAATATATCTACAGATTGCACTGTTCAACATTTTGATCTTGAGTAAATCGTTCAGCTTCTGTATACCAGTTTGTGTGTGTGTTAAATCCGAATGATATAGATTTGCCTGATTTTTAAAAGCATTGGAACGTGGGGAAGAAAGTAGAATGACTAATGCTGTTTATAATAGGGTGATTTCTATCTCATTTTCTTTATAATGAACAAACTAGTGCAGTCCTGCTCTATCTTGTGAACCGCAGAAGGAGCTGCAAGTATCTAGACATCCTGTTTCGGTATAAGGGAAACAAAGTCCAAAGACATTTGGGCTGTGTCATGCAGCAAATTACTGGTCTATTTTGTAATTATTTTTTGAAGCTATTCATATTTTCAGCATAAGCACTAGAACAGGGTTTTCCTGGAGATCTTGTGCCCACCTTCCACAGTGGCTGCAAACAGAAATTTCTCTGTTGATTTAAAAGTTGGGCTATTAGAGGCATCAGAGGTAAAACTTCTCTGTCAAATAGACAGATAAATGAGATAAAAACATATACTACCTCTATTAGGGTGGAATGCCCTATGTTTTCAGGTTAATGAGTCTAGAAAAAAAATTTAATTCCTGTCTATATGTGGCAACTAATAACTGAAACTGAAGAGGGACAGTGCTTCTTATGTAGGGATACAGAAAAGAGAAGAGCAGGAGTGGGGCAGCCGAGGTGTAGTCTCCAGGCACATCCCCACTGCAAATAAACCACGCACTGCAGTACAAACCTCAGCTTTGGATGGATGGAGAAAAAACATCATCTGTACAGAGCCCATTTTCTGGAGTTATTAGATCAGGCTTCACCCAGAAAACCTGTCATTTGGTGACTGTGCCCTGTTGTTCAGGTTTGAGGTCCAAGGACACCAAAATACTGAGGACTGCTCTGCCAGTTTATGGCTGCAATGGAGAGCAGCACAACTTTCCACCACTTTGCCTGTACTACTGTTGGTAGATAGTAAGCAGCAGTGTTTGTTGGGGAAATAATCAACACTAGAGGAAGAACTTGCCCAAGCCAACAGCCCTAGAGCTGTTTTTCTTTCAGAAACTTCAGAAATAAAGGCATTGATGCTCTGTGCAAAATGGCCCCGTTGTCTGCCTCCTGGCCGTGCTGCCTGGGGCCATTCAGCTGAGGAGTGGTTGGAAAGTGCCCACTTACTGCAGGCATGGGGAGAGGAGCAGCCATGCCAAACTGGCCTCTCACTGCCTCCTTGTTCTGCTCTTGCAGCTGAAATGAGATGCGAGGATGTCTCGCCTGGGAAGTTGTCCAGATCCGCTTTTGAAAAGGTGTAATGCTTCACACTGCCTACATTAATACCATCCACACGCTTCGGTCTGTCCCCATGCCCAGTCTCACCAGCAGCGCTGAATGTGGCTTTTGAACACGCTGGGTGCTGGACAGGGAGGAATGCACAGGCCTCACAAATTTGGCTCATGTGGAGCTGAAATGGGTTGGGTTTGGCTTAGGCTTTTACCACCTGTAGCCTTCAGCAGCTCCCGCAACTGAGCTTTTCTTCTCCCTCAAGTCAGATGCAGCCTCAGCATCTGCGTGTAGTTTTATCTTGTAGGCTAGAATAACCTTAAGAGATCCCCCAGTCCATGGCCCTGCCCAAGCCAGGGTCAACTCACCCTTCTCCTGCCATACCCACAAATGTCAAATGCTTCTTGCCTTAGTGTCACCCTCACCATAGCAATTGCTTGACAGCAATGCATGGGTTACATACAAGGATGTCTCATGGTGTTTCTGTAGTGAGGGGGCTCGGAGATCTTTCTGCCTTTACTGTGAATATGTGAGTCAATATTTTACCAATCTTTCTCTTTTTTCCCCTGACTTCTTCAAGGCCTTTTTTTAAGTTTAGCACTCTCACTTGTGTAAGACTCTTTCTGTTCTGCATTTTCCTCCTTCTGCAAGTCTTTTGCCTTCCTCCTGAGATTCCCAGTGGCCTCAAAGAGCACATCAAGTGGGAAAACAGTCTTGTAAACAAGACGCTTCACTTCTAGGTGGGAAAATGTCATTGTAGTGGTGATCAACATAGAGCCTCACTCAACTGCTGTTGCTCAGATCAGCTAGCTGAGGCCATGCAGGATTTTCCCTCACATGAGGGAGGAGATGTTCATGGACATCTTCATAGAACTGGAGACTTGGGGACACAATTTGTTGGTCACTTTTCAGAACATTTTATTCTCCTTCTCTTTTCCTGTCCCCCCAAATGTAACACCTTTCTTGGCATGTTCTTCAAATTGCCTACTCCACCTCTAAGGAGATTTGTGCACCTGTGAATTCGTTAAACCAAAACATACAGGGTAGCTTCCCCGGCTCACTTTAGACTAATTAAATGGTTGTTTTCATCAGTTCTTGCAATTTATTTTACTATAGATAGCAGGAGAATATATCAGCCTTGGAATTGTATTAAATATTTCCCTCATAACATATTGTCAACAAAAGTCCTGCTGAATTAATGACTTGTGTGCCTGTTTGAAAGTGGGATTGTACTTGTCTAATTGTGGCATCAGTTGTCATAGTGACTATCAGGCAATCCGGCAGCAAACACCCTTCCTTGGCAGGGTTTAGGTAAAGCAGCCTTTGTGCAGTTGTCAGCCAGAGATTTATGATGGTAAAAACTATATTTGGCAGCCAAATCAATGCGCTGACCACTCTTTGTGCTCCTGCCCTTATTTTAACTTAAACTCTGGATATTCAACCTGAATATTAAACGACCATATGTCTCTGGAGCTGTTTTGTTATTAATAGATCACTTTTTATAAACTGTGTGTAGGATGACTAGTTATTTGTATATATGTCCAACAAATGCAGTTGCTGATATTTTCTGAACACGTAACTCCAAATGTCAGATCTTGCAAGCAAGTGGATGTTAGAGGGTACCTTTTTGTGCCTGCTATTAAAACATGTCGAGTGATCTATAAATTACGCTGTTGAGATAAACAGTGGATTAAAATAAGGCACTCCCATTCTGTCATCACTGTAATATTAATCATTGGAGTTTTGGTCTTTAATGTTAAAATGTACCTTTTAGCAGTATATGTCACTCCATATTAAATTACATGTTGAATGACAGATTTTTTAATCAAAACTTGCATTCTGATTTTTGTTTTCTTCGTAATGTCACAACAAGGTAAGAAAATAATTTTACTGATGTCTGTGAAGGCTTTTTTTTAACACTTGGTGTTTTATTTCTGATTGTAGGATTTGGTTTTCTTGGTGGATTTCTTAAGTTTAACTCTGACTTGTTTATTTCACTTGAGCCTACGTAAATGCTCACTTTTTTCTTATTGTATCAGTTGGGGAAAGAAAGGAATCTGAAATTTCATTAAAATATTAAAATTATTATATATAAGAAATCATAAAAATTTCATTATGTCAGCTAATAGAGGGAAACTTCTGTATGGCCACAAGTATGTCACTTGACTGGATCTGTATAAAAAACAAATGTTTTCTTGACTGAATCTATTCTTTACCATCATTCCAAATGAAGTTATGGTAGTGGGTTTGACAGCATAGATTTACTTTCTTCAAATCACTGGACAATAACAGAGCCATGTGTGTAAATGTTTTTCTAATCCAAATATGCAGTTTTGAGACTGCCTGTTTTCTTTCATGGGGGGAGTGGGCTACAGCTCTTCTTGTAAAACCAAAAAACTAATCACTCAGGACAAGACATCACAACCTTTTTGGGTCTGGTTCTGTGTTACGTCTCCAGAGCATTGAAGACCAAGTTCTCCATTGCCATAAGTGGGTACTACTGCTCCAGAATTCACATCAAAAAGCTCACTACATTTAAAGTGGTGTAATAGTACATGACAATGGATGCCATAATAATTTTACTGGTAAAAACCGCCCAAAATATCCACTGCTGTTAGCATTCCACTTTTTTATAGTGTCAGAAAAGTAACTCCTTATTGGAATATGTATTTTGTGTCCTTGTCCTCTAAAGGAATTAAAACACAAATTTAGTTTGAGACGTTTCTAGGCATATTATGACTTCCAGGGTCTCAACGCATTCGAAATGTTTTCCTTTTGTTAAGGCAATTTGAATTTGAGATCTACCATTTTAGGGCTCTTTCTGTGCATGATTTCTCTATTTCTGTGGGCTCTGGAATAATTTTTGTAACAATGCATTTGCCATCCCTCCTTCTCCCTCCCCTGTCATTATGATGAGGAAGACAGAAAGTGTCCTGGCAGGGAACCACCAGGCAGAAGTGGCCCTCGTACCTCTGTCGCACTGAGGGCTGTTAATCTGCTACAGCTGAGCATGAGGTCAGGAGCCAACAGGGAAAATCTGAGCAAGGAAAGGGGGAGTCTGAGCTAGTGAGAGATGCTCCCAGCAGAAAGATGAGCTTAGCAACAAAGAGGAGAACCTCCAAGCCAAGAGAGAGCTTTGTATTTCAGACTGAACCCAGTAACGAAGTGAGGAAGACTTGTTGAACGAGATGACAAAGTTATGAGTACAGAGCAAAGAGGAAGAAAGGCACAATTCAGAAGCAGGTAGAGTAGACCCAGAGATAGTGATGGCTGGGGTGAATCATTAAGTCCTGTCGGCTGTGGCAGATCTGTATGGACAAAAGATGGATGAATTAGGAGAGGTATACTGAAGGAAGACCCTAGAAATTGGGAGACTGGAAAAGCTGCCGTCCTAGTTACAAAGAGGGATCCTGGCAAGGAAGTGTTTAGATGTCATCAGTTAAAGGTTACCTCGCACTGCTTTTGATGGGTGTGTTCTGAAAGCTGGGGCTGGAAAAGGCAAACGTTTCTTTACAACGTTTTTACAATGCTTTATCAGTTTGTTAACATTTGTTCTAAATGTTCCCGCATGCCTCTTCCCCATCCCCCCGCCTCAAATCCCAGGCGTCAAAGCTCCTTTCACAACATATTGATAATAACCAACACAGTTGTCCGTCTTGGAAATAATAAAAGCTATAGACCGTAATAGATTTTTAAAGTTACATTTTGAGTTTAATGCTTATAACTATATCACTGGGAGCAGGTACTTGGCACAAATGTCTCCACTGGAGCATAAATACCTTGGCCTATAGCCTCTGAGAGTTTATCAGTGCCATGGGAGATATTTCCTGCTATGTACATGCTCCTCTACAATGAATGAACAGCTTGCAACTACATATTAATCTACTTGATGACCTAGATCAAGAACAAGTAAAATAATGTTGATAAGTCAGTCACTTTTCCTTTTTGGTATATCCCTGACTATTAGCACTGGTAGGTAGGCAAACAGATGAATGAAGACTTTGCTTTCTCACAGGGGTCAATGTCATTAAGAAAACTTTTTTAACTATTTCTGGGCTAGACTGAACAAGTGGCTATGTGGTTAGTGGGCTATGGGAGGTGACTTTAGTTCACAGAATCACAGAATTGTAGGGGTTGGAAGGTACCTCTGTGGGTCATCTAGTCCAACCCTCCTGCCGAAGCAGGGTCACTTACAGCAAGCTGCACAGGACCTGGCGGGTCTTGAATATCTCCAGAGAAGGAGACTCCACAACCTCCCTGGGCAGCCTGGGCCAGGGCTCCGTCACCCTCAGAGTGAAGAAGTTCTTCCTCACGTTCAGACGGAACTTCCTGTGCTTCAGTTTGTGCCCATTGCCCCTTGTCCTGTCGCTGGGCACCACTGAAAAGAGCTTGGCCCCATCCTCCTGACACCCACCCTTCAGATATTTGTAAGCATGATAGTTCTGCTGGGATTGATCTAAGAGCTGCAGTGTTTAGCAGTATTACAGCACTGGGCTGGATGGTTGAAATGCATGGAGTTTCTGTGAATATACGTGTGGTTGCAGTGATTTACAGCAGCCAGGATCTGGACTGTCACGCCTGATTCTCTAAGAAACTTCTCTGTGCAGGTTATTTTGTTCTGTGTGGCATCGCCTTGTTAACCTTTGATCATTGTGTGCTGGCTCTAAGCAGAGAGTTCAAATCAAGGCAAACAAACTCGAGCATTATCTGATACAGGATTATGCAGCCCTGCAGTCATTCAGCTGCAACCTCTACAGTAACCTTCGTATACACCCCGTATCCTTCCTGTTTATGTTCATCTTTTTCCTAGCACCTCTTTAAATTACACACCTGCAGAGGCACTGATCACTGCAGTGAGGCCATAAAGGAAAGACATTGCTTCTTTGCCCTCCTAAATACCTTGAAACCCTGTTGATTAATTTTTCACCAAAAATAGTCCACGCTGAATGATCGAGAGGAATTTACCACTGATACTCTGTAGGCCAGTGCATGTGGATGGCATTCCTCTCCCTCAGCTCTGACCACTGTGTATTCCATCCCTAAAACCCTCTTTTCTGCCACCAAAGCTACTATGCTTTTTGTTCTTTGTTCTTGTCAAGCTCAGAGAAAAATAAGAACTTTTTCCAGTTAAATAGAAGTCTCACAATAAGAAAAAAGTTTGAAGTGAGAAAAATATGACTGTTGCTGTTTTCAACAGAAACTGCTCCCCAATGATCCATATATTCAAGATGTATGGGAAATTAATACCTTAACACATATATTAGTATGTCAAAATGGCATGCCTACTTACCCATTTACCAGGTTAAAGAAGGAGACTGGTGTGACTTTAGATAGTCATTTTGTTTCTATATGCCTCAGTTCTGTCGTTTAAAAACAGGAATATGGATAAAAAACAATAGCAGAATGTTATTGAGTCATTCACATTTATAAAGCCCTTTGATATTGTCTATGCCTCAGTTTTCTCATTTGTAAAACAAGTGTAATAATTCATGTATTTATAGCTTTAAAGGATGGATAATCTAATTTGACACCCTGCGGAGCAAAATCCCTAGCATTTCATTTAGCTGTTCCTTCACCGATCTCAGTAACTCGTGGCCTGAAGAAAGCACGCTTTTAGAAAGACATAAGATCTTAATTTTAAAAATGTCGTGTGACTGATAACCTTCCACAACTCTTGGCAAACTGTGCCCTTCATTAATTATCCAAACTATTAAAACTGTGCACCTTATTCACAGTGTGATATTGATCATAATTTCTAACTTTCCAGCATGTTTTGAGATGCCTTATAAGTAATTTATTTTATTGGACAATTTGTACAATATATTTTTTTCCATCTAGCACTCCAATTATTCCGAGATCTGCAGGTGGCCTGTGCTTTATGACATCCTTCTCCAATATCCTCTTTTTTTCTCAAGTCTGAGTCATACTGGCTGAGAGATGCCCAATAGATACTTGTAAAACGGCACTAGCTAGGACGAAGACGTGTCATTAGTGATGACCTGCCAGTGATTTTTCTCAAGTGGGCAGAGAAGCATTGACCAAACCACCAGTAAGAGGCTGCTAAGTGGAGCTCAGCACCGTGTCTGACTTTCCACTCATCCTCCCTCCCCGGTCTGTAGTGCTCTGTTATTTCAGGAGTTGCTGGAGTGCGCGGAAAGGAGCATTCCAAGTGGTGGGAACCATCTGCTTCAAAGGGTGTTGCTGGCAGCTCGTTTCCTAGCTGCATCTTAGTCAGGATTGAGAATTTTCTAATTTGAGGCAATGACTAAAATCTCCGCGCTGATTGTGTGTGTCATCCTCAGCAAATTTCCGGTGTTCTGGTTATCATGCAGGAAGACAGCTGGATGCAAATACAGACAAAGTCAAGTCCAACGGAAGAGATGTGAGGTTGTGCTCGCGCAGGCATGCACATGCAGGCACACCCGTGCCAAAGTGCCGCTGTGATTGCAAAATAGTCGCTTCCAAATCTTTCAAAGTATAATTCTATATTTTCCTGACATTATGGGTTTTGGATAGGTTTCTGTGCAGAAAAAAAAAAAAAATCATCTTACTGTGAAATCTAGTGTGTCTGTTAGAGAAATATAATTTACCATTTCAAATTCCACTCATGGGTAACTTGTTGATTGAGAATTTGGTTGATTTTCAAGGTGACAAATTCAAGCAGTTGTCTCTGAGTGGACGCTTCACTACTCTGTACAAAGCAATTTATTTTTTTCTGTTTCAAAACTGTCTTTTGGACCTATCATGAATGGACCAGCTTCCTTGGAACCTGGATAAAATATTATTCTTTTACATACACAACAAGCCAGTGGAACAGTAAAAATAACATTGGTATAAGCTTGCCAAGGGGATTCAGTTGAACCATTAGGTAAGGCCTGCCAGATATATATAGTTTCAGCTGTTAAAATTACATATTCATGTGTTTTCCATATATCTATTGGCGTCTCTCTCCAAGAGCTTTGGAATATTTTTTTATTAGGCGGCAATTAAACAACAGCAATTGAGACAGGGTATTCCCCAGAAATTGCAAGACGAGGAGCGTGTGGTGGCCACTTGCAGAGCTGGTCATTAATCTCAAGGAAATTAAGTGAGTACAGACTTGGTATGGAGACATGATGTAGGGATGGATGGGACTAAAACATGATGTCTTTGTATAAGCATTTTGTAGATTTAGGTTTTGTACAAGGCATGTAATTCAATTGATTCTCTACAGTCTAGCCAATCTATATTTGTCCATATTACTCTCCCCTGCCCCCTAGAAGTTCATTTGACCTGGTGCCACATGACCTGGTGCCATGCAAGGCTGTATCTCTGGGAATAATTCACTCCTGTGCTAGCCTAGATTTTTGCTGATTTCCCTGGCGTGTAACTCCAGCTTTCTGTATTTATAAAGCAGTGAGTCAGGTTCTCTGCTTTTTGCAATGAAACATAACGTTGACTAGCTGCTGGGATGTTTTTGTTGGTGTAGCTTTTCGTTGCTGAAGGAGTTCTGCCTTATTGAACCTGCCTAGTTGGTAGGACTTACAAAGTTGTCTTGATGTAGCAAGACGTTATTAATCAGAAGAATATTCTTTTTGCCATATCCATGGGTAATTATCATTTTACAGATCCCTACCCAGAATCAGGTTGGATTGGAGTGCGAAGTCTATTTCTCGATTGCGATGAGTACCATTCGAGAGCTGTGGGTTCTAAACCGAGAGGTCACATTTTTGGTATAGATGAGTCTGTACGCTGCTAAATTAGGCAGGACAGTAGCGAAGTCATTCAAAGTGCTCACAATGGCTTACACATTCTCACCCACCCACCTCCAAAGTATTTATGTGACCTCTGAAAGCTTCTGTTTCTTCACTCACTTGGGTTAAGCATTGACACCATTTTCTTAGGAGGCCTGTGCTTCAGGCGCAAGCAGAATGTACTGTTTGATGGTCAGAGCAGAAAATGAACTGAGAAGGCATTGTGAAAAACTCCAGCATGGAAATCCACACAGATGCAAATTCTCAGGTATGAGATGGTGGATGTCTATGCCATGTCCCCGACCACTCTGTACTCTAGTCCTATCATGTTCACGTCACCTTGGTGTGTCTCTGATTTTACATTCACCACATTATTTTGCAGTTTTTCTCACACAAGAGCCATGACAATACTCCAATGATAAGTATTTAAAAGCATTTTAGAATAATATGACAGTGAAACCAAATGTAACTCTTAATTTACATTAAACCCTTAAGTTTAAAGAAAGTACAGTAAACATTTTTTTTTACGTAAAGCTATTTTTGTGATGTATTGGGATCTCATATGTATGCCACTGTCTTCCTGCAGTTCTGTAAGAACTATATGAATATTAATCTGGAGCCTTCCAGACAAGATTATATATCTCTCTATATTTATATTTTTATTATGTTTTATTCTAGTTTTAAGAAGAGAGTTTTTTGACCAGTCTTGGATAGCTGTGATGATTGCTTTTGGGTTTGGAAAACTGGTGTTCAGATTTCCCAGTCTGTAGAAACTGTACCAGTGTTGATTAGTTTAGGGAAGGCCTGTGGCCTTGTGCAAGAAAGTTCTGATGTGTCAAGTGTACAGGTATTGATGGGAAAATATTCAAATTTTTCCTGCTATAAGAAAAAAAAAAAGACAGGATTTTCTCCTTTTTTTCCTCTTTTTTTTTTTTCCCCTTTTATATCAGTGGTCTACATACATTTACTTAGAGAAGTTTATTGGCTGTATAGATGATTGTACTGATGTAACACAAATGTCTCTTGTCTTGACATCTTGAGAGAAGTCAATCGTAAACTCCTGTCATGTCTATTTTCTTTGTCTCTTATTTCTTGGGTATAATGTAGGGTAGACAGCACTGACAAGCTCAGAATACCAGTTTCTTGAAGCTGAATATACACCAAATTCTAAATCTCAACGCAACAGAACTTTAACTGTCTAGATTAAGCAATTGGATAACGGAAAAAAAAAACCCACAAGTTAACTCCTTCTTCCCTAAAGTTAATGGATAAATGATAAGCATCACATTTGCTTTACAGCTCTATCCAAGTGCCTACGTGGAGTGTAAGTTGTGCATGAAGTAAAAAACAGTGCAAAATACTGGAATTATTTTACTAACACTTTGCGCATATGAGCCACGGTGTGCTGCAGGCAGTGCACCCGGAGCAGCTTTATTCTGTGCATTATACTTTTTAAATATCAGTACCCCCATTCACAGCAAGGAAAAGCAGTGCACAGAAAAGCTAAATGCTAAATGTCCCACCGGAGGTTTTTGGTGAAACTAGGAGCAGCACTCAGATATTCTGGCTCCTGTTTCACTATCTTAATTACATAATTAGCCTTGCTCAAATCAGGTCATGTGGCATTCAATCTGACTTCCTTTGCTGTCGTGCTATCTGTGCTATGTAATTCTCATGCCAAGATAGTGCACAGAGCCTTAAATAATCCAAGATATTCTAGTAAGGCATGGTAAAATGTTAATTTAAAAAAAAAAGTCACATAAACATATATATAAGGAAATTAACACTGTTACAGATTAACATAATCAAACAAAATATGGTTCATTACAACTGTATATATTACCATGCATTTAAATGAATGCTGATTGAAGGAAAAATGTATTTTCTCTGCACTCAAATGAAACACAAGAGCAAAAGAAGTGAGCTTCTTTTAAGAATCTGTAACTAAGAAATTTATTTCGCAGGTAACAAATGGTAAATGGACAGGAATAGTTATTTCTGTTAAAGGAATAAATCTGCTGAAATACTGTGAATCATTTTCTGTGCAGCAAGCCACAATATATACAATAATGCAGTAAAATCCTCCACCAAATATCTGTTAAAGGAATAAACCTGTCAAAAGAATTAATTTTCTGTGCAACAAGGTTATTCATTCAACAGGCTTCCACCATATGTAATTTATGAAGCAAATTATACTAGTCAAGAAAGGAAAGGGAAACTCATACAATGCCATTTAAACTACAGTAAGATTGGCTAGAAGAATGCAGTCTTAAAAGTCAGGAAATCACCCAGTAAAGCCAACTGTCTGCACCTTCGGTAAGCAATGACGTTTGCAGTATATGCCAAATGCTTTACCGTGACTGTTGGGACGAAAAAGGAACATACTCCTCACCATGTATGAAGCAAACCCAGCGTTGTAATAGTCAGGGGAGCTGTTCGCATTCAGATGGCTATTCGAGAACGTGCTTTCCTGGTGTATTCCACATTCACCGGTCAACAGGAGATGCAGTTCAGTTCTAGCAGAATCAAAGGTACTGAATCAAAGGTCCAGTGAATCATAAGGTACTGAAAGCATTACCACTCATATGATTTGATCCTGAAAAATGCAAGAATATCTGGTGATGCTTTCTTTATCGCTACTTTCATCCGTACGCTGTTTTTTATTTTGGTGCCAATGAGTTGAACTGTAAGAGGATAAGGAACTCATCAGCACTCAGAAAATGTAGTTATCCCTTCCACTTACTGTAGTCCTTCTGTACTAAATAGGATCAAAAAATGCAACGCGAAGATGTGTTGTGTTTTACCTGTGGCTATACCTTTAGTGTCTGAGCCAAATTCATCAAAATAATCAAACTTTGCTGCATGCCAGATCTATACATTGAAAATCTCTTTGTAATTTTTTTTCCTTGGATATCTGTACGGGGGCCACTGCAACTTTCTGTCAAAGTCTTGCAATCCAGCCTGAAGTATCATTCTCAGTGTCAAGTTTAAAGCCCCTGAAATACTTTATTTTCAACAGTCTTTATTTTCATCCAACACTCTTCCAGTCTTGGGCAGATTAATTTGCACTGTAGGTTCCAATACTACTATTTTAATAACTTTTTGTTAACCTCTAAGCAACTAGAATGTTATTCCTAGAGCAATGCTAAAGTTTCCTTAATAAAACCTGCAACAAGGTGAAAGTTGCTTTGTTTGAGCTTTTGTTACAAATCCAGAGCTGAAGTCGAGTTCAGTGAGGTTCATGGACCTTTTGGCAGATGTGGGCTGAGCGTCAAATGATGTCAGGCCAAGTATGAACAAATATGGACTAATTTATAATTCTGGGTGGAAAACAAGTGAAACCAACCAAAATGTGGTAACTAAGTCACCTTTTCCTTTTTTAGGGTATTCTTTATCTAAAGCTAATAGAGGAATTCAAGGTATTGGATTCCCATGACAAGGGTGATCCCATACAAAGATCACTTCCATGGGTAAGGATCTTTGTAAGGATGTAAGAAACTGCGGACATCATATCTGATAATTGGCAAAACTACAAAAAACACCACAGCTACCTTTACTTTTTGGATGATGTAAAAAGAGTTGCTTTCTTTGAACAGCAACTGTAGTCACCTGGAGTAGTACTCACAAGGGAAACAAGCATGAGCAATAATTCACCTCCAGTTAGCAGATATCGTCCAGTGGGGAAGCTCAGACAAAGATTACATAGAAGAGATTTAGAATTCCAGTGATTGTCCATTCCCGGTCTATTTCTTTACATAAATTTGTCAAAACAGAACTAAAAGCTGCAGTTACGATCCAGAAGTCCATATCTGCGATTGAGCTAGATGTGTTATTTGAAAAAATGTACCTATCAATTTGCAATATCACTTTATTTTTTTTCCTGCAGGCAAACTAAAGAATAAATCATCTCCCATGTAAATCCACTCATCTGTTTTTGTTAGGTTTTTTCTTTTTTTTTCTTTCATCTTGTTTCATTTTGTTTTATCATTCAGTGACTGAAATCTGATCTCAAAAAAATGTAGACAGATGTACAGAAGACTTATTTTTCCCTTGGCACACTGTTTAAAAACTTACAAATTTACTCCCCGCTTTCAGATCATTCTTCTTGAGGTGTTCCAGCCAGGCATCCTTACTGGCTGCCACATCCTAAATTCTTTGGGATTTGCTGTTGGCCTGAATCTGTTGCGCAATGTGAGCTCATCATCTAAGAAATGGATATTAAAAATATCCATGACTTGAGATGTGATTCATATACCCAGTGGCATTTAAGTAAACAGCAACATCACTGACTCAGGGACCCAGTTTTGCTCGATGACATACACTAAGTGGCAAAAGCAACACCATTTTAGGGAAGAATAGAACTTGAAGATTATTTTGTATCTATATTATTGACTGGGAGGGAGATCTGGTCTCCTAAGTAAGTGTATAAAAAGATCTAGGAAACAGAGGCCAGAAAAATAAATCACTGTTGAAATAAAATTTTTAAAGTTTCCTGCTCCTGAACTCCTCAAGAAAGGTCTCATTTTTCCTTCCTCTGATATTTTGAGCGTGGCAGAGAACTGTGAGCCGTGAAGTGCTTTCTCGGTGATGGATTTTACTGATGCTATAGCCTGAGTTCTGCTGCCAATGAATTTTTGTTTACTGAGTGTACTCACCAGTGTAGTTGGGCTTGTTGCTTAAGTAACTGTTTAAATTGCTTATGAAGATTTCTCAAATTAGAGAATGTCCTGCGAGATCTAAAATATTGAAATGCAAGCCATTAGTTGAGATTGACAATAAAGTCTGATTAATAGTTTGATGTTTAAAACAATTGCATAAAAATATTGTTTGAAATTATTCACTTTAAACAGTTGGCACTTTAATGCATAAATATAATTACAGACTCTTTAAGAAGGGCTTACTTTTTGCCTTGATATATACGCTAGCAATTGTGTATTTGAAATAGAATCATAAAATGTAAAACTTTTCTATTTAATCACTAGTGTCAAAAATTATTAGGTAATAACCACTGCAGGAGAGAATGTGGTAAAAGATACAAAGGCCCATATTTAAAACATAATTTTTCTAATAGTTGCTATGATTTTAAGATGTCATGTCGTCATATGAAGGTGAACGGGTCAGATGCAAAATTGACTTTTTCTTTTTTTAATGTTAAGTGATCAATTTATACTCATAGAGGGGTTAAGCTTACTGGAAGCCAAAGTCCTCTTTGACCACACTCTAGGTACATGACTGACTGCTGGGACAACAGCAGCTTACTAGTCTGATTTTCACAAGTGGCATAGGTTAAGTAAATCAGCCTAGCATCTTCATCCAGCACGGTACTTCTGTACAGTGAAGATGTGAAACATGGAGCTGTGGGAAGTTCTCAGAAGAAATCTGTCACCTCTCAAAATGTTGTTTAATTAGCTCACACCTTGTTGTTTCCCACGAGGAACCAGGATTTTCCCCTTCAGTTATTTAACATCTTTCTGCAGTACCAATGTACGTGCTTGCATGATAGAGGGAAAGGAACTTTCACAGCTCTATTGGAGGCTATAAAAGTGTAGGGAGGAGGAGAATTGCATCTAGTGTGTGTTCTTACTGTGTTTAAGACCTTTTTTAGTCAGTAGACGTGGCTATGATCTTTGTACTTCGCTGTTTGTCTTGCCAATCTTTTTTCAGATAAACAATAATTGCTATGAAATCTATATCTGTTATTTCCAGTCTGTTTGTGACCGTCAAAAAAGCTGCACGTTTTAAGACACAGCCACACACAAATAATACCTTGTGACTTGCAGAGCAGAAGGTTAATGTATTGGCATTAGTTGTTATTGCAGTAATTTATTTATCATTGGGACAGTGCTCAAGAGTTTACAAGCCTTGCAGAAAGGAGTCCCTGCCCTGGACACCAGGAAAAAGTGTTCTGCAACTATAGCTCTCTGCTTTCCCAATGGAGCTCATAGGACCAGGCCCAACAAGACAAAGTAGGAGAGAGCAGCAATGCCTGTGTGGCAGGATACTGGGCCAGGTATTTCTGCTATTACCCCTGTAGTGCCTTTGAGTGACCAGTTTTAAGCGGAGAATCTGGGTTTGTAGAGTACTTTACTGTCTTGTAGCTCTCCAGTGTTTACTGGAGCCATCCAGGGGATCATCTGTGCTGCCACGAGTGCTCGGTCTTCCATGGCTAGAAAGGGGATGGAGACCAGGCGCGGAGGAGGAAATCCCTTTCTCAAGGTTTCAGGTACTCCTGGACTGCTGCCAGACTGGAAATAAGATTTTTGTTTCCCATAATAAGTGCAATCCAGAGGTGCAGAGAAAATTAAAATAAATTCACAGACAAAATTAAAATTTAGATTGAGACACCAAGCATTATTAGTTTTTATCTAGAAGGCAGATGATGCTACATAGCAAACCAGGTGATTTTTTAAATAGTATGTGTTATCATTTAATATTAGTTACTGAGAGTAATTTGAAAAGCAAGTAGACAAAGTGAATGAGGTAGTTCAAGACAACATTTGGTTCAGTGAGGAGGACGCACATCAAGATCTCTGATTAAAAGACAATCATTTATTTCTTAGTCCCCGAAGTGCCACAGAGAAGCTGTTCCTGATAACACTTCTCCATTTTGCTGCAGTTCACAGCAGGAGCATCCCAGGTAGGCACAATCTGGTTGTCCTGTTCAGGCACAGTTCCTCGGAGCCTCTCTTGAGCCCTGGCAACAAGATATCAGGCTAGAAAGACATTTGTTACACCTTGTCTGGCCTTTCTTCTGTTCTTACTTAAGAAGTGCCTGGGTTTTCCAGTTTTAAATTTTCATTTAAATGTAAATTATATTAGTAAATTATTTTTATTAATTTTATCTTATTAATAATTTTAAATTAAAATTAATTTTAAATTTGAAATTATTCTGTATGCCCTTTAATGTCAGCTGTTCGAATGTTGCTTGCCAGGAACCATGGATAGAAGCAATCATCAAAATTTTGCTCTTGAGATAAGCCAATGCAACAGTACGCAGAGTGCCACAGGGTGTTTAAGTGATCTGGTCCAGAGATGCTCCAGTGAATCCTCCAAATCAGCTGAGGATCACTAGAGATGATGATTATTTCCATTCTCCTGCAGGGTTTTGTAGCAGCCAATCTATAAAACCATGGGGGTTTTGCCTTATTTCCTATCAAGAAATATGTGAGCACACTCCAACTCTGTTTGCCCTGTAGGGGAAAGAATTTCAAATTCACTGCTCATTGGTATTACTGCTTACTAAGGGTTTAGCTGGTGAGAGTAGTAGAAGTATTGCTAGCAGATACTTCACAGCTCTCAAAGGCGATTGCTCTGCTTGTAACAAAACTGTCTCTCAGCCCGTACTGGAAATATCTCCACCTTTACCTTTGCAATCCAGATGAGTCAGCTGAATTCAGTCCAAACTGATCTACACAAAAGCAAAGAGGACATGTTAGTACTCTTCCTTTTCATCACCAGACTTATCTTCTCCACTTAGAGTAGGTTATTAGTTCAGGAAGATCTATGAAGTTTGGATATCAGCCAACAGAATGCCATTTTTAAATACAGCACCTAGGAAAATCAGTTTAATTTTGTGTCCAGTATCTTCTTTGCACTGACCATCTGAAAATAATTATATGCATGTGTATGCAAATATATATACATATGGAGGAACCAGTGCTAGTAATGAGACTAAATATCTCTAGAGTCTGTTAAGCTCCTCACTCTTCACATTGTGATGTGTGAGCGGCTGTTTATTTGTTTGGGGTTTGTGCTTGTTTTTCGTTGTGTATTGTTACTAGAGCAGATGGGCTTATCTTCTCAGAAGGGCTTTTAGCAAAGTGCTTTATCAGATAACCCTTCTGATGTGCAGCACAAAAACAGCTTCTTTGTCTTCATAGCAGGGATGTATGGGAAAATCTCCCTCCTGGTTTCACATGTGTCCTTGCTGCATTTTCGTTTGATGCTCTTGCCTTCATCGTGATTGGTGTGACAAGAGTTTACAGCAGAGAGGAGTCAGCAAAGCACTCTGATGATAAAATCTTCTGGTTTGTTGACACTATGGCCATTTCTTTGTAATTCATGAGTTTGCTCACAGTGGGTGATTTTAGCCTGTATATTGACAGGAATTTTTAATCTCTATAGTATCTCTGGGATGATGCAAGCAGAAGGCGACTGTTTCTGTCTTTCACGAGCGTTCTTCATCCCTACTGTGTTGGCTCTAGATGTGTGTTTAATACAAGGGTAGTTATCTCTTGCTGATCTCTACTTGGCAATGGCCACAGAAAACAAATCTATGTTGATTTAATTAGATCTGTCAACAGTCCTTGGTGTTATTGACAATGAGGTTTTGTTGACTTGCCTGCAGAGCCTTGTGGAAATGGAAGACCTTCCTCAAGTTTAGTATTTTCTTAGTGTCCCATGAAGTGTCCCCAAACTAATATTCTCAGCAACAGGTCGGTTTATAATGAAGTGTTCAGACTTGATTATTTTAGGAAAATTAATAGCATTTGATGGGTCCATATGGCAGAGTTAAAACTGGGAGGGGTGATACAAAGAGAGAAGGAGGAATGTGCTTTATCATGGTTGAAAGCCCCCAATTTCATGGTATTCTCTGAGCTGCTGTTGCAAATACTGTACAGCATCTTGACTTAGAGGTCTGTGAACATCTTGGTTGTTTTGTAGCAGCATTGTGCCAGATAAAGAGGAAGCCGTTTTATGCTTTGACAATAATCTTTGTTAATACATTTTCCAGCAGGGGAAAAAATATTCCTAATTAAGAAGTTTTTTTTATGCCTTACAAAATGGAAGGGCAAAAGGTTACTTGTTCCAGGGAAAGAACAGGGGAGTAGATCTGAGCGCTGACAGTGGGATTGGCTTGGATCCACCTCTCTTTAAGCTTCGTTTTTGCAAGCTCTCTGCCAGTTTGGAGCACAATGAACCTCTTTCCATACCTAATGACATGCTGGATGTCAGCCCTGGCCTCAAGAAATCTCAACTGCACAAACAGAAATTAGGTGTGTTTCTGTGCAACAAAAACAACATCTTTCTCAACAGCAATAATTTTCATGCCGTTCTGAAGATGGCTTATTTGTAATCCATTCAAGTCCACATGTAAAATACTTGCACTGAAAACACAAAGATAAAGCAAGCTGTAATAGCGTATAAACACGTGCAAGAGAGCTGGATTTCAGAGTTATATCTGCATTTATGGCTGGAATATTCACGCCTTGATCTAATCCTCTTCTTCTTAGAGGGGATTTTTTCAGAAGTTCTTAGGGACCTGTCATTGGAGCTACATCTTGAAAAGGGCACGTCTTTCTCTCATACACCTCAAACAAGGTGGCCTGATGTTTCAAAAGCTACTCAGAATTCAAACACTTCCTTCGTGTACCGAAGTGGAAGAGCATCTCTTTTGAAACTTTGGCCACTTGTGGAGGTGTTTAAATGGGAAGACTCGGTGCTAAGTAGGGCGGGTAAAAAGTTTTCCCTTGAAATATTTCCTTAGGGAAAATGGAGGTTTTGACTGAAATATTATTTCACAAAGAGCATGCTTTCTGTGATAATAGTGAGTTTTAATAAAAGAAAAATGACCACTTGAAGAACAAAAAAGATTCCTGTTATAAACTAAAATTTAAAGCATTCTCAATTTAAAAGTTAGCATGTGCCCTTTGGAAACTTCGTTGCATTTTTGTTTTTTAACAGCATTTTCCTCAAAGAGGAGGCTGGGCAAGAAGAACAATTCTTTCCAGCTCTAACAGAAAATTTTAAGGTGAAACAAGTGGCACGATTCAGACAAACACAAGAAAAATGAACCTATCTTTAAAAACAACCCTGGAAACTTCTGAAGATCTACATTAATTCTCTTTTGTCACCAAAAACTGAAAAGTTTTCAGACAGCTATCAGCAAGCAATGGGGTACGTGTGCAGAAATCTGTAACTGAAGGTAGATTAAGAATTGGAGCATAAACTTCACTTACCTCCTGAGTAGACTTTGAGCTCCAAGGCCCTTAAAGGTTAACAATAAAATCTCAAATTGAATCCTCATTTTCAATATGAGACAATTTAAGTTATAAAACAATGAAGTGACATGAGCCTAGCGAGGCCAACGAGGACACTTAAACTGGGGTTGTCAGAATGCCCATGCTTTATCACCCATGAAAGGATGTAACTCTCCATGACATTAAGGATGCAGGGTTTGATGGAGTGTCACAGTTAGTTGACACCAGAATCATCCGAAATCGTAGACTCTCTGTCACATCCTGCCAGTGCAGAATAGAAACTAATGATTGTGCTGCTACACCATCGCAGGCATGCTGGGGTGCTGGTAGCTAGTAAATTATTACATAGCAATAAGAGTTGCCAACAGAAGTAGACTTTTAGAGCTAATAGCTAGGAAAAAGGGAAACTGTAAATGCGGGCTGGTTTGCTCCAATAGAGTAAGCTGCTGTTCTGAGTGTCTGATGGGACAAGTGGTTTGGGGAAGATATAAAGTCATGCTGGGCCCTTGCGTGAGTCGGATATCTATGCTTTTCTGCAGATGCGTTGTGAAAGAGATATTTATACAAGAAAACATGAATATTCACTTCTGGTCATGGAAAATCTTTCTCCAAAGGCTGATAGATTCAAAACATCAAGGCTTAGCTCTTTAAACAAATGCATATGTATAAAATAGAGGAACATGCCATTTCAAAATAGGAATTTGCAGAAAAAAAGAAAAATATTATTTAAGAAATGTCATTCTGAATCTTTCATAGACTCCAGAACTCTATAAAAAACAGAAATTTTAAACATCTTTTGCACCCAGATACAATAGGCTTTAAAGTATGATGGAAAAATAATGTGATTTTAGATTAATAGCTTTTTATAATTTTCTCCAAAGAAGCAATATCAAAAATCAACGCAGAAGAAATGCAGAGGGCAGATGCACTGTATCCTTAACTAAATGATCTTTCTGAACACAGTCCTGCCCAGGATGCAGCTGAGCACAGAAATGAAAGTCTTCTGCGTGTAAATTGCTGGTATTTAAGCATAACAAGCTACCCAGTTACACAGGGGAAAAACTGACTGATTTTGGATCATTGCTGATCACAACCTGTCTTGAGTCAGCGGTGGCACCCTGCTGTGATAAAGGTAGTCACTGAGTTGCAGCATTCAAACAGACCTATCACCCATGAGACATGGGAAGCAATCCCTTCTCTCAACACCGCTGTAGATCCCGGCTGGAGCACCTTTTCCTGGGTTAGGTTCCTTATTTCGAGAGAAGTCACGTGTTTGGAAAGAAGGCTGAACACAAAGTCTAGAAACCCTGATGCAGCAGGACAGATTGGATGAACGAGGTTGTTTAGGCTAAATAATAAGTGCTTGAGAGGGGACATGATAGTAATTATAGAAGAATAGCGTCAGGGAAGACAGAAACAATTTGTGCATAATAGAAAGGACATGACATAATGGGCTTAAATTACAGTGAAGAATTCTGGTGAGACATTAGGAAACTTTCATAACAATCAGGATAATAAAGCACGAAGGTAGACTGCCTGCGGAGCCTGTGGGATCTCCACCGTTGGAGATCTTCCAGAGCAGGGCAGACAGACTTCTGAAAGGAAAGACAGGAGGATAATTGATCCCGCCTCAGGGCAGAGGGATACACCAGGTGACCTCCCGGAACCCGTAACTCTCTTGGTTTGAACTGTGAATACCCTGCATCCCCATCCTTCTTAAAACTTGTTTCTTGGTCTCGTCTCTCTTTTCTGCTGGTTCATATCTCTCAAATCTATTTCTGATTTTCTTTTAGAGGCTTGGCCTTATCCACTTTCATCTGAAAACAAAAATTTAACTACTACCTCTGTGCCAATGATTCACAGGTCTCTCTGTCTTCCTACTTCAGACCTAGCTAACAGCCTTCAAAATAAAAGCTTGGCCTCTTTTTCTGATGGATCATTGCAGATGTTTTGCTTTCCACCATGGTCAGCACAGCTAAAAAAATCTCATTATAATCAGACCCCTGTGCCCCCTGCTTTTGCTTTGACCACACTGAATAGCACTGTCAGCCCGCTGGTAAGGCAGGTCTAGAACTTGAAAGTTATTTTACCTGGGACCTCACCTGGCTCCCTATTTCAGACTTTACTTGTATTTCATGGGGGAGAAGGAATAATGGCCCCACAAAATGGCTCAAAAATATGATCTCTCATCATCTTCATCTTATCTTCCAGCCTTGACAAATGCAAGCTTTCTCCTTGACCCATTCTCAACACCACTGTGAGCTGCGTTGCTGTCTTAGCTGCTGCTTTGACCCTGCCAGACCAGGGAACTGCAGCTCAGCAGAGCAAGTGCCAGGCTTTGCAGGTAGCACACCGTACCCAAACATGTGTTCCTGCCTTGTTACACCACTAACAATTTGTTGTTCAGCAGTGAAAACATGCTGAATAATGAAAGATGCCTGGAGAAAGGAACACGGTGTGTACATGTACCTGCAGCGTGTTGTTCCTGTTTGAGTACACAACCCTGATTAGAGGCAAGGGAGTGTCAGGCTTGCTTGGTGGATAAGCACGGGTTCCTCTGCCAAATGAAACTCTGGCTGCAGAAACAGTGTCCGCTTTTGCTTTCCAGAAGGTAAATACACCCACTGAATTCCCGCCGTGCGGCCCAACAGCATGGCAAACACCTCTGTGCTGCCGGGTGCGATGCAAAGGGAGTGTACAGGACCTCGAGCCTCAGGATCCAGCTCTGTGCTGAATCAAACTGGCCTTTATTTGAAATCAAAGGGATGCTAAGGGCATGTCCAGGTGCAGCCGTGTACCTGATCAGAGATGTACTTGGACCAGAAGCTTTTTAGGACAAAGATCGGTTTTGCTTTTTGTCTGTTTGTGCAGGTGCCTAGCGCAGCTCCATGACTAAGCTCCCTGGCAATCCCACAGGACACGAAAGTAAAATAAGTGAAAGCTGCTTTTCAGTGGAAAATTAATGGGCAAAACCTTCCTACCTTCCTCCTGAAAACACGCTGTGGTGCAGCGGAGCGTGGGGAGACATTGCTGGTTCTTTAGGCTTAGCTGTGACCATGAGCTTTGGTCGCTCTCTGGCAAGAGCTGGTGTTAACGGAGAAAGCAGAAGATGATTGTGTTTAGACCATGGATTGTCCTAACCAGCTGCTTGTGGAGTGGCTATGGAGTAGATGAAACCCTCACACAGTCAGATCAGGGGAGTAATGAGGTCTGGGACTGGGAAAGCAAGCAAGGACAATGGGCAAACCAACTGGGACTGTGCCACAAGCCTCTGAAGTCTTTAAGTAGCTTCGTTATGTCAGCAATAAACAAGGGAACAGCTTTGCAAAAATTCAGATTCCAAATACCATTATAATTAGCATTATTTCAAGATTAAAGAAACCACCACTTCCGTGTAACAAATTATCTCCAATTTAAAAGCAAAAATAATGTATTTTTTGTTCATAAAAAATGCTCAAGCGGAAGCTTTCTCACATTAATTATTTCAGTCTATTCGGAAAGCATATCCCTGCTTGCTTTTTATTATGCCTTCCAGCTCCTTCTTTGAAAAATATGTTAAGAAGCTGCAAGCTATTTTCCAAAAAAATGAAAAATAAATAATCTTTGAAGCAATTAGAGCTGAACGACAGAATGTATAAATATTTTTTTTACTTATTCTCCCCCTAGATTCAAATCCTCCATTTTCTGCCCCCTCCCATCTTGGCAGCAGCAATTCAAGCATCTTTTCTTGAACTTTGGAGGCAGACAAGTGTTAGTCTTTCCTCCCCTAGAGTTGAATCAAATCGTATTCTGTAGATTTGACTGGCAAGAGCTTTTATAAGTGAGCTGAGGGTTACTCCTGGAGGCTAAGTGCATTATTTCTATAATGCATTTGTCTTCGCTCTCCTAGGAGTCTAAATACTTCTGAACCTTTCCTTATAAAAGTAATAATTAGTGGACATGTTACAAAAAAAACTTTGCTTACATAAGAAAAATCGCAAAATTGAATAATAGGAACTATGGTCGGTAGTGTGAAATTATCTGGAATGTATTTTATTGTAAGAACAAAGAGCACTTTGAATGTCATGTAAATATCATTATAGAGCCGCTTTTTATTTTAATGAAGGCTTTGCACTGGTTCAGCATTGGGCGTAACCACTCAGCATTAGCGCAACTTTAAGTCAACCTGTGTTGCGGTGAGGCCGGCAGATACGTATGATTTTCAAAAGTATCTTCAGCCTCAGAAAGTTGAATTTAAAATGTAATTAAGGAGCATTCATTCTATTTTCATTGCCACAATCAAATCAATATGTAGCCAAATTAAACAAGAACAGTGAACTGTACAGCACTATCAGCTACACTAATAAAAGGTACCTGTTTTCAGTTCTCTGTAATATACTTTCTCCTTTTCTGTCTTTGCTTTTTGCCATAGGAACAGAAGAAGGTATCTAAACAGTTTCCTATTTCCCTGGCACCAGCTGGAAGTAGTCACGAGTTGCAGGTAGATAATACATTAATACAAAATTAGCCAGGAGACAAAAAAATCTTACACAGCAGTTTTCATAGGTAAGATGATTAAAAGTGTTATACACAATATTAGGGTGTGGGTCCACATCCTCATTCGTTTGCTTTCCCAAAAGGTGGATGGGAAGGTGTGCAGGGATCCTTCCTGGAGGTGGTATGGAGCATATTCTCCGTGGAGTAGGCGAGTTTGGGATCAGCGGAGGATTTTTCTTATGTAGGAAAAATTTGAGGTGTATCTGAGTGTGAAGACATCCCACGCAGTGAAAGTGGCACCTGCCTGCATGCCAGTGGGAGCAGAATAAGGTGACCATGTGCAGAAGGGTAAGACTGACCCCACCATAATGTCATTGCGCAGCGTTTGCTGACAATGGGGACAGTTACCCACTCCAGCTGATGTGTGCGAGTTGCTGCCATAGTCCATGGTCTTTTAACGAGGTTCTTGAAAGTCAAAAATGCTCAGGATCAGCAGTGAGAATTGCAGATGCTGGACAGTAAATCATGGGTATGGGCAGAGGGGACTACCATGACCACTTACTGTGACCTCCTGTACAACCTGAGCCCGAAAAGGCCACAAACAGGAAAAAGTTTTTTAGGGAAGTTTCAGTTTTGAAATCACTGTTTAAAAACTTCTAGCGACAGAGGATCTACTGCAACCCAAGATATGGCTGGTGGTGGTGTGGCTGCCAGGGAGCTTTCCAGCTTCTTTCTTTCAGAGCATCTGTCTAATTCCTACAGACTGTGATAAAGTTGCTCTATGATCCCTTCAGAGTTAGGCTAAATGAGCCTTTCCATGATACAACATCTTTTTCGATTTCTTTCATGTTTCCTATGACTTTCTACTATAATTGCCTAATTTTTCAATGTACATTTCAAAGTGTGGATCCAGAACTCAACACAGCATTCTCACAGAGGTAATAGCAGGCTGAAATACAGAAGTAAGCCTGCTAAGTATACTCTTATTTAAGCATCTTAGGATGAGTTCATTCTTCAATTCGCAGCTTAACACTTGGATATGATGTTGAATGGATTATACCCATGTCTTCTTCAGAACTAAAGAATCCCACATTTAGAGAGTGTGGTCTGAATGTTTTAATTACTAGATGTGTAACTTCGTATAAAGTCACATCTCTAACTCAGATTTTTGCCTTCAGATGGTTTATGGCCAATCTTGTTCACTCCTGCAAACATTTTTTCATCTGTGAGCTGTGCAGCAGTAGCTGATTTTCTCTCAATGTGTACTGATGTTGCAGGGTACAAAGCCAAGAACTATTCCCTACAAGACTGCATAAAATGCCACTGTGGGTTTTTCTGGTTTATTAATCGAAATGTCTTGGAGCAATAAAAGGAAAGCTAATGATATTGAATGTCTGCTGACCAATGGCACATTTACACCGCAGTATGAAGCATAGTTGTCTCCGAGCTAGCTGTGAGCTACGAGAGAAGGTACCATCTGCAGCGGAATGGAGCTTAGAGCAGTTCATTCTGTTTGTTTTCCTAAGTTAGTTTGTATCCTGTGATTCTGTAGCTACCACAAGGGTTTTCTTGCTGTACTTTTGGCTAGTATTTACTTGACTGAGAACTGAAGGTCCTCCCTTTCCTCTCCTGTGTCTGCATTCTTAATAATAGATTAAGGTTGCTAAATTGTTACTTGATCTTATCCAAAAACAAGTGGCATTGTGTCTCCTTTCAGCCAACAGGACAATTTTTTTGCCTATTTTTCTAAACCTTTTCTGTCTAAGAAATATCAGCTGTGTAATTTTCTTGTCCTTTTTGGATAGATCTTTGGAGATCATAAATGCTGAAAGCATTTCTTACTTGACAGGCAGAGGTGGCATCAAGTTTTATATCTGCAAGTACTCTGTTACTTGAAATGTAAAGAAACCTGCTAAAGCACGGTCCATGACAAGCAAGGAGGGACAAGGCATTTTAAAATCAACTGCCAGTCCCTTCATGTCATGGAAGTTCCTGGGCAAAGAAACAGTTGTATTAGAGGTAAAGAAAGACACATTTTCTTTTTGGATCAGTAGTGTAGGAGCAACACCCATTTGCTCATCTGGCTGTATAGTCTAACTAGCTGTTTGTTATACTAGTTACTAGGCTTCTGTAATCTAACCTTTTCATGAGCATGGGTTTTCTATTGAGTGTAGAGACAAATCTGTTCACCAAAGACATGTTAAGAGAGCGCTAGCTGAAATGTTGAGTAACGATAAATTCCTTTGAATTCCTTGTGCACATTCTAATCCACCATGATGAAACTTTCGTGTTTTGTCAGCTATTGTAATTTTACTTTCAGAAATGCAATACAAATTCTTCCTGGGTGACTTGCACATTTAGCAGTGTCTTTCAGAAGAATATCACTATTGTCGTGTTATAAATGGCATGTGTTTCAGTAGCACTCAAACATACAGGCTTCTTGCTGGTATATATTTGAAACCCCATTGTTTTTACTCAGCTGAAACCAAGCTTACTTTTTTTTATTTCTTTCAGTAATTACCTTATGTTTTATTGCCTGCAGGGAGAGACCCTAAATTGAAGCAAAGTTAAGGATGCGTAGTTGAAAACAAAGATCACAAAAAGATAAAGTTCCTGTTTCTATGATCTTGGATTATAGCAAGTCATGAAAAAAAAAGATTTGGCTCATCTTGTCAGTAAGAATCTGTTCATATCATGTTTCAGGTTTGTTTGTTTTGGAGCTATAGGATTTTTTCTAAAAAAAACTCATCTGTATGAAACATCTTGGGGAGAAGAAGGAAATCTACAGGAAGAAACAACCTGAAAAAGTATACAAAATTTTCTTTTCTCTCTGCCTTCCCCTCCCCAAACTATATCTTAGTAAGATATCAAAGATGAAAGATTCCCAGGAAGACTTCAAATGGTTTCCTAGTAGCAGAAAAACACTTTTCTGTCTCAGCTACAGGAGTCGCTCTACTATAACAAAATCCAATAGGACATATAAACGATATATGTTGCATATCATATGTTCAATAACAACAGAAAAGCCAGCCTGGCTAAAAATAATTATGAAGCTCAGCAGCTGTAATTAAAAGAATTTGATGGGAGATAGGAAACGTTTATGCGTCTTGGCAGAAAAAGACATTTTGAGGATTTTGATTGATGTCTTTTATGTTTGTTCTATGTATTGTACAATAGTAGATACGGGCACCGCACCAGTATTTTAACTTCACATAATGCTTGTGCGTCTTACTAGGGCAGATGAGAGGTCAACCTGAGAAAAACTGAATTTGTCACTGACTTCCGTTTTCCACCAAAAATGTCAGGGTAGATGATGCAAGTCTTTCATGGGTGAGCCCTTATAGACTCTAAAAAATTCAACTGAATTCATTTGTATGAGATGTACTTATCCAAATTGACATTCACCACAGTGATTAAATGCAGGCCAGTGTGGTTCACTGAGAAGAACAAAAACTAATATCAGAAGTCATTTTGGCGAGAAATATTAACCCCTGCATGAGCATTTCAACACTTCACCTGTGCTTGGAAAACGTCACAGCAAACAACTGATCTTACAAAGCCAGCCTGCTTCCAACAGTATCCTGTTGGTAGTATAATTTCTTCTGCTGTTAAGATAAAGAATGGGCCAGGTTGTTATCAGGGAGCTGACTTCAGTGTTTCCAGCGAAGCTGAGTGGATGTTGTCTGCACTAGTGTAATCATACCTTACAAAAACAAGGAGCTATCTTCACATCTCAATTTACATTATTGATGCAGTATGAAATAAGTCCCGTAGTAGATGAGCACTCTGGGGATTCTCTTGTTTGTCTCAGCATGTTAAATGACTGCAAGGCATTACACATCACAGATAGAACTGCTTAAGTGCATAATTCTTCCTCGTGGCTTTGCTAGGAGCTAAACGAACCTTCTTAAACTAATAATAAAATAATCTAAGATATAAAAATATGTTTCTTTTGGACAAATCTGACATGTTACAATGACAGAGTGTTTATGACTCACAATCACCACCTCCGCCACCAGCACTGCTGTATTTAGAAGCAGCAGGCAGTAGAGCGAAATAGGCAGCCCTGAAGTTTCACATCAGGATAAAAGTAGCTAAATTCTTACTAAATGGGGATTAGATATTAATGAAGAAAAAAGATGGTGGATTTCCAGGACTATGGCTCAAGGGAACGCTCTCCTATTTCACTGAGCCTTGTAGTTGTGTCTCAGTTCAGATTGCATTTTAGATATAAACAGATGAAGACTTTAGGGATGAAATATAAACATTCCCAAGTTCTTACAGTTCTAAATTAGGTACAGTTCCAAGAACATGGGTTTTGGTCCTAGTGCTGTTTATATTTGATTTTTATGTGTCAAGGAGTACTTATTCAAAGGTGGAAAAAACTAAACCAGGAAGGCTTGTCTCGTTAAATCTGTACATTAGAGGTGCCTCACAGCATGCAATGATTAATTGGTTCTTAGAGGAAAAATTTCTTCTCCCTCTAATGGAAAACTTTGAAAAGTTCAAGAACATACTTTTCTGCATTCAGAAAGGATGAATAGGATATAGTCGGCTTTCAGTGTCCTGCAAGATTTCTAGAAAAATATAGCGCAGCAAATCTGCATTATTGTTGCAGTAAGGTGAAGCAGAGGAAATGTCATTTATAAACCTCAGAAAAGACTATCAAAATCACTATGTACAAGTTCCTTTTTAGTCATAGCCATGTAAAACCTTTAGCGTCAGTTTAGATTAGCCCTTGTAACCTTTTCCCTATGCTTTCTCTTATGTTCACTCCTAATTCTCTTGCCAAAATTCCTGCAGTTGCATGTTACCTATTGAGCCGAGTTATTAAGGAGGAAATCTGCAGCCACAGAAACTTCTGGTAGCAGGAATTGCTCAGCATCCCGAGCGAGTCAGAAACCAGGGAGCTGTCAACGGGACCAGAGCCCTTCCCAGGGCAGGGGATGAAGTTGGGGTTTGAGCAGCCTGACAGGTAGATATGGTTCTGCAAAGCGTCCCTCCCTGAAGGTGAAGCACAAGGATTTCCAGAGGCCTGTCACACACAGCCCCATCACAGTCTCGCCAACCTTCACGAGAGGCAGGGAGGGCAAACTGATCCCTGTGGGATGCGCAGGCTCCAGCTCAGCCTGAGAGCAACAAATAGTTTTGCGGTTTGATTGATGCAATCAAAGCAAGAGACTCTACGGGAGCTGCGGAGGGGGCAGTTGCGTGTGTCCAGCGTCCTGATTAAAAATCAGAAGTGACGAACTGAACTAGGGTACAAAATTAAATATGTCTGTCGAATGAATGTGGAAGCCTTTGTATAAGAAGGAGAAGTCTTACACTGGTGTGATACTGGCTCAGGATTTATCCAGCCTGATGACCCAGTTTGACCTAAATGACTCTAGTTTTCCCGCAGCTTTGCTGGTTTTCTCTAGCAAATCTTAAATATAAGCTTTTTCCCCCCTAAACTTTTTTATATATTAAGCTTCTATTTGTGTAAATAACCATCTTACATATATAATAGCCTGTGAAATATTGCAGTATAAAGATGTATTTGACGCTTTTTCTATGATTTTTTTCCTCACCCAAAATATAACCACTCAGACATGTTTTTGGAATGACGCACATTTTAGCGGAAAAAATATTTTAGAAATATGCTTAGCCTGTTGGCATTTTTTCTTTTTGGATTCCTCTGCTTGTAAGCAAACTAACATTGTGAGCTCCGTTGGGCAAAAGAAATATTACTACCACTGTATAAAGTATGTGTATTTGAAATCCTAGTTAAACATTTTAATGTTAGCTTAGGTTTTCCAGTTGCCATCATTTCAGATAAAGAAATTTGTGAAACACCAGGACTAACTGTAAGAGAGTCCAAATGTTTTCTTCCTATTTACCAGCTATGCACATTCTTGCCGCAGTTACTCAATTTTTAAATCTTTCATGGCTATTGGTAAGATTCCAGGAGGTTTGCTAGTCTTGAAATGGAAAAAAATTCTTCGATGCCAAGAAAATGTAGTCCAATCTGCATTTAAAACTACTATAGTTAAATATTTAAAGGCTTCTCTGTCCCACTGCAAAGCATTTTGCAGCTTACCCTTAAATTTGGAAGTCTTATATTGCTTTGCCTTGATCATTTCCTCTCTGATAGCTTGTACTTTGGTCACCTTACCAGGGGAGCAAAAGTATCTCTGTTCTATACCACATTTCCCTTCTCAATCTAAATTGTTTTAATTGGTAACTCAGCCAATTTCTATTTAAACAACAATTTCCAGTGATTTTGGAAGAGGAGTGGGAAATTTTTACCTCAGCTCACCCTGTTACAGACTATGCCCCAACTGTATTCTCTAAGTCAGTCAAATGCATCTTGGTGATGCTATTATTTCTTTACCTATAAACCTTTTTTAGATTGAAACATAAAATTCCTAACTGAGAACACAGATTTTGAAAACACATCTTCCATTTAAATCTTCACCAAGTACCTTTAAATGTACCAAGTACATTTAAATCTTAACCGAGTACCCTCTAATCATCTTTCAGACCAAGGATCTGTCTCACCTTATTCGGGAGGTACCCAGCTTATATGCTCGGTAGCACAACAAAGAAAGCTTTGATTCAGTTGGTCCCAAAGAGCTCCCAGATTTTTTCCTTCTCTCGTGCAGAAGGCAGTGCCGTACAGCCACAAGAAACAATATCTATTTTGGTGCTGATCTTGCTCTGTGAAGAGTTGTGAAAGAGTTCTTTATTGACTGTTTCTTGTTAACAATGAAAACCCACTTTTCTGTTAAGAATGCTGTGAACAGCTCCAGGTGAAGATGTCAGTAAGGATTTTCAGGTTAGAAGACGCTGTGCCCAGCTGGTTCAGGCTCAGATCTCTGCTCACATGCCAACACATCCAACAAAATCTCGCTGGAGACAAATGTGCTCCAAGGGATGCTAATTTAGAGGTCGTTGTTCCTCTCATCCAACTCAACCATGCTTGCATGAAGCTGATGCAAATTTTTCAGTCATATCTTTGTTTTTCTGACCATCGCACCCAGTGCTGTACCGCTTTTCCATGGTGTTTGGGTTGTCTTCACAGTGAGGTAGAATGAATCTTGTGCCAGGACAGGATGAATGGGCAAACCCAATGCGTTAGCCCATTGCCAGTGGGGTAATCTGGGAGGGCCGAGCCTCTTCTGTGCCCCTACTTCTCCCCGAGCTTGTCTGCCTTACTGCATGTCGTGATGCTTGGCACCTGGTACAGGCTCACAGTTCTGATTGAAAGGAAACAGCCTACAACTTTAATTAGCTAATCAGCCAGTGGAGAAAAAAAAATCTGTAAAAGAGGAATATTAACAAAGCCTCAATGGTTGGTAAATGATACACTTTCAGTGGATCTAGTGCTCTTCCTAGCTGTTCTGTAACTGAACTCAGGCCTCCATGGAGTGCGTGTCCTCCATTCATTGAAATGCATGGCTCTTTTCATCTCATTCTAGGTGTGGTTTTTGTTTTGGTTTAGCTTTTTAGTCTCCTGATGCTTAAGCAAACCAGATATCCTTTCAGAGCTACAACACTGAAATCCTTGAAGGAAGTACACAGGCAGAAGTAACAAGATAACAGCACTATCAGCAGCAGAGCAGGTAACGACAGGTTTAGAGACTGAAATTATTGAGCTCGTTCAGTGTTCCCACATCTTGCAGCAGGAACAAGCTGTCCTGTTCTAAAAGCCTCCAGAGTGTTAGTGATGCTCTTATTCCGGCAGTCTGTAGTTCTGCTGACTGCAGAGTTTATCACGTAAGGAATTAGACTGACATGTTTGAAGTCTGCACATCCTCAAAACCAACCGATTTCTTCTGCCTGATATTTTATCCTTTCCGGCCTAGAGCTGGCCACTGTTTCAAGGTGTTGCTCACTATATTGTCCACTACACCCTTCCTTGTTCTCTTTGATGGCTACACAAGGCGTCTCCCACAGTCTGATCTGGTGGCCAGAGGGTGAGGAAACTCTCACCAACCCCTTTCCTTCTCAGCCAGGATTAAACGGACAGCACAACAGAGGGAACCAGGGGAGACTCCATCTCATCGGGAAATTTCAAACCTCTGATGTTCAGATAGCACAGTACGTTCTCCATAATACATCCCTGCTCTCCCTAGTATCCGCCTGTGAGTTCCAGTGGAAAAGGCGTCTCTACCCGTTTCTGTGATCGGTGTTATTCAGAGTTTGGCGTATTTCTTCCTCTTTGCTGCTGTTGTTTTAAAGCAGAAACTAGCTGTGCAGTTCTGCATCCACAGCCGCTAATTCTATACAGCCTGAGGACTTTTTGAGATGAGCAGCGCAACCTTTCTGCAAAGGTGTTTGCTGAAAGCTGGTACTCTCAGAGGCTGGGATTACTTTTGAACTCTTATACCAGACACTTGTGGCCTATCATGGCTGTGTGTACACCCAAATATGTTGGGAGAAAATCAGTGTTTTAGCAAAATGCCAATCCTCCCAATACCATTGAAAGACACTGGGTTTTTTCCCCCCAAGAAATTGTGTGCCTTATTTTCTTTTTGGAAGAGCAAGAAAAGGCTTGTTCAGCCTAAACAGGAATGTTTAACACACTGGATAACATCTTTGAGCATGCATCAGTAGATACCCCCAAAATAAATTTGCTGCACCAGAACAAAAGGGTGCTTATTAAGCTAAAGACAGGAAGGTACGTGTATACTCAGTATAGGCATATACTGTATATCCAGAATATTCAGCTTCAGCAGTCATTCAGTACATTTTGGACAATGTGCTGAGTCCACCACTACCGTCTGAAATCAGGTAACATACTTGGAACGGGATTTTCCTTTGTATGCATCTGTGTTACATGAAAGAAGTTGCAAAGTTTCATTGTACCAGACCTCATCTCTGCAAGGCGTTAAGGAAGGAACCTTGGGAACGAATGAGTTCTAGAAATTGTCTTCCATGTGACAGTAGAGGTATTTGACCTGATCTTTCATCTCTTTCTGTCTTCTGATTAAGTGACGGGGGGTAAAGGACTGGCTGTGAGTGAAGGGTGTGATACAGAAAACTGTAGTATAATTGAATATTTTTCTGCAGGTGATCATTCCAGCATGTACACACCCTGAGCCTCTGCAGGGGCAAAATGTTTTATTTTTTTAATAACCTTTAACTTTGCGCTTGGAATCGCTTGCAGACACAGCTCGCTGAAGCTGCAAAAGATAGAGGTTGGGCATCAGGCTCTAGCTGTGAACCAGCAGCATTCCCGGACTGCAGAAAAGCACATCAATTTCATCCCACAACCATTTTTGATATCCATAAAACATTTTTGAGGACAATTACATGCTTTTCACTAGATAGACCTATTCTTTTGTTAGAGTAAAGAAGGCTAACAATATTTCCCATTTTGTCAAGTTTAGAAAAGTGTCTTCCCTTGGTTCTACTTGAGAACTTGTCTCAGTTTTCTGAAATGAACTTCAGAGCTTTATCTCAAATGCTGAATACAATTTCTTACCCTCAGATTTTTAGGATTTCCCAAACTCTCTATAAGCAACTGATTAGCAGGATCCTGGCAGAGTTTCAACATTCACTTTCAGAGTTGTCAGTGCTACCAGTACCTCTTTGCTATGGCCTTTATCCATCTTTAATTAAAATAAACACATAGGTTGATCTACAGACAAAAGTATAGACATAGGTATTTCCATAAAGCATGCTGGATTGTTTCTGAGTTCCTGAGGCAGTTTTGAGGGGTTAATGATAGACACTTAAGAGAAACTGAATCCAATCAATCAGAAGGCAAATTTCAATTCGAAGTTAGCTTTGACAAGAAGAGAGTTTATTTCCTCAAGCAGCATTTGGATGGTAAAATAGCTGTGCTCAGATCCTGTAAACTGTCCCCCACTGGGCACCAAAGAAGCTTTAAAACAGTCCTGAAACCAGGGCACTTTTCATCACATGTGTTGTGATAAGTATGGGTTGGTTCTGTCTTGACCATGCTGTCTGGCTTGCTGCTGATAGCAAACCTCTCACACTAACCTCCTTGCTAGTGGTGGTGTTTCCTTGGCTTCAGCAGCTCAGTCCCTTGCAGGAGCTTGTGTGGGTCTGAAGACCCTTTATCTCAGCTGTGTACACCAGGACCTGGGAGGAGAGAGGGAAGGAGGAAGGCTCAGAAGCTTTCTGTAAAACCTCCTTTAAGTGCCTGTTGTCTTTGCTTCATGGATGAACGGTTGTAGGGCTGCCCTTAACAAAGAGGTGACGGAGTTTAATTTCACACCTATCACAAGCGCCTGTATGATTTCCCAAAGGAGCACAGGGACGGCTGAAACCTGCAGCCCTTGGTGGAGATGCTCTGCTGCCATGGTGATGTTGATGGACTGGGTGTAAGGTCTCACTGGGGCCTCACCAGGCACTAGAGCACTCTGGCCCTGTCTTACCCTAAAGCTTTTGTGTAAGTTGTCACTGATTAAAAACCCAAATTAAAAAATGAAAGAGACACCCTACTGAGAGGTTGGGAAAAGGGGGAATCAGTGTTCAGCTCCCAGACTTGCAGCATGGCTAACAGTGCACTCTTGCAGCTCTCTCCAACAGAGACAGGGATGTGGCCCTGGGGGAAGATGGTAGCTGTAGCCATGGTGCAAGCAGTCACTATGATGCAAGGGGTAGTTTATGATGCTAGCAGTGGTTATGATGCAAGCAGCAGGAACAATGATAGCCATAGAAGGGATCTGCTGGTTCAAGGGACTTTGGAGAGGCTGGTGGGCCGGGGGCAGAGCCCACAGCATGGTTCCTACCAGCTCCTGAAGACCTGCTCTTCTCCTGGCTGCAGAGCTGAGGCTTATGCCCCAACAGCAGACCAGGCAGACGGTGTATGAAGTCCCATGGGGATGGGGTCAAAAGTTTAACTTTCTACCCTCACTCCTTACCTAGTCACACAAAACTTCAGTTATTTGAGGAGTAAGAACTGAAAGTAGCTTTAAAGCTGTCTTCTGCCGATTTTGCTGCAGGGGTCCCCTTTGCTGTCAAGTTCAGTTAACATTTGTTTAAACAAGAGATGTAGATACCTGATAAGTGGCAGCACCTGGCTTAAAGATGCATTATGGACAGCAGAGAGTAAACAGAGCAGCTGTAAGATTCCAGCGTACAGAGGTCAAGACAACATCTGTTTTGCCTCGTGTACATACTCATACATAGTTTTCTGTTCTAGAAGTCACTCAAGCATCTAATAACTTCCTGCTCCAGGTGATCTTTCATCAAATTGTTTTCCTGCTCCAGTTTAGTCAGGATTTTTCTAGCTTGAGCAAAGTGGCTAAAATATCTACAGACTCAGCATGCTACCCGGCGTGATGCAGTGTCACAAGTCTCGGGCTGAGAGCCAGCGACAAGTTCAGCCAGGCAGGGAGAGGGATGGATGCGGAGCCAGCAGTTCCAACAGCGGATGCTAAACTGGTGCTGCTGTCAGATACGTCAGAGCTCTACATTAAATAAGAGCTATATAGCCTGGTAGTTTTTCCTTCATGCATTGCCTTAGGCTGTGGTTATGGATGCAGGCTGGGAAACCACCTTTTATTTTCAAGGCTGCTAAAGCAAACAGTATGTCTGACATGCAGCCTTGCCTCAGTCTGGCCTGCACCTATCAGTTTTCCTCCATTTAAATTGGGAGTGTTGGGTAAGGTCATGGGTTAGTCCCCAGAGACCTTGGATTCAGCCTGCTCTCGGGGCCATTGTGTTCCAAAGAGCATCTCCTAAGTCATTAGTCCCATTAAGCCAAACGGTTTCATATTCTGAAATAAAGACTTCATATTCTGCTCCTAAAAATTAATAATTGATCTAGTGTATCCGATATCATGTTTCAGTATTTGTGTTGCAGTAGCAGCTAAAAACCCACCAAGATCAGGTCTTCCTTACGCTGAATAAAGATACAGTGAAAAACAGACTGTAGATGAGAAACATATATTGTAAATAATTAACACCGAAGGAAGAAAAATTGCAATAATTTGATCCATCCTTCTGTCATGCTTTTTTCCTTTCTCATCTTCCATATCTTCTCAGACTCATACTCATCTAATTCATTTTTGCAACTGGGCTTTTTCATCTTTACCCATTTTTGTTTATTTGTTTTGGTTTTTTTTTCCTAAAAGGACCATATGGGCAATGGCAAACACTATAAGCAACTGGTGAACAATGTCACAGATGCCCGCTCAGACAGATACCTGTGACATAACTCTGTGTGTGTGGTGTTATCCCCCACTTGCTTGTGGTATTTCCTTCAGCAGTACTGAAATACTTTAATCTTCCTCTAGTTTGGCAGTTGGTTTATTAAATGTTTATTCCTTTTCTTTGCATTTGGGATGGAGCTGAAATTAGCACGTCCATTTTCTTGTTTAAACAAGAGAAACTTCAGTGTAAATAGCATCTCGTCACACAAATGCATTTTTGTCCTTCTACTGGTGTCAGAACAAAATGAAGGATGGTATTTGTGGGGAAAACAAAACCAAACCGAATCTCTTTCCTAAAACCAACAGGGGGAGCACAAACCTTTGGGTTTTTGTGAGAATTTTAAAAATAAGAGGTTGTGTCTACCACATCTTACCTTTCCAGTATGAGTATGACAGGTTTAAAAGCTGTAGAAATATTTTAATTCTTAGAAACTTCTTCCACTGACTGCAACAACTTGCACAAATCTGGGATTTAGCGGGTTGTGTTCGGTATGTTCCTGCTGTTGCAAAGGACTGGTTTGTGCTCTGGAGCAAGGACATGCCTTATTTATTCTTCTTGTCATTCAACCTCCTTCCACAGACTTTTCTCAAACACAAATGCAAAATGTACCTGCCCTTGTCCCTTGTCACCACCCTTTGGCCATCCCCACTGCTGCCATGGTGCTGCTCTGCAGCCCAGCAAGCTCCGCTCTCTCCTTCTGTTGAATGACTCACACCACGGCTGGGAGTCTGCTTTTCCCACAACTCGTTGTGCAATGTCCCTTTTGAACATTTGAGTAAAAATATCATCTGTTTGAAACGGAAGGCTTGATACTCTGCTAGTAAAGCATGAAGATGGTTCGGTTCCTCCTCTCTCTTTACCCTTTCACCTCGATTTTACAGACAAAGAAGCACCATTTGTGTTAGTTAACAAGGGGGTATCTAGGATGTGGTTTCTTAGAGCTGCTGAAGGACAGTAGGCCGGGTTCTCCAGCGATGTGAGTTACCATAACTCCATTGACATCAGTGGAGCTACAGCAATGAGATGGTAAAATTGTTGTCATTTATAGTTGTGCTTGGGTGTCCTGCTAGAAGGCATGCTCCAGTTCTAGCACAGCTTGTTCAGAAAGATGTACGTGCATGGATGTCTGTGATATCCTGAACACAGGACAGACGTGCAGTCAGACGGTCACGTTCAGAGGGTGCAGGAGACCTCCTCCCCCTTCTCACCTGGCTTTTGAAGTCAGGCAGATCTCCATGTGCACCAGGGCTTTCTGCGATGTGTAGCGGTGCGGCTTACTGTGAAGCATTGCCTCTTTTTTGCACAGTTGTGCAAGGTTCAGGCCTCTATCTATTTAGACATTTAAAACAAGTGACCAGATGCTGTAGGCTTACAAAAGCACTACACATAGCCAGCTGTGCCATATAAATCTTAGACCTCTTTTTTTTCATCATCAAGCTGTGGTTTGTTTGTGGTGTCTCATTTTTCCATCAGCTAGACATTCCTGTCCGTGCTTCCCATTTATTTGTTGGGATCACATAAAAACGTAGCTTTATTTATGCGTATGCTCTAATCCAGAACATAAACTGCTGCAGCCGACTCATCATGTATTGTCTGGGGGAATGCACATTGTAAAGCGCGTACGTCACAGCAAGAGGTTTCTTATAACTCTGTGCAGTCCTTTTAACTGGATCTCTGCTTTGGCCATCTGTTCTTTAATATTATAATGAACACTTCACACTTATCACTGGATTTGTTTGAGGATCTCTCACTTCTTTTCAAAGGTGATTAAGTATTATTATTATCTCAGTGTTTCAGACAGTGTAACTGAGGCACAGACAAGTTGGGTGACTTGCCAAGATGATCTGTTCGGCAAGTGTTAGAATTAGACTTGCACCTTCAACTTTCTGTTTCCTATTTCTCGTTGCTTCATACAGTTGCAAGTATGCTCTCAGTCAGCCTGTGGTAACATGTCAGATCATTCAACCTGTTCTTTGACCCAAATGCTATCATTTGGGTTGAACAAGTATTCTCTCGTTTGGCTACCAGCACATCACAGTGCCTGGATACACTGCAAAAAACTCAGAAGATTTCAGCACCCACAAATACTCTCTCAAAAAAATCTTCCTGTTAAAATTCTGCAAGTAGTTCAAATCCGGTGTTGACATTGCCAAGGGCTCAGGTTTAGCACTAAGTGCTATAGGTGATGTTTGGTAATATATTTGAATAATTGATTACCTGCATACCTTGACTGAACTACCTTTAGAACTGGGCTAATAAAAAAAGATCTGTGACTTGTAAATTGAATTCTCAGTTCAAATGCATTAATTTGACCCTTCTGATGTTTTTGTTGGTGTTTCCAGAGGCACCAAGTGGCAGCTTAGCTGGGCGGTGTTGAGATGCCACAAAGCATGCAGGCAAATTCGTCTGTACAAGAGCAGCCATGCGCATTACAATCATGAGCACTGAACTGGAAGAAAATGGAATTCAATCAATGAACACATAGATTAGGCAAATTGCAAAACATTCCTGTATAACGTTACGATTGGGCTTTCAGTGGAGCAGCTCTGCCATCGAAGGCCTGCTTCTAAGGTACATGATAAAATCAGGCAAGCTTCAGTGATCATCCCCTCTACTGATGTAATAGCTAAAAATGGACAATAACCTAAGTGCTGCCATGACTGGCCTGCTTTCCCCAGTAACTTCGAAGGTAGAGGGCTTTAAAATAAAGACCAGATATATTGCATATGTATCTTGAGGAAACAAAAATCTTAAATTGTGTCTCTGTTTCAAGACCAGTCATTACCAGAGTGTCTAATGTGCTTCCAAGCATGATCAGCTCTAGTGGACCTGTGTCAGTCACCCGCTCTTCTCCCACTCTTGGTTGCACGTGATTTTGTGTGACCCTTGAGTCCATTTGTCTAAGTCCTGTTGCCTTCAGATGAGAGAGTAACCTCCAAGTACCTTCTACTCTAGGTGGACCAAGTGAGCCAGTGGGGCTCAGAAAGGACAGGGTATGACCCAGGTGCCCAACAGAGTGGCTGGGATGGTGAATGCAGGCTCTAGAGTACATCCAGTGACCCACTGGTAAAACAGAAGTGATTCAGAGATTGGGATCAGTGGCCTGAAGCTGCTGCCAGCCACAAACTCTCTAAACCAAGAGTACTAGGTGTTGGAAGTGAATATATCACAGTCATAGCAGAAATTTGTCCACAAATTTAGGAGCAATTGCCAGGCAATTTTAGTAGAATAAATAAGTAAATAGCAGCATGGAATGCTATTTCTAGAGAATTTACCAACTGGAGAAGGACCAAAAACTGCAGAGAAGTTTGCCTGCAGTAAGATAACCATGTTAACGCTGCTGGTGAGCACTGCACTGCCATCATGCCACTGTTCAATTAATGAAGGCACTATACTAGAGATTAACTGTTTTGATCTGTGCATCCATCCAGCAAAGAGATGGTCTTGGTAGTGTTTACCTGATGGGTGGCCCAAGATAAATGTACTCTCTGTGTTTCTTTAGAAGTCCCTCTTCATGAGTCAGTGCCCTGGCATCTGCTCCCAAACTGTTCCCATCCTGTTCAGAAAACTGACCTGCATATAGATTGGTCTTAATGATCAAATGTTTAAAAATTCATTGCACAGGAACAGCTGAAAGCAGTTGATTGGTTTGAACTTTATTGTATGCACCTTGATTCCCAGATCTGCAGTAAAGGGGAAGGTCAGCTGGTAAACATTTGAGCATTTAAAAATAAAAAGGGATGGATTTCCCGCTACCCAGGCCTTTTATGTTCAACCTCAGGACAAACCTGGATGTACTGAGGTATTTCTCAAGTGTATGATCTAAATCCACCTGGACACTGTGGGCCACATCTTCCCTCAGCTGGTGTAAATCAGCATATTTCCTTTGATGTTAATGAAGAAAATCTAACTTTACACCAGCTGAGGATGTGGCCCAGTGTTACTGTAACTTATTACTTCAAGAATCCACAGATAATCCTGAGAAACAGCAGAGCACTTAGAAAGACAAAGTTCCTGACCTGATTATTCTAAAAGTACAGTTTTTCAAGACATTAATTGCCCCAAATTCCCTGTGACAAGCTGAGCTGGAAATCTCAGTATGGGCTCAGACTTAAAGTTATATGTAAGGGCTCAGGGGGAATAATATACCAAAGGAAATCAAAATGAGTTGTTACTATTCTCCCTTCTTTTTAATGGTCCTTCTTTATTTTATTTTAAATACAAACCTCAAATATGTTTTGATTTTTTATTCTAATTATAATATTGAAAAATCAAAAGCATTTTTATTTAGTATAATAAAATGGCAGCAGAGTGCAAAAGTAGCAAACGCTATCTTCATTTTATCGAAGTACTCACCACATTTGAGAACCTGAGTAAGATTAGGAGAAAACCTGCCATAAATTAGATTTTTAGGCAGATTGTGTATGAAAAAGTTGCATGGATACATGATCAGGGAGCTGATCCCAGGCACCAGGAATATAAAGAGGATTTGCCTTTTGAGAACCTGATTGTTTTTCCTTGATTGTCCTTGAGCATAGGTGGGAGATCACCAGCATTTACCTGACCAGAGAATGCAGCCATGTGATAGCAAATTGCTCGGTGCTGCTATGAATCAGTAAATAAATGCAATGTGTTCTGTGAAGACATCTGTATTTTGTCAGGCTAATTGGTCCGGGAGCATTAGGTGATGTACATTACTCTGTCTTTGATCCCGCTGCCCTAGTGTGCATTTTTCTCTGAAGTCATGGAAAGAAGGCTTAGCCACACACACCTCCTGGGACGCCGCAGCCGTGGCACCTAACCCATGGGGACGGAGGGATCTGCCCTGGGAAGGGGTAATTCCCCATAGTGCTCTCCTGCTAGGGCCATGCTACCACGAGGCAAATGTCCCATGGGGAACACACACCGGGTGTAAGAGCATCTCCCTGCCACTTCTTCAGGCTCGAAAGCACGTGGTGGAGAAGGTGTGGTGTTGGTGTGTAGGAGCTCCTGTGCACCAGACCACCTCTGTCCCACATCAGCTCTTTCAGGCAGGATTTCAGCAGTGGCCGGCACGGGGCCGAGTTTCACTAACCCCGCTCCCAGCGATGCCGGGGCAAAACTTCTTAACTTTTTGTCTGCAAAGTCCGGGTCAGTTCTTACCAGCTCGAGCTCCAGGATTTATTATTGCTATCTTCCAACAAATACATGAAATTCACTTTAGTTCAAATCATTCAAGCGTGGCAACTCTAATAATGATGTTTTAATAGCGTCTACAGTGCTAAAGTTTGTTGAAATCTGATATCTGACACTAGCTAATATAAGCAGTATCATCCTCTTTTTAATAAAACTGTTACTTTAATGAGGAACTCAGTTGTACTTTACTGATAAAGACTAATGATTTTAAACATTACTTTTTCCTCCCGTATTTGTGATTTTCATTTTAACCAAGATTACTCTGTTATTTCAGCATACAAGCAGTAATGTTCTCCCATCTAAGTACATTTTGTTCACCTCAGAGAATTTAGGTAACTAATTATCCAGAACTACTGAGGCGGTTACTGTTTGCTTCCTGTCCTATTGCATATTAATATAAGTTTTCTGTAATGGAACGAAAATAATCCAAATTCTTTGCTCTGTATTCCAGTGGCTCCCTCTTAAAATGCTTGGTTATGTTGCCTGCAAATTTTTTTGTAATGAGGACTCTGGATCAGCTTAACAAGGTTAACATTGTTTTGGGGGTTGCAGATGTGGACTTTACATCGTTTTTAATGAAATCAAGCCCAAAAGAGGCTCAATAAACAAATGACAATGTTTGGAAAAGAGAGGAACTCATTTCCTTTGATAGGGTGCAGGGAATTTAACCAATCTGTGTTTATAATTACTGTCTGGTTTAGTTAGTGCGAAAGAATCTACTTGTTACCAATTTATAAATAAACAAAGTAGACCTGCTTTTTCCCATTCTGCAGCAGTCTTGTTAGAGTTTATTTTCTTTTTATTTGGCTACAGAGCGCTTACTGTATGCTTAATAGTTAAATTGTTTTGGGGTTTTTTTTGTCTCCTTTAAAAATATACCGCTACTTTTGAAATTCTGGACTGTTTTGCAAAATTTGTACCTTGTCATTATATTTTTTTATTAAATACTTCTACTCTATCAAAACTATCATTGTTAGTTAAAAATAGTCGGGGTTGGGGGGGGTGGGAGGGGAGAAATCTGTTGTCCACATTTTGATCCTTGGTAATTTACCAAAGCCATCATTTTTCTTGGCAGTGTTCTGTATAGCCTAAGTTGCTACTGCTTAGTTAATTGTAAACCAACATCAAATTAACAGTCTTTGCAGGTTTTGGCTGCCACAAATGTGGAATTTTAAGCAAATTAAAAATCCAACATTTGGACTGCCTAAAATGACGCAATTTACTATCGTGGAAATCAGAGTGTAAATTTTAAGTTACTTAGCATGCAGACACCTTTAAAAGATCTAATTTGTTTATAGTTCTTTGAATCTGTAGTCATGATTTACGATTCCTTTTTCTCTTAATTCTTTCCACAAAATATGAAGATTTCGTTTTAAAATCTCTTTCTATTTATTTGGAAAGTGAAGGTTCATTTCAACTTTGCACCAGCCATAATTAGCCGTAAGATACATTTTTTTTTCATTTATATGCAAGGAAGTAATTTAAATTGCAATCTCTTGCTAGCTAACAGTAGTCGCAGAGGTGACTGGTTTTGTTCCTTTGCATAACTTTGTGGTTTTATGATTTTGTGAATTCTTTGTAGTTACCACCAGGTTTTGATTTTTTTTTTAAGTGGGATGTGAGTTTACCTTTGTTTTGGAAATTGCATAAATCTATCAGGAAATTCTGAAAAATCAATAAACTAATTTTATTGTTAGAGATGTGTAAAGCAGTAAGCACTTTCCAGATGTGGCTGGGGATAGAAGCAAAGAAAACTGCTCTGTTCTAGGAGAGGAAAAACTGTTGACATTTCTTTGAAGTATAATCTCTTTTGTTTATTTGGGTTTTAATAGCTTCCAGCAGTTAGCTGCATATTTTTAAACTGATGTTGCTTGCATACTTGTTTTCTAAGGTTTGTGAGTGGCATTCATTGACTGCCATATGTTTAAAGGCTAACCTGTATGTTGATGAAGGAATGAGATTGATGAGGAGAAGAGAGTTTTAACTAGAGATGGGCTCAGACTAAAATGCTCGATCCACACATTACCTGAACTCTGAAGGTATTTGAAATTCAAACAACCAAAGCTGGATTTCACAAAGGTTTATTTAATTTCTGACTTCAGTGCTGCTGATTCAGGATTCTGGGTGCTATGCAAGGATTAAAATATCTAGGTAGGAAGTCTAACACTTTCAATCCGATGTTATAAATTACCATTTTTCTCAAATTAGAAATTCTCCCCATCAAAAAATTGCCTAGAAAGTAGCTAATCATACAATGCCATGAGGCCCCACTTAAGTCATTGTACTTTTCTAAAAGACTTCTTATCAAACAAGTGTCCTTGATCTTCCCTCCACCCCAGACTAAGGGAGCATTTCTGATTGGGATCCGGATGCCACTCAGTGATTCATGCTTGACATTAACTAGGATCTTAAAATACCATTCTCACTCCCTGTGCCAGAATTGCTAGAATATTATAGAACAATACTTTGTTGACAGATCACTGGAGAGTAGGATTTGTGAATAAAACTCTTCTCTGACTTCTTACGCTTTGATGGAGTATGAGGTTTTTTGGCTAAATACACAAAAGATTTTAGATACTTAATGCCATAGGTTTTGGTGTGAAATAGATGCCTATACATTTTCTGGAAGGCTGGACCTTATGGTCCAGCACCCACACGAGTCAATGGGAAGCTTCCCACACTGGATGAGGCCCATTGTCTCTCTCCACCCCCTTTAGCCCATCTGTAAAATGGGAGTAGAAATACTTATCTAACTCCATAATGAGATTTCAAACTATTGGACTGGAAAGGGCTACAGAAGTGTGAAGCCCTAATGAAGAGGAGAGCAATTATCCCAAATGTATGAATTTGCAGCGTAAGAGTTTTTAAAGAAGTCATTATGATTTTGTAGTATAAATGTACCTATTCAAAAGAATGGCTTTACAAATCATTTATTACTGTAATAACAGCTATTTTGAGCTGAGATATCAGGGTGCAATCCAAAGCCCATTAAAGTCAGTGGAAAGATTCCTACAGATGCTAGTGCATTTTATGTCTGTCTTTAAGCACATGCTTAATATTAAAGTCAAAGAGACTTAAGTGTCTACCAGAAGTTAAGTATTGAAACAGGCCCTAGTCCTTTGGCTCATCTTGGGCAAAAATGCTTCCTGAATGCGGCTTCATAAGGCAACATAAATCAACCACCCTGCAAATTCTTCTGTCGTCTTCTTCACTTTCTGAGCGTGCTGTTCTGGTGCACAAGGTAAATACTTGCTCTGCTGGAGGTACTAATGTGGAGTTGACATTGCACCTTGTAACTTACTGGCCCAGCAAATATGTGCAGCATATTAAATATTAAATGAGTTATTAAAAATATTCATATGATGAGGAAATTTAACATAAAAATCATTACAGCTGGTCTAAGTGGCTGAAAAGGGGTTGACATTGAAAAATGAATACTATTTTGGAAAGTAAGTGGAAACTTAAAAAAAACCCCAAAACAGAACTGTATACAAGCTCTTGACATTTCCTAATGATTTATGTAACATACTGCATGAGAATACAGTTTAATTTGATTTCAGATGCAATGCTGGCTGTTGCCAAACTCGAGCAAACAATAAGCATTTCAGATTGAGAGCGGTCTAAAATTTTTTTTCGCTACAAAAATAAATAAGATCGACAACCAACTTATCACTCAGTCTAATCAATAATTTTTATTATTTACAAGGACACAATTGGCTATGAACAGTTTTCTGTGGGAAAAGTCTCTTTATATAAGTCCATTGCAGCATTTCTGGTTCAAGAAATTATCTAATTGTCCTAAGTGCTTTAAAAGTGCAAACACTAATTATATATAGTTTGGTACATTTTAATGGTCTGTGAGTTCTACAAATTAACAGCCAGGGAGCTTAGCAAATGAACTTGCATTTGGTTTCTGGTTTGGAATCCGTCACTAAACAATGCTCTTTACACATTAGTAAGAAAATTGTTCTAAATGATGCTACTTGAATAGTTGCTCTAGCTACATATTAAGATTTGCTCTGTTTTTCATGTGTTTTCCATCAAGGAAGTCTGTGGTTACCTTCCTGATTCTGCTGGACTGGAAAAACATAGCTAATATGGTGTGATCTGGAGAAAGCTTTGATGCAGGGGCTTTACAAATAAACCTCCAGCTGCCATATGGTTTACATTCATCTCTCAATTTATTTCCTATAAATGTCTATTGAATATTCCATTGAACCAACACATGTGAAACTAGAGCTGGAAAAGAGAGCGAGGTATAGAATGCTTTGTGGCAGCATGTGATTATCATATTTCTTTTCCAATATTGCTACCAGCCTTAAACGCACAGTAAATTAGTCAAATGCCAAAGTTCTCAGAGTTAGGGTGGAAAATAAAGAAACAATATTTTAAACCTTACAAAAACAAACACTCCTCTCTCACATGTTGTAATGTATCTCTCACACTAGAGCTAGTTCTTCTCTGCAGTAAAACTAACTTGTGTGTTTGGTTTCTGTCATTAGAAAATTCAAGTCCAGAGGAACTCAGTTATGGGAAAGAAAATGCTGTTAAAACTTTGCAAAGGAAAAACAAATGGAGGAATAAGAAGCTTAGATGTATATATGGGCTTGATTAACTAATACCTTGTATCACAGCTCCCTGCCCTTCTTGGTTTCTCTTCTTCCTGAACTCAGGCAGCGTAACTTAAACACGTCTGCCTGGCACGTCTCAGTCAATGGGCCTTTCTTAGGGCTGGATTTATTCAAGAAGAACTGCACTTCTCCAAATGTTCCTCATGGTAGAGGTGGCGTCTCCAAAAGAAACTCTTCCTGTATTATTTGGAGCTTCTTTTATCTCTGCAAGTTTCCGTGTCCTGTGTCACCCAGCCCCTGCTCAGAGCACCCTGGCTCCAGGTACTTTGCTATTGGAAATTACATCTGAAAATTAAGAGAGAGAGACCCCATCTGGGTACGGATGAGGAAAAAATCTTCTGATGAGATGGGCTAATTTGTTTCACAGACCTAAACTTTTCCGTAACCCCACTTTAACGAACTTACCAGCTCGTACTTCTAGTTTATGTTGATCAAAGGAACGTATTTCTGTGCCGCATAGCGAGAAGCTTCCCTCTCCATCCAAGACAAGTTGGTTTGCATTTAGCCATATGTATGTCCAAGACTGAATGTAAATTTCTCACCTACACAGACTGTCTACATAAAGCCTAAAACCCACTTAAGACCTGCTTATGCCTGACCAAGCTTATAAGCTCGAATACCATAGGCAGGAATACTTTTGCCCATAACTCATTGAAACTATGAATTTATCTGGATGACTTAATGCTGCATATAGTTTGTGCTGGTCCTCTACAAATAAGCTTCCTTTACCCAAGGAGCCTTGTATAAGTGAATCTTCAGATCACAGACCCAACATATTAGAAAATTATTATTATTCATCTGACTTTATGGTACCAGATTGAAAAGCTCCAGGTCAGCAGCAGAAAGTCCTATTCATTGTAGCTGAAAAAGAGGTTTCATTATAATGTGAGTTCCATAAATAGCAAAAACAGTTAGGAAAGCAAACCAAATCCACAGATGAAAAATAAGGTAACTAAATTTTTTACTCCATGCATCATCCTCTTGTGTTCCACTGAGACTAGGACTGGGAAATCCTATATTTAACATACTAAACTTTGATGTCTTCTACAGGGATATTACTCAGATATGTTTGGTTGAAGGGATGAATGGAAAAAAATCTCTTTGTTTGTCCTCAGCCATAAAAGATGTTAGAGACACTTTGCATGTATTTTCCATGGTCTTTTTTTTATTATTATTACTATTGCAAAACAGAAACTGCCAGATGCTGCTGGGCAGAAATCTTAAGAGTTTCCTTAGAGAAATAAGATATTGGATTATTAAAATTAAAAAGGCCTGAAAAATAGACTCCTACATAGTCACAATGGCCATGCACATGTTCTGTCAGGACTATTGTATTGCTAAGAAATTTGTCAAAACAAATTGCATTTAAGAGGAAAACAAAATGCTGGCAAGCAAATAATATTATACACCAGCGTGGAAATGTCAGTCCTTTCCAGTTCAACTCCAAGTGGACTCCAAAAAGGACTTTTTACTGTTCCCATGTACAGTAAATGTAATAATTTTCATTTTTGTGAAGTGTTATCATTTCTACTAAATTTCCTGGCAGTTTGTTACTACACTGTCTTCTTGGGAAAAAAAAAAAAAAAAAAAAGAAAGCTTTCAGTATAGAACAGAGATTTTTCAATGTAGTAAGAAATGACAATTTTAACACATCCCTATGTTCCATCAGTTTTGAGAGGAATGCAGCAGGGCTCTTAGGGGGTGAGCCCTCTTCGTCCCGCCGGCGAGCTCCCCTATTCCCACCCCTCGAGATCTCATCCTCGACAGCCTTTCCTTTTAATTTCTCCTTTAGTCGTTAAAGCACTGGATAGCTCCCAAATATACAGGCAGCATGACATGCTCTATTTTAAAAATACTCTCTCACCGAGTACCAAAGGAATCCTGGAACAAGCACATCAAACAACAAGGATCCAAACCCAAATCCTTTCTCCCTTTGGCTTCCCATCTCCCCGTTGCGTGATCCCACATGGGACCTTGACTGACAGCTTCATTGCAACCCCAAAAGTTGTTTTGCTTGCCTGTTCCCTGCCTCTCCAGCTTTAGATGTCTGGGTAGAAAAGCTGTTTAAAAAATATCACTCCTGTTTGTTCTCACCCCTATTTTCTTCCCAAAGCAAAATCCTGATGCATTTCTCATGTGCTGAGTGGTCGGGAATGAGAAACCATCCTGGAAAGCTGGGTGGAGCTCCAACCCTTGTGCTGGTGTCCCGGCATGGTTATGTCTCCTGCACCCAGTCGAGGAGGATGATGAGTCAGTGGTGCCATGGCTTTACTCACCTATCTTCACCCAAACAGAGTTGGCTTGCACTGACAAGGCGGGTGTGCCCAATTCCACTGTCTCAGGATATCTACTTCAGGCCTGATGGCATACCCAAGCTAACAGGGTTATAGCACTATAAATGAAGCTTACATTGTGCACAGAATGCCTGGGTTTGTGCCCAAAACAGTGCTGTTCTTTTTCTTTCATTGCATTTGTGCAGTATTGGGCAGGATATGACTGGGAGACAGCACTGAAGTAATGAGATACAAAGGCTGTGGATGTGGAACAACAATCGCATAGATAATGTTGCTAAAAACAAGGCTTTCTTATCAAACTAAGCTTAAACAAGTTTGACTTGTGCAGAGCCCCGGGGTCATGCTGGCCTTCAGCGTTGGGTGATCTTTACCTCTCCCACCATCAACACTGCTGCTCTTTTTGGCCAGGAGTCTCTCTCCATCATTGTGAAATTTCCAGGGCAGAAGCACTCTGGCATTTCCCGAACTGCCTTTTGGTTTCAACAACACTGCAGCTGTTGCGTAAGTTTGTGCCTCTTATTTTGTACCTCCTAGGGTTCAGTCATGCGTCTGCTGCTTAGAAATAATTATATGGGTTATAAATGCTTTCTTACATTCTTCCATGACGGTCAGCCAATTATTCATATTCAGCTGGTATATTAAAGCCATTCTAGGTGTTTTTTCTTACATGTTTGAGGTTTTCAGACACATCTTCTACGATCACACAGGAACAATGGCTCTCCTGCCATCGTCGTCCTAGGTGGAGCGTGCCAAAGATCTCTTCCCAGAATTATCTTATTCAGCAGAAGCAGCATGGAACAAACTCTCCAGCCTGCTAGGAACTGTGCTAAGAGCTAGTTTCTTTAGTTAGAGAAAAGGAAAAACATCCCAGTGTCATTCCCTGCACTATCCATTAGACACATGACTACGGGAAAAGCCTGTTTGGTACCTTCAGCACTTAGGAATGGGGGGGGTGAGTGTAGAGAAGTCTCCTGCCTCTCAGAGCCATGGAGGAAGGTGGCACCATGCCCAAGGTACAGAACTGGGGAGAGAAAGGAGCGGTCTATCTCTTGACACTAGGCAGATGGGGAGGAAGAAGTGGAATTTTTTTTGCTAAGCTTGCAAAACAGTGAATTCAGCCAGGATTTGCACTCTTACCTGCCTCTTTCGTCACTTAGTCCAACACTTTATTCTCCAAGATCCCAATTATCTTTTGCTTAACAGCAGAGGCACTGAAAGTCAGAGGAGACTACATTAAGCCTCTCAAAGTTTGGCATACCCAGAAGTTGTCAGTTTTCACAGTGTTTGGCAGTCCAGCGTTCATCTTGTGCCAAGCTTTGCTGGTTTCCACAAGTCACATTTCTTCTGTTCGTCTGGCCTGTGGAGAAAGTACGAATTCTCAGACCGTGGCATATGGAAACAGGTAAAAGGAAGGGAGATAATGATCACAGCCATGTCCATCAAAACATTTTGACTGTTTTCAGCTTAAATTTATTACACAGCTGAAGCTTTATCTCTTTACTCCCAGGAGACTATCCACTGACATTGTAGAAGGCTTCTGGGATTACAGAGGACTTTTTTACTCTTGTGAAGCTCTTGCTGGAGTTAACTGAATATCTGTGGATGCACAGAAAGAGAACCAAGATGAACATAAATCTAAAGCTTAAACTGTAGTTCCGCTGCTGTGTTGTGAAGATCATCTGCTCCCTTGAAAACATAAACTAAACCAATGAGATATTTAGCAGAACATAGACTGGAGTAGAAGTCTACTTCATACCAGTGGGAGACATGGCCATCATAGCCTGGTTTTGTGCTTAGTTTGCTGCTCAGATCTTCCTTGCCTTCTCTGACCCCAAGCTTTAACAAATAGCTAGTCCAAGAAAAGCTGGTCTCTGCAGGAGAAGAGAGGAAGCCTGTACATTTTGCTTGAGCAATGTTTATGCTGAAAGGTGGGACATGCTCTTATAAAGCCGTGGATTCACCTGTGTAGGGTGATTCATGTCCAGGACGTGGTTCTAGCCACTAACTACCAGGAAAAATATCAGAACTTTATCCATATCTCATATCCATTTTGGAGGAGGAAGGGAAGTGGTGGAAGAAATTCATGTTTGTCCTCTTCTCTCATCTTGAAATGAAGGGCTTGAATGTTTCACTTCAGGGCTGTGGTTCCTGAGTAGAGATCACTTTGCCATCCAAATTAAATTGCCTGTCTTCCTGAAAGTAGTGGGATTTAGACAACAATTCCTATTAACTGGCTAATCTCTGGCATCTCTTGAGTTCCGTCTTGATGGATATGTGAGGGACCAGAGGCCTAACTTCAGTGTTGTAGGTTCTGCCATATGGCAGAGCAGCTATGGCTATGCAACTGTAGGCACCTAAAATTCCCTTTGTAGGGAGATTTGGGTCTCTATGCCAAAAGAAATTCTGGTAAGAAAGCTGACACCCAAAGCTCTTCAAAGGTACAGCATAGCCTTCATTGGAAATGCCCGACACAGAGAAGAGGCAGAGTCAAAGTTTCACTTGGTGTTCACATCAGGCCAGACTGAACCACTGTGATGGACTTATCAGAAAGCCATCACTCACAGGGGATTTGCAGAAGTGCTAAATTTTCTTTACTTGCATTTTCTTTTCAGTACTAATTGAAGGGAAAGACAAGGGAAGGCATAATACTTGGTCAGCAGAAACAGGAGTTGACTCCCTGAACACATGGCCAGACAGATCTGATGAGGAGGGCACAATATATTTATATGGACCTTTTTCAGAGTGGAACCACACTTTAAATATTGATTTCCAATGGCATGCAAAATGCTGATATCCACAGTCAATTATGTCATTGCTTTATTATATTATTTTTAAAATAGATTTTCTACATGACAGCATAGATCCCTAGTTCTCAGCCAAAAGAACCATCTCAGTAATGTGCAAGGAACTGTGGGTTTGACTGAAATCCAGCTGGAGCATTCATTTCAAATCCAATTAATAGTAAGCAATATTTTTAAGGCATTTGGAAAACAGTGTCTTGCTTAAAGTATCCTAGTCTGTAATACATATACCTTATATACGATAGTGCTTATTTATATATACACACTGGATACATATATATGTGTGTGTGTATATATATATACACAAACCGGGCACAATACTACATACAAAATTTTTGAGCTTGAATGAAAACTATTGTGAACTTCAGGAGTGTGTACTAGACTCTGCCCTTTCACGTGATGAACTTCTGATACGGCAGTTGTGTACTTCAAGTATTCTGTATACTTCAAGTATTCATCTAATATTTTATAATACCTAACATAAAACGTGCTGTTATAGGGTTGGATTTAAGTCATGTCCAAACTGGCATAATTCAGGGCTACCCATGCCCATTCACTTTGGCCCATGAGTTGCTGGCAGTTGCCTCATGCAAGTTTTGAATTCCACAGTACCAAAGACAAGACCTGTGGTCACAAAAAATTAGCTGCTTTTTCTTTTACTAAAGTAACCTTAAATCTCTGTCTTCCCAGGAGGCAATCACTGCGACTAGTTAAAACACAAGAAAATTAATGCCCCCCCCCCAGAAACACAAGAAGAATGCTAGAACACAGACAAACCAAATTGCTATTATTCATTACCTACATTACCTTTTAATGTGTAGACATCAAGTGCTCTAGAAATTTGACAGTTCGATTTGTGACTAGATTGAGAGAGAAGGGCTCGTCTTTACAACAAGCGGCAAATGGGTGATTTATAGGCATGCTAACAAGTGCTACTCAGAGATGCCGGTGTGGCAAAGGGTGCATGCCAGGCTCCAGACCTGACCAGGCAGGCATGACAGAAGTGTGGTTTATGGTCAAACTACAAGATTTATCATTATTATTATTGTTATTATTATTATTTTGGACCAGCCAGCCCAGCTGCATGCACCCATTGCTTTCAGACAGTCTCAATAGCACATCCTTCATACATCCCTTCCTGTTATGGTGCCAGCTCTGTGGGACACAAGTGTCTGCTTGTCTCCCTGCGTGTAATCCAGCACGCCTTAAACTCTGCTGCTGTTTAGTTAATAGTGGGCCATTTCTGGCCCTGACCATGTGTAGGATTCTTTATGCCGTGTTGCAGCTCAGCATCACAGCAGTCAGTGATGAGGCTGAAACACAGGTTTGCTATCCTATCAAACCTGCTGTTTCCCTGGCTAGCTCAGGTCCCTGGAGCAAGGAAGTGGCAGCAGCCCTGACTCAGCTCCCACTGTCCACCCAGGATCCTAGGTGAGCAGAAGTGATTTTCCCCATTTCCCTGCCCTGCTGTATAAACTTGCTGGAGCAGTGCAGTGTCTGACTGCCAATGCCTGATCAGTGTGTAGCTGCTGATACGGGCAGACATGTCCTCAGTGCACATGAAGAGTACTTTAGCAAGAATTCTTGCCTCTGACAGAGTCAGGCATGGGTTTCCCATTGCCACACGGCTGGGTGAGGAGCTGAAGGCTCACAGCAGCCTGAAACACTTCTAGCCCCTCAAATTTTGGATACTGTTGTGATCGCCATCGAGAATCGAGACTGGCAGTGGTGGTATTGTCTTGTTGTGCCTGTAGTTTCCTATTCATGAGTCTGAATTTCCAGTGCAATTTAGTTGCCTTTGTACTGAGATAAGCAATTTGTTTTATCTTTGCAGGAATGGTTGTCTTGGACTTCCCTCCTAGTCATCCCAAGGGTGATGACATATTCATATGACATCTGAAACAATGTATGCAAGATTACCTGACCACAATTTATCGGGGAAATGGATGAAAAATGCTTTCATTTAACTGATTAACATTTAATTAACTTGGTTAATTAACATTGATTTTAACTTTTTCAGCTGAAGTGTAACACTTAACATTGACCTTAACTTTTAAAATGAAAGCTAGGTGCTAAGAAAGCCTGGAGAAAACCATGATTGATATTATGCATTATAATCTAGCTGTATGCGATCTGTGTTGAAGTTATGGAGTAATGTGCATTGTACCATATAAAAGTCTAATGATAGTTAATGTTAGTTAATTAAGATGAACACTGAATGGTATTACCCTGTCTCATATGGGTATTAACATCGTATTAGAGTCTAACAAAATATTATTTTAGTTAAAACCACATATACTGATTCAGTCTAGATTCTTTCTGAGAGAAATGAATTCTGAATCCGATTAAACTGCCTATTTCAAAACCATATGATGTTCCTGGATCTCAGCAAATAGGAAAACAGGCTATAGTCTAATAGGATAAATGAGTCTTCTTTACTAAGGAAAAGAGATAATTTTATACTAGTGTTTAGGAATTCCAGGACCATGGAGCAGAGATCACCAGTCTGTTGTTGCAGAAAACTGTATTACATTATTCTGTTCATAAGCTTAGCAAGCTCCATTTTCAACTGATAAGGGTTTTTTTCTGCCTTTTCTCCTTCCATCCTGAACTACTCCTAAGGAACCGCTAATCCAGCACGACATTTCTACCGCAGTATACAAAAGACATGATGAGCACTGCACTGGATCCCAGGCAAGCATGTACAGCCCTGTGAATTTTCACTGATCACAGAGTAATGTCAGTGTGCTCCTGCCTTGCCCCTAACTATAACAGGGACAAACTGAGCATTTAGCTTTTTATAATCTCAAGTGTGTTTAGCTGCAAGAAGTTACGGCTTCTTGAAGCAGGCTCAAACCACTGATAGGTACATTATATACTATTGAAGCAGATCAAAAAGCACCTCTGATCTCTATCCACTCCTGCAGTGGAGACATCCCTGTACACACAAAAGTGCGAGGGACACAGGTATAGACAGGATTTCACTCATTTCCTTGCATTCTTGAAGGTAGTGCAGAGCATCAGTTAGATGTTCATAGTCTCAGGCAAAAAACAGTATCTAAAGAGAGGCAGAAGCATGCAGAAGTGCAAGTGTACGTATATCCTTTAAGCACATGAATATAGATGTGATATTAAATGTGGGAAGGATTTAAAAAGACTGTATTGTACCTTTAATTAGCAGGTGGTGCTTCTTAGCATTGTAAAAGAGATGAGCCCTGTTAAGTGATCTGGAGACGAGCAGAATGACTTTAGTGCTCAGGTTATGAAGGGCATTTCTGTAAAGAGAGGAGCAGTATAAAACAAACAAACTCATCATAACAGTTGTATTTACTCTGGTGGTCACAGGCTGCTGGGTGAAGCCGTGGAAGTAAAGCAAGGACCAAATTTTCCGAAGCAAACGCTTATTGCAAGAGCTTGTGGAAAAGGAGGTTGAAGAGGAGACAGGAGTGGGAGAGCCAAATTCACACTGGCTGGAGTGAATAAGGAAGGTGGAAAGCAGCCTTCATCAGATCGGATTGTATTTTAAAAAAGAAGTTGAGGTCCGTGGAAGACAAGTAAAGCTTATTTCTTGTGCTTTCCTTCTGAGCCCAAGTCTCAGTGTCTGAGCACCTTTCTTCAGTACCCTTCACTTCTCTGGTTGTTTCTTGCACGTCGCTGACTCCAGACAGTTTAGGAGTATATTGCAGACTTTGCTGAAACGTGGTTGACCCAAGAAATGAAGCTGCCATTACAGTTCCAAGCGTAGTCTTAACTCCAGGGTGAATGACTGCTTTCTTCTGTGTGGTAGATAACAGAGAAAACTTGTTTCTGCTTTCACAAAATTGAGGAGACCAAGGGTTTGTGTCTTGGCAGGAAGGTGGCACCTCCAGTATCACAAAATCTTTCTGCCACATGATGCTATCTACACTGTATCTCTCACCATTACCATGTGCTGAAGGCCACAAGGAGCCTTTTACCTATGGATATAGTAGACAATTTCCGGAAGAGAAGTTGCATCAATTTGAAGTGTGTTTCTGTCAAGAGAAGAAGCTTTACAGTGAGAAAAGGCAACAGATTCTTAACTGTACAAGAATTACAACAATGTCCATGTTGAGTTTCTCTCAGCTCTTACCTCCTCGGACTCTCCCTTGGTGTGATTTTTGAATGGCACTGTAAAGTACGGGACCCAGGTGCTGTGCTACAGAAGATAATATTCTGAGGGTAGCATCTGACCCCTCTGTGAGTTCCAAAGGCAATTGTGTTGGTAACTTTGCATTTGCCTGTGGGGCTCTCTCATAATTAGGCTATTCATGAGCGATGGGGGTTGCTTTCTACTTGCGAATGCCTTTTTTCCCTTTGACTTATCTTTGATTCCTAGGAATTTATGCACTTTTATTCACTTCGGAATCCAGTAATGTACAAATCTCTTTTTAAGATCTGCAGTATATGCATTCACCCCATGGGATGCCTCCCTGGGCCCATATTTGTTTTTTGTGTGTAAATATGCACAGTGGCCTCACTGCTGCTCACACATAAGAAGGGATCACACTGAGGTGACTGATTATGAATCAAAATTAAAACCACCAATTGGCATTAAAGGTCACATCTTTATTAGAATTATTCATCCAAATACAATTAGCTGCACACCAATCTGTGGGGAGGAGGAATGGAGGCTCTCTGTGAGTCTGACCTGATCCTGACCCAAATTCCACCAACAGTGTCATCACCTTCAATAGAGCTTCTTCCAACTTATGGCAGAAATACAACTTGTCTTCCACAGCCTCGCTTCTCGGCCTCCTCCCAAGGGCAGCACAAAGGAAGGAAAGAAGACATAAAGACTTTTGGTCTTGAGGGAATGAGTTCTGCTTTTTCTTTCTTTTTTTTTTTCCCCTATTCTGTTTCACAAGTGACTTCATGCCTTACCCTGTTGGATGAAGTTCCATCAATACGCTTGCTGTGGATGGACTGCATTTCTGTGGCAGTCACTCAATAGAGTAACAGGGTGATGCACTGAAGAGAGAGCGAGCAGAAAGATAAAAACAAATCAGTGGTATTAGACTGATGAGTTCAAGAGGTTGTTTGTGCCAACCGGTTAACATTAAGCCTTAATCCCCAGGGACTGCATGGAAACAATGGCAAATGAAATCTAAGATGGAAACATACACAAGAATCTGAAAAGCAAGTGAGCATCAATTTTAAAAAGTGAGGGGAAAGATCAAGTAGAAAGAAAATGGGTGGGCCGTTCGCTGGGGATATGAAGTAGATGAGCCCGTTATTCCGCACTGAATGCAATACAAGCACCCTTTCACCTGCCTCCGAAGTGTCCAACCCTGGTTGCTCCCAGAGACAGTCTATGAGATTGCACAGACCCTGCGCAGATTATTTATGTTGCAGAAACAGGTTTGTTGAAGTTTATATGGTCCAGACTTGGAAGAGAGAACTGTTTGTACATAATATCCCTTATTAGACCAACAGATATGGTTATACAGGTTCTTCTTCAGAGCTGAACGGAAGCAGCAAACCTGCATGTGCCCAAAAGCAGGTCCATTTTTTTCAAATATATCAGCTGATCTAATAAAAGACATTACTTCCCCCAGCAAGCCTTTCCTTGATAACATTTATGGTAGCTCTTCTATTCCTGTAATAGGGGACTTCAAATCACTTTAAAAACATTACACTAGATAGTATCACACCATATTTATTTGGAAGTTAATTATTATTTTTTATCATCTTTAAAATGTGAGGAAACAACATTGAATAGACTTAACCAAGATAAAATAGGAAGTCTGGAGAAGAAATCAGTCCTGGTCCTTCTCCTTAGCCACAGCCCTGTCATGTGGAATGGGTAAGTCAAATGTCTCCCCAGAAGTCAGTTTTCCTTTATGCCATGGGAGTAAAACAGCAGAACGCATTTAGGTTTTTTTAAGGACCACACGATGAATTTGAAAGTGTGTCATCATAGTGAAGTTAAAGTAGCACAAAATTGCCTGTACAGAACGGAGTGAAAGCTTTAGGTGTTCCTGATGTATGATTGCTCTTCATTCTTATATGAGAATTATGATGTTAATTGTAGAGGTTTAAAAAAAAGAAACTTTCATTATCATACTTCGTGGCCACATATTATTCCGTGATCTGCAGCCTTGCTAGGTGCTCTGTCATTCCTGATGTCTGAAGACAAAAATAAGCTCTCTTTCTTCCAGACACACACAGATACACATGTAAACACAAAATGAGATGCAGGTAGGTTACAATCTCTTCACAACATCTATTGACTGAGGAAACAAAGGGAAGGAAGAGATTGTGTTTTTTTCGAGAATAGTTTGGAATGAGTTTTCAAGTTAGTTCATGAAAGAAATATTTGCAAGCCTATCATTTGTTAACTGGATCTGTGCATGCGGCTTATGAGCATGGCTTTCAAACTGTTATTCCTTATTGTCTGTCTGAATTCATCTTTCTAACCACAGGGCTCTTAAGTAATGCAATTCCCAAAGCTAAATGCACATACTGTGTGTCTGCAGATCCTCATAATGAGAGCTGCTACCATGTGCAATACCATGTAAACACCTTTCTTCCTCTAGTTTCTAGAATAATAAAAAAGAACGAGATAAAGTTCCTGTTGGTACATTTCAAATGCAAGGAATGTGTCAAAAGTCTCCCGAGAAGTCGGGTTTCCTTTATGCCACAGCAGTGAAGAAGCAAAATGTGTTTTCTTTCTTTCACTTTGTCAGAATGCAGTGCTAAAGTCTGGGGGTCAGGACCGGTGTCAAATAAACAACTTTACTGTTTTGAATTTTTTAAAGGTTGAAGCTCCAGATAAAACAACTGCCGTTTGCACACAATATGCCCTGTGATCACATGGCATGATTGATGATAAGTGAAAACAAATTTTGTTTATTCAGCTTTAAAGTGAATGTGGTGTTCAGATTTTTCTGCGGTTTTGAATGCTATTAGACAAACAAGGTGCACATATGGGATGTAGTAAAGGTAGGGGCCTGTTTCACCAACAACTTGTTTCCTTTCGGCACTGCTGAGTCATCTGCAAAACCACTCCTGGCACGCAGGGTCTGGTGCAGCAGCCCCTTCCACCGCGGAGACATTTCAGTGCTCCCAAAGCCTCTGTTTTGATTTGGACTCACTCCCAGGAAGGCTGTGCACTGGGTAGGAGGTATCTCAGCCTTGAGGCTGGGCTTCTGGGAGCCAGTGGGTGTGGGAAACAGCAGGGAAAGGACAAAACGTTGCATTTCTCACCCCGGTGAGTGCAGTGGCACCAAGCACCAGGTGTTGTAGCATCCACTGGCATCTGGCTGCAGCGAGCAACCTCCCACCTCGACCCACAGCATGGCCCTACAGCCACCACTCCCATCAGGAGTCGCGATTCTAATTGAATATTTACCCTAGAGAATCCCTCTTCTCCTCCCCGCATACAGATGCTTCCCAGGAGAGGTGTTTTCACACAGGGCTGTGTTTTGCCTCACTTCCTCATGCTGAGTAGTCCCTTCTTTGCAGTAGGGTATAAAATGGATGGAGGCATGAAAGACAGCTAATTCAGCTCCTCATTGCCTCCTCCGGGGTGTAAGCCTGACCTCGCGGCTGTCAGTGGGACACCTACATGTGAGGAAATACAAGTGCAGACCCCGATGAGAAGCAGAGGCACGTCGTCTTTGCACGTGTTGGAATTTGTATTTGTCTTCATTTGTGTGCAGGGAGTGCAGGGAGGAGGCCACGGCATTTTGGATGGGAGGATTTTATGGTTTTACTTCTGAGATAAGATAGCAGGTTGGAAGTATAAAGGGAAAAAACATCGAACTGCACAGTTGTTTCTCTGCTGTCTAAGAAGGCTGTGATATCTGTTTTCTTTAAAAAATTAAACTTTCTTAGGATTATGCTTGAAAATAAAAGTCAGTTAAGCTTACATTTTTCAAAGAGGAAATCCAAGATTTTTTTTCTATACCAAGAGGTTTCAACTGAAAGCAACAATTGTTTTCAATATTTCTTACAGGAAATATACCAATTCATTGGGAAAATACAAATGAGGTCATTTTTTCAAGAGACTCAAAGATTCCCTTGAGAAATCTCAGTAATTTCCTAACACCACTATCGTCTATCCTTGGCCTTAAACATATTTTTCAAGAATTCTTAGCATAACCCCTTCCATTGGAACTTTTTGTGGTAAGATAAGACATTTGCTATAAATATTACTGCATGTAATTAGATTTTATTTTGAAATCACATATAAAAACTTATATAGTGAGATGTCATAAATAGCAAGCTACTGAATTATTAATATTTTAAAATTAAATGTTTATTTGTAAAAATAGTTAATGCTATTTAGAGAAAAAAGTTGATGGCTAATTTCACCCCACTTAGTGTATTGTAATTATATGATTACCTATAGAAACTTCAGAGTATGTGTTTTGAAAGATCAAAGTTAGGGAAAAGTCAGCATGTAATTAGTTTCTTGCTTTGGAGCATTAGGTAGAATTACTGCAAAGAGGCAAAACTATCATTTTATAGAGACCCTTAGGAGATTTATAATGATGGTAGACAAATATATGCATACAATATCAGTTGGTGTGCTAAAATTTAATTTTAGTGAGGAAATGTGGTTGAAGGTGATCACAATACATGGGGATGTTCTTATTTTAATATTGGTGGATGTTATTATTAGAGAATCATATCAAAAGATATGTCACCAGGGAGAAAATATCATTTATAAATCACTAATGAGTAGCAAACAGTGTTTAGCTTGGAGGTATAAGACATCTTTTCACAATGTGCATTTATGATCAAACACAAAAGATCAAGTGGGGGAAAAAACGAACAGTAGATCTATGTTTTATCTTTTAGTTCTCAGCAACATTTTTGATGGTTAAATGGGGTTATACAATGGATGCGTTGAATCACACCCTCGCTACAAAGGCAGAAAGAGCCTTTTATATGCATAACAAAGAGCTCACATTTTGGCCCCCAAATGTTGTCCTCCTTTAGAAAAATTCTTAATAAATAACACCCCAGCTTTGAGATCATTTGTACTCCAATATTTCAAGGGAGGAGGAAGTGCTGCAGTCAAAACACGGGGTCGCTGGAGGGTTGAGATTTTCAGGTGCTGGAGTTTGTCGCTCCTCTAAGCACAAGCCGATAGACTGAACCGCCCTGCTGTCAGAAGTGTTGATTAAAGGCTGCCAAAACTGTTAATGTGTACATGTCGTTCTCTTACCGTGCACTAATTTTCTCCACAAGTCCCGCATCCCCCTCTATGTCACAAATAGAGATGAAGTGTTACACTGGGTCTCCCTGTGCACACATGGAAGTCCAGAGGAATTTTACAAGAATTTCAGCAGATTTCTGTTTGAGCCTGTTATGTGAGAGAGGGTGTTCTCAAGACAGAGCCCTTACAACAGCAGACAGCGCATCAGGACTCCTTTTCCCACCTAGGATATTACATGAACATGATTTGAGCATGGAATTCAAACATATTAGAAGTACTGGGTGGCTAACCATTTAAGACCACATGGAATAAATGAGGAGAGAACTGAAGCAAATATGTGTAGGTGAGGGATTGTCATGAAAGACAGTACAAGGATTAGAGTCAAAAAAGGAAAAGCCAAGAGAGAGGTTGAGATGGGAGTCAGGAGAAATATGCATAGAAAGGAAAGAAGAATTCCAGAGCAGATACAGAGTGTAAGAAATCCTATATTACCTTCAAAGATCGGAGAAAAAGAAGGTGGTGGCCAGTAGTGGCAGCATTTAAGGAGGGCTTTTTATCTTACCATAAAATGTTACTCATTATATATCCTGAAAAAAAGAGGAAAGAGAACAGCTTTTGCTGATTGCAAAAATATAATACTGATGAACTAGAGGAAAGAGCTGAGCCATCATCCTGAATAAATGCAGATCCAAAGGTCCAAGGAAGATGGACTTGTGTGAATAATTCTGACATTCATTTCAGTGCCTATAGCTGTGAACAATTATTTCAGTATTGCTACTATATTTGCCCAATGCATATGTAAGATATGACATGAGAATCATCATAAAGTATACAGGACATAAAAAGTTTATTTGTAGATAAAACAGGGATTTTTGTTGTTTTATTTCATGTATAATAATTTGATCTAAATGCCTTGCTCTTTATTCTTTCTTTTTAATTAATGTCTCTTTTCATACTGGAATAAATTATCACTTGCTGCTGTCATATAACAAAATAACAAATATATATCAAGGATTCCAGAATTACATTCCTATTTACAGTAGATCAGGAAGCGAAATACCTCATGTTTGCCTTGTCTTGCAAAACAAAATACAAATTCTTCATCTGCCCCTTTGGTTTTGTATTTATGGCCCTAAATTGGATGTGGAAAATATCCTTCACGTACCATTTTCACAGTCACCCATACCTATTGCTAATATCTGTAGGACAAACCAGTACACAGAGGATACTCAGCCAGCAGCATCCAGCCTCAGCATGGAACAAAAGGCTGCACGCACACCCACGCACACAGATCAGACTGAAGCGCAATGAGGTTGCCATCACAGCGAGCGAGATTCTTAAACTAAGATTAACCTTGAAGCTCAAATGAGATAAAAACAAATAGAAATTTCTCCACAGGAATAAGAGCTTATTATAAAGGAAAGTATTTCATAACTCACATAACTTTAATTAAGAAAAAAGGCTGGCAGGATATATTCTATCTCAGCAGCCATATGTTTAAATGTGTGTTCAGTGAGGTGCACAGAAGGTGTGCACGACTCATTATTAACTAAGTAGATCTGTGTGTACAACTTCCTAGGAGTGCTGACAATATCGCTCACGCGTTGACAAGATGCTCATCCTTTTGCCCATTATGTAGCATCATGTCTGCACAGTATTGAGTGAACTGAGCTGTGCCGGTATAAATTGAAGCAGCTCTGTCCTGTAGCAGATCCAAGGAGTTGGAATGGAGTTTCTGGGGGAAAGGAAAATGAGGAAGGGGTAAACAAGTGGATGATATGGAAGTTGAGAACTCCTTTGGACCAGGAGGCATCTGGATGGCCGTCTCCTTCTAGTAAATGAGGCAGACAGGAGAGTTTATAATAATTGAGTGCTTCTAGCCAAAGTCAGGCCACCTTGGCAAGGAGCACTATGGTTTGAGAGAGGCTTGGGACTATTTGAGGTTCCAGGTGCCCTTTGGAGCCATGTGTTTCATATTTGCTGATTGGATGCTGCAGACAGGTCAAATGTTGGGAACTGAGTCTGCAGGAGATGTTGTAGAGGACACTTGTGTTGGTGAGAAGTTTGGTCGTGTTTTTCTGTTGAGGAAATCTGCCAAGGTTTCCTCACTAGTATCGCCAGCCACTGATTGAACACTAAGGCTAACAAAGAGGTAAGAAGATTGTATCTATTACTGAAATTACTCTGCATGCCAGGATCTTTATCTGCATCCACTGGAGTCATAGTCCTGGGTTTCTGAAGCAGTTATGAGGAAATATCCAATTTTGAATGGAGATATCTGTATGTGAGTCTTGGCGTAGAATGGCATAAAAAAGGGAATCTGGCTTAAGGCTGACCCAACCAATAAATCGGATGCTGCAGAAGGGGAAGGATGGAGGAAGCAGAAGTGACTGCAGATGACTGGTTTCTTCTGTGCTCGCTGGATAGATATACTGATCTTGAGTAAACTCGTATAGATGTGCACTGCAGTCAGGCAGACAGCGTGGCATTGGGACTTGTTGCCATGTGGTCAGTGAGCATCAGCATCTCCTCAGCCACATCTCAGGCTGCTCATGGAGGCAGCTGATGAGATTTCTTGCTGTTAGAAATCAATGCAGACATAGGCTTATTCTTGCCTGTATATAATCCAACATTGCCCCAGTAAATTGTATGATCCAAGTAGGGCTCATAATGGAGGTTTCTTTGTTGATCCAGAGACCTTGCAAATAGAAATGTGAATAATTATGTGTACTTTGTCAATTATCTGACTTTGGATCAGCTGATAGTCTACATATGAATTCATAATGAATCCAGAATTAACCTTTGGCCTCAGTCTGAATAAGCAGAAAAGCACTATGGCCTGGACTTTGCTGAAAATTTCTGAATCTTTAGAAAAACTGAAGAAGATGAGGGTGTTGCATGACTAATGTCCACTAGAAACCGTGACTATTTCGGAGTGGGATGAGTGACTTAGGGCATGACATAAGCCTCCTGATAAGGTTTAGAAGGCATTTTATGGAATCGGGGTGAAGGCAGGTTGGCACAAACTGTTCCACGTGTTGTCCCCTCCAGCACTGACACCCTCAGCAAAACTGTTTGCTGGCAAACTGTGTAAGTTGTGAGACAGCTGCAAAAGAACTAGAAGACAGACATCTCTGGCATCTCAAATCCACCCTCAGAGATTTGGATGTGCATTGCTCCAAACAGCACTGTGGCTGAAATCTCTGGTTCTAATGCTGTTGTAGTTTCTGATCGCTTAAGCATCTTTAAGGCCAGGAAGGACCCATCAATACTGCTTCTTTAAAAAGCACATCTTTCACAACCTTCTTAAGGGACCCCAGAGTGCCTTCAGAGATTAAAATTCACATAGCTACACTTCTTACTACCCCATGACAGGGTGCTTGGATGAGGTTTTTAGGAAAAAAGCAGAGAATTACTGCAGACCAACACTTAGGGCCACCTCACAGTGTTAGACAGCACTGGGAGATGGTGGAGGCTGTTCTGCAGGGACTAAAAATGGTGTGCAGAGCAAAGTCACTGGCCCTGTAGGCATTAGTCCCAAAGACACGAGCTACAGTGAAATACTTGTGGACAATTGCTTGAAGAGCCACTGCACCACACCTTGTGATTACCCTGGATTGAAGGGTTAGAAATGATCCTGAAGTCTTGGACTTTCCATTACCACAGTGGTCCCCAAGCTCCTCTGAAGCTTGGAGCTCTGATATTCCAGCCAGCAGAAAGCACTGGTAGTGTCATCATTACCACTTGTGTGGCAGAAACCTCAGCGGCATCAGAGGTCTGGTTTCTGCCCTTCTGTTGAGATTTTTTTCTGAGGGAAAACAAAAACCCCAAATTTTTCTAGTAAACATGAAAAGATGAAAGCTGAATGACCACAGCAAACAGGGGGCTATGAAACTTTACAAAGGCAGCCTCTGCACGGGGATGCTGCATTTCCCCAGCAGTTGGAGCTGGATGATTCCTCCTTGTTTAAGTCCAGATTTTCCCTGGAAAGCTTCATGAAGATGTTTCCCATGTACAGTTAGATATCCTTTCACCTAATCCTTGTCTGAGGGATCAAGAAGGAAAAATGTTTGGAGGCCAACAATGCATCTACCATTTTCATACATCCCTACTGTACCAGGATGTCCCCTAATCACAACAGCTACATAAAGCTGTATCTTGTGTCACTTAGGACTGATTGTGGGATCTGGCATTCAGAGTCTGTCGCCAGTTTAGAGAAGTCTGCCTCAATCAGTGTCACTGCTGGCCACAGCCGTCTGTGTCGGTTGCTGTCAATCCAGCTGTCTTTGTTTTAAAATGCTGTTTTGTTTTGGATTTTTTTGTTTCTTTTTTCTAGGGCAACTACCACATCAATGTCAGGGTCCGATGCTGCATCTTACTCAGACATAAGAGAGATTCACACAGGCTGATCATTGGAGGTTTAGGTTATTTCCTTAGATGAAAGCACCCCTTTCTAACACTATTTCTTCAGGCTCCTACAATGCTCAACAAAAAACCCTTCTTTGCCAAGTTATCCTGACTGTGAGTCTGAGCAGAGCAGCTGATGGCATATAAAAAGCTCACTCATCCTGTATTCTCAACTTGCAAGCAGTAAAATTTGTCTGCTAATACACAAATTCAAGTTGGTTTTGCTCTTTATTGCATTAGGCTGCAGCACTAGTCACAACGCTTCTGAAAAGTGGTAGGAAAATGGACAATGCCACTATCTAATGCAGACATTTAGAAAGCACTGGGTGCCCCTGAACAGTGACTGTAGCCTTTGACGTCTGCCGGGTGGGGCACATCTCCAAAGCAAGGGGAGATCAGGTTATTAGATAAGCTACACTGGTTCTTTCATGTTAGAATAACTGTACAGAGCTCTAGATAAGTCAGTACAACACCATGTGATGTAGCTGGCAGGTTAAATTTGATGTTGTGCGCCTTGCTCTTCCCATACCTGGAGCCTTTCCCTTCACTTTAGTTGCAGAAAGGAGAGAGAGCGTTTTCCCAGGAGATTGGTTGTGGCTGAGCATCGAGCCTGGGGTGCAAAGAATTGCAGGCACGTTGTGTGCTTCAGTTTTTCCTGTTGAGTTCAGTCATGCTGTGGTATCGTGTGGTGGTGGTGTGGGTAAGCACTAGCCATGGGTCACAGAATAACTGTCCTTACTATCAGAAGCAAAATCAGGGACACACTCTGCTTAAAAATAGGAAAGAAGCATTGTCACTTCGAAACGAGATGTGTTTCCAGTCGCGAAGTCATGCCATATAGCTGAGGTGGCTCAGACCCGTTACCACAGTCTTGTAACTCACACTGTTATTTCCATACTGCCCCTTTGGGCAGAGGAATAAGTTCAGACAAAATAAAAATTGACCTTTGCCCATTGCTCCGACCCAGCCCAAAGCAGCGCTTTCCTGCGCTATGAAAAGCTGTCTCGGCTTTATTTCCATGCTCCCCAGTGCTTCCTGGTCCGTCAGGGATGGGAACACCAGTGCCCCAGCACTGTGAGAAAGCTGTTCTTGACCTGAACCTGACCAGAAACAGGAAGTAATAGAAATCTCACCAAAAAAATCTTTTCTCTTGAGATCTTCAGCTAGGGGGTCATTTTCTGTACTCTCCCTGGTGTAACCACTGACTTTGTTTACACCAGTGTAATGGAGCACAGCCTTAATTATGGAGGTTCCCCTGCAGCTTTGCACAAGAGTCGAGCTTGAGTGTGTGTCCAAACCAAATCTACAGAGCTTTTGAGCTTCTCCTATCCCTAATTATTTGTGGGTTTTGGATATGTACCAAGAAATTATTTCACATCCATCTACAATTTTCTCTTTGTTTGATTGGCTTGAGGGCTGGAATTAAGAAAGAGAATTAGCTAGAATAATGCCATCTGTATTCCACGCAAAGAGAATCCAACCAGAAGCAACAATGCAATGTTTTTTAAACTGTATGATATGATAATGCATAATGACACACTGCACAAACCGACACATGGTTTCCACGAATACCAGTGAGGTTTCTCTTCAAGGAAAATGTAATGAAATGGAGCAGACCTCAATCCAACCACAGCCGTACCAACCTTAGCATCCACCAGGGACATAATCAGAAATCACATACTCACTGCTGAGGAGCTATAATTAAACTAGATTTAATTTTAATGGAAATTCTTCCCAGAAAAAAAAAATATACCGATTTTCCCCACCCCCACCTCCTCTAATGTTGTTTCACTGTTCCAGGCTTTATGGAAATAGTTACAGGATTCATGTGTTTTGCAACCCCAAATGTTTTCAAAACAAATAGAACATCTTAAAAAATGAAATTAATAATTCTTTTACATTTATACTCAAAAGTCAGTCACGCTGAGGTTGTGTGGGTTCATCAGCATCAGATGCTTCCTGCCGGCTGGTGCCTCCACCCAACACATGTTTTAAATAATAATCAAGTTCAGCCTTTGCAATTATATTTTTGTCTTAATGCTGTTGTATGGTAATGGTTCTTTTATCCTACTTTTATCTCTCAACTTTATGTCAGACAGTACTACTCCTACCTAGGGATGTGAAAACCTGATAAATTTAAGAGGATTAATGCTGACGAAATGGGCTTTATTAGTTTGGATTTGTTTTATTAGTACCCTGCAGTTTGATTAGGACTAGGAAGCAGTCAGAATATTGTTTGCCCAAGCAGAGAGAAAATAACACCAAGCAGAGAGTTAAATATATATGTATTTATCGGGCTGGTGCTCTCACAAGCACACCAGCTCTTCCTGTGTCTTACTCAGCCCCTCTGTTTACAAAGGGCACAGGCCTCTTGGAAACATAAAACAGAAACCCAGAACAGATTCTTCAGTGCAAACACACGCAGCTCATCTCTGCTGAGCACCACGTTATTCATCCACCCAGACCACTGAGTCCCATGTTCCTGCAGCTCCGGCAGCCTCTGGAGAAGCCCAAGCTGTGCCCCGCATGGGGCTGGCTCTGGGCTAATCCTATTCCTTTGGAGCCGTTTCCCCAAATCTGCTCTCTCTGTCACATTTTCCTCCATGGCCATGCTTGGGCACGCTGTGATCGGTCATAATCCCTGTCCTTGCATACCTGGGGAAGCAAAGGCACAAGCTGTGTGGTGCTGTTCCCACACCTTCCTACTGGTATGGCGTTGGGCAATGCTTTCCAGGGGAAGGCTGGACAAATCCACCTGGCAGGGACACCCCGTAAAGCGTGTTTTTGTAGAAGTGATGAAGTGTTGCACAGAAATATCTGGTTACCTTCTCCTTGGGATCAGTTAGCTCAGGCTGAGTTAAGTGCTGTTGTGTGTAGTAGTCAAGCTAACCAGGTTAAAACTAGGCTGCAGTCCTGCGATGGCCACCTCTCCTCTGGGTGCTCATAGGATCCCCATCAGAGAGGGCTTCGATGGAGACAGAGGGTTAGACACATTCCTGACGACTCTCTGACAATGAGGCTGGCATCTGTAGGAGTAATAAATGCGGTTAAATATATTGCTACATGTGATAGGTGCATGGAAAACCCATTTTTTAATTTTTTGGCAGAAAGGAATTGGAATGCAACTGGGCAAGCTACAGACCCATGCTCACTCTGCCAACTTTTGTAATAATAGGAAGCTAGTTACAGTAAACAGTGGTAAATAACACACTCATGAAATCCAGTGGGGAATAAATGATTTGTTCTTATACAGGAAAACAAAAAAAAGGAGACATCGCTATATTTTTTAGTACTATTGTGCTCCACCCACACTGTCTCCAGTATATCCCATAACAGTGTTGGCTCTTGAGAAAAATGCATATAATGACTGGACTCTGTCTTCTTGCACAGAAGCATGACTAGATAATAAACCAAAGATGCTGGCTTACCAAAAAATTCACATTCAGTTCTTTGCGACATATTCATTCACCACTCACTTTCTCCGTTTTTACAAGTAGAAAGAGTTTGGCAACTGGATTTATTCCTGATTTGTGCTGGTGAGAAGGAAAATAGAATGAGCACAATGATATTTCTATCTGTGCCCAATATATATAGTACATTACTTACAAAATATTTATCTGTTTCCTCCCACCCACTACTTTGTTATACTCATCACTGCCTGGGAGGAGAGGTAGAAGGCGCAGCAGATATAGAAAGACTGGAAAGGATGTTTACTTAAGGGAGATTTGCTGTGAGTTATGAAAAAGACTTTGTAAAAAACTACTTTCCAACATTTTTCTGGAAGTAAACAACAAGTTTAGTTATACTAATAGATTATTCCAGTGCCCATAAAGGATCTGTTGCCTTTTCTACTATGAGCTATTTTTATAATTAGAAAGTTTATACTTAGACTCTCTTGCTGAAATGTAAGCCTGCAACCTCTGCTCATATCCCCCACGGACCAGGAGAATAGTTTATTTCCTGCCCCTCTGAAACAGCCTTTTACAGATTTGATGTCTCCTGTTCCTACCCTGAACAGGCCCAGTTCTCTCTTTCTCCTCCCCTAGTCTTTCAGCCCTAGCGCTAGTCTCTACTGGATTCTTTCCAATTAGTCCTCAATCACTGGAGCACCACGCAGAAGACCGGATGATGACACTCAAGCTGAGCTCCCCGCTGAACATGATCACTCTTACTTAATGGCGGGGTGACTTGTCTCACATCTGCCTCATGATCTGCTCCACATAAAGCAGGACAAATCAGAATAAGACAACAGATCTAGGCATCATGAACGCAGAGTCCTGCTCCAGGTAGTGCTAGAGGTTGGATGCATGGTGGGACCGTATCTGGGGATGTGGAGCCGGTTTGAATAGTAGTGGGGTCAGCAGATCAGCCTTTCCTTGTGGCTGGACTGTTGTCTGAGAGCAAAAGTGGTAGTCCTAAAATAATTCAAAGGCATTGTAAGAATAAGAAACAACTTCTGCTTCTCCTTCTCCTTCAGCCTAGCCATTACAGCCGGGGTCTGATCTGAAAACATGTCCTCCCTGTGAGGATCAGACCACAAAACTGACTGCTTGCCACATTCCCCTGTTGTTTTTTCCTTGGGTTGTTGTATGAATGGAGTTCATCACATCCAGCCCTGTGCTAAACATGGTTAGTGTTTGAGCAATCTATGAAGTCAGAAGCTTCCCATGGAGAGTTTTTTTTTGCTTCATCTGGAATCCACCAACCCATACAAGTTGTACACAGCATGGTCCCTCGAAAGGTCCTCCCTTGTCACCTCTGGGAAATTTTGCTACTTCATAGCTGAGCTTTTTCACACAGAAACGTGTGGTGTCTGGGGGGAGGGTAGGTCGCGTTGCTGAGCCCCAGGCTCCCAGCTTTCCTGGGTCTCTCTTTAGGCCAGAGAAGGGAAATACTGCTGAGGTATTTCCTCCCAGTGCTCTCCTGGGTTCTTCCCAAAGAACAAGGGAAGAAACCTAGAAGATGGGGAGATGATACTGCTGTGGTGAGTGAGGGCACTACCCTTGCTGTCGCAGAGGACATACCATCACTTATTGGAAGATGAGGTGAAATACTGGCTGCAATTAAGGGAAAAACTCTTTGGATTTGGGATTTCATCCGGGTCCTGTAGAAGGTGGACCAAAAGGAGCAGTCAGGACTCTCTGTGCCTAATCATCCACTTGGAGCAAGAGCAGAGCAAGGGAGACAAGGGTGGCTGAGCACTGCCAGGAAGGACCATGTGTCCCATCCCACCGCAGCAGTGTTTCCCAGCACTGCGGTGTGCTCTGGCCATACTTCCTTCCTTCAGCTCCCACCAGGACCATTTACTGACCCCACAGGTAACTGATCTCCCATTCTGTGAGGCGCAGAAGATGGAATAAAAAATAAATAAATAGTAAATAATTCAGAAATAATCTTTTCTCACATAAAAATCCATGTTCCTGGGGAAAAGTACACAAAGTTAAAGCCAGGAATAATCTGTTCAATTCCAGCAAAAGCTCCGATTCCCCTCTTCTTTTGTGTAAGTCACAGATTCCCTTTTCTCCTCCCATAACAATCTCATGCATAATAAAAACAGGGCTTCCTCTGAAAAATCTTTTGTTTTCCAAAAGTATGAAGAGTTCCAGGGAGAGCCTCCAAGATCAATTTGCTATCTGATTCCAAACAGAGCTGAACAAAATCTCTGATTTTCTCCATTGCCAAATATTTGTGGTGACATGCAGGATCTGCCCCTAATGTCAGCAGGAATATCAACAAAACATTTCCAGCACGTTTTCACAAATTTGCCATCAGTTCCCAGGCCATTTAGTGACACTCTACAGACGCTGTGGGTTTGCTTTGTTAAAACTATCCGCACAGTTATAAAGAAAATAGCATCTGATGGCTTCCCACCACCTTTCTGGTCTTTTTACAGACTCTTAAAATACTATGTGATTCCTTCAAAATGTTCAAATAATCACTCCTGCTTTGATTATAAATAAAGAAATCTTTAATTTGTCTCTTCGGCCAAATTCAGGAAAATCAGATCCCCCTGCTCAGCTGGAAAGGGAAAGACAAACAGATGTAATGAAACCAAGCAGCTGAAAAAAAACGCACTGACTAATGGAGAAAAACAACTCGCACTGTATTTTTTTTTCAAGTCCATTTGTCCTTCTACCAGCAGCCTAAACACAAGGCAAAAGTGAAAGTGCAACCACCGCTCTGCTCCTTCCCCCCCTCGCAGCACCCTGCCTTCCAAGGGGTGGTGGAGCTGCTCTTGGACTCTCTCCCCTCAGATGTGGGTGCCCCTCCAGCCCGGCTTTCACCACTGCCTCCAGTTTGTGGGCTTTTCAAGAAAAGAGCAGCTGCTGCTGTTACATTTCAGAGATGCTCAGACCAGCTGGTGCCCATCACGTGCTCACAGAGAAATGGATAATGCCCAGTATTTTGGGAAACCACACTTGACATCTCTTCTCCTTCCTATCCGTGGAGTGGTAGGAGGTGAGATTGCTGGGAAGTCTGGTGCTGAAGTAAATCAGCTGCTGCCAGGCTTAGGAGAGGCTGAGCTGGGATGCTCCAACACCATCCCTCCTACCCCAGCTCTACGTCTGGTCCCAGCTCTTCCCACTTGCCCAAGCTGTGCTCAAGCAGTTTCCCCAAAGGTGCCCTTTGGATATGCCACCACGGGTTTGTAAGTGTTCTCAGGGCAGGGTTTTACCGCTTCATGGTCCATGCCATGAGTGGGAAAGAGTCTCTCCCTATTTGTAACTAATTTTCAGTAGTTTTTCTGCCACAGGTTCTCCAGGAATAGCCTTTTATAGACTCGAGTGGAAGAGACTTCAGTTTAAGGGACAACACATGCAGCAAGTTTACAGATCTCCTAATGATTTCAGGTGTCACTTACATCACTCTAGCAGACGCCAAGTCCATAAGAGATAATGTAAGCCTCTTCCTTGCTGTGGTTCCTCTTGAGATACAGCAAAATGCTGCAGACACATTACTGTGACTGAATGCATATAATAGGTATTTGTGCATGCAAATGGCCGGTTATATGTGAGCAAGTAATTACCTGATTTGCATGCCCAGACATGGTAATTCAAATGTAAATTAGCTGTGCAGTTGCAGATATACTTTGCATGTACAGTTGCCTATTTATAAAAAAATCTATATTTTTGTCCAGCCAAAAGGCCCTTTTACCCAGCTCAAAATGAGACATAAGTGGGCGTTAAGTGGCACATGCTTGCGTCTGCCCAGGGGTGAATGTCATCTGTATGAATACGTATGTGAGAACTGCTCTGGCCAGACTGGAGCCCAACTTTATTTATAGACAGCAGCAACAAAGGGTTACTGTTTAACACCCACCAAAATCAATGCGAGTCTTTCTGATGACTTAACTGGGCTTTGAATCAGGCCAGGATGGGGCAAAGATATTTCTTAAATTGTTTTTAATGGAGGAAGTGTTGTGCACTAATATGTGAATAGATTAGCAGAGAGGTCTGCAAGTCTCTGTAAACCAGTGGTGATTATACAGATGCATGTTCATGGCTTTAAAGTTCCCTTATCAAAATTTGTGAAATTATTTTGATGATGCAGAAATCAATAAAATATTTACGTAGTGGAACATTTTGCCTCTCCATTTGCAAACTTCAAAACCAAAGTCACACCCAAACCATGATTTCATTTCCAAAGTTAGTAATGATGTGCTTTTCTACAACACTGTTGGTATGTGCAAATAATTACTTTTTTTTTCTTTTTGATACAATTTCATTATTTGCATTGCTACTAGTGGTTCACCAATAAAGGCGAACATCACATTAGGATTCATGACAGTTTTCACATTGTATTATCAATATGTGGAAATAATTGTCTGCTCCGGGATTAAATTACATTATTGTGTATCTTTTTCATGCCTAATAAATAATGATGGATGGCTTTTATTTTCATCACCACCTGCAACCATTTAGTCACCCCTTGATTGCTGAAGATAAAATAATAAAAGGCAAGTGTTATGTTGCAAGCAAAAGAATGCAGTCAAAACAGTTGCATGCCTCCTGTTTCTGTCTACCTTTCTCGAGTCCCTAAAGCGTAATGGACGGTGTTCTGGGAAGGCTGGCAACCTGCAACCTGGCAAATAGTTCTCATAAATAGGGCAAGGGGGAAAAATGTGGAAAACATTTTTTTTTCTCGTAAAACAATAATTATTTCTTAGTGCATGATTCATAATCTGAAAATTAGGTTTTTGTTCTGCTGTGCAAATCAGTTACATGCAATTAGAACGCAAAGCAGAGGCACATTCTTAGTGTTTAGCCCTTTCAAATAGAAATGAAAACAGCCTGCAAATTGTACCAAAGTTGAAAATGCATGCTAGGTAATTTTGAAATTCAAAGAAATAAAAACCATGCATAATAAAAAGCTCGCTCTAGCTCATGCCATTTTTTTTTTTAAATTGCCATTTGTGAGGCTTAATAATACAAATAGATGTTGTGTATTTTGGAAAAGCGTAACAGTGGAGCTCTTTGCCGGTGTTGGCGTATTTACACACAGGCGCACAGTTGCACGTGTGCACACCCACAGTGTCACAGTTTATGTCACTTTTTACGTGATCGTCTTTTCGACTAGGTCAAGTGTAATCTTGAAATTGTTATAACTCCTACCTGCACATTCTGATCCAGAAACTCTTTACGCTGAAAACAAATGGAGTTGACATATTTAGTTAAAGCTTACATTAGCTATTGTCACAAGTCTTTAATCAAACTCAGCCTCCTCAGCTACCTCGTATTGTTAGCTGGGGCCACTCTGTGGGGAGTGCCACAGGAGCCTTTTAAAAATAGCATGGCAATATTTAGAATGGAAAGTTATTGCTGGATAATTTCATTAACTGCGAGTGTATCAAACTGAGCTCAAGACGAAGTCGTCCTCTTTTTTTTAACAAAATAGTCGGTTCTGAGTCAAAGGTTTATTCTCTGTGTGCAGTTTCACATGCTTGGCTCTATTATCTTTAAATCACAAGATGACAATCTTCTCAGGCATACCAGAGAGTCAACCAAAATCCAACTGTAATAGATAATCCTATCAAATGTCAAGTTACTGAGGAGAAGCGGTTTGAAAAATAGGCCAACAGTCCATTACTTGATTTACCTTGAGAGGATGTTAACATTTCTGTAGTCTGCCTTCAACAGGGTGTACTTTCTCTGTATTGCTAAATTGTTTAAAAGCATGTTTCAGGCATTTAGAACTATTTCTGTTGTTCGTGTTTAAAAATATACTTTAAATTTTCTCCTGTAGGAAGAAAGTGCCGTTTAAAATAATAAATACTTCTTCAGGGACAAAAGACACTGGTGGTAGTCCCTCAAACACTCAAACACCAACAAAATCATCCATTTACTAAGCCAAATCTATGGCAGAAATGATAAATGAATTTCATTAATAGCTGAAGAGTGGAATTTCTTGAGGTGTCCCCTCTCTTGACCTATGGCAGTGCCTCGACCATAGAAAATTACCCTCAGTAATCACAAGCAGGGACCCGAAGGGCGGTGCTGAGCGCTGATGTGCTTGAACCACTCGTGTGGCACCGTGCCATTCACCTTGAACACTTCAGCCCTTACTTGCAGCACAATTCAACACATCACAACTCATCTATAGAGAGAGGCTGTGCAAAAAGTCCCTCAAAAATAACGGCCATGCTAAACAGAAGTTGTCCTGGGAAAATTCCCCAAAATTTGAATTGGCAAAAAAGAAGCTATGCTGGAAAAACTCCCCATCTACATTGCTGATACATTGGAAGTTCATACTGAGCGTCCTCCAGAGACATCTTTCTTTTCCCGTTTTGCTCAGCTGTAGCACTACCAACACCTCCTACAGAACGCAAAGGGAAAAATCAGGGGCAGAAGTAACACCTTCCATGAGAACATTCCCATTAGTTACAGCAGTTGCAATGCATGAGAGATTTTTCCTCTGATACATTTGCAGCGCTTATACATCGCTCGGTATAAAGCAGCTACATTTCTCCTGCCTGGCACTTTCGGTTAAAAATCACGCGTGAGCACACACACACACGTACGCAGAGAGCAAAGGGCCGACTCTGCAACCAAGGTTTGAGGTTTTTCCTTCTGCTGCACAGGCGGATGCTCTCTGGGATGGGACAAAATCCTGCACTCCCAGAGCTGGAGCTGTGGGGCTGACATGTGCCAGGCTGCAGGCAGCTGCATGACTGCGGTTTTCAGAACTTTACTGCCCTCTCCGAAAAAATAGTTCAATTGAAAGTGAAAAATAAACACTCTCCAAGTTCTGCCTGCAGCCAGAGGCAATCGCTATCTTCCTCATCTGTGCGCTCCATCCATGCCTTCGTCAATAGAGAGGTAATTTTTGGACTCAGCTCATTAACACCGAGCTGTTGATGGAGCTGTAAACACTCCACCCTGCTGTCCATTTGAGCCTGTTACCAGCTATTCTTTTCTGTTTAGCTGACCTGCCATGGCATTTAAGATGAAAAATATTTGTTTTAAATTCACAGCAGTTGCTGAAGTCTCCAAAGAGGGCTGACGCTGGTTCTGATATCCAAAAGCACTGCAGCACGGAAAGGGAAGCAAACTTTTTTGGCTGGAGTTCTGCAGAGAGGGTGGGCCGTGTGGCGGCTAGGGACACCACGAGACACAGGCAACGCCATTTTTGGCTTCAAATTAGGCTTCCAGCATGTAGAACATACACACACATAATATAAACAGGCTTCAAGATAAGGAAATGTCAAGGAGGCAGAAGGAAAATGGGTTTAGTTAGCAGACGTCCTGGTGAGGAGAGGAGGCATGCGGTTTGTCCCATCTGCACACAGTAGATACAAAATCCTACCACACAGGCTGATTGAGTCTGCCTGATACCTCAGTGGATGGTTTGGGCCACAGTGTCACAAGGAGGCAGCGTGGGAGAAATGAGCCCTTTGTGGCTCCTGCCGTAGCCCCATAGCCCGATTTCTGCACCTCTGCAAAAGGATGCTGTTGATGGCTGAAGGCACCCTGGTACGGCTGCTGCTCCGACTGCTCCCACGGGCATTTGTTTCTGTCTCACAGTTCATGAGGACATTTTGACCCAGGTGCCAGCGGGTGTCGGGCCATGGCTTTGTGGGTTAGCAATTCACAGCCTCAGCAAGAGCCAAGTGGGGAGAGTTAGACAGCACCCACCCACAACAAACCAAATTAATCCCTGGGGTTACATTATTGGAGTAAATAGAATTACTGAGCTGGACATGAAATTATGTCTCTGCTCTCATCAGTGTTGTCAGTTCCTTCATTGCAAGGCTGGCAAAGTCACCCACGTTGGAGGTGGGGGACAGTTACAGAGAGAGATGGTTCGAGAACTGCAGTTCCCATGTTTTTGAAGGCTCTGTCATGAGCATGGTATATATACACCTCAGTACGGGGTTCTCATGCTTAAATATTCACAGGCATAACCGTATCTGGGTGATGAGGTGCAACAAGTGACAGAGCTAGGAAACATCCTCAGAACATCATAAAAACATCTGTCCTCCTGGTTTCAAGAGAGGATGTGCTGCCTGGCCCAAAGGAAGCTCACAAGAATCCCTGCACCCAAGGAACGAGCCACCACGCTTTTTGACAATTTTACATGCTACACAAGAGGGAACTCTGCCCTGGGCAGGTAAGGCTTGAAGTTTTAATTCCGTCTTTTTCCTCCTCTTGGCTCTTACCTGACCTGATTAAAATCAAACCTAAGTGGCAGGACCAAGGGGTATTAACCTTCACCTTGCAGATATTGAGCAGATACCTGGCCCTGGCAATGCCTCCACCTGCAGCTGCACGTACCAGACCCATCCAGCAAGCAAACAGCAGCAAGAGCCACACAACCTTAGTGCTGTTGTGAAGCAGATGTCTCCAAAAGGGCGAGAATATGGCTCAGGGTTCCTGTGATTCGGGGTGAACTGAATCTGCACGTTTTAATGAAAATGGCTATCATCCACATTTCGTTTTCTTTATAAACATTTGCAGAGTATCAGTAGCCAATCTAAATGTCTCAGCAGATAAGTACATACTGTACTACAGCTCTTTTTTTCTGGAGCTGGGGAAAACATGTTAGCTGGAGCCAGCTGATGTGCTCTCCATGGGTCTAGAGGGCAAACTCCTTCGAATGAAGCATGATCTTCATGTCCTTTCTAAGCTTGTTTTGCCCTCTGTTAAATACATCTTCAGAAGTTCATCAAACCATTTCTGCTCTCTGCCACGCCCAGGGACATCTCCTTTCCCAGCCAGCTCAGTAGGGTGCCTGACCACCAGGCACAGCACGGCTCTCCACGTACCTAACAACGCCGTGGGACGAATTGTGCCTGCGTCCAGGAAAGAGATTCGTGAATAAGCTCTTATTAGCAGGGCTACAGTCCATTTCAGTTTTGATTGTGATGTTTTCCTCTTTTAGATGAGGATCATCTTGTCCAGAGAGAGGGCAGCGTGTGTATGGAGGCAGCAGCAGCTCTTCAGCACGTGGCTGGAGGCTGTGCGGGCAATGGGCTCAGCTGTGACAGTCCAGGCAGCTCCTAGGACAGCCTCATTACTGGAAGGTGAGCCTAACGAACCTGCTGTCAGATGATCTCTTGTCTCTTTTAAGCAAAGGTAAAGGATCTAAGACAGCTCTTTCTTGCTCATTCTTTGGACAGAGACATTTAGATTGAGCGCATCAGCTCTCCCTCTCTACAAAGGCTACAAAGGTATTTTTGTCTTAATTAGAAACTTCTGGTGGCCTACTTTCTCACGAGCCCTTGTCCAGCCAGCTTGTCATCTCAGTCATCACTCAGGCACCCTCCAACCCAGACCAGCTGGTTTCAAAGCAGCCTTGGCACCACGCTACCCAAGGGCTCCCGCACACCAGACCGAGTGGGAGCATCAGCCTTCAGAGACCAGTTTGAGAAGGTACTTGGCTGACATGAAGAGACCGCAGCAGAGCCCCACACCTACCCCGGGGAGGCTTTGTCATCCTGCCATGCGGAGGGAAAGGCTCACTCCCCTCTCCACTGGCATATGCCAGCCGAGGCCTCACCGCTCATTTCTCTAGGCTAACGCAACAAGAGCAGCCCAATTCATTTTGACAGAGCGGTTAAGTCAGTGGCACAGATTTCACATGTCAGCCTTCGCCTGCCTAATCTTAGAGTTACCCCATAACAAGTCACTGGCGAGAAGGTTCAACGTCGTGAAGTGGCAGTAGTTAGAACACTTCAAAGCATGTGCTGCTAAACTAAGTGTTCTGCTTGTCTGTTTTACACCGCCTGGATCCAAACTTGAAGGACTCCATATGCAGGCAGAGCTGTGGAGACTGACTAGAACAAGCTTCCCAAAGTGTGGTCTTCTGCAAAACCTTTAATATAGTCATGTGCACAGATCCTCATATCTGCAAGTGGTAATTATTTTCAAATTTTCCCCTGTGAATTTTTTTAAAAACGAAAGGTCTTCCGTATAGTAGTTCCTTAGCCCTGCTTTTGGAATAGTCAAAAAGAGAGTGGTCTGCAGAGCTTCCTTAGCATTTAAGCTGGGCAAAGTGTCAATGCATTAGTAGCTTGGTAAAATACCTTTTATTTACCTCTTTCCTGCTATTGTGGTATTTTTCAGGGCCCTGAGGGCACTGATAAACTTTAACGGCCCTGACAAGCCTCACCTGGTGCCTCCACCCACACCCATGGGCCTGGGAGCCCATTTAAGCTCAGCCAGGAGCCTTCACTCTTTTCTGTGAGCTGTGCTGGGGGAAGCTGTTTCTCAGCTGAGCTGTGGACCTGCTGATCCTGACCCATGGATTGACTTCCCAGTTTGACCTCACTGTGATATTGCATTATTACCTGGGCTCTTGGTTGGACCTGGCTACCACCTGCAGCTCTACCTGCACCTCTTGCTCAGGTACTGTGGAAAGGGGCTGTGGCTGGTGAGGGGCCCCCTCCCCACCACAGCAGCTGCCCCACTGGCCATGGTGTCCCTGTTGGCTCCCTGTCACTTAGAGAGCAGCCAGCCCTTGTTGCCCCCTGACAATGTCCATGGGTTGATGGTCCATGTAATCACACCCAGCTTCTGGGAGGGATGAGACTGCTGTTACGCTTACTATATTATTGCATACAGAGTAAGTGAAGCACAGCTTCTTACTGAGTCATGCAGGGCACCCAGAGCAAGGTGCTACTCTGTCACCCCTTCTCCTTAGCAGTATATTTGACCTGCTTGTGATATGGATAAGGTGTGCTAATGGTATGGGTGTGCCACTGGATCTAGGGACTGGAGAAGGAAAGGGTTAGAAGAAATGGCTTATGGCAACACCCTTACACCAGTGGTTTGATGCAACTGTTTCTGGCTTCTGGAGAAAGCTAAACCCAGCAACTCATGAGTGCCAATTGCTGTGTCGTTTACAGTAAATTGTCGTGGGTAAAAAAAGCAACTGCAAAGACTACCCATAAAAATGAAAGGCCAGGCTACATGATAGAGTAGTAAAAGGGTATTGATGTTCCTAGTTTCTCAAAGTTCATGCAGTGGGAAATCAGCTACCAGTGAGAACAGCTATACTACATTATTTTTCCTGAAAGAATAGGTAAGAAGGAGAGATGCATCATGCATTCATAGCTGATGTGAAAGTAAGGTTTGATAATGATGATGCAAGTGCAACATTCATGCTATAGGAATGGAATGCAGGGTTGCTTGTGTCATCTGAAGCTGAGTCACTGCTATAGCGTGTTGTCTTCAGTAGGGTAACTCAAGAGAAAGAAGCTATGAGTAACTTCTCACTCCAAGTTCATTTCCACCACAAATTGTGCAGCATGGTCCCAGCCAGGTGCCAACATGCTCACACTACCATGAGAAGCCATGTTTTACTACCTTTGCACTCTTCTTAGCATCAGTCCATAAGCCTAAAATTTTCCACCAGAGTCAGTTGCTGAACAACCTTAGCATTCCTGTAATCCCTGATGGCCTCTGCTGGAGACATCCCATTCCTTTCCTGTTACTGGCAGAGTACATGGAGAGGTACCACTGTGACTGCCCATCTGCTGCTGGCTGCTGTTAGCAGTCACAGTAAATCCGCAAACCACAGCCCTGGCAATTAAGGTATCAGATTAGTAATTTTTGGAGGAATGTGTTTTTATGTGGTGGTATGATGTGAATTCCCTGTATCATGCAGTCACTGTGGGTCACCTTGAGAACAGATACTTTCAAATTTACTTAGAAGGTCTTATCTTTTCTTTCACTATCATTCAGGCTTTTTCACCTTTTTACAAAAACAGGAAAATGCTGCTTTTGTAAAATGACTGAGAAATGTGACTACCTCTGGTGCTGCTATCATTTCAGAGTAGTAGAATATCTTAGTGTTGAGGCAAAAGATTACCCAAAGGATCCTCATTGTGCCTGGTGTTATGGAGAGAAAGCCACAGGGAATGTTTGCATCCCATGTACAAGACATATTCCTTTTGATTCATTAGGTTTGGTGGGTTTATGGGCATAATCGTTATTCTTTTGTGTAAAGTTGTGTTTCTGTCAATATTTCACATCCAACTTCTTGATAGATACAGGAAAATATCTAGATTCCACTAAAAAGGGGCAAAAACTGTATCCAGGATTTCTCCACAGATTTCACTGTACGCATTTCCGGTTCTCCTCCTTGCTAATGGACTTAAGCAGGGCTGTCAAGAGAGATCTTGCTGATACCACAAGGTCCCAACCCAAAAGTTCAGAGACCTCTCAAGTTTCTTGTTGTTCTTCAGACCAGGACTTCCATTTGTACTACTCTGCTCAAGACAGTAAGAGAGTTTTTTTCCATAATAAAAGAATGTAAACTCTTTTTTTGGCAGACGCAAGAGCTTTCTCAGCCTTCAGGCTTTCCTGTTGTAAAGTTCAACTGCATTAGGTAAATTAGGAGAGCTAACAGAGAACGAGTATCACATTTTAAAGAAGTATGAAGAACAAAACAATAAATTGTTGTTGTGCCTAAGTTAATATTTAAGGAGCACATCTCAGGCAAGGCAAAGCCATAATCAACACTGTCAGAACCTCCCTAAACTTTTTAGTAAAGAAATTAATAGAAACCTTGTGCTTTTGTTAGTTTTTCATTTTCTGAAATGTTTGGGGGTTTTGTTGTTTTAATATTCTTTCCATGATGGTGTCTATGTGAGAATTGAAGATAAAATAAGACAGATGTACTGACCATGGTTACCAAGGGAGCAGTTTCCTTAGCAATGGCAAAGCAGTTGTCAAAGCAGTCAATGTTCCTTCTCTCTCTCACATGACTTGTTTTTACTAGTTTGCATAGCTTGGTTGCACAAACAGATAACCATAAACACCTCTCCCATAGTTCTGGGAGCAGGCAAACAAGGCCTGGTTGGGTCATTAGCCAGCTGATCCCAATCTGGTGTAAGTTCAGTGGCTACTTCAACTTTTTCTTTTGCTTGATCATTTTTCATCAAACATTCACTGTCTAAAGAACATGAAAGTCATCCAAATGGAAACATAACCACATACTGCACATCCAGATAAAAAAGATATGGAGGTGGGTGAGTAGTATAAAATTGCCACCTGTCCAAAGCACCACTCCATTCCTCTTAAGGGTAAAGACGGCAGCTAAAATAATCCCTATAAATAGGTCTTCTAACTGCCTGCATGAAATGGTTATTGTCTGAGAGTGGAAGTCTGATGCTGCCATCCTCACCGAGGCTGAAGAGTGGATTATGCTGCACTATAACACTTATTGCTCTCTATGGGTGCTTCTGGTGGTGGTGATAAATGTGTGAGGTCCTTGGGCAGCATCCAGAATTGCCCAGGAGAGGCCATTACCCAGTGGGCAGCCACCTCCATCCTCGCCATGTGCTGGGAGCTCCCAAGTCCTGTTCAGGCTCCTAGGGACAGCAAGGAGGTGAGACGGGCTCTTGCTGCTGTGTGGAAGGTATCAGCTCTAAGAGGATGCTAGACCCCATGAAGTGCTTGGAAAACCCTGTTATCAGTAACTCCAGGCACTATGACCACCAAACCAGAAGTTATTCATCCTGAGCAGAATAATACCAGGAAAAGCCAGTCAGTGATGAAACTCTTTCCCATTCTGTATTTAAGTGCTTAGTTGTAATGAAACCGTGATTCAAAGTGTGGTGTCAATAGCCCAATAATGCAGGCACAGATCTGTACCGTAGTGGTGGCTGCAAGACGTAGAGTGGTTTATTCTATCAGAGTTAGGAAACGGTTGTTTTCCTGCCTCTATTTCTGATCAAGGGCAAAGCTGTTTTGTACGAAATAGAGGTAAATTCCTATATGCAGATATTTCCAGGGAACTTCTAGCTCTGTAGGCTACCAAAGCACACTTCTAAAGTTACATTACTTTTTGAATAACAATATTAACATAACCTGGTACAACCTACTGGAGTGTCACATACAGAGACAATATTGACTGGACCACTTTTGGATTAATTCTGGGTTGAAAAATGCCATCTTGATGTCAATGTTATGATCTGTGATTAAGTGTGATGATTAAATACATTTGCTATCAAATGGCTCCTAAGAGTTTTCTGACAATTCAACTACTCTGTGTGTATTCTTCTTCAACCTGTGGCTAAAATTCATACATCCTCATTTTCCAACACATACTTACTGCCTGCAACAAGTATGTATATTTTTATTCAGGTTGACTGGAATTTAATTAGACACTGATAAAGAGAAGGAAAAGTGCAGTGTATGTGCAGACAGAGCAGCTGATTGCCACTGCTCCTGCTCGGCACGGCTCAGTGCTGTGGGGTAGGTTACCAACTACATCTGTGCCCCTCCTAGGGGCATTCATTTCATGACTATAATATTCATGACGCACTACTCGAGGCAAAGTTAAGAGTTTTCTTGAGCTTTGTTTACCAATACCTCTAGCAGGAATCTGACACCTTAGGAAGGCACAGAACAAGCTGGAAGTGCAATACCAGGTAAAAGGGTTGCTGGCCTCCGTGTGACTTGCATGCCCTTGCTTACAGCACCCGAGCAGAGAGGGTTAGGAGCACGGTGCCACCTATGAATGCTATAAGCAAAATCTCTCTCTCATCTGCCTTATTAGGAAAGCTGCACAGAAAGGGAGAAAAAAGGCCATGGCCTGTTTCTTAGTAATCTCTATTCCACAGGCAGTTTCAGATTCGGCGAATCTCATGGTGCTTGAATTCCATAGATCTGCACAATCCTGGTGAAAACCAGTATTTTTGTGTCAAGAAATGTGAGAAGAAAGAGGAGAGAAAGGTAAAAGCTGCATAAGATCAAATAATGCTCAACTAATGAGACACTTCTTCCTTTAGAGGAAATAGTGTGTATAAGTGTGAAGGGGTGAGCATTATTTCTGATGCTCACAGAACATAAATGTACAGGTTGGTTTAAAAACATCGTCCTGGGAATGGAGGAGGGAAAGCTACAAGGAGGGAAGGTGGAGCAGTGGCAGTCATTTGTCAAGTGGAAGAAGAGGGACAGGGAGGGACTCGGAGCGTGCTTTCTGCCAAAGGGCAAGTTTGCAGTTTTAGTTGTAGGAGGAACACACCCTGAGGTCAGCCCCAGCACTGAAAAATGTCAAAACCCAGGCCTGTATGGCTGTGCTTCCATTCCCTTCACAGCCCTTTTACTTAAAAAATAAAAAGCTGATGAAAAGGTGGTGGCATTGAGTCACCTGGGAGCACAGTTTTGCTGGGACAGCCGCCCAGTCCCCATCTCCCAGCCACCGCCCTGCCAGTCCCTAGTTCAGTGACCTCCAATTACCAAAGTGGCAGCTGTGCAGTTTACTTGCCCCTGGTTGAGCTGATATTTTTTTACCATTACAGTCCAAACCACCTGCTGTGCACTTGATGCAACTTTTCAATTAACATTCTCTGAGGATTTGTAGCCTTCAGGGTGTGTCACAGCCCCAGCCATTCCCACAGCCAGTCACCCCTGGGCTGCGCTGCTGTCTGTCTTCCTACCTCCTGCGCAAACACATCAGGTGCAGATTTCATGACACCCACCTAAATCCCTCCAGTCAGAGGTGTGTAAACATGTATGTAAAGACTGTGGAGGAGAGAGGCCTAAATGCAAAAGCAAAGTGTTATTGAATGTGACTAGTGCCACTCACGCAGACAGCCACAGGATTACAGCCTGCCAAGTGAAGGTTGATGTGATAACCGCACCAGGCAGGAGCAGAAGAAAAGCTGTCCTTCTCGATATCAGGGTACCACAAACAGTCCAGGAGCAGAGTAAGTTTTGCTGACAGGTTACATAAGAATAAACAAAACTGAAGCAATAAGAATCAAAAAGAAAAACCAGGCCATTTGCACCGTGCTGTGATGGCTTTCGGATCTGACGTTTCGGCTGAATACAACTCATGTTCGATTGCCCGGAGACTTGTGAGGAAATCTTTGCATTGCTCGGTTTTGTGGTGTTTGCTCCTTTACGTGCGTGTTTATTTGGAGCTTGTAAGGGAAGGCTGTTCTTTTTGTTTGGGCATTTGTGGGCACATGTGTATGAAATAGCTGACAGTATTTCTGAGTAGGGTTTAGAAATCTGGGTGTGTACCAAGAAGGGTGAAGTGGAGACCTGGTTCCGAGGGAGTTTCATTGTGTGCTTACTCCAGAGCTGAGGGCTCATGGAAAAGGTTTGAGAGAAAAGTGTTTGCCTGTGGTCCTGTGGAGCTTGATGCCGGTATGCCCTCGGGTGTGAAAGCTGAGACTGCCAGCATGTTGCAAGACCAGAATTCAGGAGAAAGAACTGGAATGAAGAGATGCTGTTAAATAAATTATCAGCAGAAACAGGCTAGATAAACTGAAGTGAGAGAATGAAATCACTTACAAAGGGGAAGGGATGAGTGAGCTGCAGGGCGGGGGGGGGAACTGAAAAGAGGAAAACCTTCAACTGTTATATCGAATCCACAGCTTGAGAGAGTGAGGGTGCAGCAACCGAGGGGGAAAGAAGATGGGAATAAATGGAGGACGAAAGTGGCAGAAGAGGAGGATGATACGGAAAGACTAAAATCTATGAAACCAAGTGGTCATTTTAGGGCAGTGTAGTGGGGAGGAGAGCAAATTACAGAGCAGCTGGCTGTGAAATAGATGTGAGGAAGCCAATATACCTACTATAGGCTGCTCTGTGAAGGTGGGGCCTGGCACAGCTTGGGGTTTGATTTATCAGTTTAGAATAAAGAACGAAATCAGTGTCAGTCCTAATCTAATACCATTCCAGCCATGTATGCAAATTTATATCAGGGCAGTATGTCTTTGCAGATTTCAGAAATAAGAAAAACTGTGTCCTCGCTATCACTTGTGCCAAAGGAACAAATATTCGTTTCCAAAGCCATGTAGCCAGCTCAGAACAAAGCTACATTAGCGCTAGTCTTCAGTGAGTAACCTTAGAGATAGTGGGAACTCGGTACAGGCCTTTATTGCCATGGTTAAAATCATACTTGCATGCAGTGTAAAGAATTTGTGGGCGTGATAGATATTTGTTTATGCTTCTATTTGGCAGAATGGGTTTTTAAGTTCTCATAAATAACACTTTGCTGCAGAAATACCTTAGGAAAGTACCATCTAATTAACTGTGTTAGCTCAAAAATGAAAATTAAAGTCAACCAAAATATTAAAGAGTTCACATTTTCAACACTTGATCATTTAGCTGTACAGCTCCCATTA